>NC_133582.1:9978041-10578041 GCF_964106895.1 Numenius arquata
GACTTAAGGGTCTGTTGTCTTTGTCCAAAGCAAATGCAAAGCAAAGGAAGAATATGTTGATGAAAAATTTTCATTATGATTTGTTCCCATTTTAACCATTTAAGTTGCAGCATGCATAGAGCTTCACATTTAACTCACATTTTTTTCCCTAAGAAGTTCTTTTGAATGAACCACAGTGTCAAGATTTCAGCCTTTCTTTGTGACTGTATGTTTGATGGACTGTTACTTTATAAACCCAACACATTGTAGTGGGAAACTGCAGTAAAAAAAAAAAATGAGTAAATGGGTTTTGTGCAAGGAGATTTTCACATGTGTCTGAACATTGGAGATTTTCACGTGTCTGAACATGATACGGCTGTGGGAATGGGTCCAAAGTGTGTGTGAAAGTTTAATGTAAAATATTCACAGAAAGTTGAGGATTGATTGAAAATCAAAACCCATTGTGTTATCAAGTGTATTTCCAATATAGTCAAAGGACAGAGAAGGGATTTTGTATGTCTGTCTGTCTGTCAAATACTCTGGTTTGCATCTGTGCTTCTCCTTAATAACCAGGAAGGATTGTCAACAAATCCATATTTTTTCTCGGCATTACTGGCAATTATTACAGAAGGACACATCATAAGTACGTTTTCACCTTTCTGGTAGTGGATACTGCCATCAATTACTGACTTTGCTGTTTTGGGCAGCCCACAGGACAGAAAATGAATGTAATTCAGATAGATCAGCATAATGGAAACATTGTGGCTTGGTGTTGATGTTTATTTTAAATGTGTGTGCTGATGTGCGGATAACTGAATGGATCTTGAAACCTTCTGAGCTTACGTGTCCTGATCCACGCTGCTGTGATCTGGGCAGGGACCTAAGTGATGTTCTCTCCCCTGTATGTTCAATTTAGCACAGCATATTTAAAACACTGAGTATTAGTCTTCATTTGGTAATTGTAGGGCATTAATGTGTATGTAATTTCAATAATTTAACTTGAATTGGATGACTCTTACTGTTTGATTAGTTTAGCTTTTAGAAGTGTATGTGATTATGACCTGAAAGGCAGATTAATAGCTGGATTATGGTCTTATAGATCATACAATTCATTATATTCACACTGATCAATATCTGGCACCCGTTACTACAACACCAGTATATATGTTTCATTCGTTCAGATGGGCAGATCTATATTTTTGTTACTTTGCTTTTCAACGTATATCATGAGCAAAAGTCTTTCTAGGGTCTCTAAACTACAGCTCTCCTTATTTCACTGATGTAAGAGGATTCAGTGTTTCTGAAATCAGACATTTATAAGCTTTAGTTATAACGTCTATATTCCAAGGTTCAGAAGAAGCCATTACCTGCTAAAAGGTTTTCAAACTCCTGTTGACTATTGCTACCAAACTCTTTTTCAAATATATATGAAGGGATTACTGCACAGATGTTTATTTTCAGGCAACGGTTCGAGCAGCAAGGGCTCAAACAAGTTGAAAGTGAGGATCTTGCTGTGTCAAAGACTCTCTTTTATGTAGATGGAGCACCAACAGGGCACACAGAGGAAATCGTTAGCTGCCTGGGCTATGGAACAAAGTCCTGATGCTGAAACGCAGCTGGGAAATGAAGTAGGGACCCTGAGAGAGATGATCCATACATACATGGTTGGCTGATAAATACATGGTTGGCCTTGCCTACCAAAAGTGTGCAACCTCATTTGGGACTGCGAACTTTTTTTTTTTAATGTTTAAACAAGACTTTGAATAACTAATATATATATGTAAGCATATATTTATATATACACATTTGTGTAAAAGAAAGTTATTTGTTCAGATCCAGCCCCTTTGTGCTAGCCAGGAAGACTCTGGATGCTCAGAATGAATAAACAATAGGAAGAAAAATCTGGATAAGAAAAGAAATATAATTTTGAGACCCATACCCCTGTCAGTTGCCTTGACTTATTTGCATACCACCATATACCTATGCAGCATTGAACAATGGGTGAATTTGTTGAACAAGATGGAGTCCCTGCCCCGGAGAGATTACATTTGTAACAGTCAAACAGCCTGATGCAGAACAAGCACCTAGAGAGGTTTATAGCTTTTTATTACAACACAGGTGGCTGCATCGCCAGATGTACTCTGCAGAATTACTTTTCTTATTATCATAACTTTGGTTAGAATTGAAAACACATTGTTGTAACAATCTCTCACTTTTAAATGGAACAAGGTATTTTTCAAAATTAATGTTAACCTCAGAGATGCCGAGCATGCTGAATTTCATGAGACTTTCTTTAAGACTCTCTTTTCTCTGCATGAGTCTTAAACTTGACCTCAAAGAGCTATTTTAAAAAGAGAAGGACTATATTATCTTTAAATTTTCTAGAGTCTGGATTTTGCTAATCCTGACTTCAGACATCAAAGAGCAAGGATATTTTAGATTCCCCAAGGAACTCATTTAATTGTGTAAGTATCTATAAGGTATAGCTTTTCTTATTGTTATTGTTTTTTTTTTTCTTTTCAGCTCAGAAATGTTTTATTCTGAAATTTTGAAAAAATATTAAAAAATTATAGCATTCTACACACTTAAAAATACAGCATTAGGAATCAGAGAATCCCTTCAGTTTGCATAAGAAAAAAATATGAAAATGTTTTCTGAACTGAATCAAGGTTTCTACAACACAGCTGAAGACAGTTGGTATGCTACAAGGAACTCTCCACCCCTCCACTGTTCTTTCAGTAAGCATCTGTCTTCCTCAAGCAACCTCTTCTTTTGAATACCTCAACTTTTTCTCAAATCTTTTCAAGCGGACAGCTTGAAAAACTGAACACATCCTTGCAATCCGGACAGTATTTTTGCACACAGGAAAATGGAAATACCAAATGATGCTGTCACTGAATCCAGTTCAAAGAGAAATTCTGGTACCTCTTTTAGAGAAGCATGACCTTTAATTAAGGAATTGTCTAATTTCTGTGAAAGGCTTCCTGTCCTACCCCATTTCTGTCAGTGGGCCAAAGAGATGGATCCATTCATGAATGATTTGCTTTTGGGACAGCTCTCTGTTACTTATCCCACTAGAAAATTAGAGCATTCAGCTCTAGCTATCTGATGTCATCTAAGTATAAAGCAGACAATACATATTTTTGAGGCGCCAAGATTCATTTTAGTTTTGTAAGTTTTACAGAATAGATGACTCATGCGAGATAAATAAGTGTATGAACCATTGCTGAATGGCAACTATTTTGTTTAATGAGGGAAGTATCTTGCAATTTTCAGAACATTTTACAATTTACATCAGGAAATATCTTGCTGAATTCTTGGCATTTATTTATCAACTTGTTAAAGTTACCAAATACTGCAGGTGCAGACACCTGTGGAAAATCCCAGGGGTTTCAGTGACTGTTTCAAGACATGGTTATGAGAGTCCTGCTAGTGAAACTGGAGTATTCATGTTATATTGGCTCCTGTTATAGTAGCTATGACGAGAGCTCAGAAAGTCTGCAGAATTAATTTTGATGATTGTCCAGTCAGTCTTCAGAACAAAGGATTTTGGATTACACTTCAAATACATTCTTATATGATTTTTTAATTTTTTTTTTTTCCTGTTAACTGGAATTTTTTACCCTTCCTGAAATTTACAAAATGATACTAAAAAATAGATACTACAAAATAACACTAAACCCATTCTAGATAAATTATAATATTACTAAATAATAACACTAAACAATAGTAACTTGAAATACCAAAAGATGGTTAATTTTGTAGTACTTCTCAGCAATACAGTGAGGTGTCATGTTTGCATCTTCCTGTACTGCTTTCTTCCCAACACTTGCCCGAAATCCGAAGAAAAAATTGAAAAGAAGGGAGAAAAGACTGATTCATGTTGACCTTAGAAAAAACACTGATTTGAGCAAACATTCAAGTGAGTTCTTCTTCCCTTTTTTCACCTTCTATCAAACATACTCACTTTTGAAGAAGTCACAATCAAAGGGATGTTCCAGCAGTAAAGTAGTCCTTGTACATTTTCAGACACCTCTTGGTTTGTGTCAGAAATGAATGCTTAGTTTGCAGCTTCATAAATTAGTTACATTGAACAATTTCCACCCCTGCAACTTGTGCTGTGAGGAATGCAGTGACAGATAGATTCTGTGCTGTGTTTGCCTATGAGATGATTTTCTTGAAGTCTCATAATGAGTTGTATTTGGCAGGATTAATGAGTATTATAATGGCAAATGGATGTTTGCAGCTCAGTTGTGTTCCATCACATAGTAACATGGGGTTTCTGGTCCCTTGGAGGCCATAATTGGTGGCATTAATGCAGTTTTTAATTATGCTTCTTGAAAAAATGAATTGGAACCAAAACAAAAGCTAAGTGATCGTCTCTCTGTAGTGCTGTGTGGTGTAAACACAGGACCATTGCTGTCTCTGATATCTGTGTTTTGAATTAGGCTGAAGGGAGAGGAAATATACAGGATATTTGGCTGAAACTTGATTTGGGAATATTTGTATTTTTACATTGTTAAATAGCTTTTTAATTATAAGATGCAGGGGGTATTTTTCCCCAGAGAGACTGCTCAAAATAGCATGTTGTATGCTGAACTGCTTGCATAGTAGATTTTATTATTCCAAATGTAGCTCTGTAGCCACAGTGAATGTCTTTAGGTCTTCATTTATTTAATGAGAGAGGGTGTGATTCCTCCTCACTTTCCCAGAATGCCCGCACATGAAAGCATTTTGATCAGTGCTGAGTCAGTGCCTATAACTGTGTACCATGCAATAGGCTGGATTTGTCTGCATGCTCTAGTGGCCAACATTTTTCTTAGTGCACTAGCTCAAAAGCTTCCATAAGCAAGACTCCCAACACCAAAGAAAAACTTATCTATGTAAGAGTGAAAAAAATCCAACTTTTTTTTTTTTTTAAATAGTTGATTCCTAAGGAAATTATATCAGAAAATAATTAAATGTAAAAACTATTTGAAAGACATGTTTCATTAAAAAAGAAAATAAAATTATAATTTCTATATTGCCATTGCCATGCTATCTGGTGGTTCTTATAAGAGCAACATCATCACTGTTTTGTTCTCATGAAACTATGGATAAATCAAAAGGTAAACCAGAAAGGCTTAATTAAATAGTTACAGGATATTTATTTAATAGTCTATCAGCTTTCCTTCCGTGCTGTTTAACATTTTCCTCCAGCCTGCCGCAGTATTATAGAAGAGATAATGTAACTAGAATAACCATTTCTTAGGTGCTATGTTAAATTGGGACTAACTCCTGATCTAGGCACCTCTTTTTTATATCAGTCTTGGTGAATGTAACTCACTTTTGATCTCGGTAGTTGTCCACTAAATCCACAATATGTCAATAGAGATATATGTATCATTTTTGTGGGACCCTATCACTGTATATTGTTCCCAAAGTACTAGAATGCATAAGGCAAAAGTCTGTGCATGAATGCAAGGCTTCCGGATGTTTATCCCACTGTTTCTGATGAGACCTTTTAAAATCATACTCTCTTGATAAGGGACATGCGGGATCGACCTCAGGTACATATGTGAATTCCTTTGTGATAAAGGGGTCATAGATAGAAAATAAGTTTTTCTTATCTTTTTTATTATTTTTTTTTTAATTATTTTTGAAGTAGTGTATGTCAGTGCACACATACAGATTGTAATGAAAACAGATGACAATATATTCCAGATGACAGACAGACTCTGGAAGAACTTCAAATGCTGTACTTTTGTCAAACGAATTTACTAGATCTCCGTTGACTGTATAATGGGAACTCACACACCTACACTCACAAAAATCTACAGGTAAATACCTAAATCTAAATTTCTTAATCTCTAGCTCATTCTAAGTAAAATTTGCTCACTAACATCTGACTCGCAAAACTACCAGTTTATTGACTGAAAGACAGGGTGAGAGCAATCTGAATTCTTATTACTATTACTTATTATTTGTATAATCACAAGTGGAAGCCCTCGTCTTTGTGCCGTGCAAGGTTCAAATGAAAAATAAAGAATGCCAAAGATATCTGACTCCTGAGGAATGTCTCCCAGTCCCCTCAGGTTGGTACATGTCTCCTTTCCCCAGATGAGTACGTAGAGGTGGATGATGCAGGGTTGATCCTTGCAGAATTTCTTGAATTGCTGCATGGAAGATAATATTTTTGTTTTGTGAAATGTTGAGGGAAAAACACATTTTCACCTTTTTTCTTTCCCATTTTTGTCCCTCCTCCCTTTTCCCTTCTTGGTGGGACAATTGGACAAAGAGGGCTTCTACCTGCTGCCTACTGGTCCATGAGTGGAGAAAACTGCAGGGTCATGAATTTAAGCCAGTCACTCTTTCTGCTTTTTCAAAATGCTGAATTAAAATAACTTGATGTAGAATATCCTATGCTTAATCACAAATCTTGCATTTAGTATAAGCTATTTAATATTCATAAAACAGTAAAGTCTAAAAACCAGCACTGACCTTCAGCATATTTCATAATAAACTCTGGGTCATACCGCTGAGAGCCTGCAGCCTAAGAGATTCCTAAGGTTTGGTTTGAATACTGGCCCAAAGGATAAAAGCAAACAGGTACATCTTGTAATATAATCCTCCCATCCAAATGTACCAAGCTTTTTCCCAAAGGTCTTCCTAGACCCCAATTCTGCCTGCTATCCCAAAAGGCTATTATCACTTCCACTATTGCCAGGGTGGACCTAATGAGCCATATCAGCTGCGTAAGTCACCACAAAACCGCTATCACCTCTTTTTTTTTCTGGATGTGCTAACTCCTTATAGAAAAATAGGCTGGCAGAAGAAACTCACTCTCCTTTTACAGTTAATGATACTGTAAAACGCTGAAAGAAGATAAGATGTCCTGGGTTATAAAAGTGATCAATAGTAAGCAATCAGGAGGCCAAAGCTTTTAATGTTTATTTTACAGGATAAGAAGTTATAGGGAATGCTAGCTAGCTGGATAAAAGCACAATCTACCTGTCAGGCTGTTATGCAGCAGTTAATTCATCCTAGAACTGGATTAACTTTGAAAATGAAAAAGTTGCTTCTCTAGTCATGGAGGATGGTTTGTAGGCCCCCATAAATCAGGCAGAAAGCTGCTGAGGGTGGAGAGGCTTATGTATATGAAGTCTCAACCTCATGAGGCTTGTACCTGCTTATCAGAAAAAGAAAAAAAAATCTAAAGTTGAATAAGTCAGCTACATGCAGAAACAAAATATATGATCTTATGCACTGCAGATAAAGAGAATCTCTGGGAAAGAATTGTTCAATACACGGAAAAAAATACATATCAAAATGAAAAATATTGTCCGACATTGGAAAGGGGACTGCAGCAGGATTTCTTTTAAGCGTAATCAACATTAGGTCTTTGGCAAAAAGACCTAACTTTAATTACCAATGCCCTAGACAGTCTGTTCAGTCTCTGCTTTACTATGCATAATGGAATCAAATCTCTACATGTCTTTTTTTCGGTGAGTTGATTCCATTGTGTATATTTGAGCAAAATCAACTGCACATTTTTTACAGTGGGCTGGATCTGTGTGGTCTTTACTCTCTCATCAGGAAATAAATCTCACGTAATATCAGTAGAGCAGGCTACGGTAGAACCAGTCACCTCCCATTTGCATTAACATTGCTTGTTTATTTTATCCAATACCTTTTGCACATTTAGCATATTTTAAAGTAGATGTCAGCCATATTATAACGTTTTCCCTCTACACAAGTACCACAGATATAAATCCTTTAGACGCTTGCTCTGAACTCACTTATAAATGCCCATTGAAAATGTCCATTTAAATGATGGTAATGATAGTGGAGTCTAATATGCAGGAAGATTTTCTTATTATCTTATTTTGAGAGTATTTTATTAATAACATATTGATATAAAAGATAAGAACATTTTACCTCCATAAATTTGTATGTGCAATTTGTTCTTCTCACTGCACAAACATATTTAGGATGCCACTCAGTAGTACTGATTGAATATTTATTTAAACAAATATCAGTATTATCCAACTAGCTGGAAAATCCATGAGTTTGGTTTTGATAGCAGAGCATTTCTCAAAAATTTATGTGTGCATGCAAATGTTGGTGCTTTGGATATAGGCTAAAGTATTTGCTTTATATGTATTATTTTGTTTGAATACAAGAAAGCTGGTTTGATTTGTATGTTTCCCCCTTATAGAATTGTTCCAAGGCTCTGTCAGAGATCACGTAGAGTAATTTTTCCCATCAATCTTTGCTGTGCAGCCATGCACGAATGCAGTAGGAAAAAGGGGGCAGAAATCAAATCACTTAATTGCAGCATTTTTCATCTACATCTTTTGTTTTATGGTGGTAAAGGCCCCGAAGTAGCCTACCATGATTCATGGCTGTCACTGCTGCCGTTAGCAGTTCAATCTTTCATTCTAGGCATTTTGGTACTGAAAGTACCTACACAATTACTTTGATGAATATGACTTGTTTGTTTTTTCCCCATTTTTAGCAGAGAGTGGTTGTGCTTAATACAGACATTTAAATAAGATAGTATTCATGCCTACTGCATCTGCACAGTTTCCAAAGTTGTGTATCCAGTTTATGAATATGAGCATTTTGCCAAAGGAATTTAAGTTCTCTAAACGTACTCATTTTATTAACCCCTCCTGTTAATATGTTTATGTCATTGAAAAATAATTAATGTTCATTCCATGCAAAAGAAAAAAATCACCTCAGCTCTGACACTGTGAAAACTTCTTTTAAACCTTAGTATTTTAATTTTTTGGGGAGAGTGGCATGACAAAGCCAGTGAAGCAGGACTCATATTGCTGGTCATAAACAAAAGCATTTTTTCTTTTGTGGTTTGTGGAGATATCATAGAAGCGACTTGTAATGTATACATATTAGGAGAAGCCTCAGTGACAGCATCAAATATTCTGGACTATCCAAATGAACAAGGATTTCAGGAAAGTGTTATTTTTTTTTAACTCTGCACTGTCAGCACGAAATACACCTTCTTTGAGACAGAAAGGGGGCATGCTTTTGGGGTTTTATTATTGCATTCTAAATTAAATTCCTAGAATAAATTTTGGCATGGAAATCCACTGATAAGATAGATGCCTATCTTTTAGGGTAGAATATAATACTTTTTGGTGTGGAAACAGTTATTTTTAGGGATTCTCAAACAAAAGGAGTCTGGCCTGCATCAAAAATGGTAATTTCAATTTATTAGCAGTAGCTCTGTGCCCTGTTTTGTATTTGAAACTCAAGGGTCTATTTTATTTTCATCCCTATTAGTTTATTTTATTATATTGTTTTTTTCTAATTACCAGTATGAAGATATTTGTTCTTAATAACCACATAGTCAGCTAGAAGGCCGGGGGTGCCTACATTGTACAGTGGTAATAAGGGTCAATGTACCCAGCAGTTTGGTGCTGCAATTCTGTGGAATACCCTTTTTAAAAGTCCAGCGTTAGACCTAGGCTTAAAAGCATCTTAGACTTAAATTTAAAGAACTCTCATAATGAAAAAAAGAAACATAAAACATGAATCTAAATCTGGTAACTAAAACTCAAAAAGGTAATTAAAAAAAATTTATCATATCCACAAGCTGCCATACAATCTGCCAGCCCCAGACCTGTGGGGTTAAAATACAGTGGGACAGAAGTGCTCTGGAAGTTGCTTCTTTCAAGATGACTTCCAGAAAGGACTATTCAGTTTCACCAACACTGTTATAGAAGCTTAATTACACCAGGGGGAGTGGATTACTGATGGAATTACTGAAATAGTAAAATTGAGCAAGTGCACAAGTGCTCATGGGAACAGGTTAAGTGTTTACCACTGAGTATGCAAATGTCAGTTAAAATGTTTGTGGTTTCCTGCTGAAACAGCAGGGGATGAAAATGGTAGGTGAGTGCAAATCTCCAAGAATCACAGCTCTGGGACATGGAAGAAATAACAAGTTAGAAAGGTGTTCACCTCAGATTACACCAGGCAATAGCACTATCCCTCAAAGCTACCAAGGCACCCTTTCCATTCTTCTGAGTTGGCACCTTGGAAGGCGTATCCTGGTCTGGAGGTGATTTCACTTTCTACTTTCCTATGTCACAGAATCATAGAACCGTTTAAATTGGAAAAGACCTTTAAGCTCATCAAGTCCAACTGTTAGCCAAGCACTGCCAAGTCCACCACTAAACCATGCCCCTCAGCACCACATCTACAGGTCTTTTAAATACCTCCAGGGATGGTGACTCAACCACTTCCCTGGGAAGCCTGTTCCAATGCTTGACAACCCTTTCAGTGAAGAAATTTTTCCAAATACCTAATCTAAACATCCCCTGGTGCAACTTGAGGCCATTTCCTTTTATCTTATTGCTTGTTACACTCACCCACATACTGAAATGAGTGGTTAGTCAATCAGATTAATCATAACATGGTTAGTGTCTGCCTTCTCATTGCTGTTTGGTTCACAGACTATTGCTGGATTTAAAGAAGCAGCAGCCATCCCATGTTTGTGCACATCACTGAATGTATGCTAGCGACAAAGTGTCAGGGTAAATGGGTGTAGCAGTACATGAGATAAAAGGAAAAAAGGTAATTCATTTCATATTTCCTTTATTAAACACAGGTTTGAATGGATTGCTAGCAGTATTTATGTGGTACAACATAACAAAACAGTAAACTCAATCCTGATCCTTCAGAGTCTTGCAAAATGTACAGCTGTTCAGAACCAAAGGCAATGAGAGGTTCCTCAGGGAGAAACACCTCTACAGCTTGTACCTGAAGCCACTGTCAGGAAAAGATGGCATTCATACGTTGGGTTCTTCACCAAAGGTACGAGACTGTTAACAGCATAACTGCTGACAGCAAAGCAACAACAAGGTAGTCCCAGCTGGACTAGTTTTTAGCTGGTTAAACAGATTGTTTATGGTCCTTACAGTGTGATGGAGAAATTTCATAAATCCTCATAGATTAAGTGTTTTATACTTGGTGATCTTTGATTGCAGGGCTGGACTCCAGGTCTGCGATTTGGTATTCCACCCCAGATAGGAGCACAGTAGAGTCTACTTTACATTGCTTTGTGGGGAAAAAAAAAAAAAAAGAAAGGAAGGAAGGAAGGAAGGAAGGAAGGAAGGAAGGAAGGAAGGAAGGAGGGAAGGAAGGAGAAAAGAAAGAAAGAAAGAAAGAAAGAAAGAAAGAAAGAAAGAAAGAAAGAAAGAAAGAAAGAAAAAAATCCTATTAGGGGCCTTTGCAAAAATCTCAAAGTCTTTAAGTTTCTGATGGTGAGAGAAGTACCTAGAAAATTTTTCTATAGTCTTTAGGGAGCTAATCTTTTTTAATTTTAATTGGAATTTGGAATTTAGCATACTTTTGACAGTCCCACTAGGTATCTCTCTCCAAATGCTACTTTAAAAATACATCCTGCCTTAGATGCCACTTTAAAAATATGGTCCTTTGAAAAAAACATGGTAACTTCAAATATATAATCCTTCATGTTTTTGTAATAATGTATGCACATCCAACTATTAAAATAACACATGGTAATATACATGTATGGGCAGAAATGTGTAAATAAATCCATACTGATTTACCAGTTTGCATTTTTGAGAGCAGAAGAATTTTCTCTTGTGACTCTGTAAAGTTAATAACCAATCATCTTTTCAGCATAAGTTATTTTTAATTTGTTTTAAAGAAAACACTTAAACACAGTAATGGGACAAAAGAAATTGGAAATGTTTATTTGCCTGAATAATACCTCCAAATATTCCTTATGGGATGTATCTTCCCAGCTCTCAGGCAAGCAAGGCCATGATAACCATATAATTTTCTTGATTTTTCTTGAACTCCATGGACTGATCATTGCACACAGTAAGAAAGACCAGAACACCCTAGGAGTGAAAGTGATCACTGAACGAAAGCATACAGGTTGATTTGAAGTCAATCTAAAGTCAGATAAATATAATTTTTCATGGGCGAAACAAAGGGTGGGTCAGCCTGTGGGAAACCCACGACATAGCTGCAACTGTCTGCAACAGCTTCTTCTTGCCAAATGAATTAAGACAAGTCCCAGGACCAGTGAAGAGACCCCAGCTGCTGTCAGATGGGTACCCAGCTCCCCTTCAGAAATGAACTGCCAAGGACCTGAACTTAGCTGTCTCTTCCTCATACCCAGCCTGGGCTCTGCCTCCTTTCATTTGAAGTGGAACAAGCAAATAGGAGGGACCAGAGGAATTGCACTTGGATCGCTCCTTCATGAGTATCATCAAGTGTGTGTTACACCTCCCATTCACATGCAAGAGAGTGGGTCTTCTTATATTTTGGATCCCCATGGGGTTATGAGATGGACAGGAGGGTCCAGGATGGTTTCAGTCATGGATGAGAACAGCCATAAAGTATTAAGGTATTAAGTAATGAGGTGATAAAGCCAGCATTACTTATTGCATTTAAATTCCATGTTCTAGTGATAATTAGGTAACTATCCATGGAGACTATCACGTTTGATGAAACAGCACAGAAAGGCTTAGATCTAAAGTAAACTCACATTGTACTCAAATACGAGAGTAAGTCAAAGCATGTGGGCTGCTTTGTGAAGCAGATGGATAAAAATGTGGTTAAGAGAGGAAGACGATTTGGATGTTGGAGAGGGGGCTGGCAGGCTGCCTATGTTAGTAATGCTAAGGAGTGCTGGAACACTTGATAATTTCAGAGCAAGTTAGTTTGCCACAGCTTACAACCTGCTCAGCGCTGGGGAGAGAGCTTGTTCTGCCTTCTCATCAGTATGTGATATGGAATAATCACAGTGGTTACCTAACAGTGATGAAAAGCTTCAGCAGCAAAGGGAAAGAGACTGCAAATCTGATTGAATGTGGGTATTTCAGGTTTGGAAATATGTGCTACCTACTAAAATGAGCTATCGACTAATTCTGAAAGAAATGTTATATGGGCTTAATGTTCATCTTCATCCACACTATAATGAGAAGGATTAGACTGGCTTCCATATGTGGAATATTTATTTCAGCAATACAGGAAAATGTATTTCCCTAATATTTTTTTCTGTATGCACAAGGCCTTAAATTTTACAGATGTGATTAATGTTTTAATTTGCTGTTCTAGTTGGATACAAGTTTACCATACAATATAAATTACTTACAAAGAAATTTGCTTATATGGAGTTTAATTCATATGCTGTTTAGCCACCATGTGTGGCATAGCTTTGCTTTCACTATGGGACCAAGCAGTTGTGCAATTGATCTGCAAAATAAAAAACAGTCAGGTTACACAAAGCATTTCTTAACAACCTAAACCAAAGCATTTATGAAGCAAACATGTGCCATAATTAGTGTTTATTTTAGCATGAATTGGTAAACAGGATATTAATTGCAAGTTGTGAATTGGATTCCTGACACAAATCATTCTGATTAGCCAATATTTAAAAATATTTATATTGTCTATTATGTACATTTTTGTAGATCTCATTTGCACAGCAAAAGAATGACAATTAAATACATCCCCCAAATTACATGAATCAATGCAGTTCTCTGAATAATTTTTTCAGAATCCCTGGAATATGAATCTGGCCACTAATTGTGATAATAACAAAAAAACAAGAGAAAAATACTATCTCAGAATGTTTTTTATTTACTTTTCAACAAACAGCTGAAAATAACATGTCCCTGGGGTGGTATAAACTGACACATGCTCTCTGGTTTACATGTGTGATGAAGGTAAGGTCCATGACTGTTTTCAGGGCACCAAAGTTACCTGGACTCTGCAAGCCCAGGCAGAGGGACCATCGACATCATATGGAGTGAGAATGGTGACTTAAAGAGTCTGTCATTCAGACACAGTTCTTTTGATATGCCCAATATTTGACTAACTCTGGCTGTGAATAAACTTTCTGCCTGGGCATCGAAAACCTTTTGCTGATGGGCTTGTGCCTTCAGAAAGTATAGAGAGCTGTGTTCTCTGGAGAAGTATCCCCCAGTTAGGACCTTTGTTTAGAACCTTATGTTGTATTTTAATATAATTTTTCTAACCACTTTTCATGCAGTACGCACAGCAACTTTCACATGTTACGGGAAATGAAATGGAAAGCTCCCTGGCATGAAGTGTTCCAAGCATTTCCAACATCCCACGCAAAAAGGGAAGGAGAAAATATCAAAGTGTTTAGGCCTGAATGTTATTTTCAATGAAAAACAGAAGGGTCTTACCACAGCAGACAGAGGATGTACCCTTTCATTGTCACACCTAAGAGAGTTCCTCCGTAATCTTGCATGGGGAGGATGTGTGGACGAAAGTCAAGGTACATCTCCTCATCAGGCAGAGATGATGGTCTAGCAGCTGTGCATGTGGAGACAATGCACTCTGTTTATGCTCATAATAACTTTCCAAAGTCTGAAATTTGAGGTAGTTGAGGTTTTCACTTAAATATCAGGAAAGATAAACTTACTTTAAGTGTCAGAAGCAAAATTTCTCCCTTATTGACCCACAGAAGTATCACTGCTCTGTCAGACCACATGATGACCCTCCACCTTTCTCCATTCTCTCCTTTCAAACAGGATGTGAACACCAGCATGTTCATCTGTGCTACAGCCAAGGTAATCTGATTTTATCTATTCATTGTGTGCACAGCCATTATGTGTACAGAGTAATTAACAAAGCAAATATGGTTTTAGAAAATACAAAATAAAAACCCTTTTGTTTATGTAACTACTTTAGTAGGAAAGTGGAACTTATTTTCAAACCTTGTCCTATGTAATGCAATGTAAATACAGTGTTCAGCATTTTTATCCATTTCATCAAGCACTGCTCATTTCAATATAAGCCTTATTAGCTAATTAAACTATTTAATTAGTTATACTTGAGTGGCATTAAATTGCAATCACTTGCATCTGTTTTAACAGAGGACGTATTTTATATGTGTCCACAAATGCTGGCAAAAAATATTACTCCAGCTAACATCCAGTTAAACTGGACAGCTTCTCTGAATGTTTCAGCAAGTAATCCTAATTCTGTCTAAGAAGCTGCATGCTAATAATCACATTGCAGAAAAAATCATGTGGATAATGACATTAAAGACTAAGTTAATAGTGAGGATATGGGCTAATGTGGACAGGACTAGAGTTAAAATGGATTTTACTTCATACATTTCAGGGTACATTATATGTAGGGATATGTATTTTTATTCACTAAAATTTATCTCTCCCCCAACTCTAGCTTTCCTGTTCCCTAAGCCTCTACATTTCTTTTTGCTTGGAAAAAAATCCAGACTCTTATTTTGCCCGATGTCGTGTCAAACAAGGGAATTTGACAAGGGGTGTAAGAAAGTTCACCAGTCTGAACTAGTGTAAACTGTCTAAAACTCATCCAGGATGTTAATTCCGTTTTAAGTACTCTTTTATTATCTTAAAAAGGGCAGAGCAGGATAGCAATATACACTCACCACCTCAGAGGTAGGTGTTGAGGCCTCGGTCCAGTTGCATGAAGGTAGGCATTGAAGGTCATTGGAGACCTCTAATGCTAATTGTTCTGGCCTCCAGCTGCCAGGCTGGAGGGCTGGGCTGGTTCATATTTTCTGTATTGTGGAGGCCAGCCTCGTGTGCAGCTGTATAAAGTCCTTAATTTCAGCTCATGCAAAATTATGTTTTCTGCCATACCATAAATAACTTGAGAAACACTCATTAGGGTTAGGATGAAAGGCAACAACCCAAATGCAGCTCTGGTTTACTTCTTAGGCATGAACAACTACCTTGTTCATTCTATAACTTTACCATTACTATCTGCTTCCTTTATTAAGGACACTCAGACAAATCTTGGTCTTTGAATCAAAGACATTGCACCGTACGTAAAAGACTCTTTTAAACGGAATAAGAGATTTCTGTGCATTACTGCCAACATATATACACACAAAAAGATTTTCACAGTTTCATGTCTTATACTCTTCCAGAATCTTGAAATCAGGTTGATATCTTGTTTATTCAGACCTTGAGAGTTTTTGGCCATACCAATCTCCTTGCTGTGGGGATGGTTGTCTAATTATACCTGTAGTTCTGGGTTTTGGTTTATATTTATTCCAGTACAGAACCCAAGGTCAGATTTAAAACTGCAAAGTTTAGGGTGTTTTTAGTTTGCCCATCACTATTGGACAACGTGGTCTCTGGGTTTTTGATGCTCAGTGGTGCCTGGAAAGACAGAGGGAAACTCAGTCAGCTCCCTCCCTCCTCATCCTTGCAAGAAGGAAACAAAAATGCATACATCGGGCACAAAAGAAAGCAGGAGGCACAATAAAAGAGGCTCAGAAATGTAGGCACCAGTGTGTCTGAATATGAATATGTCTCCACCTCTCTTGAGAGTTAGCTAATGCTAGATGTGCCCCCTTTTAAAAATAAAGGAAGGGCTGCAGATTGCCCATCTGTATGCTTTGTATCTTCTGAAAGTTTGTAATGTAACATTACTTGAGAGTAGCAGGGATTTTTGTTCCAGGATGTGAGGGCAATCAGCACAACTCCTTCCTGACTGTGCATCTTGTTCGTGATACTACCATTAACTAACCCTTCATGGGGAGGTAAGTACTCTCAGACGCTTTTTCAGTAAGCATGATGCTCTGAAATAGTGTTTCCCCAGTAAGTTTCTTTTCAGAGAGCAAATTAGATAGATTCTGGATGAAAATCTGTTCTTTAGCATCCTATTCTAGCAAGTCAGGAAGAATAAGCATTATTTCTTTCCTGGATAAAACTTTACAAAATTATGTTTCAACTGAACTAAATTATCTTTTCTTGATTTGAATTCCAAATACCTAAAACACCCTACATACTTTAATTGACACTTGTAAAAGTAATGAATCTAGACCGCTAGGTTTTACTTTCAGCATACTATTTTCATGTACCAAAATTGTCTTGGCTACACGCCTCAAAATAAATTTTCAAAAGAGCCTGTGTTTCAGCAACATCAATGAGAACAAAGGCACATCCAGATAGTAAATGGGAGAACCAAAGTACTAGAGATCCGCACCACTAACCATAATCCCTCTGATGCTCCAAATCTGGGGATCCAAGAGCTACACAGTCATCTTAGTCTAAGGGTGAGGGAGGAGTTTATCTGCACAATGAATTATGAATTTACCTTCTAGGCCCAAACCAGCTCGTGTTGTGTCAGCTGAGGTTTGTCTGCCTTGTGCTTGTGGGAAAAATGTGGGCAGAATAAGCCTGGATTTTCAGAAAATTCTGCACCAACTACGCATGTTCTCAGCATCATTTGGGTCCTGGATGAGCTGGGTAACTTTGGTAACTGTCTAGGGAAACTAATGCCTAGCACAAAAGTTACTTAAGTAATTTCTGAAAATGGCACTTCTGAAAATTGGAGATTATAGAAAATTGGAGATTATAGATTGCAGTTTATGTGCCACATCTTTCAAGAAAAGAAAAGAATTAAAAAGGAAAATATTGCTGCATTCTTCAAAATTGAGTTGTAAATCAATGATATAAAGGAGGATTCATGTTAATTGTGGCACAATAAGTACATTTACTACATATCGTCTTAGTCTATAAGTTTCAGAAGATCCAAGAAGCTTTGGGAATGTAGTTATGTTTTGCTAAACACTCTCCATTATAAAGAGTGCAGTATATTGAAAACCAGGCACATGTTAATAAATAAATAAATAATACTAATAAAAAAGAAAACCTGGCAGAAATATATGTTAGGGGCTAACAGGCTGTGTACAACAAACCAAAAGCAAAATATAATCAGAAACTTGATGCTGACATCTAGGAGGAGTGAAGTATGTTGAGGTCTTCTTAACAGATAATGGAACTCTTCTCTGAAAAAAGAGTTGTAAAGGTAGAGAAGGAACAGTCATTCATCGGCTAATTTTGTTTACTCTGAGGCTCCACAAAAGTGACATATATATCTGAGTTTAGTAAATATGATGTAGTAAATAACCTTCATTCCCACTTCTTCATGATCATGCACTCTCTGAAATCTTTTTATCTTTATACATCATGGTGGCCTGACCAGTGAAAGAGCAGGTATGGAGCATCAGACTCCCAAGCGTTGTCTTGAAGATCACAACTCATTTTTATCTGGCTAATTTGCAAATATGCTGAACTAAATTATCAGTATAGAAGTGACAGAAGTACTGTTGTGGTAAATGTTACAAGAATTTGAGGATTTTAGAATGTATGAACATCTTCTTTTATAAATTAAATCATCAAGTTGGAAAAAAAAAACCTAGGCAGTTATGCAGGTATATATTAAATATGATGTAAGTGTAGAAATTCCATCCTGAGTATTTTAACTATGTAGAAAAGTGATACATATTTTAATGTATTTCTAGTATTTCATCTTCCTTCTGACCTATCTATTTATATCAGGAAATGTTAACAAGATCTTCTTGTTTTTGCTATAACATATTTAAATCACCAAAATAACCCACACTGGCTGATAAACTGTTACAGAATAATCTCAGAATTTAACAAGACTTACTTGTTAAAGAGTATGAACTTTTGTGAATAAGTATTTGTGAGAAGCAGGTAATAATGCAAAAATCTTTTTACTATCTCAAGGAATTGAAAAACAAATTTTGTATTTGTTAATTTCAGGAGTCTTTTGCTTTACAAGAACTCAGACATCCGATATATAGGACTACCATCAATATATAAATATGCTAAATATATGGAAGCAAAAGGTGGATAAAGCAGAATTAATATGACTTGTATATGAATTTTTCATGAGGAACAAAAATTATGAAAGTCACTCGTTTCCATAAAATCCATGACTATATCCAAATTTGCTGTGATTCATCCATATTTTCTCCAAAGCTAGTGTTACAAAAATCACTTAAGTATAAGGATTTACGCTATCTAAAGAATAATACTATATCTACAGAAAGTAAGAAAACAATCACAACAAATACAGTTTCACAACGAATATAAAGCCTCCTTTTTCTCACCTGTTCTCCTTGTCCTGTGTTTCTCCTTCCATTATAATAGATACGGTGGTATAGGTTAATACGATGCTAGAATGGCTTTGTAAGAAAAGCAAGAAAAAACATAATCATATGAACTGAAGAAATGAAGTAGCATGGAAAAAAGAACTGTGCACACATATACTATGCTTTACCGTCAATGTACTTTAACTACACACTAGACCCCTCCTGTACTTAAGCCAGGTCACTGAACAGCCCCTGAGCTGGACTGAATTGGTAAGTGTGAGAAGATGAGTGGGCCACTACTGATAATCTAACTTGGAAATTCAGACTTCAGTATGGTGTGGAAGACAATATGGCCCTCTTTAGCACCACAGGGTCAGCAGTAATCTAATGCCATGTCTCTATATTACAAGGCAATTCCATTTTGGACGTATCGCTGTTTAAAAGACAAAATTAAGTGCTTCTTCATAATGATCTTATTCCATCTTCTCTGAGAACTGAGGGGCAAATGTGTTTAATTACTAGTATTTTAAACAAAGCATTTCTTTCCCTCCTTGCTAAGAAGATTTGATCCAGAAAAACAGTTATACCCAAGAGATCACCCTACTTTGATTTATGGGTCCTTTTATATTCAAAGCAATCCTCCCAAACAGGAGGAACCATTGTGATTTTTATGATTTACAATATAATGAAGCAAAGTCAAACAGTGCATAGGCAACAATCAAAGTGTGGTCTTCAAGCAATACTTTTCCACCTCTAAATACATGCTGGGGGCGGGGTGGGACTTTTTTTCAATAACAATGTCCCTATGAAAGCTACAATCTCATTAAGAACTCACTGTTTTAGGGAAGAGGGAAATAGCGGAGTCTACTGCTTACTGCCTGCCAGTGATAAATATTACAGCTTTTTATTTATTGTATTTGTGTTCTGGTAACCTTTGGGGTTTTTATATAAATAAAGAAAGAAATAAAGAAGCAATAGGGCTGCATACGTCTTTCCTGAAAAATGTTGCCTGGTGGAACCGCTACTGGAGGATTGTGATAACATTGCACAGACGTGAAATAGTTACTTCAATAGTTTCCCAGGGATAGAAGCAAAACCAGGAATTCATAAATGCAAACTGGTGTAATGATGGGTCATTGTAATACACTGCATTATCTATTCTTTTGAATAGGACCCTGGGTAACGTATCCAGTGCCTGAAGCATTAAAAACTTTGATCTACTCAAGGGAAGGTTGTAAGTGAGGAACAGTGTGGGAGTCTAAACATTAATACAATAATGGCCAGTCTTTAAGACATATCGAAATTATTACAATGCCAAAGAAACCCAAAATGTCCAGGAAAGGTTGCAGCTGGGATGTATATGCTTGTGTTTGCACGCAGTACTCAAGAGCTCTGATTCCGAAGATAAGGATTGGAGTAAGTACATACTCTATATAATGTACCAGAAGACTAAATATTTTTATGTAAGACATCATGTAATGTTCAGGACTCAGGATTATTTATGTTGCTGCCTACACCTGCCTGTTACTGGGCCCAACAGCCAGATCCTTCGCTTAGCCAGCTGAAGGCCAGATCCTGCAATGACCTTCACCCTCTGTGCTGGTCACTGACCATGCACAGGGTCGTCTGCCATGGCCCCAGTGAAGTGTGAAACATCCTTTCTAATGTGTGAACCCCTGTTGTGCGTGCAGGAGCATTTCAGCTTTCTCATGAGCTCTTAGAAGTGCATCCAGAGAATGTGCAGGATTTATGCCTCATTTTCCGACCCCTCCCCCCCCCCCCCTCCCCCACCCTCCCTCCCCTGCCAAGTTTTCAAGAGCTCGTTTAGAAACGTTTAGGTTGGAAAAGACCTGTGAGATCATCAAGTTCAACCCTTAGCCTGGCACTGCCAAGTCCACCACTAAACCATGTCCCTAAGAAACAACTACACATCTTTTAAATACCTCCAACGATGACAACTCAACCGCTTCCCTGGGCAGTCTGTTCTAATGCTTGATAACCCTTTCGGTGAAGAAATTTTTACTTATATGAAATCTAAACCTCCACTGGTGTGACTTGAGGCTGTTTTCTCTCATCCTATCACTTATTACTTGGGAGAAGAGACTGACACCCACCTCACCACCTTGCTAAAGCCTTCTTTCAGGCAGTCATAGAGAGCAATAAGGTCTCCCCTCAGCCTCCTTTTCTCCAGGCTGAACAATCCCAGTTCCCTCAGCCTCTCCTCATAAGACTTGTTCTCTAGACCCTTCACCAGCTTCCTTGCCCTTCTTTGGACACACATTTGTCATATTTAGTCTACCCCAGCAAAATCTGTCTCTGGAGTGGGAAAGTGAGATTGCTCCTGCAACCAAACCAGATATGGAAGGCAGCTCTTGTGTTTCCAGTGTTGAAGGTGAGGGTCCAGGCATTTGGGGACAAGGTAAACAATATCTTAAAGGCCTTTAACTCACTTTTTGAATTGGAGTGGGAGAGGGAGACAAGCAGAAGCCCTGTTTGCTAGTCATGCACTGTAAGAAAAGTAATTGCCACCACTCTGTTTCTCTCAGGCTGTTGTAAATTGTGTTCTCCCACTCTTCATCCAGTAGACCAGAACTGACACAAGCTGTGAGGGGAAGTGTTCATGCAGTTTGGCACCAACTGAATCCCTATTATGCAACAGTGTTTCAGGTTCTATTAATCTTATTTTTTTCTCCCTAAGGAAGTGTTATTTAAAGCAAGTTGATTTTCTGTCCCTTTGAAAGACTCTAAAAATTCTTATCCTCTCAACTGGGTGACGAAAGAAGAAAGAGCTTATTAACGTACAAACATTGCTAGTCAATTGGAAGGCTTCATCTATGACAAAGTCCAAATGTTAATTTATGTTTCTTGATCTCATGTTGAGAAGATACCAAGAACTTCAGCTCTACTGCTTCAAGGAATGTCCACATGATGATGAGCAGTACTTGAATGACCAGTCCTCAGAAGAAGCCCTGGGATTATGCCATGACAGTTCTTTGTTGCTGATAAGGATGGTGGTTCACTTCAGGATCTCTTTGAATATATGAATTTCCATTTTAGAGCATGTAGGATAGGTGTGTGTGCAAGCGCTACTTCGAAGCTGAATGACGTTACAAAGCTTAACGGTGTCTTGTGATCCAACCAAACATTACAGGCAGGTCTCGTGTACATCTGAGAAAAGAAAAGCTGAATGACAGAGCAGAATAAAGCTGTCTGTGAAGACTAAAGGAGAACAGCTATGAATGCATTTTAGAGGTTTGTCTCTGGGATGAATAATCAACGTTATTTGCAGTGGAATTATTTTTTAGGTAAGATGATGAGGGTTTTTTGATTTTTATTCTTTGCCGGTCATCTCAGAGTTAAGAGTGAAGGCAGTCTTTCCACAACAATATAAGCTAAGACATAACAAAAATAAGACCATTTGAAGGAAAGGGAGAATTCTTACTGAATTCTCAATACCTAAGGTGGATTTTGCCTTGCACCTAGGCTGTTTATATCTACTATGGCTCAAAGCAATGTTTTTGTTCTTTTGAGGTTCAATTTCTTTTGCTGACTTTCAACCTCAAAACACATATTTGGTTAGATCTCTAACTTGCAAAATTTCTTGCCTTAAACAGGTCTGACTTTGAGACACTGTTATGGAAACAGTCTTCTTTCTAGCCAAAGAGGAAAAATGAACTTTCCTAATTGGATGGATTTTAATTTCTGCATAGACTTTAGTTTTAAATACTGACAGTGGTAATGCAGCAATGAAAGCTACCCTATATATGTAATTCATCTCTGAAGAATTTAAAGGGACATAACATGAATAGACTTCCTGACTGCATGCACACATGAGGTGAATATATTTGTTGGGTTTTGCTATAATATTTATTTGGCTCACACATTTATTCTGATGTTTAAATCCAGAAAGGGACTTCTCTCTTAGTTTTGTATTTGGGACTAATTAGTCATTTTGAAGCTTTGAAGTAGAAAATGCAAAGATTTAAGCAAAAAGCTCATGTTCCTTTTTGGAACTATCTGAACAAGAAGATTGTTTGAAGTGATAAATCCTATGGTTTGCCTTAAGCTTTTCAAGTAAACTTTAACATAAAGCTATGTCTACACTGAAGAAACAAGTAGCCTTGAATACACGAGTGGACCCAGTTATTTCATTCTCCTGTGAACAACAATGTCTTTTTCTGTAGTAGTACAAAATATATCCTATCAGGGTGCTCTTTCTTGAATGGAAATCCTTTCTGTTGCCATTCTTTCCAGCTACTTGCTGACTCTTGTACCATTTTGCTTTCTGATCACAGAAAGAGCGTCAGTTTTCAAAGCCGTACTCTAGGTGTCATGAGTTTGGTAGATGAGAGAATCCTACCTGTGGTTTGATTTAAAGACGGCATGTATAATATGTGTTGTTAGAAAAGTAATTATGGAGGATTGCATGTGTGAATGGGATTAATAGAATGTTTCCTCAACTTTAAAACTACAAAGCTATTACATTTGCAATGTACATTATCCATAAAATAATTATTTTCACATGAGTGTCTATCCTTCCTAATCTTACTTTCACAAGAAGGGAAGTCCTATAGAGACTTTAATAAGCTATCACTTTTGTCATGATTATCCATATTCACATACTGTACATTATTTTTGAAGAACATCATTTTTTTCTGAAGCATAAAGCTAAAAGTATCATTTTAAAAAATAACAACCTCAGGTTTCTTTTCAAGGATTCTTTTGACACTTAAGTTGTTAAACACTTTTATGTCAGGTGGTGTAAGATCTGCACTTTTCTGTATGCTTCAGTTTTGAAAACTATGCCCCCGCCAAATTTCCTTGAATCCCCGTCTTTTCTTTAGAAAATCAGGGGAGGTCACTTGGTTGTGGTGCTGCTGGTAGGACTGAGACATTACATTCACTGTTATATTCCTTCACACCTGTATTTGGAAAGGGTTAAATGGGTAATACAAAAGGGAAGAAGTCCTCTTAGGACTTAGGTTAAACTTCCCACTCTCAACAACCTGATATGTCTAATGTATGAGGTATCCTCTTTGAAAAAGGTTGTTAAACATGAGTTTTGTTTACATATAATGTCATGCAGTTATCAGCATAATCAAAAACTTATTTAATCCTTTTCTAATTCTAAAGTGATTAGCAAGGGCTGAGAAATCACCTTATCTCACTAAAACACAGGTACGAACACAGAGTAAATATTTTGGTAAACAATTATTCTGCCCTTGCATATTCAGCAGTGTGCTAAATTATGCATAATCTTGCATAAGTAATAAGTGAAGGTAGCTTAAATTCAGGGTTTTTTTTACCTGACCTATTTCTTTCAGTGCTGTTAGCTTCTTAAATCATGTATGAGCTTTCCGTAAGGCTTCAATGAGTAGTTCTAGTGGAGAGACTTCAGTAATAAATTTCAGGAGAAGACAAGTTTTTTGACAGGCATAATGCAACACATACAGAGTTTGGAACTCACACTCTGGGAATTTAGAGCAATCCTTGCAAAGCAGCTTTTCCCTGTTACATTAATAGAGAAAATGAAGTATGAAAGTCCTCAGGAATTACTGCTAGGTGTAATTTAAATAATTTACCAGAAGACAGTTCAGCACATGCATAGAACAGGGGCATACAGAGTTTGCCATAAGCAGTTTATAAATAAACTATATTCTGCTGAAGTAAGTCAGGCATAAATTATAACTATTCCTTTTGTGGCTATACTCTGTTCCTCATTGTAATAGTTATTTAAAAAAAAATCTGGGTTATGACCTTCTACTAGAAATCATAGGCTGTGCCTGCCTTGTACCTTGCTTATGAGCATGCTTACATTTAATAGTTTGGCTGCTATGAGATCAAAGTAAAATTACTATTGCTGTGGGAGAAAAAAAAAAAAAAAAGAAACTGCATTACATTTCTATAAACAGAATCTAGGTAGAATTCTGTAGCTCAGTGGAAAAAGGAGTGTGCAGTGCCAAAGACCATTGACCATTTCATGAAACCCTTATGCACTTTTTTAATGTATTATTCTATTTCTAGCCTCAAGTGCTGAAAGTTAAAATGACAGAATAACTTGAAAGTGCCAATAGAAAATATGAAATTAAGATACTAGGGAGTACGGAGAGGGTAAAGAATTTGTTAAACACACTTGTAGATACTGGACAGCTCCTACTGCTTTGTAGGAGCTGCAACCCTAACCGTTAGGTTTTTTAAGGACTGTTAATGTTTACCAACCAGAATTTTTTTCATTTATTTTGTCAGTGTTCAGAAATAGGAGTCTGAGGTGAGAGGTCAGATGATCCAGAGATGCTTATTGATTTTTGAATACCAAATTAAAAATATATTAAATATATTTTATTCTGACATCTATAAGCACCACATAAAGGAAAACACGAACATGATTTAATGTTGTTTTCCTCTTTTATATTATAGAAGTTAATTGATCTCTGATTCCTGTAGAGCACACATGAACACAAATATTCTATCTCTGGTCTTATGTATTTTACCTTCTTGTTTTTTAATATTTTTTTCTTTTCTTAATTTACTCTTAATTAACTTCTCTTGTCCATCTAATTATGGATAAAGCATTACAGCCACTGGAGCTCATAAGCAGTCACAGGTCAGAAAGAAGGGCATGCAGTATTTTGTCATATTGGGCAAACCACTAACTCACATGCTAAACCTTCAAGCATGTCATTGAAGATATTTTCCTCAGGAAAAAAATATTTATTTTTCTGTTGGAATTTTGGATTTTTCTGAATGAGATTTAAATTTCTTTCCATGCAGTCATGTATAAAAATAGAAAACCTGAGATTTTCTGATATTTTTGTAGACTTCTATTGGCTAAAATATTATACACATTTTCATTGTTTGCATAATTATATTAATAAATGCATAATAACACAGTTATATTTTAACTTAATTATATATGTATATAAACACATCAGTAATTGCATTGCTTAAATATATATATGTATTAATACAGCTACACAATGTATAATGTCCGTATAAATAATTCAAGCTCTCGTTAACGTAGCATTCGTCAGCTCACCCAAGTCCTCCTTGCAAAACTCGTGCTAGCGTAAGAATTAGCATGGAGAATACGTTTAAAATGCCCTTGGTTTTGCCTCTCTCCTTCTAAAAATATTTATGTAGAGGGAGTAGGGGAATCTGCATGCTGTGGGGAATCCTGGCTACCCCTGCCAGACTGCCTGGGGCGGGGGGTGAAGCACTGTCTGTGCTTCACCTCCCATTATCCACAGCACTGTGGATAATTTTGCAAGTCCTCATTCACAGTGGTCCAGCGTCCACAATGTTTAGGCTGGGTTGTGCTCCCTTCCACAAGTGGCACTGAAATGTGCTCCCATCTAAGTGACCAAAGCTTCACAAGCGCAGTCCAGTGCAGGACCAGAACTCATCACTCAGATTCTGTTGGTCACTCTGGTCATACGCTAGAGATAAGCCACTAATTTCACCATTTCTTTTGTACAAATCAATGTACTTGTTGGTTGTTTATTATAGTTTAATTTATTTTTTCCCAGAGTAGGGACAGGGTTCGTGACAGCTGCCTGTTGGGATGGAAAATCCTCAGTCACCTTCCTGATAAATGGAAAAATATTTTCCATGTCCAGAACTGATATGCATATGCAAAAAGTTCATATACATGACAATTTCCCCTAACTATCTTTTGAAGGTGCTGTAAATTTCATTTTCTTTTCTAAGGAAAAATTGACTTACTATCACTATGGTTAAAGCAGTTGTCTTTCCCAGCAGAGGCTTTTTCCATTATTATACTGAACTGTTAGAAAATTAAGTAATGTTAACAAGAAATTTCGAATGATAAAAACAGTTTAGTTCAAACAATTTAATTAACATCCTTACAAGGATCACTGAAAATAAAGTGCAAAATAAAATAAAATCACTGTCATGATCCTGACCCTGTGTTGCAAATTAAAAACACAGTAAAGTGTCATAAATTTCAGCAGCTCAATTTGGGTTCACTTAGTAGAACTATGACAAAAGCAAATGTTTTGTCACTTTCAGACTGTTGCCAGGAAAAATTGTAGTGCATAATTAATGATAATCCACTCTTTAATTTGTATATATAAAGGCACAGGAAGTTGCCACTGATAGCACAGAAATAATATCATTTTCAGTGTTAAAGCAGTAGAAATGTTTCGTCTAAAACAACGAGTCAGGGGAAGGATAATGGAAGGTGTCAGAGGCACAATAAATAAGATTAGAGTGGACAAGGAGAAGTGAAAAGTATTACCTGCATTGAAATTTTCAATTAGAAAGGCAAAGCAAATCCTTTATGAATCATCCCCTCCACCTTCTTTTAAACTGTTCTGAATAAATGCAGTTGAATTGCCTGAATACTAGTTAGTACAAAATCAAGCTCTTTCAAATAGATGAATTACGGTTTTATGCTGTTACTCTAGACGCTCAAGTCATTTTTAAGAACACAGCTAGTCCTCAAGATCTTGAACACCCGTGTTTGAAAAGGCTAGTGGCAATTAAATGGTCACCTTTCTAAACAGACCTGAAATACCAGAACATCAGCTAAGCAATGACAAAGTACATTACGTGTTGGAAGCTATGAATCACATTGCTTTCCTAGTTTCCTTACATAAAGGGTGATTTTCAGGTAATACAACCTGTCGAATATCAGGACTACGGAAAAGCCAACATGAGGTGAATGATTAGGTGAAGACAGTTTTCATCAGCTCACTTCTGACGTACTTGTAACATGAATTGACATTGAATTTTCTCTGTAACGAAGCAAGTTTATCCACATGAGCCTTCTAATTTTGTTCCTCTTTTACTTGCTTAGAAAATGTAACAATTGTTTCTTCTGTCCGAGGACAATTTCATCTGCCCAGACATGAGGGCAGACTCAGCGGGGAATGGGGACTGTGATTTTTAAAGGACCTGTGTAACAGGAGGTGTTAGGGGTCCAATAACCATTTGTTACTATGCCTACACGTTGGGTATTTTTTTCTCTTTTGAGGCAGTCTTGGGATCACTGTTATCTTGGAACTGTAGACCCTTCATCTTGGAGCCGTGATTTATACCAAACCTTGGTCTTCTGAGTGAACAGGACACCTGCCTAGGTGTTTTGCCACCCAAAACACAGCCACTCTGTTGTGAGATATCTTAAAATCATATGTGAGGATTAGGGACTAGCTTCAGAGTGGAACACTTTATAGATACCACTAAGTGGGCTTTACTCCTTCCTAGTAAAAGTTTTGATTTTTGTCTTTTTTTTTCTTTTTTTGTAATTACCTGTAATGTCTTGGAGTTCTGAAAATAATTGCCAATTAGTGCGTGAAATACGTAGGAGTCCTGAGGCGGTGAAATACCAAGTCCTTAACAGGAGTTATTCAGGGATGCCTTTAATATATCTAATCAATGTGCATACCAGACTGTTTCCAAGAACTGCAAAAGTTGTTCAGATTGTTCTCTTTATTATAATCCTTTTTGTCTCCTTTAGTGTATCCTCAGCTGTGTCTCAGATTCCCAGGATCCTGCACTGAAAACATAAAAAGCTGCTAAAGTTATTATCCTGTATATACTAAGTAATATCCACAAAACTTTCTCTTCCAGCTGTGAAGAACTGATGTGTTAAACAGATTATGCACAAGACCTGCTTTCCTGTAATAAACCTAAAAAAGGAGACAGAAATAAGCATGGTTTCTAAATACAATACGTAAATCTTGATGAAATTTCAAAGCAATATTTCATGCCCCTTGTCAACGCACAAGGATAAAATGCTGTGTCAGAGACTCAGCATGGTAGAGAGGTACAAGTAAGAGGCAGTCCAGAATGTTTTAATTACAGGGGCACTATAACTATATATATCTATGCTAATAAACTCAGTGTACAAATACTGCGGTCCTCCACAACAGACTGACTGCCCCCAAGCTGCCTGAGAGCTATGGCCATTGGAAAGTCCAGCCTCTGCGTGGCACCCATGGAGTCCTTGAGAGAGCACGGGTTGACATGAGCCATTCTCACGGGTTAGAGTTTGAAGAGCTGCGAGCCACTTCTCAATAGCTTTCCAGGGACTGTTCAATTTACTAGCACAGATGAGTAGCCTATAGGCCTACTCCCCCCATTTTTACATTTGAAGCGTAGTGTGCCATAAGAGGAATCAAATGAAAGTTGTAACTCTGGCCCACTCTGACAACTCCGCTCATTCCTGCACCATGAACTTTCCCAGCCAGGTTGAATAGATGAATGATGTGACGAGGAACCTCTTCAGAACTCCCCTCAGCCCCCAGGAGCAGACTTTACCTACCAAATCCCTTCTAGCCTTTATCTCTTAGTTGTTGTCTTTACCAGCACACCCCATTAATATCACAAGCAATTAGCTCCATTGTATGCCATACTTACATGCTCTAGTGTTTGTTTTCTTCCCAGCTGAACCCCCGTGTCAGTTGAATGCTGACATACACCTTTGGCAGATTCCACCATCCCTAAACGGATCCATCTCAGCGTATCTGCTACACTTGCACACAAACACCATACTACCAGCATTCAGAATGACCTTAGTAAGTCTTCCAGTTGTCACTCTTTCTGGCCTTACCCCAGTAGGCTTTCTTGGTGTCTCTGCACTAAATTTTCCTGCTGCTCTTTAAACTACAAGATAGCTGTAAAGCGTGTCAGGAAATGTTCCTTTTGCTGTAGCATGGTATGCAGGACAGTGCTATCACCAACCCAATGGATCGTCAGAAAAGCTGTTGTGTATGGCAGAAATGTGTACGACAAACAAAATTAGTTTTTAAAAGAGCACAACAAATGCCTTCATTAGTATTAGCAACCAGGCTGGCTTTATAGACAGACTATCGGTTAACAGACAATGTACACTCTGTTTGCTGGCTATACTGCAAATTAATTTATTTTTTTCTTGATTTTTTTAATCTGAAGAGTAACTCACCAATATTTGGGAGGAAAGGTAAAAATAAATAATATTGTTGCTAAGTTCATCTGTGTCTTGATAATATATGCTAAAATTGATTCTCTGATAAATTGTAATTCAGTGATGACTTTTCTGGTACCCAAAATGTCATAAAAAGCTCACATGAAGCAAGTATCTTATATGCTTTAAATGTGTGTGTTCTTAGGTTACTTAAAATTGCAGCTAAAATGTAGTTTCCTAACACATCTGTTTTAAATATTTATGTCCTAAGTTTACGGAAGTTTTCTTTGAGCAGTTGTGAGAGAGGACATCCTGTGCACCGTTCTTACCCCAAAGAGGTCAGCTTCAATGTTAACCGTTCTTTTATCTGAGGTTAATATTAAATTCTTACCTGTTTCAAATCTGGTAATAGAGACGTTGAACAGTCTGGTAAATGCCTTCCCTGATTCCTGTCCATTCTGAACTTTTGAAAGCAGAGAATAATATTAAGAAACCTGATAATAAATAGGCTTCAAACCTGAAACCTAATGCATTAAAACCTTTTAAATGTCTGGGAAGAAATAAAATGTGAATTTAATAACTATCTTAGTGCATTCATTTACCGAGGCCACTTCTACTTCTCTGTGAAATTTTAGGCGGAATGGGGAATGCTGAACCAACCAAGAGTAAGGATCAATATTTTAATTTACATAGGACATTTACATGGTGGGTGAGATAAATGGCTGGATATTTCCCTTTTCCTGTTAAAGGAACCAACTCAAAGAGGCTGGAGTGTAGGCAATTAGTTTTATTGTCACAGGTAATCTTAAAAAGGCCCAATAATTTTAACTGTTAACTGTGGCTGGCTTCTATCCTCAGCTATTCATCAGCATTTTAACAAATTTCAGTTTAGCTCTTCATACATGAAATCACTGTGATCATCACGTGATCCAAAATCAGTTCTAAACACATATTTCCGTGAATATGTTTTAGTAACTCTTACAAATGTTTCTAATTTTCTTGGAAATGTGGCTTTTTCTGGCAGCATTTATTCTTCTCAGCTTCTGTGAAATCGTGCAGGTCTTACGGTGTCTCCTCAACAGGCTTAAAGTCGAGGCGTTGTGTTTCCTCTATGGCTCCTTGGGTCTTATATGTGTGCTTGTGTGTGCAAAAGAGATAAAAATGTGCTGCTAATGCCAAAAATCTCCTTTTAAAAACTCACTAGAGTAATTAGTCTCTGGTACTGATGACTATGTATAAGTACATGGAGTGGTATTTGACTGAAAGTCTTTGCCCAAGTTTCCCCAAGGGAAGATTACCCTAAATGTCAACTCCTAAGTCTCAAGTACCATGTACCTGCATGTACACTTTTGATATGGCATCTGTGCTTTTTAAAATAATGATCTTGTTTTCTTTTGTTTGTGTAGAAGTCCAAATATGTAGTTATTGCTGGCTGGACTTTCCTGTAGATTTCCTTCTCTTTCTGAGTTTGCAGGCAACATTCACCTTCCAAACTTTTTGCAAAAGAAATAGATATCTTGGTATCAAAGACTTTATGGGCGTAGCTTATATTATAATTAACATTAACTTCCTTGGGTATTCCTCAGTAAAGACAAATAGGTTGCACACCAATGCATCTTGTGCAAGTCCTCTGCCATCTCTGGCAGACCGCGGAGGAGGAGGTCTGTCTGGCTGAGCACAGTTTTCGAACACTGCAGTCTAGCATCACCATGGAGAGAGCGCTGCCCACCCTCCCCTAACACCACCTCACCTCCCTCCTCAGCACATCAAGCAGGCCTTGCCTGAGCTTTTTGACCATTTTGGCCTGAACCTTCTGGAAACCAGGCAGCAGTGGGTCCCCTGTCTCCAGCAAACTCTCCAGTGGAGCTTGCAAGATGCTTGAGCCCTGCAAGGCCCCATTGGGCTGCGGAAGTGAGGAAGAGGCAAACTCCTTCCCCATGGGGAGACCTAATAGCAGCCTTGCAGTTCCTAAAGGGAGCCTACAGGAGCAATGGGGGGGGACTCTTTATCAGGGAGTGTAGTGGTAGGATGAGGGGTAACAGTTTTAAACTGAAAGAAGGAAGATTTAGATCAGATCTTAGGAAGAAATTCTTTACTGTGAGGGTTGTGAGGCACTGGAACAGGTTGCCCAGAGAAGTTGTGAATGCCCCACCCCTGGAGGTGTTCAAGGCCAGGCTGGATGGGGCTTTGAGCAACCTGCTCTAGTGGAGGTGTCTCTGCCCATGGCAGGGGGTTGGAACTCGATGATCTTTAAGGTCCCTTCCAACTCAAACCGTTCTGTGATTCTATGAATCTATGCTCCCCCAACTCGCTTCCCCCAGCTATGCCCCTGGATACTAAAGGCTTTGCTGAAGGCTTGCTAAGTGGGTCCTTGTGCCCCTGCTTGCCAGCCTGTGCTGGACTGCTGGGCTACTGCAGTAGGACCTGGTTATGTACAATGAACCAGCTGTAGGAGTCATCTGATCATAATGGAAGTCATAAGGAAGGAAGACAACAAGGAGAGAAAGGAAGGAAGAGAAAAGAACATTGATAAATATTCAACAATACTTCGATAAGCCCAACCAAGAAACGTATCCTGTGATCAGTGTGCTAACGAAGCCCAGTATCACAGAAGCTGGCACACGGTCTCTCTACATTCACTCACCAATTTATACCATGGAGAACTGTGAAGCTATGGGGCTGGGCTGGCTAGTACATAAAAATTAAATAGTGAGAGTAACTTGAAAATATGAAGAGGCTCAAACATTATTTTTCTTGTGCTCAATCCAAGAGAAAATGTATGCAGCAGTTGGTTTTTTTATTTCTGTGTCTGTGTGTGTGCGTATTCGTACGTTTGGATGCATGTAACAGCTTTTATCTTTCTAAAGTACAATATAATTTCTTATTTTCTTAGCAATAGCGTCACTGCAGAAAGACATTTTACTTCTCCTACGTATACTTCTGTTCAAATTGTTCTGAAATGCATTTTAAAACACGATATGGACAGAAAAGCATTTTCATGCTATTAATTGATACATATATAAGCATTTGGAATAGGGAGACTTCATGTATTCCAGCTATTGCATAGCACCTTGCCAAACAAGGTCATAATAAAGGCTCACAATGTCACGGGGGTTTTTTTTTGGATTTTCAGGTGTGCATGACTTCCAGTTTTCAAAGATGTGTAAGGCAGTGGTTTCTGATCTCTGCAGTCCTTTGTATTAAGCAATAGAATATACTGATTGATGGAAGAAGAGTTAATTGAAATAAATGTGGGGTTTTTTGCCACAGCTCCTTCCCACCCAAACTGCAAAATATAGGAGGATGGGGCAGAATCCTGAGAAATGCTCAACTGTTTGGGCTGGGCTTTTGTTTGTGCTTTGGGAAAAGGTTTATATGGTCTGATCATTTTATGCCTAAGAGAGTGTATCTTGAGTGGGGGAGGGGGCAAAAAGGACTCTGAGCCACTGTGAATACTCCTGCTTTCCTGAACTCTGTTGTGAATGAGTCTCCTAACAGCACTGGTGTAATTGTGATTGTAGTGATAGGGGAAAATGAGCTCTTCAGTGTTGCTTTAACTCAGTTCCTCCACAGCCAGCCTGCTGGTTCTTTACAGACATCGCCTCATGCCTCAGAGAAGCACTGGATTTGCAAATTTTGCTCCTGAGTTTATCCCTGGAATTTAATTGAACCTTTCGCTTTCATCATAACAAAGATTTTTGCTATACCTTAATCCAAAATCCATACACTAAAGACTCAGTAAACTACCTTTTTTTTCCTTGGATATTCAAAAGGATTTTATATCTTTGTGTGAATAATATCTCTCTGCAAAGTGGCTAATAGTTTCATCTGCTTTTATATTAGCAGTAATAATAGCGTTGCAAAAGAAACTGGTTTTGGCAATACAATTGAGAGGTTTACAGCAGTCATAGCTTTTAAGATCCCAGTTTAAGACAGCATTTAAGCACACACTTACAGCAAATGATGGGGCAAAAGTACCAGTCAGCCTTTTAAACAGTGACCCACATACCTCTTTGGAGGATGTCCACTGTTTTAAAGTTGGTTAGATACTGTCCTGGAATAGTTTGAAATACAGAACTCTTTGGTTTGGAGTCAGCCCTATGCTATGGTAGTTTGACCATCACAAGGGTGGCCAGGTGTGGCTTACAGACCTGAAGGAAGTTGCACATAGGCTTGCACAGCTTCTCTGTCGGTTATTTTAAGAGACCACACCACACCACAGAGTTTGCTGCCCACCACTGCACAGTTGTACCTCACAAAAAAAGGTAGAATTAGACAACCAAACAGAGGATTTAAACCGGAATCTTGTGAGATCTCCATTCTTTTGCCCTCTGACTTTACCATCCCTTCTCTCCAGGCACTCTTTGCCCCAGCTCTCCGTTTTGATCATGTCGCAAGTCTCAGGAGGTTCTGTGGCTGCCTTTGCTGTCGGACTCCACAGATTAAAGGCCCCACAAATAACCTGATCTTTCTTCAATACACTGAATATTAAAGTAAAATATTATATATCTGTCAAGACAGACAGATCTGGTAAGAAACCAGGTCTGTGTACATGCTCGAATATATATACGCAGAAAATCATAATGTATCTAAAGATTGAAGAGCCTGGAGAGTGAAGAATAAGTGAAAAGTGATTAAATGGTAAGTGTTATCTTAAAAGCATATGAGAGATTTTAAAAGGATCCATGCAGAAAACAAAGACCTATTAGTTAAAAAAGGTAAATTGCAGATAGCGCTACTCTAATATCAGTCCTACAATAGCCATCAGAGATGAACCAGTAATGTAATTTCTTTTAAATGGATGCTATTCTAGTCACACTTATCATCTGCAGAAAAATATTTCTAATATCTATAGCAGATGATAAAACTATTTTCATTTATTATTGTACTAGATTTTTTCCCAAGGTTCCCACCACATTTTCTTCTTTCTGTATGTCATTTTTTTTCTTCTATAACAAGCATTGATTTTACAAAGTTGTTTCATTTTTTTTTTTTTTTTAGTACAAACTCAAGCATTAATAGAAATTTAAGAAATAGGACGTATTGTCTGGCTTCAAAAATGAGATAAGCCTTTCTGAATTTCAGCCTATATGTAAACACACATATAAATGCTCTGTATGTGATACATATTTATAATGTGTAATTTAGATATATCTAAAGTAAATATTTTTAGAAATTTCTGTGGTAGTCAATACTCCTTCTCTTACAACATTTTAGCAGGACTATCAGGTTTAGTTATTTCTAAATGAAAAATAAAACCTAAATAATTTTCAGAAATGGATTTCTGCGGAGTTAATGAGTGATGGATCATGGTGAAATAATGCAATAAATACACACTGTAGCCTTTTGGGAATAAAGCAGGCTTTTTTTTTTTTTTCATTTTGTACATTAGAACCACTTTGTAGATCAGACTTCATCTCCATTCACAGTGGCGTTTAACCCCACTGTCTGATTATTATGCCTCTGATATAAATACACCAAATGTTAGCGGCATTGGAGAAGACATAAATGAAACTCAACATTAGTCCTGTGATAGAGTGCATAAAAAGTTTGCTGTGTATCCAGCTGAGAGAAGTAATTTCTGTTTTCCAGTCAGTAATTGAAGAATAAGATGCACTATGTTTCAAGGCCTTGAAAGCCCATTTAATAATGAGACTAACAAGCTAAAATAATTTATTTTATCTGAGAGAAGGTGGGAACGATTTGACTGTGATCTATGAATATCTGTGTAAGGAAAGGAAGATATTTCTGGTTGTAGCAGGTTCTGTAATCCAGTAGAATAAAGTGTAATGAGATTCTGTGTTTGAAAACTCAAAGCTATACACGTTCAGACAAATATTACAAGAGAAAAGTCAATTTACATTGGAATAACTAAGCTAGAGATCTCTTGGATTCTTTATCACTGCGTAGTATACCTGCTTTGCACTGAAAAAAAAAAAAGATAACAGCCCTCGCTTCCCAAGGGGTTTATTTTATGGTCTTGTGCCTATCTTCACAAAACAAGCCTTACTCTTCTTGCAGTAAAGCAGTTGGGCTCATTGAGGCAGAGAACAAAACAGTCAACCACAGTTTTCACCAAAGACATTTGGTATTTGTATGTTTATATAAAAGATGAATACTGACAAGATATCATTTTCCTTTAACTAGGTCTTCCCTGCTGCTTAATGTATGATTGCAAGTATAGGAGATTCAACTAGAAAATTCCTTGGTACACTGGTATTTCTAACTCATTGTTAATTGTCATATCTGGGTTTGTTAACATGAGTTGCTGCTCTTATTTAAATCAACTACAAGCCTTAATACTTGAGGTCTTTTCCTACAGGATGTACAAAGAGATGTCAATTTTGCTCTTCAGGAAAAAAAAGATAACAGACTAAATTCCTTACTTGAAAAATGTATGCAATTCTGCTGTTGTAAATATATACATATTCAAAAAAAAGGATAAATAAAATGACCCTTTGTCATGACAATCTATATATGTCATTATTATAAATTGTCTTGAACCTTGTTCCTTACTTCTTACTTCCCTTTGCAGTTTCAGGTCTGTATTTTTTAATTAGTCTTCTAAAACTTTTCAAAAAATAGGTGTAAAACATATCAGCTAAACTATAAAGAGAAATCAAATTAAACAGAATAATTGAAAAAAGAATAGAAATTGATCAGTAATGAAAAATGGAATACTTTTTCAAATGTAGTTAAAGTACCCCTTTTTTAGGCACAAACAGCTATTATGAGGTCATTTACAAAAGTATTAAGATAAGATGCTTTCCTCTGTAAATTTGATATTATTACATTTTAGCTGAAGCATACCAATTGATTCTACAAGTTGTTAGAATTTTTTTTCAAATTAGTTATGGTAAATTCATTTTTCCTCCTTCAAAATCAAAGCATATCTTATCCCATCTCCCTTGAGCTTTTTATCTTTAAGGAAGTCCCAATCATACCACACAAAAATAACTCTAGTGTTTCCACTTTCAGTAATTGGATGGATAGAATAAATAAGACCTTGGTCAGATAGTAATATTTGTTTTAGATTCATTGTATTATTCTCTAGATTGGAGTTCCATGAAGCCATCTGATCTGACTATGAAAAAAATGATTTTTATAGTGTTTAAAATATAAAACATATCAGGTTCTGAGAGTTTACGTTTATCCAATGCATTGAAAATATAGAAGATTGTGTGCTAGAAGACCATTTCAGAGATTTGACTGTTTTAGCACTTCCACTTACAGGCTGTAGTGATATCACATTCCTGAATAACACATACCTGTAAAACACCTTTTAAAACATCATTTGAATTTTCCATTAATAAAACATTAAAAACTTTTCTGAGACTGCTCAATCTGATGAAAAGCAATAAGGAAAATAACTGTACCTTCTAATAAAATAGAAATCTTTTTGGATTCCCAAACCAGAATTTACTTTCAATGCCATTTAAAAAATCTTACAGTCTTGAGAAATTAAAAATGTTGTTTCTCAGACAACTCCACCAGTGTAGGCTGCAGAGCATACTGAACCATATCAAAGCGGTATCATAAATAATGTGAAAGTTTTGCATTGGTAGAGAAGAACTTTGCTCCCAGATTTCCAGGGCAAGGACTGGAGGTGCTTAGCTGGGAGGGTGTGAGAGAAGGGGAGAAGAGAGGCTGCGTCCCAGGCAGCCCTTTCACCCTGGGTGGGTTAGGTACAGGCTACGGAGATTTAGGGCATTCAGGGAAAAGAAACAGACCCCTTTGGTTTTTCATATGTTGAGTAGTCTCCAGCCTCTTTCATTCCGTAGAGCGTTTGGGATACAGAAAGGTATTGCGCTCAAGGGGCATACTTCCACGTATGTTTGTATTTGTCACATGCCTCCGTAGATGTTTATACACATGTACACACACAGACGTGCACAAACACACCTCACAGCCTGCCCTTGAAACCTAGTCAAGCAGTCCTTTCAGTTGTTTGTTTGAGTTGATGCCTCAGAGTCACTCTGTCTTGTATTTTGTTATATATTTGTATTTTTGGTGTATATTTGTTAAATCTTTATACTCCTGTTGTGACTCCGTTCCAATGACAGAATGGGGAAAAGTAATTTTTTCTTTTCTTCAGTGAAAACAACACAAGGCAGAAATCCTGTGGAATGTTTTAAGCTTTTTGTTGGCTAGATGTATATTGGCACCAATTGATTTATTTTTCTCTGCTTCTGAACACTGCTCACCCCAATAGTGTTTTAGAAATAATTAATAAAAAGAAGAGATGTGTTCCCACTTTTTGCTTTTGCTAATAACATTTTGTTTAATGGGTGTGTCAGCCGTTCATACAACATAATGAAATATTGAAACAGAGATATTGAAAAATGTACCAGTCTGCCTGAAAGTTATTTGTTTTGAACAGTTATACATATTAATTTATCTGCAGCCCAGGAAATGAACTAAGATAAAAGAAAAGTGCTTTTCTATTTACTTGATGTTGGTGTCACACAACATAATAGTATTGCTTCCTCACCGATGAGGCAAAAAAACCGTTAACATGACTCAATGCAAGTTCAGATAGAAAATATTAAGTACTCCAATGGACTGCATGCCCTTCAAAAGCAAAAAGACTGTAATTCCAGAGTGATCTAAGCCTTTCAGAAGTTCCAGCTGATGTCCTCTGACTCGGTGGTGGTAGGACTTGCAGAACAGGTAATCACTGAACTGCTGAAAATACCTAAGGGTCTCAGACCTATGACCGATTCGTCTTTGCCACGCAGACTCTCTTGCAACACAGCCTTAATGCCAGACTGACTAAACACATACACCTTTCTTGGCAGAATTTTTTATTAGTGAATTAGAATCAGAATTTTTCCCACTCACACTGTTTATAGAAAATAAAATGTAGAATTTGGAATATTGATCATGGGGTCTGCATTTACTGTCATTCTCGCCCTTACATTTGACTGCATACAGAAAACAATGAGTTTGTTTTCTTTTTGGCATGCTAGGCCCAGAACTGCTGGGCTATTATTAGCGAACACTTAGTTTTTGTATTATGAGAATGTACTATAACCCTGAGAAGTATTTTAAATTGCAAGGCGTAATGGGAATCCATCTTAATCGGCCTTTCATATTTCAGCTGTCTTGGGACCAGTTGAGGAACAGGGTGGATTTTGGTTAAAACCTACCTTGGTATTTGTTAGTAAAGTTGCAGCCTTCCATTTCCTCATGCTTTTGTTTCCATATGCTTATGCACTATCAGATTTGCCCCTGTTCCTAAAGGATAGTAGTCACATACCCTTTTTTCTTCCTGATCAGTAACCCTATGATGTGCCTTGATGACCAACATCTGTCCGTCGGAGGCAGCCAGGGCTGGTGCACTGCTGTCGAGTTGTACCAGAGCGCGTTCATTGACACCCTGTGTTTCTGCCCCTGCTTCTCCCCAGCCACAGGTTGCCACATTGGCCCCAACTATGGAGAGGTAAATTGTTAGCATTTTATTGTCATATGTATTACCCTGCTATAAAGAGCGTAATTTACCTATTCAGTTAACACGAGCCATGGTTGTAAGGGCTGCCATTTGATTTTCTAAACTGCATGAGTATTCATAATCAACTTGTAAAAACTGGGCCATGATGCATTAGGAGCTATTAAGCCATCATTTACAAACACTTTGAAATACCGCCGAGTTCCTTTATGCTTAAAAGAGGAAATAACTGATGTATTTCAGTTTGGTAACATTTGATAAATTCATGCAAGGAAAGCCTAAAAGCACTGGTAATTAATCAAAATCAAACTAATGGAGCAACTGCATTTGTGAATCAAGGGGGAGGGGAGACTTTTAATAGAGCTCAGGGGAGTCAGAGTCCTCACTTCCGCTGAATTTAAATGGGAATTTGCTGCCTAGATGCCTTGGGTGTTTCTGAAAAACCCAGCCTAAATCACTGGTTTTTTAGTCCTTTCTCATCCTCGTTTAGAAGACACTGTTGATGAAATAACAGTTATTATTTAATGGCACATATTGTGAATATGCATTTAGCATGCTGTGTGTGTCATATGAACATCAAAAGAAAGTGAGTTCCACTTTTCCCTGGAGTTCCTTCAAAATAAACAGATTTTAGGATGCTCTCTAACTTTTCAAATATACCTTTCTAAATAAAGTTTATGAGAAAACTTTTGCAGACCAAAATTTTTTTTTCAGTTATTGTTTATTTTTACATAGAAAGATTTTCCCAATGATTAAATATAAATGATGAAACATACTGAATGGAGACTGAGCACAACCATATATTTTCAGAGTCACGATCACAGGCCAAAATATATTCCATTTATAGGTAGCTAAAATGAGTTTAATGAGAAAAGATTTTGGAATTCAATGGCTATGTGTCTTTGCTAGGTATCTTCCCTGACACAGGTTCCTGTCAAAGGCATGGAGGAGTCTGAAAGTGACTCATTTTAGATAATAAATGTCATAGTAAGTGTTTCTTAGGGCATATTTGAAACTGATTTTTAAAAACTTCAAGTGGTGCACTCTTGAAAGACAGGAGAAATTGTAGAGAGGTCAGAACTGGCCAAGATATCGATAAGCAAAGCTGATTTTAATGAATTAGTGCACACCGGGCTTACTTACTGACTATGTTAAAGACAGTCAGAATGTGACAAACACCAGGACAGTGATGTAATTTATTTCCAGAACAATTGTCTTTAACTGTACTTTACTAGTAAACCACACTAATTGTTTTTTATTCAGTAGCTTTCACCAAAATCTTTACAAATGCTTTTCTGAGCTATTATACATAGGAATTTAAAGTATGTTAATATGGTATTGTTTGTTTGTCAGGACACGGAATATGACAAGCTTTCCTCATAGTATTTTAGATTTTACAAACAACCACTACAGTTTAGAACTAAAGGTTAAATGGAAGAGCTTGCCAGAACTTTCTAAGTTGTGCACAAAAGTGGGAAGGTCACTTGTTTTGGATGAAAGGTACTAGCTAACAGCTTTTTAAGACATTTGAAACTAATTTTTGAGAACTGTAGGTGGTGTGCTTTTGGATGCCACAGAACAAACAAGAAATGTGCTGAATCATGTGCATAATATGTCCCAGAGTTACATATGTACAACACTGTTATGCCTGCTGCTATGAAAATTTGTCTCTGAAATCCTGAACATTTGTGTTTGAAAGTCTGAAACTTGATAAATAAATTATTCTATTTCATACAGATTATTGGAATAGTAGCTGTAGCTTTTGTCAGGCTAGTTGTAAACAAGAGTTTGTTAGTCAACTGGACCATATCTACAATTCATTTTAGGGATGCTAAGCAAGGGAATTTGGGATTGATTTTTCACAGAATTGGCATTGTTTTTATTTTTCCTTTATTATAAAAAAAAAAAAAAAAGTAACCACATTAAGGTTATTCTCACTAACTAGTTTTGTTTTTGATATAGGCATGTACAGGCCCTAGTAAAATCAATGAGTATTGAGTATCTAAATACCTAAAGAGAAATACAGACAAAAAAACTGCTGGGCATTCCCAACAGTGCTCTGCATCGAGTAATTTCAAGATCCAGAATTTGGAGCTATATTTCTAATCTAATTTACTGTGGATAAGAACCATCCACATATAATAAAGGGACAGTGAGACGAGAAAATGATAATTTTAGAAGTTTTTCTCTCAGCCTTCTCACTTCTGTTCAATGTCAGAAGAAACTCAGCTGAAATGTAAAAAGCTTATGACATTTGAACAACAGGGGAGAGAAAAGGCTGGGAGGGGGGGAATCGAGACTGAATGCTACAATATCACTCTGCTAGTTAACGTTCAATAAAACTTTCACAAACCACCACAAATCACTCTACACATTTCATCATTTGAAGCCTTTTTATTTCATGTTTTCTGAGCCCCTGAAGAGTCATTTTAATTCCTTTCTTGTGACGTTTTCCTTTGAGACCCAGAAGCAGGAGAGTAAACTTGAAACCCTATAACAAAAAAGCATGTTTATATTCTTTTGGTTTTTAGAGGGAAGTGGATAAAAAACCTAAAAAAAATAAAATATAAACAGCATTCTATTTGTAAGAGTTGCAAGCCCAGAAAATACCTGCCTAAACTTGAGCTACTCAATATTTTTCTTCCTTTTACTGTGAGAGTAACTTTGCAGACCTCGAGAGCACTACGCATGAAAGACCAGAAGCTGAATTTTAGAGAGGTCCATGTACCTTTAGACATGTATCTTTGAAAAATCCTAGATTGTGTATTTTGCTAATTAGCACTTCCCTTCCCATCCCCTTCCCCACTGAATAGTGGAAGAATGAACTATTGCAAGACTCCAGACTTCATCTATCTCTGAAAGCCAGTTGACTCATGATTTCTTTTTCATGGAAATGAAGTTTCTACAAGTCATATGGTTTTGTTTTGGGTTTTTTTTCTAGAACATTTTCCTGACTGAATTTTCGACTTGAAAAATCAAGATATCTCATTTTAGGTCAAAGGTCAGGTGCTAAAATGTGAAGTTCCAATCTGTTGAATAGAGCTTAATTGGTGCTTTCCCATAGTAATTTATTGCAATACGTCAGCTGTAGGCCAGACTGCTGTTATACCTTGATGGGTAAAGATTTCCAGCTGATTACATTACTGACAGAAAAATACATAATTTTTGAGCTAATCAAATTTAGGGACACCATGTGTGGTGAGCTGACCCTGGTTGGACACCAGGTGCCCACCAAAGCCACTCTATCACTCCCCTCCTCAGCTGGACAGGGTAGAGAAAGTACAATGAAAGGCTTGTGGGTAGAGATAAGGACAAGGAGAGATCATTCAGCAATTACCATCATGGGCAAAAGAGACTTGATGTGGGGAAAGTTAACTCAATTTATTATTAATCAAATCAGAGGAGGATAATGAGAAATAGAAGCTAAATCTTAAAACAGCTTCCCCACATCCCACCCTTCTTCGACGGCTCAGCTTCACTCCTGAATTCTCTACCTCCTCCCACCAAGTGGCACACTGGGACAGGGAATGGGGGTTGTGGTCAGTTCATCACACGTTGTCTCTGCTGCTCCCTCCTCCTCAGGCAGAGGACTCCTCACACTCTTCCCCTGCTTCAGCTTGGGGTCCCTGCCACAGGAGACAGTTCTCTACAAACTTCTCCAACATGAGTCTTTCCCATGGGCTGCAGTTCTTCAGGAACAGACTGCTCCAGTGTGTCCCCCCTACAGGGTCACAAGTGCTGCCACAAACCTGCTCTAGCTTGGGCTCTTCTCTCCATGGGGCCACAGGTCCTGCCAGGAGCCTGCTCCAGTGCGGGCTCTCCACAGGGTCACAACTTCCTTCAAGTGTATCCACCTGCTCCAATGTGGGGTCCTCCATGGTCTATAGATGGATATCTGCGAACCTCCATTAACCTCCGTTTACCACCATTAACCTCCATGGGCTGCAGAGGGACAGGCTGCCTCACCATGGTCTTCACCACGGGCTGCAGGGGAATCTCTGCTCTGGCGCCTGGAGCACCTCCTCCCCTCCCTTCTTCAGTGACCATGGTGTCTTCAGAGTTGTTTTTCTCACACATTCTCACTCTTTCCTCTGGCTGCAATCGCACAGTTGGTTTTTTCCCCCTCCTTCTTAAATATGTTATCCCAGAGTTGCTGCCACCGTCACTGATGGGCTCAGTGTTGGCCAGCAATGAGTCCATCTTGGGGCCGGCTGGCATTGGCTTTATCGGACATGGGGGAAGCTTCTAACAGCTCCTCACAGCAGCCATCCTTGTAGACCTCTGTTACCAAAACCTTGCCAAGCAAACCCAAAACACCATGTAACTTAAACCATCAAAGCAATGTGCAGTCTGGGAACCCAGTATAGAAAATCATTGGCTCAGTAATAACTATAAGATATAGGCAAACAGGTATTAATAAGAAAATTCTATTCAACTGAGAATTTACTTGAAGCAAAGCTTTTTAGACTTTTTTAATATACCAAAATTAAATATTCTAACGTAGTAATGCAAAGAGTTTTTCTGTTGATCCAAAAAAAAGATACATATTTGATTTTGACATTTTAAAGTCAAAATATTGGAATTTCAAAATCTCAGCTTGAAATCAGAGTTCCAGAAATGTTGAAGTTTCCTGCAGGCCAAAAATTCTAGATTTCAATTAGTATCATCTTTACTGCTTAAATTTGCTAAGGATATAATTATTTCTTGTACATTAATGATTATGTTATTATTTCCTAAATATTCATTCTTTGTTTTAAACTGTATAAAGATAGCTAAAAGGGGCTGCAGAGGAAAGTCTTACAATCCCTCATTAAGTTAATAAATATATTCTTTGCTTTCATTTGAGCACATTGAAGTGTGTTACGATACAGCATGCTGGCAAAAAAAGGAACCTAATCTGTCATTTGAAGCATCTCAAGTGCATTGGTGAGGTTATTTGTGCTGATCTGTAGGTAGGTCATCTCCCACACACAAAAGAGCATTCTCTTTCAATTAAGCATTATTTTAGATATCACCAGGCATTCCTGGCATGTATGTAATGGACTCAGTAAGAAGATGCACATGGAGGAGATGAAGAATCTGGCCAAAAATAGTTAATTTTATGACTCTTAATTGAGAACTTCAGAGAAGTGTTTGGCTATGTTCCTCCCATTGTTGCTAAAAATTAAGTCCTCACTCTGGAAGAGAGATATTCAGAAAAACAACGAACATGGTATTTCCAGCAGTTAGAAGACTTGCCTCTGAAAATGGGACAGATGTGTTCCAGCCTCCAGCCACCCTCTGACCAGAGAGACTGAAACCCTCTCACAGCCAGCTCCTCTCAGAAGACCTCTCCAGTACCAGGCTGAGACCGGGTTTGGCTATCTACCCTCTGCCACCTCTCTAGAAACCAGGCTGCTAGGCAGCTCCAAATGCAAAGGCTGCACAGGAGGGAAAAGGAGAGCACACGAAGATTGATAGTTAGGGATGTGACCTGAGAGAAAAGGCTCTTTTTCAGATTTTGCATTTTACTTCAAAAAAATCAGAGGATGCAATTCATAAAGAAGCCTCCAAGCAGAAACTGAAAATCAGATGATGGCTTTTTTAATGAATGCTCCTGTGTGAAACATCACATCCTCTTGCTTGCTTTCTCTTTATTTTGCCTCAGAGACCCTGTCTAACCTGTAGTCTGACAGTTGGGACACACTTTGAAGTGTATGTTCTAACTGTAAGTTTATCACCAGCTGTTTTAAAAGAGAAAATTAACTCTTTCTTCCTTCCAAAGGGGAGGATTTATGTGTCTAACTCAATGGGAAAGCTCAAATTGCCATCCAGCCTTGAAAAAGGAGAGGGATCATATCTCAGAGAGAGCTCAACTCCCTGGTTGCTGTTAGCAATAGGTATCCTTACATTCACATATTTGTTGCTGTGAACACCATAAGCTTAGAATAAGTGTTTTGATTTACGCTGAGGAAGGCCAGAGTATCCTTCAGATACTTAATAAATTAGTGCAATGAGAAAGTCAAGTCCATTGTTCCATGGGACTAGGGTGAGAATGAGATATTACTCAGAAAGTTTTTAGGGACTGAACTAAAATGGATGAAAAAGTTACAGAATCTGCACCACCGAATGCTTAGGCAAGGACAAATATCCATCTAGGATGGCTTGGGTATAAAATATTATGTCAGAGGGATTATATGACCTCTAAAGATCTCTCCTGACCTTTTTTCCCCCCCTGTTTCTTTAGGTTCCTTTGCTGGGCCTGTGAATGTCGTACACTTTACGCCTCTTGTCACGTGAGATTAGAGCATTTCTTTGCAACACAGTATGGGGTATCTTAGTAAGGATAATTAGCCCAGACAAACTACCGTACTAATTTGCCTATACAGCTTCCAGAACTGATGTTGTGCTTCTGCTGGGATTGTTGGATGCCATCCACTTTCCTCTATACTTTATATTTTCTTCGTATTTAAACTTCCATCCAGTTGCCAGCAGGTAATTGATGTTTCTCTACCCTTCCAAGTATACTTCTATACATTACCTCTAATTTTGGTCCATTGACTCTGAGGGACTATTAATAAGCATAAGTCATATTTTAAGGACTTAGAAAAATGTGAAAAGCGGAGCGGTTATGGTAAAAACATTAACTAGCTTAAATGTTTTTTACACCTCCTTTTAACCGATTGACAGATATTTTGCATATATATAAAGTCCTTACCTACATTTTTAGGTGTTAAAGAGGATGTAGAAAAGGTAAAATATACAAAAAAATCTAAAGAAGTAATTTTCTTTTAATTTCGGCCTTTAAAAAAAAAATAAGAAAGAAAAAAGCCTACAGCACTGCTTATTTTCATAAACAATGCTATTTGTTTTTTGCCTTTTATTGTTCAGGCTAGAGAGAAGTTAATTTGCATAAGTTGATGGCACATGTGTGTGTATATACACTTCATATAGCCATTTGCAAGCAAGCAGTTACATTTATCCGCTAATTGTGAACTGACAGAGGTTACATACAGTGTGTAAGTCTAAAATTACTGTATGAAAAAGCAGCTAGAGGCATGTTCTCATTCAATAAACATTCTCCTCTTCTGCATGGATATTTCTGTGGGTTTTTAGCTTCTTGGATAAGTGTCACTGTTATAATCTTTTAATTAATATTGTGTTGTGGAGTGAAGGCATGAATGGATGCTACTGGCTGTTATTGCCATAGTGCCCAGAAGGATGCTACTGTTTTGCCAAAAATGTTCTGTCACTAATGTGAGGCCTGTTGACAGACTGTTGTTTATATGTGTCAACATGATGCCAAGTCGATTGTTTCACTACAGGAATCCTGGCTTGGCCCCAGTGGCTGTCTGAGCCTTTGTAGACAAAAAGATACTTTTACAGTGGCAAGCGAAAGGGAACAGCTTTTTGGACTTTTAGCTTGATCTTGTAGTAAATATTCTCTCATATTACATACTAAGAGGATTAATAATCAGGAAATTTAGCAGACAACTTGCTACATCGTATTTTATACTCTCTGGACAGAGGAAGGACTTTGAATTTAAGTGGTGCTGTTAAGTGAGTCTAATTAATTATTGTACTAGATGTTTAATCTTATTAGTCAGAACTGAGCATAAAGTGTGGTGACATGTTTGGAAGTGCATTTTAGTACAAAATGTACCTTTTTTTTTAAAATTGTTTCCTATTTAAACAGAATAAATAAGTAGATTCAGTGTGTGGGGGGAACTGCCCTGCAAATTCCTTGATAAGGACCTTGCCTTCTGGGGTCGCTGGATTCCATGCTCGGACTCTGTGCTATGCTTCTGTTTTGGGTAGTACACAGCAAGGAAGAGGCTTCAGTGCTGTAGAAAGAGGAAACTGATCCTTCCTGTTTCTCCCAATCTGTTGATGTATTTTTAATAACTCCTTTTGTCTGCTTCAGAGGAAGATAACTGATTATTGCTCAGTATGAAAGCTTGATATTTATGTAAATATGTTAATTTAATGGGAGAAATCTTATATACTATTTAGAAAAGGTCATCTAAAGAGCAAGCTTTACTATTTCCATCTTGATTCCTTCTCACTGGGTTATCTTAATTTCTCTCAAACTAACACTACTACTGGAAAAGTATCTTTAATTTCTTGCCCAAACCAGTGGGATGTTTGTTACAAGTAGATTGCCAACTGTCACTTTTGGGCAGAATTCTTAAATACATGGTCCTGTCGTCTAGTCAGAAAAATGTCTCCAAATCTCACATGAAAATGCCAGAAAAATCCATCACAAGGATATAGAAATCGTGTGAAAAATACCTCCAGCTTTTGATCATTCTGCCCAAGGCTCACCACATGGTATCCCAAATATTCATTGGAGATGCAAATTCTGCATAGCTGGTGCTATAAGTCAGTGATAATAATGAGGATTCTGTGACTCAGAAATGTGATCAATTATATTTACGTGTATCCCAGGCTGAACTACGCTACCGGAGAACAGACTGACAGTGTGAAGAACTGAGTCTTTCAAGGTGGGCTTCAAAGGGCCGTCTAATAATGATATCAGGACTGCTACTACTCATAATAATTTGTCAGCGCCAGGCCTGTATTTCTCCTCATAAAGGTCAGACTTTCAAATATAATCTTCTGATAAAATATACTTCCTCTGTAACCTACAGACACAATTCAACTACTTTGGTCTTTTGCCCTCAGTCTTCAGGGAGTAAAACCTTTTCTCCTTTAAATCCAATAAGCTTGGCATGTGCACATCTTTTCTAGCATGTGCAAGGGGGATTTCTTAAACTTCCTGCTATGTAGGCAAGTGACAAATCTGGTAGCTGTTTCAGTGGCCTGTAGACCATCTCTCACTTTCTGCCCCTGAACCCCACCTACAGCGTTCCCCGTGACTCAATATCCCTGCCGTCCTTAACGGACAACAGAAGCTGAAAATGTGCTGCAGAGTATCACTACAAAAGTTGGATAAATTCAAGGCTGAGGAGCTTATCTAAAACACCTAGCTCCAGGGATCTTCACTGTAGTATTGGTACCAGCATGTTTCTGGTTTTCTACATCATTTTTGAGGGCAGAAGAATTACTGCAGTGAAGACCAGGCAGATTTTCAGTGGACTTATCTGTCTTCAATGTACCAAGGTTCAAGAATAAGACGAGAGGTTTAGTGGTCAATCAATACACAATAAATGCAGACTGGCTGGGTTTGCAGCCAATTTTAGTTATAGATATTTTGGTTGCACCTATTTAAAACAGAGTGCATATTGAAAAAGGGGAGACAATGTATTTTCTTTTGTATAGCTTGATTCATACTGTTCTTTTTCTTTAAAACACTTCATTTTTTCTTTATTTAGATTTTTAAAAACTCAGAAAATAGCTTTTTTTTAAGGATCTAAGAAAATGAATCTCTCTTCTTTTTTTTTTTTTTACTTAAATTGTGGTTGCGGAATTCTAAATTATGTATGTGGTAGAGTGTATGTAGTGAGAAAAGAGCAAATGCCAAATGAAGCCAATGACAGTTTTAAAATTCATGAAAAATCCAAGCTAAAATGAGAAGCATGAACACTATAAATCATTACTTCCTTGCCTCACAGCCAGCTAATCCAAGAATCTGCATCAGTTTTATTTTGCCAGTTGTGTAATCTCACACAGTCCTTGAGCTTTTGGGAATCCAACTAGCGGCTGAGGAGTTAGGTTCTGGTCCACCCTGACTGTACACGGAGCATTCTTCCAAGAGGTAAGGTATAAAAAGATATTTTTTTTTAGACCCTCCTAAGTCATCGTGGAAGAGTGCACTCGCTGTCTGCACGCCCTGAAACTGGTCAACCTTCTATTGGCTTGCTCCATGAGGTAGGGATGCGGTCCCACAGGAACTGGAGATCTGTCTTCCCATTTCCAGATGCATTGTAGGTATATCAGATGGATTTTCTAGCCTCTTTGGGGGATGAAAATATATGGATATCACATATCACCAGGTTTCTGTTCTCACCGTGACAATGTGACTTTTGCAGATAGCCTGCTGTTCCTAACACGTCTCAAAGAGGAGGTGTTTCAGTCTTCAGAGTGAGAAAGAGTTGCCTTTGCCTCATCACTGGCTTTTGACAGTTTTGCTGAACTAGGGCCAATAGTTCCTTAGTTTCTACTTGCTTAAAATCACAACATATCAAGTTGCATTTGTGTGAATAACATGCTTTGGAACGCTTATTAGCAACAACTAAAATTTAATGGTGTAGTTAATGTATCTAATGTTTAAAATTATTTACCAGTCAAAGGATTTCTCTCTTAACCAATAGCAAGGAGTTCTGCTTTGCGAGGTAATTTTAGACTATTTATAGTTATTACTGTTTATGTTATTTCCGTGCTAGACATCACATAGATCTAAATAGGCACACATTGCCTAGATATCGTACCATCTAGGTAATCAGTCTTGCAAAGATTTCTTGTTTAGTCAGATCCCTTAGTCCAGGTGTAGATGTTTAGCACATTAAGAAATAGCTTTTCTCAGACCACACATTTGGCTCGATATTTTGAGATCCATTTCACACTGAGATTGCAATCTTTATCTTGAGCAAATGGAGATCTAATTAAAAATATATTAACTTGTCTTTCAGACAGCCTAGTTTTACTGATTTCTGAAAGTCAACAGCTTTTCAGTTTCATACATCTTAATGGTGGTCTATTACCCTTGATTCATGCAGCTTTCACAGAAATTAATAGGAATTGCTTATACTGAAGAAATTAATTCATATCTCTTTTCTTCTGTGCTAGCAGGATTTTACCAAAATGGAGCAGCTGAAATTAGTGAAGTGCTGCAACTCTTCCATTTTTTTCTAATTTGATTTAGACATTGCGTTGAAGATTTTATTTATAATTTCTATAGAACTATTTTATGGCTCCTATTTCTTCCAGATGAATACAAACTGGAGTTAATACAGATGTTTCCATTTTCTGCAAGTTTTTAAAGGTCCAAGTAGCAGCTCTTTTTTCTCACTTCCCACCCCCCCTATGAATACATCACCTAACTTACACTGAACAGGGTGGATGCGTAACATGAGGTTATATGTAAATCCCTCTTTCACTACAATCTGGTCATGGTGTCTTGACTGTAGTCTGGCTTCTCTTGTTAAGAGAAGACCACTCTAATATAAAGCTGATTGAGCTGTCACTTACACCTCAGTTTGTCCTAGCACTAAGGCGGCATCTATTTAGAGCTGATAACCTGGGGGACCATTTTCAGGTGGAATAAATTAGAGCAGGTAGGGGACCCAGTCCTGCTGAGACCTACACCTGACTAAGAAGCTCTGTGATGACTTTAAAGCTACTTTACACATGATGCTGACCTGCATTAGACATTAAGTCATTACCATTCTATACTGAACCTTTCCCACTATTTATTATTTTCTGAATCTGCTGTTTGTTTTGGTAAAATGTTATCAGAATTGAAAAAAAGTGCTCTTAGAAAGTTCTATAAGAGATGGAAGTCTAATATTTGCTGTGACTAGGTGTAATTCCTAGGTGTAATTCTAGAGGTAGACCAATACTGTGTGAAATCAGAGAATAATCCTGTAGTTTAGCATTTCAGTGCTGTTAAGATGGGTAAGAATTTTCTTACATGCATTTCTGAAATGAAATATGCCTCACCCCAGAATACCGCTTGAGAAATAAGTATTTATTTGCAATAGCACCTACAGTTTTCCTAGGTATGAATAGTGATATGAAGACAAAAACATTAGTCATTGAAGCAGAATTGAAGACTATAGTAAAATTGAATTCTCAGGGATTTCTTGACAGAGTTCTCTGAAAGATTACTGAGTTTCCCAATCTCAAAATGTATGCATTCATTAATTACTTTGGCAAGTGGATTTTCAGGATTGTTTGTTGTCTGTGGTTTCAACTTCACATTTTTTCATAACACTATTTATGGGTAGGTAAAAAGCTGCTGTTAATGCTCATTAAAAAAAAAAAAAAAAAAAAGAAAGAAAAAAAAAAAAAGCCAGAAGTCTGCTATGAAAACAGTGCACATTTGAACAACACATGTAAAGCAAAAGACATGAAATGAAAATAGTGTTGGAAAATCCAAAGCCATCTCTTACTTGGTAAGCAAAGAACTTAGAGGAAACTTATTTACCAGTGGTGAACTCATGAAAAAAGATGACTACCTGACTGCGGAAATGCTTTAATAACTAGATTTAGATGTGGTTAGTGACAAAATCTGGCCCAGTGACAAAATTTGTACACCACTTTGGTAAGCTTAAATGCTAATTGCTTTAAGCATTTACCATTTCTTAGAAATGATTAAGGAGCTGTGATTTCACCCCTGAGCTTTCTGATGAACAAAAATAATACTATACATCTTGTAGTAATGGGAAGTAAGGAAAGAACTGTTGCCTCTGCTAATCCTTTTTGACTAGCAAGTTAGTTACTTTGAGTTTAGAGCTAGAGGCTACAAAGCTTGCCAGGTTCTTGATCAAGTTTTGTTGTAATAGTTGACCATATTTGTCTGAGGTAACAAGCTAACTGTTCAAAATGAATTAAAATTAACTTGGCAGGAGCTAAGAGCTAATTGTATCATCAAAATAGAGCTATTTTGCTACATGCTTACTCTGAAGTTCACAAGGAATGCTTGTTTTGATGCAGGTTGTACCTACAAGATGTTTAAATTATTTTTTTAACATACTTGGCAAATGTGTGAAACTTCTGGCATAAATATTTTAGTTACATAGCCCATTAAAAGCAAGACTTTGCAGATAGGAATCTTAAATCTAGTTAAAAAAAAATTGCAGTAATCATTATTCAGAGGTACTAATGTCATGAGGAATTTAATCAGACATGAACAATGGAAAGCATTTAATGAAAAGGCTATGGTGAGGCCAAACTTTATTGCCATGATAATAAGTGGATGTATCGTAGTTTTTAAAAAAGAAAAAGTTAATTCTTTAGGGAGTGATAATCCACTCTGGCTAACAGCTGTATCTGTTGTAACATAAATGGTGTGGTCATAGATTTAAAATTTAAACAATTAACAGCTATACTTTTGTTACCTCTTTTTCACTGTATGTTCTGGATAGAACAGCCAACATAAAGCCCAAACCAAAACCTTTCCTTCTTCCTTTCTCCAGCTTCCAGAATTGCTAACAGCTCTGAGCTCTGAAATCCAGGTTGTGTACTCCTAGATTTACACATTGTCATTTAACAATAAAAACGTTGGCGTCAGAGCTTAGCTGGCAAATGTGTTAATGGTGCAGAAAATAGAATGGGAAACAGCAGTTCTTAAACAGGTATGCATAAGGACTCTTTAAGGGCTTTAAAAATATTTTACTCAAATTTCTCAGGCACTGTTGGGACTGCTTTTAAGGCTCCCTCTCTTTTTTTCTTCCCCTACAATTACTGTCATAATCATGCTTAAGTGGTTTGTAGGGTTCTTTGGTTTCCAAAGTAGAAGGGGCCAACAGCTGCTCTTTCCTATAACATTCGTTGTTCACTTTAAAAACTCCTTAAAAATGCATTTATTTGTCTACTCACAAATGACTTGTTTTAAACATCTACCATTTGTTTCTTCAGGAAGATGCACTTCTAGAATCTAATATAAATGCTCCCTAGCATTTGTTATGTTTTCTTTTCCTCTTATAAAAATAATTTGCACAGTGGTTACACATGACTTTTTCTCATTTATTCTAAATCGAGCATGTATTCCATTCATTTTGCCCATAGGTAAGGGTAGACTTACAGTTTATTTAATAAATATTATCTGTATCTGACATTTAGAAGTTTGGTAGTATTTAAATGCCATATTACAGTAAACTGTTAAACAGGAGGAAGTTAAAACCATGTATTCAATAGAATTCATCACCTACTTTATGCAGGATTCAAACAGAAATTTCCCTGAGAACATGGGTTAAAAATGGGTAGTACTCTGAGCCATCTTGCTGTGGAATAGCCATCTGATGCTTAAAAGCAAAGTTTATTTTAGGAATAAACTAGTAAATAGGAGAGGTCCTGAAGATTGATATTCTGACGATGGTATAAACAGTTATAGTTCATTCAGAAGTTGCAAATCCACCATCCTGGATCTGTGAATGTTGTAGAGAGCTACCAGAGCAGTGAAATGGAAAAATGAAGTTTGAAAGATTCATCTCCCAAAGGAGAAGAGTGAACTCAGGCCTAGTACAAAAAATAGGAGATGCCAATATATTTTGAATTATTCCTAATAGTAGTAATCTTAAAAAAAGTTAACTCAGCAGTCAAGAATATGGAAGAGCTGGGATCTGAGTTACACTTCCAAACCTGGTTGCTGCTTCTCTTAGAAACCACTGGATAGCACATTAAATGTACAGCATAAGGCAGCGGGGTCCTAGAGAATAGATTTCTGAAATACATCATATAGATCCTCTTCTGTGCAGTCTGAATAGGATGGGTCTTTCTGATAATTTCCTGCCTTTTTACATTATTTTCCTTTTCCTCTAAACATAATACAGTGGGTGGATGTAATCTGTTTTCATTTATAATGGAACAGTAAAAGCAGGACGATAAGGCTATCGTATATCCATTCCTGCATTGCTGTAACTTGACTTAGCCATCAAATACAGTGTGCTCTCCCACCATTCCCCGAGGGAACATGAATGAGCATTTTGTTTTGGAAGATTTTTTGCGTTTATTTTCAATTTTCATATTCCTATATGTGTTAAGAAAGCAAGGTCATGGGAATTAACCCTGCATTGAGTGTGGAAACAGGCAGGCAGAGTAATGAGGCAAATTTTGCTCCTACATCCAGAGGTAGATTTGGGAATGTTACTTCTGGAAATCTCTGAAACTCCTGCACTTATTTTTGCCATTCCAAGCCCATTTCATAGAATCATAGAATAATTTGGATTGGAAGGGACCTTGAAAGATCATTTAGTCCAAACCCCCTGCAATGAGCAGTGACATCTTCAACTAGATCAGGTTGCTCAGAGCCCCGTCCAACCTGACCTTGAATGTTTCCAGGGATGGGGCATCTACCATCTCTCTGGGCAACCTGTTCTTGTGTGTCACCACTCTCATTGTAAAAAATTTCTTCCTTCTATCTAGTCTAAATCTACCCTCTTTTAGTTTAAAGCCATGTAGGGATGAGGGATACTGGAACTTGGCTAGTATAGACAGAGCTCCAGCAATGTTTTTGGACAGTTTGGCAATGGGCAGTAAAAAGCATGGTAGACTTGGATCCACTCTGTCTTCTTTCTTTGCTGGTAATTGGAATGTAAGTGATGAAGTTTGAGATTCATGGGAGACTGAAAGAGAGGAAGGGACAGGAGGGGAGAGAATAACAAGATCTGCAAAAGACTGTAGACAAAACCAGGAGGGCTGAAATAGTCAGAGCGATAGGAGAATGCACACACATTAAAATGGAGGAGAAAAAAGAGGGCTACAAATAAGATGAAACAGTACATGAATCCTTCCAACTTCCCTTTAGTAGCACCTTTTCTTCTGTATGAACAGCATTTGACAAGAATTAATACTGAAATCAATAGGGATTACTTGCAGAGTCAGGTACTACTCAGTGTGACTAACGATAGCAGAATCAGACCTTGCTTTCTAAAACAGAAAATAAGATGAATGTGAAAGATGAAAATATATCAACTGGGCTATGCAGCAAGGGAACCTCAGAAGTCCGTGTAGGCTGCACAAGTCAATTGATCAGCATATTCCATATTAACTGCCAGTCTGTGGTATATCCTGCTTCCAATTACTATTATTTTTGATGGTTGCAAAATCATTGAGTTAGCTTAGGTTTTTTGTAACACAGGGAAAGCTGGGTGTCCCAAAATTTCTAAGAAAGTTGGTAAAAGCTAGATTCTTGAAACACATTTAAAACTTTACCTTTAAGTTTTGTATTTTTAAAAAAATCTTCTGAAACTGTTACACAGTCATATTTTTTCTAGCTGTATTGTCTTCGTGAGAACAATCTTAGAAGAGCCAACAAATGCAAGTGAATGGTCAGTTCACTTCTTTCGCTACTTAGGACTTACTACAGAAATTTTGCTTGGGTTTTATGGATGAGGATTTCCATTTCTAAGCACATTTCTCTGAACTTTGTTGCTTTATTTCTTTGTTAAGTATTCTGTCATTGTGGTAGGTGGTAGTTACATTTGAAGACGTGTCTCTTACTTTATATTTGAAATATTCCTAGTGTGTCATATTCTGGCTTGAGCTTTGCCAATTTCTTACAGAAATAATTTCTTTCAATGGTGTAATAATAGTGTATAGTTTATATGGTACACTGGTATGTCTGCATTCATCTACTAGTTTGTGTAATAGGTGGAATGATTTATATCCACATATTGCAATTTTATGTAAACGTAAAGCAGAAGACGTTCTCTAGGAGCACACCTAGTCCACTGCAGCTGGTCAATGGGACCAGGCTGAAACGAGCACATTTTATCCACCACTCGAAAATGTCCTCAGCCCCGATTGTTTGGCCCTGCAGATCCACTCCCACTGTGCAGTTCTAATTGATGATGTAGATATAGTCCCTGTGTATGAAAAGAGAAAGGGAGAAAATACTCAAAAACCTGCTGTTTCCAGGATCAGGATCGGTTTAATTTCAGAGAAGGATTCCAACAGCTCTTTATGGAAGATTTCTCTAGAATATAGTAAAATATTATAATATCCAATAGAATTTCAGAAAGTGAGCTATCTTTGCTATAGAATCCCTTAGGATGGTTCAAAAGCCTGTAGGAAGTATATCATTTTCTCAAATTATGTAAATTATTTCAGAGTAATTTCTATAGGAAATAACTGGTGGTATCCTTATTAAATCCTTCAGGACTTTTCCATAAGGGAGGGATTTCAGTACTTGGGAGATGAAGCTATAGCATTTTATTAACTCTGCTGAGTTTATGCACCTAATACTTAAGCAGATTAATAATGTGTGTGGCAGAGATCTTGGGGCAACTTCACAGGGCCAGTAAGAATAATAGTTAGCTAGTAATACAGCCACAGCATTGAGCCTTTAATTATAAATCATTTATTATGGTAAAATGTACAAAGACTGCTTGTGATGATAGTGATTCTTACCCACAAAGACATTTTCATTTTATTCCTTTTGTCCCATATTTGGGTTTCAGAACAGAAACCAGTAGGAAAACATTGTAAACTGTCCAGTTCAGAGTTCAAATCTTCAACTATTTTTTTGTAGTCCTTGAACTAATGTGAAGAACTTGTCAGAGAAATAAGACCACAAATTATCTACCAGTATCCACATAAAAGAGTGTCATTGAGAGCTTAGACTTTTGTTGTTGTTGTTGTTATTCATAGGGATCAAAAATAAACCTTAAAAAACAGTCACTTTCATACAACCTGTTACACTGACTCCCTAATGTCTAGTTATTTGGGGACATCTGCCTGACGAACTCCTTTTGTCTACTTCCACATGCAAACTGGAGTGTGCATTGGGGTTTAGACATTAGAATGGCTTTGCCACTTGGATATGGCACCCGATAGCAGCATGAAATGTTGAGCAAGCACCAGATACTTAATACTTTTCGTTTAATGAACTGTTTCTTTATTATTTTGCAAAGCCTGCATAAGACGGTTTTATGGTTTAAAAAGTGCCCTGCATCCTTCTTCATAGGAAGGGGACCTCATTTAGATTAACCTGTGACTTCAACAGCAGGTGGTAGAAAGAACCAACTGCTTCAATTACTGCTTTTGCGCATGACTTTCATGTGTTGCTAAGATTATCAGAGGAACCTGATTACATCCCCTTAGACACTATTGTTGGCACAATGATTAAGCTGTTATTTTTTTCTTTTTTTTTTTTTTTCTTTCTTTTTTAAACTGGAAACCTAAAGAGCTTTTTGGCATGAAGCAAAAGCACTGTGTATAGAGATCAGTAAGATAGTGAGTATCATTGCCCTGTAGCTTATCTCCACATATACAGCTCCCTGGTGGATCCCTATGATAAACATTATTGGAACAATTAGCTGCTACTGACATAGAATCCAGACACAATGGCAATGGCCAGCAGCACCGAGCCAAATATCATGGAGCCAAAACCCATAAAAAAGCAACACCAAGCTACTCTCCCCATTCAACTGCTGTCATAAAACCCTCCCAGTGCTATGTTTGCATAGCTGGCTTCACCGATATGGCACCGAAACACAAAAGGAGAAGCTGCAGCACTTGTCTTTGTTTAGCTGAAATTACAAGTCATTGAATTAGTATGTCATCTTTATTGCGCTGTCATGCAGCGGAGGTGAGGAAGGCTCTCTGTAATGGATGGAAGAGTTTGATGGCCTAAAAGACAGGCTCACAGATGGTTGTCGATATAAAACAGTTTGCCCTTTTTTTAAAAAAGGAAGGGGAAAAAAAAAAGGCTGAATGGAATAGGTCTCTGCTGATCTGAGTAGCTGTAACTAACAATATTTATGTAAGGCTGATCTTGGAGGATTCTAGGGCTAGAAGGTGAACCAAGAGTTTGTCTAAAGATTAGGACTCAGAAATGCATGCTAAGCCATTTAAAAAAATTTAAATATCAGTGAGGCAGCATGACCCGAAAGGTGAAGCGGGAAAGGTCTCGCTTGGAGGAAGCTGTTGCCACTACCCTTGGGCGGGGGAAGGTACCCTTGTGTGATTCTGCAGCAGCAGCAGAATTCTCATCAGCAGAATCAACGGAGATGCAAAGCAAACTCGGGAGAAGAAGAAATGATTTGTACATGTTAAGGAGCACTGTGATAGTCTCTTTCCTCCTTTGTTTAAACAGAAGGCAGGAAAAAGGGATTGCCAATCAAAGTTTGCTATTACAGCCTAAGATGGATGCTAAACTGTGCATAAACTCTTTTCTACCTGAAACACAAGACCACCACTTATCCAGTGCATTTTCCCATGCATTTTTCTCAAACTGCAGCTACAGTCGCATCTGAAAAAGCATTTTAAGATTAAACATGACCCAATTTACTGAAGTCCTTTTCTTTTTTTAAATTATCCTTGGCAGTCTGGTTTTGTACAAATGCACCATTCATTTCAGCCAGGTCAGTCTTTTCAAGAAGCATGAAGGAAAGGCTATTCAAGCCCTTGCTGAAGTTGTCCAGCATCTCCATTACAAGGTTGCCAGTACTTTGAATTAAACACCCACATATTTTCTGCTCTTCCCCTTCCCCCCCACCAGTTTCCTTGCCTTGTGCTATTGCTTCTTCCTTCCTCCTTGGGACAGCAAAAGGCCACCAAAGCCTGTCCTCAGGGCTCTCCCTATAAAGGTAAGCAGATATAAAAGCTATGCCGAAGGAGAACGAGGCAGGACTAGCACTTTGGAGGAATTTGAGATACAGGATCAGGACATGACAGGAGAAAGCATTTTGATAATAGGTGCCTTAAGTGGGATCTGACACTTCTCAGGAGAAGATGTTTTTGGTTTCACATTCCCTGAAATAAATATCTCTGGGAAGGAAAAGTGAGTAATTTGGAAACCACCTTGATACTTCAGGAAATTTTTGAATATTCTGTTGCACATAATAGTGCAACAAGTTCAAAATCAGTGCCCATATAAAGTCTTACAAATGTCTTTTTAGCTTCAGCCAGACATCATGAATTTTAATTAATTGGTTTGGCATGTTTTATTTAAAGGTTTGTTTTTTTACACAGATAGTGCACAGCACATTCAAATTTCAAGACATTTGCATGTATGTTCTTGAAATTCTATCACAGATCACCTAATATTTTTATTTATTTATTTATTTATTTACTTTGGACTGTCTGACCGAGCAAAATCTAAAATAAAGATAAAACAAATGACGACAGAGACTGTAATTTTTAATTCTTTATTTGTTTTTTGCCTTTTAATGCTGTTTAATATACCTATCAAAAAGTACTCCATATTATACAATCCAGAATTAAGACATATGAATATCATCTATAAAAATTCCTCTGAGATATAATCTTCTGTTTCAATTGAGAAATCCATCCAATATCAATGACCTTTCCATTTAGGGAATACTTAATGTGGTTAACTGGATATGATATACTTTGGGAATGCTTTTTATTGCATACATTTGAATTAAGAGATACACCTTGTAGAGAGAAAATGATGAAACAGCACTCTATTGAGGGTTAAAGATGAATGATGGCCTTTAAGACATTTGTTTTGGTTAAACACAAAGTAAGAGTCACTGTCATATTCAGGCCCACAGTGTTATTAAGGCATAAGAGATGAGGACTGAATTCAGTCTCGCTTAAATCAATGGGAATTTCGCCTGCTACTGCTGCAGCTGAATTTGAATCATTATGGTTAAATGGGCTCTTTTTTAATCATAAAATGCTTTGAGTCATAACAATATGTATTAATCCTTCTCATTAATTCTTAGAGGCTTGTGTACCAGGCCACTTCAGATAGTGTAGCTCTTCTGGAAAACAAAGAAAAGCTGGGTGTATTTTGAGAACAGATTTTAAAAATGCTCAGGTCTTGTATTTTTTTCTTTGCTATTATAAGCAGTGAGTAGGTATATTCCAGCTGTATCACAGGAGTTTTGGAGTCTTCTGAATTTACATTTCTCAGGTTCTTTTTGCTGTTGTTTTTCCTTTGTTTATGGTTTTGTGGGAATATTTGGAATATCACCTATGGGAAAGCTGAAGCAAACAAATAAGTTTTTCTGAGTCTGCCTTCTCATCAGTCAAATTTGTGTGTAATTTGATCTCTTTTTGGTAACTAGTCATACCAATAAACAGAGATGCCTGGAGTTGTGAATGGGACAAATCTGCTTGCATACCATTAACTGAATTATTGCATTAGCTTTTTTTTTTTTGCACTAGTTCTTGCCTCTCCTCCCACTCTGACATCTTTTTCCTACAGCATTAATGTCACATTTCCTTTGTAGCTCTGCCCCTTCCCTTGGCTATGCTTTGCTTCTTTTACAACCTTTGCCCTTGTCTCTGCTACCTGCCTTGCCAGGGAGTAACACTCTGCTGGGACAGACTGTCAGTGATGTATGTAAAGCCCTAATTTATGCCTCCTTTTAAGATAAGCCCCAAATACGTGGATTGGCACGAGATAACAATTAAAAACTTTAGAAAAATCCAGAAAAAAAACTGAATCCAGAAGTGACTTGCTGTTGGTGACTCAGTTTTCTGCTAAGAAATGCCTCATTCTGAGCATACTTTTGCTACCGAAATTTTACTGGCATCATACTGCTTCAGAATCAAACTCCTCTTTGAGCACACTTTACCTCAATAAACTCTGTTACCTTTTGAACCTGATTGTTTAAGTTTATATTGTGGCCCTAAGAAGTAATGGAATAGACTGAGCAAATACCTTTCTCTTTCCTTTGGTAGTGATATTTGGTGATCTTTCAAGTAACTAATTAAATTATTACAAGAAATAATGTTAGATTTACCTAAACACATCTGTATCATTCAATAAAATCTTTTCTGAACTTTGTTTACATAACACAGTTAAAACTCACCTACTAGATCTTTTGTTGTTTGGATCAGACACAGTATGATTAGCCAGTTGCTTTCTGTATCCTGTGCTTCTTTAATCTGACTTTTGTTTGCTGGATTTTATTCTTAGTGCTAGAACTATTCCTAAGCAAACTTCCAAAATTATTTGTCTACTGGAATGCACTGTGAAATTTACTGGTTTTTTTCTATTTGAGATCAGCTGAACCCCGGTTTTACAGGTTAGCAGATTTTACTTATAAAGCTGACCTTGAGTTTTATGTGAAGGATTTAGTTTTGATTCAATAATTTCTTACATTATGTATGTTTTAGTGGCATTCAATCCTTAAATTTTACTGTTGTTTCCTACCCGTCATTCACCTGGAATATTTCCAGGGCTTGCAATGCAGAGCACTGTTTGTTCCCGTCTGTCTGCTTCTACCTGAAGGTGGTCACACACGAGGGACTGATTCTGGGAGCGCAGGCACTTCTGCGCCGTATTTTTGAACAGCAGCCAGACATCTCCCTGCTAAATTCTGAACTTGAAGTTGGCAGTTCCAGGGTTTTTATAGGGATGATGACTTGATCCAACAAATTAGCTGTCTGATATATACCAGACTTAAAATATTTAGGTTTAATGCAGTATGCTTGGATTTCAGCCTAAACTTTGTGCCCATTTCCAGAAGTGGGATCTGCCCTCAAGATTTACCACCCACTACAGCTATGTTAAGCTTCCATCACTAAGTTTAGTCGAAAAAACACCCAAAGTTTTGGTCAACTCAACATACTTTCTGCCTGTATAATAATGCTCACAGTATATATGGACATTTTTCCAGCTTTATTTACCTTTTCCTGTGTCTTTAAGAAAATACTAACAGAGCAAATCTTATGCTAAATCAGTCTATATCTTGCAGTATGTGAGCAGATGACATAGATGTCCAAGGATGTGATAGGGATCAGCTCACACACTTTTCAGCTGAGCATATGTGTAAAAACAAAAACAAACCTTACTTTTTTTCTTAGAAAGCACCACGTATTTCAGGCAGTTAGGCAGTAACAGATGTTGGAGACTCAGTAGGAAGCTAGATGTATGCTGGGATGTCACTCAACTCCCCTTAACAAGCTGCTGTGTTGGAGAACCAGTCTCCATATAGGCTCTGCTTAGTGTCTCAGAAATAAGATGACACTAAAATAACCAGCTTCCCATGAATACCAAGTCTCTCTTTTAAAGAATATACTACTCGGGGGCTGTGAGGGGAGGAGGGTGTGTGTGTGTGGAGAGACTGTATATATAACTTTGCCTGCAAAGGTATTGCATGAGGGAAAGACTCATGCATTTTTGTTTTAATTTAAGTAATTTTAATTTTGGATAGTGGCAGGATTACGTTTGTTATAGAAGTATGTAATTGAGAATTGTTATGAAATACGATCCCTCCACATTTCTGATTGACGTAGCTTCAGGTAACATGCTGTGCCATGTCAATAAAAATCTACCTAGCATTAAATAACTGCATTTGAAGACGGATATTCTCCATATTTGAAAAGCTGGTACAAGCATATTAATTCACTCTAAGACCAGAGAAAGACGTACCACTTGCTTCTGATGCAGGAGTAAAGCAGCAATTACAACAAAGTACCGTACCAATTATAGAAACTGCAAATATAATATTAAACCGAGCCGGATGATATGGTATAAGCCAGGCCAAAGCAAGGAGGATGCATATGACATGAACAAATCTTATTGTCAATACAAAAGATGCTTTCATGCCTGGTATGGTAATGAGTAAGGTCATATCTGGCCACATCAAAGTAGCCTGAAGAGTATAATTGACAGATATCTATCCAGCTTCAAGAGACCGAGCGCAGTGACACTTGGGGACTCAGAGGCATCCGAGTACTGAGGGTCGTACAAGGACTTTGACAGTCTGAGAGAGATGCAGGACTCTGGAAATGTGAGCATCATATTTTCCGATTTTCTTTCAGTGACTTCAATTGTTTGGACCTCTCTCTGCCACTGGGGAGTCTGGATAGGTGTTTTTGAACAGTTTAGCTTTGATTTTGCCATGGTATTTTCTTGTTTTTCAAATAAACATTGATTTATTGAAGGCACTTTTGGATCTTAAGGCTGTTTGGGGGAATATTTACTACAGTCTGGTCCTGGGGACAAGGGAAACAAACTTCTTACCTTAGGCAAAAGGCAGAAGAGAGGGCCGACAGTACCTGACCTGGGGCATTTTGTCACAGGTGCTGAAGGTGTCACCAAAAGGCTGACTGAAGTCAGTGACACGCAAGAGGAAGTCTGGGGGACCACAAGGGATGACAAGATTAAGGATCTTATGGTTATCAGCCACAGACCTCTTCCCTCAGTAATCACAAAGGTGTCAGCAGTCCTGGTGTGGGATGACGGGGAAAGTCACTAAGAGTTTGTTGGGATGAGAGAGATGGCTTTAGTCTGCAAACCTCTACAACCCCTGATGCAGCAGGATAACTAGCAGAGCCCAAATGTTTTTCTTCTTTTTTTTTTTTTGTTTTAATTTTTTTCCCCCGCAGTTGCCAATATTTTAAAAGACATTTCCAAAAGTAATGGGGAGTGGGTGTTAGAGAGTGGTATTTGCTTTATAGTCAGCTTTACATATAACAAATGAGCATACCATTTCTCCTGGGAAATAAGTAAATTGTATTGAAATTGAAACAGTGGCAGAAAAGGAGTAAGTGGTTTGACTTGAACCACAGAGGGAGATTACAAGAGAACAGAGATTAAAATGCAGAAACCCTTACATCATGCCAGAGCTTTGTGTTCTGCACCTCCCTCTCTCACTGCATGGAATTGCTGCTGCTTTCTTCTGGGGCAAACCAAGCCGCTTCTGGAAAAATGGAGACTGTGAGCAAATCATGAAACATCACAGTCCCATATTTTTGGACCCAGGGGATAGGAGTTTCTTTTGGTTTGGTTTGAGTTTTAAAGATATTTTCTTATTCTTTATTTTTATTGATAAATATTCTTCACTCAAATAGAGTATTTTCTCAGAACTCTGTCTGAGACTTTAAATTCCTACACCCACTTAGTATTTTTCCACTCATCATATACAAAAAAATCCTCACCCAGTGTCCCTTTACCCACTACTATTTACAGCTTAATTGTAGGTGATACACTGGCTGAGTAATAAACTGATATGGAATGAATTGGTCACACAATTATTGTGCGCTTATTCAGAAAACGTTTGTTCTAATTTATTATTGATTGATATCCAGTGAATTCTTTTTCACTAGCTAATACTTTATTGTTCTCTATCAAGCTGTAGCATGTTCCGTACAATCACATTGATTAAAAAATGAGAAGGATGTCAAAAGATTCCTGAATAAAATATTCCCATTAGATCTGACTAGGGGATTTAGCTAAATTCTAGATGTCAGGTGTTATGATTTTCAGAAGATAATTATGTGTTTATTAAATGTTGATACTTTGTAAAGCTCTAACTGAAACAACTCATGTTTTATGAGGTGCTTTGTTTATGTAAACAAAGGCCACAGGGAAATTATAGTTAAATGTAAGGATTTTTCTTGTTTTGGGATAGTAATATATATTGAGTGTTATAAAATGAAAGTTTGAACCAAAACTTTTAAAAAGTGGAATTTATTCTGGTAAGTTTAAACATTTTTTTTAAACTGCCAAATTTTCCCAATTTTTTTATATTCGACAAACTCACTGAATAATTTAGGAACTAAGTAAATGAGATGGACTGGTTTAATCTAGAATTTTAAAATAAAAATATTTAAAAAAAAAAAGACTAAAACTGTCTACCTTTATGCATAAGCTGTTCATACAGGCTTGTAGACCATGATTAGATTCTGCAATGCCATTTTCATTACAGATGTAAGTGCTCAACATTATTCTCAAAACGACATTACTTTAAAATATAATGATATTGTGTGATAATGAGTTCTAAAGGTGCAAATTACAGTACTACAAAAAGTAGATGTATCTGAAAAATCATCATGTTAATTTTTGCTTTTCAGAGCCATTGAGTGTCCCGTTCATTCTTTTATTCTGAACAAGTGTAAATAAAGTTCCCTATTTGCCTTCCCAGCAGCATTCAGAATTTTCTGCGAGTTTAATCTGTTCCCATCCAGTAAGAGTCAGATTCTTGCATGTCTTTTCACACAGTCTTTGCATCCCTTTTCTATTGTAGAGCGCTGAATATCTCCCCCTCTGCCCCGAGTCCCTTCACTGCACTGTTCTTTGCCCAGGAATGGTTGGGACTAAAAACAATACTCCCCTTGAGGGTGTAAACTGATTTATGAAATGGGATAAGAATGAAAATTAACAGTGAAACGCTATAAAACACCCACATTATTAATTATTATTATTACTGTTAATTTACCATTTTCACAGTTATTTCCTGTCTTTGCACTTATACATACATTTACCTTGAGCTTTTTAGATAATGCCTTAGGCTTTATCTTAAGTGCCTACAGCTAATTTAGAATGTGGGAAAATACACATTTTCATCCATGATCTTTGAGATCTTCAGAAAAATATCCCAAATGGGTACATCATTGCAGTGATAGGTGACATGAGCCAACGGTTAAGCCAACAACCTCTGGTAAACAAATAAACCTAACTGTTAAACAATGCAAAAAATGTAAAAACTGTGTCAGCTGAGTGACTTATTCAGCAGCCTTGGGGCAAGGGAGTAGGTCTGACTCCAAGCTGTGTCCTGCGTTGAACTGGAAGGTTGCACACCTTCTCAGGGTGATGGCTGGCTAGAAATGGACCTTGAGGATCAGCTCAAGGGGTTCTCCTGCTCCTTCCCATGTCTGCTGAAGGACATCATTCACATTCTACCACCACCTTGCACCCTTGGTGCACAAAAGCCTTGTGCACACTGGTACTTGAATTTGACAGCCTCATTGCCAAAGGGTCACACACATTTTTAATACACTGTTTGACTGCAGTTGTTCTTAGAAAGCCAGGTAAAAGTTCATCTTGCTACTACAGAAGTTCTTGTACTTGATTTCTTATTTTTTTTAGTACAAATGGAAGCTGCTATGTAGCAATCACCTCATCCAGAAGGACTGAATTAATATTCTAGTAACACTTGAAGTAATTTTACACCTCTCCAAAACTGTTTTGTGAGGGGTGGGGGGTTTTGGGAAAGAGAAACTCTTTCGTAAAAACCTCCACATAAGAAACATATACAGGTTTTCACACCTTGCAGAGGAAAATTAGAATCCGGTTGGTGTCCAGAATGAAGATGAGATGCTCTTTTTCACTCATGTTAATGCAGATGATAATTCCCTGCAACCTACTTGCAAGGGACAAAGGTATGAATAGTTCTACAGTCATCTTCTTTCACCCCTTGTTTTATTCTGAGTCTTAATTTTAAAGACAGAGGCTAGTTTATTCTGTAGAAATAAGTGGGAATGTTAGAGAAGGCTAAATATCGTCATAAACCAAAACATTATGATACCAGAAACCCTTAGGAGCAACACTAATGCTTTTAAATGAAGGTTTTATTTGTCTCTGAGCTGCAAAAGGAAGTCACTAATGAGATGTCATTTACATTCTAACACCTGTTAAATGGCACTTTTCTCTTTCCCCAAAGAGAGAGATGTTTATGAATGTTTGCAGTTTTCTGAGTGTATCTACAAGAATTATATTTTCATAAACAATGCTGTATATTTTTCCTGTATATACTTTAGTTACTCCAGAACAATATAAAGAAATATCAGGAGCTTTTTTTGTTTTATTAGATTTATTTGTCTTTGTTGTATAAATCTAACAACAAATGTCTAGCTTACAAAGAAATCTCATTAATCAGGATTTAACACAATTGCGTATTTAGGATGTGATTTGCAGCAGTTACAGTGCAAGAACTGTATGTAATTATACCTCCATTTAAATGAAAATTAAAAGCTTGTGTTGTAGCAGGGTACACATGTTGAATATATTGCTTTATAGAATAAGTCCTCCAAAGCAAAACGCCTGAAAATCAAGTTTCAGTTGGTTCTGTCAGGGAACTGTTGTATGGTGTGACTTTTAAGATTGGGGCTTGCATTAAGACTGACCAGAGGGAAAGATGGGAAATTATGGGAAAGCAAATGATCTATAACAATACAAGTTGATATGCTTCTGGTAGATAAGCATAATGCAAGTTTCTTTCAATCATTTCTAAAGTAGTTTGGTGTATAAATTAACTCATTCAGTTAATATAAAAAAGCAGAATCCACAGAGGCCTGTGCTGGAAATAAGTTCTGCAGAGGAATTTGAAGAAGGAATTAAATTAGTATTAGAATTAGAATTAAGTAAGCGAATATTAGGGAGCCAGTGCACTAAGCACTATGAACAACTTTAGCAGGTGCCCCTGTGGACCATGTCTCTCACCCTTGAAGTATGGGATTGATTTGGGGGTCTTTGTTTCCCAGTCCCCATCCCATCACCTGCAGTTTGCGCATCTGCTGCTTGTCTTCTGGATGGGGTTCCTCAGGCACCACTCGCAGCTGCGTGGCACATCTGAAATCTTGTGAAGGGAAGATGGCTCTGAGCACAGCCTTGGCATGAGGTCCTCTCCGTTGGCCCAGGGCCATTTCATCCATTTGGTTTCCCTGTCCAGCTCAAAGGCAGTACAACCCCAACACACACCAAAGGATGGCAGAAGGGGATAAAATAGCTGAAATGGCTGGTGCTTTCCTAAACTGAGCCATCTCAGCTTGGTGGGGTGTGGTGCCATTCTGGAAGCCAATGCCAGAGCTAACAGGAGAGATGGAAATAACATTTAGATCTTCTAAATCTCAATTAGGTGCTTTACCCATGAGGTGTAAAAGCAGGAGACGGCACTGATTGCTGTAGTGAACCATCAAAAACTGTATTCTTCAGTCAGATTCAGCACAGTCCCACTGGGGACAGGCCAGGGCAGAGGCTACCAGTGGAAGTGAGCTGACAGAGTACAATATGCAAATCATGTGTTGGGAGTGAATTAAGCTCTGGGTTTTCTAAGACAGCTCCTGAAATTACAGGGCATAGGCATTTTAAGCTCCTTTTCAATTACATAGTGCTGAGATTTTAAATGTTGATGGTTCTGCAATGCTGTAAGCATTATTCGTGTCAGTAGGTCCTAAGCAGTGGTTGGGGTTTTTCAAAAAGGTTTTAGTATCCATATGTCTATCACAGATGTTCCTTGGGATTCAGCTTTCCTTGAGAAAGGCCCATATAAGTTGACAGTGTCTCTTTCAACATGCTAGATGTGTGACAAAAGAAAGCAGTGTTTGTAACTGAGAGTCAAAGTAATGACAAGCCTTTGAATGAAGGTAAGAACAAGTCCTTGCAGGCTAAGTCTACTTAAGCTGCCTTTTGGATTTAACCTGAATGAATCAGATTTTTTTTGAAAAGGAGAATGACTGAGCCCTGTTTGAAAGCCAAAGAACACAAGCTTTACAGCCCAAGCGTTCCTTAATTTCAGAAAGGGAAGACATTTTTTTCAGATATGACTGGATCTTTCTGAGAAATAATCCAAAGTTTTAGTTCATGAACCATCTTCCCTCCTATATTTTCCAGTTCTAACATCACTGCCTCTTTCCCTCTCGAACTACAACACATTTTCTGTAATTCATGTTAGTGTCGGATGTTCTGCTCAGAGAGAAGAGAGCTGGTTTTGTTTTAAATTTACAGCAGCTTTAAATTTTCTTGGATGTTAGAGACTGGTTTCCTCTTGCTTACCTTATGTCTAGAAACATTATTTAGAAAAGTTTGCAGTCTAGAGAACATGAGCTTAATCAGACTGCTCTGTAATTACTCACCAGCTTTATTCACCCTGGATGATATATACCTCGCATGGAGCTAAAAGAAATAAGTATATTCATTTCCTATCCAGTTCCCACCTTGCATTATAAAAGCCAAATATCCATTCTGTAAATAGAGATGAATCAGCAATCCATATAATATCTATTCATCATACATATTTCACAAGGAGGATATTGTGGTGGCTGGAAAGTTCTTACAAAAATAATATGGAAATCCGGAACTTGATGTGGAGTGTCAGAGAGCTTCTTACTATTATTTACCTTATCAGCTTTTGCTTTCTGAAATCAATGGAAGGGCATCAAGTTCAGCTAATCCATATTTCTGAGTATGAAATTGAATTTATAGTCTGTAGTATGTTGACTACCGCTCGCATTTAAGGCATAATTGATTTTTATTGAAAAGCCAGCAGGCACATCAAAAATTTCCACAAACCACAAGGATGTTAAATTTTACCCTGTTTAGATAATACTGTTGCTTTATTTATCCTTTAAAATGAAGCTTTTATATTTATATCAGCAAATGTTGTGGAAGTGTGACTGATGCCTTGTGAAACCATCAGTCCATAGTTCTGTTAAAGTCTATGGTATAGAAATAAGCAACTTTTCTGTTCCTAAAGTGTCTATGGTTGGTTTGTTTTAAGAATAAATGGAATAATAAATCTGCACAAAAGAAACCATTTCATATCATGTAGTAAAGTTATTTTTCTTCATTCCAGTAAATAGCTTGTGCAATTACTTTTTCTGTCCTCCTTTCCTTTTCTCCATATTGGCAACTTTTTATTTCTCTATCATTCTTCTAAACAAAGTGTACTTTTGTATCTGCTTTTAATTGGCCACAGACAGCAGACTAACTAATCCACATTAAAATTTCAACTTTCTACAGCATTGACTTCATTATCTTCAGGTACAAAGGTGATCTTAATCATAGACCAGATTTTAGTATCAACAAATGCTTCATGACAGGTTTCTTTTCAACCAATTCAGCAATTAAACAGATTCCACTTCCCTTGCCTCATGTGGGCTACCCTAGCTATTCGTGCATGTCCATGTTGCCTGCTGCATCACCTCAGTGCCTTTGTGTTTTTCATAAGTATTCTTTGACCAGAGGAAGAAAACTTGGGGTTGCCCTGCACAGACTATGGTAAATAACATACCAGGCAATTTTGAAAAACCAGGCAATGAGATATATATGTGTGACTCAAGAATGTTTGAAACAATTTATCAAATGCACAGAAATACAAAACTTAAAGAGATTATACATCAGTTTCTTAGTGTAAAAGTATCAAGAAGAAATTATCTACCTTTTGCAAAGGCAGGTATTTTCAAATACATGTGCAACAGGTGCAGGCACAAATCCAATTAATAAATAATGAGATTTGTGCCTGCTCCTCTCTACTATCACTTTCAAATTTCACCACAAACTGTCTACAGATCTTCATACTTTCTTTTATTTCTTTCCTTGTTCTCCATAGCATTTTGCACATACTTGCATCTTCTCTACTGCGTGACTCTTAATGAAAACATCTGTTTTCTTTCTGAAATATGGCAGGCTGTAGTAAAAATAGCTTGTAGCTAAAATAAATGTGTCACATGTCAGTAATACACAATCCACTAGAAACACAGGATCTTCTCGAGTAGTTATCAATTCTCTATAGGCATCAGGTCTTTTCAAATAGCTCTCGAACAGTTTAATCTAGCATAATCCTGATAAAACCATCGTTCTGGTACAGCGACGTTGCTAAATAAAAGAAGGCATGCTCAGACATTGCAGCTGTGGTCAGCCACATGGCTTTAATTGGTAGTTTACTGCCTGTATCTGCCTGGACTGCTGCAGCCTACTATGTTTAAGAGAAAGAATATTTTGGGGCATACTTCGTTCTGAAACTAATCCCAAAATGTAGAGTAGGCCAGGTAACACCATCTTTGGTTCCTGCTATTCTCCACAGTCCTCTCCCCAATCATTGAAACGTCTTCAACCTTAACCCACACCTTAAAGTACATCCCAGGGTTTGCAACGTATGTACTTGCTTTGATGAGACGAAAGCACCACTTTGATGGGCTGCAACACAACCTTCACATTATTTCCAGATACTGTGAACTCAGAAAAAAACAGACATACAGAATAATTGTATTTCTTAACACTGGAAGAGCCACTTGAGGCACAGAGGAGTCCCAATGCCAAGTGCAGAGCAATGGTAGTGTGCCCACTAGCTGGCCACAGAGCAACCCAGCACTGTGTGGTGGGGATGTGAACCTGCCTCTACCACTGTGTCACCCCTCGCCTCATGTATTTAGCGAAGTTAGAGTGTAGGCTGAGAGCTTTTGTCCCTGCCCTGGTAACTGAAAGCATCATTTATTTCCTTACTGTGTACTTTTCGATTCATTCTTACACGTGGACACTGATAACGCTCTATTGTTTTAGCATTGTTCACCTGTAATGTAACCACACCACTCATTATTTCTGCTACAATAGTGTTTTAAGAGCACTGTTCAGGGACCAAGATACAGTTACAATAGATGTCAGATGAACAGAAAGGCTGGTCTCTACCTAAAATTGAGAGCAGCCAAAGGGCGAGAAAAGAGACAGGAGGAGACCCCAGACAGAAAGGACCTCAAAGAAAAAAAGCGAAAATGTCCATTTTACCATTTTTACATATAATGCTCAGGCATGTTTTTCTGGATACTTTCTAAGGGTTTTTTACAGTGAATACTTGAATGAAACTGTTAAAGAAAAGTAGGCTATTGAAGTTAAACTTCAGTTCATTGGCCTGGATTAATTTTGCCTAATTTTAAACTTCCAAATAAAAGAGGATTATTTTTTTTCCAAAGAGAGGTGATTCTTTTCAAAGACGTTGACCACGTCTCATAATTAGTGTTCATTATTCTGTCCTTTTTTCTCTTCAGCTCTCCTGAAAGAGAGACTATTTTTGTGGAGGCGCCTAAACGCGTAAACGAGCTTGTATTTATTTGATTGAGGAAAGACAAAACCTTCATGATCACTACCAATTTTGAGTAAGCTTTAGAAGTCTGGTAATTTAGGATTGTCATCTTGAAAAGAAACAGCAAGTGCAATTTACCACATGTGTAGTACCAGGTCTGTGAGGGATGAAAGATCAGTTTGTCTGTCTATCTCTGATGATACATGCTCTATGTCTAAGAGTCTCATCTTTCAAGTTCGCATACATATTTAGGAAAAAGTATGCAAATTTACATGAAAATTCCCTGGAGTATTGTATGGACAAATCTTGCCCATTAATGGACTCATAATGTCTATTCTCATACGAACGAACGATATAAAGGATATTGTTCACAAGTACTGAAATGGGAACAATTCCATTACAAATACATGTAGTACGCTGAAAGTAAGCAGGGACTGCATTCATGTATGAATACAAAGTAAATTTATCATTGTAACAATTTTGTATAAAAGGGAGATTTTATTTCCATTCACATTCACTACAGAGATCTGAAAATTACTTATACAATGAATTTGGGCCCATAATTAGAGGAAATTTTCTGTTTTTAAGGAATTTTCTGTTTTTGAAGAATTAGATGGCTGCTGATTACAAAATATAATGACATTGGTGAAGACAGGATTGTATAAGTGTGTATGGGAGAAAAGCAGATATTGGAGATTTGATGCTGAAACAAATGACCCTTTCCTCCATCACATCATTCTCTTATTTATAATCTTCCCCTTAGAACTTCTAATCACTAAAAAATCATTCTTAAATACTACCCTGCTCTCCTTAGTTGATTTTCCTACTACATACAAAACCACTAATACAAAAATAATTTGCCAAATTTGGTTATTTTACTCTCTGATTTGGAACACATAGGTTTTGGTATGGACAATTTGTTGTATTTATCAATTAGACAAATTGTGTCAGATTTCAATTTATCATGCAGGGGAGGACGAGCGGAAATACTAAATGAGATTGCTGAAAACATGATAATTAGGAATTTATTTAATTTTTTTAGTTTGTTTCTACTGCCCACATACTACTGCCACTCTTAAAAAAGAGTTTAAAGAAAGAAAACAAAAAAATCCTTTGTATTACTTCTTAGTAGTTAAATGTTAGAGACTGACCAGATCTTTTTGCACCATTTTAGTTATACTGTTTACGCATGGACATACATAGTCATACAGACATACATTTTTTATTTTCCCCAAACAACAGAAGGTACTAACTTCACATAAGTTTTCAGTTATAAAGGAGAGACTTTCTGTAATAAATAATTAACTTCTGAAGATTGTATCAGACAATTGCCTCAGATCCATTTGAGCAATACCTACAGTTTGATCTTTGCAAAAACAGCTGAGTAGCCATGCAGAGACCTTAACATTGTTTTTCTGAGTGTTCTCGACAGAGAAAGAAGGTGCAAGTCTCCAAAACTCCTAACTGTATTACTATGAGTAAAAGACAAATATAGATTGTCTACTTCAGCTAATTGCTGCATTTATTAATCTCCCACCTGAAGGCCAGCCCTATCTCCATAGCATGTTTTGGGATACCGTTTACAAAGTTCTAGTTCTTCTTGTACATGAACTCCATTAATAAGATTAGATTTGAGGTCTTACTCTACAGTCTGTTTCTTCATTCATAACTTTATGAAAAAAGTTCCCTTTTTTGTTTCAGTTTCACACTGTGTTCTTTCAAAATATTTGCCAAAAATTGTTATTCTTGAATTGAGGGGAAAAAACCCCACTTCAAACTCCTTTGAAATTGATCTGGTAAATAAACTTTTGCTTTTACTAAATTTCTGTGTGTGAAGTTACATTTCTTTTTATGTAGCACCAAATTCAACCCTTCACTAACATACTTTTATACTCCTCCAAAGCTACTAGGTTCTTGACTATCATGGAGTTACATATGAATTCTTTCGTTGCAGCAGAACAAAATGACTGTCTCTGTAGCATCAACATTCTTCCGTGGGACTCAAACAAGATTTACACCTACATTGATTTTATGTGCTTAAAATGAAATCCCAAGAAAAAAAAATACTGTTTTTTTGTCCTCTATGGTGGTTTTATTTTCTCAGATAGTTTCAACCAATATTACCTCTCATTCAGACTGTACCAAATGCTTATGTTCTGCCTCTTCTAGACTGAAAAAGAAGATGCTTCTCTCTCTGGGATCTACAGAGGAAGATCTATGATAATGTAGAATAGAAACAACACTTGTAAGAGAAAGAGGCTGTTACATGTTATTTACATTGTTTAGAGATTGTATTGTGTTGATCTATACTTTGCCATGAACAATCTTTCTATAGTCAGGATGCCTTTCATTAGGTTACCGCCTTATGGATTTACCTCTTCATAGCCAAGAGAAGAGATCTATGCAAACAACAGAATATGGAAAAACAGAGTTTTCAAGTTAGAAATGTTTCCCACCAGATCAGAGATCAATATAGCCATTAAAATGCACCTCTTAAGTCATAAGGTAAAAAATAAGGAAGTTATGATGCAAACATCAAAAAATTTGAATGCTGGATGACATTTTTATTTTTTTTCCCATTCTAACTACTTTGCTTAAGACTTAAGTAAGATCATGAAAGTACAATACTAAAAAGGTCCTTCAATAAATGGAAACAAATGAGCTTTTTCCTACCACAGAATTACTTAAAATCAGGGCTTCTTGTGAAGCTAATCCCTCGACAGATAAGACTGTGAATTCCCCCCCTCCCCTTCCTGCACGCTCACAGATGGGTTGCAACAGAAAGATGACAAATGAGTTGTGTTTGGCTGGATTAATGGGTATTATCATGTTAATGGATGTTTATGGTGCAGTTTGGGAGGTTCATGTGGTTTTCAAAAAGTGTTGGTGTTCTGGGTAGCTGAAGCCTCTGTGTGTGTGTGTGTACATGCTTTATTAGCCAGCTTTTTATGCATATTGTACTTTTTTGGTCTCCTTAATGGGTCACAGCTAAACTGGATGTGGAAGTGTTGGCCTTATGCTCAGATCTTTCATCACGTCATCAAGCGTGACATGCAAAATACAAGGGTCTGAGGCATGTCTTTCCACAGCCTCTGTGAATCCAGGTGCCTCATAATCCTGGGTCTACTTTGTTGCAATCACTTTTAAAATCTGACATATCGATCTGGAGTTTAGCCTGAGTAACTACTGCACATATATCAACTCCGGTTGGGGATGTCAGGTCAGATTTGTTGGCAAGGTGATCTTAGAGCCAACCAGGATAATTCCTGGCACTCACATGAACTGATGCTCTTAGCCTCATTTGGCAAGAACTGTGTATATTGCACCCACAGGGCATGGGAATTTTGTGCCAAGTGGGGCAGACCCTCAGGAAAACATCTCACCAAAGACCTAGACATGGAAAAATCTGCTACTCTAAGAACGAAGAAGTGTCAAAAATGTAAATCACACAGAAATAAATAAGCTTTTGCTCTGGATTTTTAAAGTTGGGCTTTTGTTGATCTTTTTCGGGTTTTTGTTGTTGGGTTTTTTTTCTGTTGAAAATTTCTTATTCTGTGAAGGAGACCAACCTTTAAACACTTCTGCCCACAAGGCTTGTTTTCCTCTTACTTTCAGTATTGTTTTTATAGTCTTTAACTTGAGCTGATAGGCTTCTCTCATACTAGCTATATATAAAGGAATACATATGTCAGACACTTGTGTGTAAACTTCTGCTTAAAACCCTAAATGCTCATTTGAATGCTAAAATGCATCATTTGCATGCAGTATTGAGGGAGTTGTTCACATAAATGTACAGTTGTGTTGGCACTCAGTTTTTCTCTGAAAAGAGCAGGTATTTAAAATCTGGAATTGCCATGGAATATCCTACAAGAAATAATAGAATCTCCATCAATTAGTAGATTTATTGATTTAGACAGTATAAAAAATAATGAGACTCTGAGGTACAATAAGAATGCAGGCAATATTCTCTTTCATCTAATTCATAATATTTCCAAGTTTTTTTCTAAAATTTGGGAAGTCAGATTTTCCTTTCAGAATAGCATAATTTTGGGATTAACACAGTGAAAGCGATCTTCTGAAATCAGTACCAGAGGGGATTTTAATGTACTGAAATAGTGCTTGCCATTTATTTGGTATTCCTCCACCATCCAATATAAAATAATTCCTTCATGTCTTTTCTTTCTTTCCTTAAAAATTCACCAAGCGTATGTGGACCTCACAGATGCAGCTTTAATTGAAAGTAATGTCAAAAACAGTGTTTTGATCTGTTTCCTTTCTTTTGACATTCTCTGTTTTTGGAATGTGTTGAGTCTGTACGACCATTCTCTGTTCAGAAATTCATCTGGAAATTTACATATTTTAAAGGCTTCTTGCTCTATAATACAGCTGAGCATAATAGTGCAAGCTACACAGAAATTGAGGTGTGAAAGAGAAATTTCCCAATTTCAGTCCTTAACGGAAATATAAAAACAATTCTTCACCATCTGGGAATTACTATACAAGGCTTTCTTCTGAGTAGGCTTGCTAGAGGGATAAAGTCCATATGATGCAGCAATGGATAGGCTGTATCTGCCTTTAAAAAAAATAATTTTTTTGTAGATTCCTTAATTTACAGCGCTACCATTGAAATGCACAGAATGTTTCACATATGCGAAAACACACTGAAATACATTACATCCCAGCAAACCTCTAAATTTGCGAAATCCAATAAACTACATATTATTCTGCAGGATGATAAAGTCTGTCTCTGACGAAGTAAGTAATGTTCCTGATACAGAAAGGTGTACATCCCACAGGAAACATTACATATCAAGGATGCTCAGCATTTTACTGGATAATGCCCCAAGAGAAAGAAAGACAAAAGAGAAGAATAAAGTAAGATAGCCATTCATAAAGCTTGTCCTTTTTTTTGTTTTTCTTCCCCACCCTAACAAATAAAATCAAGAAAGGTCTTAGTCTCAGAGAAAGGTAGTTAGCTGTGTATAATTTTTCGTCAAATGAATTATGAAACCACCTACTGTTAAAAATAATTTGAATCTAAGGGAGTGTACATGTACTGTGTCACTTAAAGGTAGCACTAATTCTGACAGTTCAGTACCAGATGCTGTGCCTGTGAGCTCCTTTCAGGTTGTACCGGACTATTTATTCTGCAATAAATCTGCAACAGCAGGAGGTATATATAGTCCTCAGATCGTATGGGTATCATCCACTTCCAGAATAGAACCTGTATACAAGACTCCATAAAAACAACTTGAGCCAGAAGTGCTAAGTATTAGCAAAAAATAGTAGTGTATGAAGTATGAATTTTCTATGTGCGTGTTTTCAGGCACATACAGGCACAGGGCTCAATTCCTGCTGCTTGTGTGGGTTCAGATGACTGAAGGCACGTCCACAATAGCCCATGCTCAAATCCAAACTCTCTTAGCACCCAGAAACTGTAGGTGCAAGATTAATCTATAATGTGGGTGACAGGTTGGGAATCAGGAGTCCAAGGATATAACTTGCTCTCTGGCCCAGCAACCTAAACTACAATGCAGAGGCAACCTTGATCTCTCTGATCCTGCTTCTCATTTTGAAAGTACTGACAGCTACGCTTCCTTACTTTGTTGGGCAGGGGTGTGGGATAAAAGCAGGCTATTTCTTACCGCTTGTCAGGCTACTTTGGGTTGACCAAGATTATTTGAAAATCTAGTTGAAATAAGTAATTGTTCCAATCAAAAAGCCCTGTGAGAAATATTAATGTTGTGATAGTTAATTAGGTGCTTTTTGAAATTAAAACTTTGTTTTGTATTTTGCAGTGATGTTTTCGATACTGTTAAATTTACAAGGTTTAAGCATACAAAACAAAACAAAAAATATTGTGGAGCTAAATATTCTGTTCAATATGCATTGTTTTTCTTCTGTTTAGGGGGGGTAAACAGACCCCCTTTGGCTCAAGCTAAACAATTTCCCCATTCACCAAACTGAAAAAAAAATCAATATTATTTAGGATATATGCATCACATGTAGCAACGGGATCTCTCACCAAGAGGGTGAGTACCAGATAAGATATTTCAAAAAGCAATATACTACCTTTTGTTTCTTTCTCTGAAACAGCTGCAACATCTGAGTTGATAGGTTGACTTTGCTTTCTGGATCTAGAAGTTAAACAACTTCAGAGCATAGCATAAATAATGCTACCTTCTTTGTGGGGTTTTGGTTTTGGGTTTTTGTTTTTTTTTAATAAATATATTTAAAAATGCAGTATTTTACCTCCACCAGAGAGGTGTGTAAGTGGCTCGCTCCCTGGCTCTGTCCAGTGACCCTTTTCTGATTGTTGGGATGGTCTCACTCCTTCTTTACTACTAAGCTGTGACATCTCCTGTCTGCCCTTGAGCAAAGTCTCCACTTGTTTGAATTGATCTGCTGTGCACCCTACCCCACCACTGGTGTGCTATGAGAAGGGCTGGGAATGCTGCTGGAATTCATCCTGGGCTGCACTGAGAGATGCACGCTTTTAAGGACAAAAGGAGTCAGAGTGGGTTCTTGACTCCTTACGGGTTCTGGGCTGTACCGGGACCCTGCAGAAAGACATGGTGTTGATGCTTGTGCCACGAATCAAAGTTGTTTCAGGTGTGAAGCTGTTCTCCTGGTGACCAGGGCTATGCTACTTCTTGTAATAAATTTGCTTACTTTATTTACGAAGCGGGAGTTTTCAGTTCGGCGAGCATTAACGCTGAGTGGCATTGTGCATATGTATTCAAATCGATAATCACAGTGTGTTCTTGCAATGCCTCTTTAGGAATGGTTTTCATGTGTAATCAGATGAGGCATATGTCAGGAAGATGACAATGGAATCCTGTGATGTCTTATATATGTTTTTAATAAAAAAGCAAAGGGTTTAATTTTGTTACTGTTATGAGTCTCTGAGTGTGAGGCATTCTTCTGTTTTTCCTGATAAACAGGTGATTCACAGTCTCTGCATTATACAGGCTACCACAATCTCGGATGCAACCTCTCTACCCTTCGGCTTTGCCAGTGGCTCATCTACTGATAGGTGGAGTTCAGCATCCCGAGTCTTAGGTACCCTTCTGCTCCACTTCGTCTGTGCCACGTGTGCGCACGTGTGTGTGCAAGAGAGATGGAGAGGGAAACAGACTGCAATGAAAGGCAAAGACTCTACTGTGACGTTTGGGGTGAGCAACCTAAGCGGGCTTTAGGGAAAGTGCAGGTTCCACAGAGGCATGTACGCATTCCCACCCCCTCTGTTTTTCCAGACAAGTGTTATTTTTCAATATTTTATTGGGCTAGCAACAGGAGAAATCTTGTAATAAAATCATATCACTGTTTCATCCAAGGCAAGTTTAGATGTTATCACAGTGATATACTTTGTCATAGATTTATTATTAAGTTGTTGCATAATGTAGTAGAATAGAGTTATAACAATTGTACTCTAACAAAGTTTTAATACAAGATGGTGAAATTTTAACATGAAATAGATTTCTACAATGACAGACTGTTATTATCTGCAAACTTCCAATGACAAATCAGATTACTTAATGCAAAAAAATCTAATTTAACAGCATTTGTTATTATCTGTACAGCTTTATTATTGTCTTTTTATTATATTCATAATCTGAAAATAATGTAAAACAGATATATGGCTGATCATGTAATGACCAATGGCATATTGTATCTTGTTTAGTAGGTGGCTGTCCCCTTGTCTTATTTGGGAATATATAGTTTAACAAGATACTTGCCATCATTTTCTTAACAGGGATAATAAACAGAACAATTCTGCATAAAAGCTCATATCAGCTTCTTTCATGCCTTTTCTTTTCAGAAGGCTGCCTAAGGGTTTAAGCAATTTAGTTGTCTGACCCGCATCCTTTCTCTGCAGTCTGCAGTTCTTTTGTTTAACATTAGTATGTGGGCAAACAGCATTCAGAGCTGTGCAGAGCTTATCAGCCTGTGCTCAGTCGACCAGAACCCCATTCTGTGTATCTAAGAGGGGCCACGTTTAATGCTTCACAGTAGGAGCATCTGCAGTTTCCAAAAATGACTTGTTTATCAGATAAACTCTGTCCTTGCACTGACACATAGTGGCTCTTCAATATCATGCTCTCCTGTATGAGAACTGAGCAAAACAGGGTATGCGCAATGAATAACAAGTGAAATTTATGCACAGGGCATGGTGACATAGGTACCCTATAACGCCAGGCAGAGGTTCTCCGCATCCGCTCACTAATTACAATGGGAAACTTCCTACTTACCTCCCGAAAATGTTTTAGTTACTCATTCTCAAGATATTTAGAGCACATGCTCTGAAGTCAGTTAATTAATTTACTTATTTTGCTTGGAATGTAATTAGGAGTAGCACGAGGGGCCTGACTTGCTCGGCACAGGCAGAGGGACCGGGAGCAAAGCCTGGCGCTGGGGTCTGGGGGGTGTCTGTAGGTGTGACAGCCTCTGAGGGTGTAGACGGCACTTTCATTTTTGAGATTCTGTGTTACCAAAGTATTCCTCCACAGCTCCATAACTCAATTTTTACAAGCTATCTGCCCTATGCTGATTTTTTTTTTTCAGGAGATCAATTAGACCCCCAGGCGCTAAAACCATAAATATATCCTTTTCAGAATCATGAATTTTGTGTTTAAAATAAAGGCCTCACTAAATATTTTAGGTACCATAGAGGTTAGCCAGTGGTTTAGAAGTAAAATGTTTACTAAAACACCATTATTAAAAAACAGGTAGAAGCAGCAGCTTAGAGTTGGTGTTTGTGGCTCAAGATCCAGTAAGAGCAAAATGCTGTGAGCTCTTTTCAGGCAAGTGCAGCCGGTCTCTCAAATTCTCCATCCGACAGAATGAAGGAAATCTTACCAGATGAGCTGGCTTTGCAAGGTTTCTGGACCACCCTGGAGCTTTTTCTGAACATGTTGGTAGAAATATCTATTTGGCCAGTCACAGAAAGGGTAGGTAGATGGCGTAAGAACCAGAGGTTTGTATCCAAACCAATGCCATCTCCCTGCAATTCAGGCAAACCTGTACTCTTGAATGGTATCCTTGACTAATTATAATGATTTTATTATATCGAATTGATATTACTTTGGAAATGGCAATGGCCTAGAAGGAGCCTGATAAAATTAATGTCCTCGTCTGTACAATTAAGATTTTTGGTATAAAGATGAGAATACAGCGAGTCTGTCGGCTGTTACACTTTCTATACATACAATGGCTCGGTGCTGAAACGGTATGCTGGGAGCAGAGGCTTACACCAGGCTGCCACCTTCCTTTCCCTCCCCTCCTCCCCTCATCAGTATATGCTGCCTGGTCAACTAGTCAGAGAAAAATTGTTAATGAGGGTTAAATGGAAGTTATCTATTAAATGTCATTCTAGGATCAAGACTTCGGAGCTTTATTTTGAATGATGCCCATATTTTTTCTCTCCTTTATTTTTGCACCTTCTCCCTCCCCCACCTGCAAGAAAATATCCAGTGGATGCCTGGCAGCATCCTCTGATTGCTCGCTGTTTTCCTGACACTAAATCTACTGTGTCATATTCCTTGCATGGGCTGCAGATTTTGGCCTTTTCACCTGCTGTTTTGGTTGGCTTTAGATGCAAAGAGAAGAATATGAAAAGGAGAGGGGGAGGGAGGGAAGTTGGGAATGCTGGAGCTTAAAAAAAAAAAAAAGGCAAATGTTTTTAGCGCCTTCATCTAGACATGTGTCCCCTCACTCTGTGACATGGCTGCTCCAATGTTGCCATGGTGAGGATTTCTAATCATCCCTACACATGACAGGCTCCTATTTGTCTGCACTCCCTTGGGTGTAAATTTCTAGGCTTAAAAAAAAAAAAATCCATGTGAGCGTATCATCCGCCGTGCAGATGTTTCACTGCTTTAGAATATCAGGCAGCTGCTTGTGCCACCGTCGACAGCTAATTGGAGACTGCATCGCAGGAACAGAGGCGTAATTATGGCATAAATACACATCCTCTGGTGCATCATTGTATCTCTATTAACAGAAAATTTTAAACAGTGTTCAGAGTGTAATTAGTGTAGTTGATAAAGTTGTAAAACATGTAAATAAGGGAAATAGCAGGTACGTGGCCAATCCACTACCCAGCACTAGGGGATGCAGATTATTGCCTATTTAGAAATAATTAGCAAAGCTGCATTAGCAAAGCCTGTGTCCAACAGAAGCAATGCAAACATTTATTCTGGTAACAGCTCTTTCTGTGCTAGCCATGAAAATCTACTAATATTGGTAATTTAGCCCTCATTACCAGAGGATAAAGCATGAAAAGAGCTCAGACATGAAATATGACAAGTAATATTAATTTTTATTCCAGAGGAAAGGATGCTTTCTTGGGTTGCATGCTGATTTCTCGGCAGGGTCTCGGTGGTGTGTGAGCGAGCTGGTGGTGGAGGCTGCGGCTGTGGAGCTGGCTCCCTGCTGGAGGAACACCCCGGGGTCCCGGTGACAGGAGCTGATGAGGCATGCTGTGGTTAGTGCCCAGCCAAACCTCAGGTCACAGTTCAAAACGAGCGCTCAGGCATTAAACTTCTCTCCTTACAGACTCGCGCCTTTAATTTCAGCCTCGGCCTCCCTCCTCGCTACCCCCAAATGATTTTGCCAAATCACCTGCTCTGCCCCCAGCTGTCCCCGTCCCCCCCACCCCCCCCCACCCCCGAATGCGTAACAGGCAGCTGTGCTGGGCGGGCAGAGCACTCTGAATCAGCACGCACGCTGCTGCTCTTCAATTTTGTCTTGTGCCCTGGATGAGAAATGATGGCTTCACCCTCACTGTTTATGTTTTAGATTATGTTACGCGAAAAACATTACCCTGTGACCATAAAAATAAATGCCAAAATTTTGACTTTGCTTTACAGATGTATTTTCTAATGAAGAAAAATGTAGAAGCCTGGCTGGCACCGGAGGCATAGATCATTTTTTAAAAACAAGAGGATGAGAAGGGCTGAACGTTCTGGAAAAGGAAGGGGGGGGGGGGGGGAAATTGGGTTTTTGCAACATCTCTGATTTCTTCTTTTTTTTTTTCTTTCTACTGGGTGTAGAAACAGAATGAATAAAAACTCCAGCTTACAGTGTCAGCTAAGTTCTGCTGCATCCTTAATAAGTGTGCACGTGTGTGTTTACGAGAGAGAGGGGAAAGGGGGAACAGGAGAATTCTGCTTGACAAGTGCCAGTGTTTTAAAAAGAAGTCTAAGAAAGATGTTATCTCTGGCTCAGGCAAATAAATTTCCCCACTTAGCCAGTGTTTCCTGAACATTTTCAGAATTCAGCTCTCACCACAGACTGCATAAAATCCTGCCAAATAAGGGCTGAATTTCATGTAATACAATGCTTAAAAAAGAGAGAAAGAAAGAAGAGGGGGGAAAGGTAGAGATGAAAAGAAGCCGGACAAGCTACTGTCTGAAGTATTAAAATGTAAAATAAGCTTTAGAGCTGTAGCAGGGGGAAAAGCCTTTTACAGATCCAAAGCGAACACTGTGTATATTTTATCACCCACAATGACGTGAAAATTGTGAAAACACTGAACTTGTTGATTGAAGTGGGTTTTTTTCCACACTTTGCTGGAGGTTCAGCACTCATCCCACCACCCTGTTTAGATAAAAAACAAAACTTGAGAGGGAAGATCAGTCAGTCTTGTGGCTGCGTTACAGCCAAAAGCAGACAAAAGCTCAGACAATACCCACCTCATCTCCTCTAATGTGAGCATCCCATGGAGTTCTACCATGCCAATTTTTATAACCTTAGCATATATTTTCTGTGCTTAAGATTTATGTAGCTATATGCAGATGTGCATTCCTCTGGCATGCAATAAGTACATAGTTTATGCATGTATATGCTTTACGGGTAAGCCCTTTATATGTGGTCAGGATGCCTCATTAGATGCCCTGGTACCCCTCTGCTCCCATGAAGCTCAGTGAGGTTGTTACCTCAGACATCCGTGAAGAAGAGCTGGACCGGCCTCTGCTGCTTTTCATGATGCTAGCACTGTATGGTCTGTGTGAGTCCTGCAGCGTATTTTCAGGGCTATATCCATATACAGATGACATTGCAGTGTTTGTATGTGCATGTGTAAGTGCGTGTGTGTAGGCACTAATTTGGATATGTGTATATATCTGCATGTGATTATGAATCTTTAATAGTAATAGATTTCTTTGATAACGTGATGGATCAGAAAAACCTGCCACTCAGTCTGCATGTAAACATATATTCATATATGTATAATGTATACATATAACATAAACATATACACTTATGTAAAAGGGACATTTTTAATTTATGTGCTGAGTTAATGTTTCCTAAAAAACACAAACCAAACAATCCTTTCCAGTCCTCTTCCCTCCTCCCCCCTCGCCCAACATCACTCCTATTATTTATCACAGTGTATTGCTTGGATGTATTTTTCCAGGGTCAGATACTTTGCTGAGCCCCCTGGACTGCCTTCAGAAGTCTTTTATTGCCCATCCGCTAGAAAGGGCGAAAAAATGCTGTTCTGCATCAGGAACAGCCATCTCTTTTCCCTCTTCCCTCTTTCCCTTCAAATTACATAAGTAAAGTGCATGTTGTTGGCAAGCCTGAACAAATTACAGTATTGCAGACAGATCAGGAGGGTGGTCTGAAGACTGGGTGTGGAAGGAGAGGTGTTTGGAGATGGGCAGAACTAGGCTTCTGCAAGCAAATATGCACAAGGGGGTCCTGAAATGGTTTTAGGCAGATTAGAAGTAGTTCATTACAGGGTGACAGGGTCATTGCTCATTCTTTGCTACAGAAAATGACCTGATAGGTCATCTGTAGCTGGAAGTAATTTCAATGCTCACTGTTTTTTTCATCAATTTAAAAACTTACGTGCTGTTGTTTGATATTAATAAACAGGTTCTAATGTTTCGGTGACCTTTTTAATGGGCTGAGTGCTATAATACCAGTTTGAAATATAAACATATTAACTTATGTATTCTGGACAAATTAGTTTAAGATCACAGTTAATATAGCTCCTATGGGCCAAATTTAGTCCTGTGTAAATTAGTTTAGGCCCATGAAAGTTAATGTGAGTTGTTACCTATCACACTAGTCTAGTATGAAAAATGAATGCTAGCATACATGGCATTTCTTTCGCAGTGTGTGAACTGTGACAGAAAAAGTAATATTTCTCCATTTTTACCTTTGTAGGAATGTGTCCCGTGGGACCTTTGTGGTCTTTGAGGAATAGCAGGGGTACGCATTGCAATGCATCGCTCGCATTCTGCATCGTAGGGGAGATCGGAAGTGGTTAAATTAGAGGTGCGAAGTAGCTGTGGTTGGTTAAATCCAGTTTGTACAGAATGAAAGCTGATTAATTACCTGGGCCAGGAGGAAACTAAAATCAGAGCAGGGACTGGAGGTGGAAGACATTGGGATCTTGCAGACCATGAGTGTTTTCCTGAAGAATTGCAGCAACCTCGTAGATGTGAAGGTTACAATAGCGTTGACCCAAAGACCATTGAGTTTGGAGATATGCCATTTGGTGAAAAAGCAGTAATAGAAAAGTGGGTGGATGGGCAAAACAATGCAAGAAAAAGTGGCTATGTGATTGTAGATTTCCTCACCATTCACCTTTCATTTTCTGCTTTTTTATACTATTTCTGTGTTGTCGGCTCTAGGTGTTTTAGACGTATTGTATCTAAAAAATAAAGATGATAATGAATTAAAACTTATGATTAATTTTTTCATTTAAGACAACAGGATAAAGCACACCAGAGGAGTGAATGAGCAGCAGGAGGGGCTGCGGCTCAGAGAAGCTGTGCTGCCACCAGCAAGTGCTACTAGCCCTACGTAGGAATAGATCTGTAGAGTAAAACTGTTGCTGCTGAAGACCTGACTTTCCACAGTCTGTGTCCTGCAAAGGTTTTATTATGTGCCGCTTTAGACCTGCTCTTGTGAACTGAACATCCAGCAAGAGTTGGAGCAGATAGCTGTGTGCGGCCAATTTACTTTCATTGGAAAGGAAAGGAGCACAGGCACTCTTAGACCGCGCTATGATGCAAACTGAAGGGGAGAAGTTTGGAGATTCACTTCAGAAGCACATTCCTGCTCTGAACTAAATCATCGGTACAGATGTACTCCACACATGAAGATCTCTGTTCCCCGTTGGCCTTAGTATGTTCACTGTCCTTCAGCAAAAGTCATGCTCTCTGGCCTCTGTGTCCATGAGTATGATTTCTTTGTCAACAGTTTGTGCTTGGTTGCCCTCGTAAGGGTAGGTGAACCCCTGCACAAACTTTGGGGGAGGAATTAAAACCATTCACAGTCCTGAACAGATGAGTTTCTGTCTTGGTTTCACCTTGGTGTCCTAATATGCAAAATAAGGATAAAGCAATGAAAGCTGCATAAATAAGAATTGTCTGTGTCAGTATATATATTTAAGGCAACTCAGTAACACTGAACATGGGAAAATCAAGTTTTTTAAGAAATTAGTCCTGATTTCCTCCACTGAAGAGAAAGCAACTTTGTTCAGCACAGATAAGGAGCACGCCACTGGGGAAAAACAGGGCACGGAAGCGCTCGGTTGTAGTAGCAAGGTCAGTGGTTCAGTCACGCACCGGCTCTAGAGCATTTGTTACTGTTATTAAAATGGTACGTTCCTCCCACATTGACAGGTTTGCTTACTAGCATAGGCAACATCAATATTAATTTTGTAAATGTTTATCTCATGTAATGTATATGATTAAGACTTGTTTGGATGTTTTGTGCTGATTAAACTGAGACCTTTCTATGCCAACAGCCCTGTGGCATTGAGTTACTGTGAGAAAAACAACGTGTGACAACGTTAGGAGAACACAGATGAACATAAATACTTCCTCTAGTGTGTTGGGTTTTCCCTTATTATTTTTTTCTTTGGGTTTTTTGCTAATTTTGCTGCTGATGATTGTCCCATATACAATAACATATTTGAATAATCAAATGCCAATAGTATATTTTCACCTACTGAGTCTGTAAGTGAAATGTCATTTATGTCATCCTTGGAATAATGTCCATTTCTTTAAGTTACACTTTCTGTGAGGTGGTAGATGTTTCCCTCTTGTCTGGTAGCATTAAAATTGCACTTTTGGGCTCATATGACAAATGCTGTGAAATGCTCACTTTCAGTCAAGTTTCATTTTATACTGAAAATAAGAGAGGGAATTCACAGGTTCCTCAAAGTATTAGCTCTTTTTAGGTGTCTTGGTAAATGAAAACTGCAGTTCTTGAACCAGGCTCACTCTTTGTAAAAGTGTTCATTGAAATTGATGAGAACTGATCTTGATTTCATGGCATAGTCATTAGCCTCTGGTAATCTGGAGATGTGAAAGGATTTGGGAGGAAGGAAATATTTCCCACTTTTATACATGTTACACGGCTGCAGCATGCATGAATCTGTAGCCAAGAAAAACATTTTTCTACTTGCCTGCTGAAGTGATACCTAACATAAATTAATTGGCTTTAGCCCTTTTGCCAAACAAGTCACAAAGACTCAAAACTCTCAGCCATGATGAGGACCAATTGGTTTCAGATGCTCTTGTGTATATGCAGATGTTTTGTTGTTCAAATGAACTACTACCATAATCTAATCCTTTGCCTTTTTGAGCCCTTGCTTGCAGATGAATGGGTTACCCCAGTTTGGGGAAAAATGTGCAATAATCACTGCATGGGACTCAAGCGGGGTTTTTAAGTCCTAGCCCTTGGTCTGGTTTGTGGTCCAGGCCTTAATTTATTTATCAGCAGGACTTGCATGTCTCAGATATTTAGTGTTTGTCAAGCATATTGAAATCCTTAAACTTGAAGGCAAAGTATGACTGCAAATTCATTATTATTCTTATTACTATTATTATGGTTTCACAAAGTTAACTGTGACTTAATTTGGGAGGTTTTTAGTGGTTTTATGGATCATGGTTTTGTAAGTAAATTCTTGCTTTAAAATGTGATGACACTTTTGATTTCTGTTTCACTCTTGTTACAAATGATACCAGCTATTCTGAATTAGCTATGACCTTTAGAAAAATAACTGATGAACTTATTCATCTCAACAGTTACTGTGTATGTCCGGTTTTATTTGCCCCTGTCTATTATGTATAAAAACACAGTGTGTGAGTGTGTGTACGTGTGCATTCGCAGCAACTGGACTTTTTTTTTTTAGTGATGTGGAGAAACTACCCTGCACTGTGGGTTTACGGGTAAAGAAGGAAAAACCACAGGACCCTGTAATATCTCCCACACTTGTAAGTGTGACCACTGTGCGTGGGTAGGTGTGAATGCCCTCTTTAATTTAAACTCACCAAATCGTTGATTTTTACCAGCTGTGAGAGTGCCTGTGTGCTGTGCAACAGCCTGTCCATCAAAGCGCCACACGAGCCACCGGTTGCGAGACGCACACGGTGTGCTGCAACACGGGCAGAACCCTCCCTATTTATGGAAGAGCTTTCCTAGAGCTGAAGCTGACTCCGAGATTACAGCTAGCTTTTTAAGGCCCATTGTGATAGAAACTGTAAGATCGGCAGAGTAAAATAAGTATATCTCTTTAAAGGCCTTTTCATGTTTACTATTCAGGGTGTTTTCCTTAGAGAGTTCGCATTAAATTTTGCCTGTAAAGAATTCAGCCTTGCCTAATATTATAGCAGCTCCACTTTCGGCAAAGCTGTGCTGTGAGTGCTTGCAAAGGCGAGCTTGTTGCACCAGATGGTCTTTTCCTGTTCCTGAATCTTTTCATGGGTTTACGCACTATCAAAAGTAAAACCCTCTTATCAGCCACCAAAGGTATTATTTTGGCCGTTATAACAGGTAGTCACATAATATAGCGTAACTAATATCAAGGAACTTTCACAGAGACTGAAATTTTACTGGGTGTTAGGACAGGTGATTAAGGTTAGCTTGTGCCTATTAACGCGGGTTTGGCTGTAACAGTAATCTAACCGCGATAGAGTCCCTTTCATCTAGGGGATCCCAGAGTGCTGTGCAAACCTCGCAAATTGGTATGAAAAACTGTACGGTGATCACTTCATACACGCCTGGAGTGAAATGCAGCAGCTGTTCGACAGCGTACAGTAATATCCCCAAACTCTTTAGAGCAGGCAGTGATGAATGCTAAAAAATCAAAGACAGATTTTTTTCAAAACTGGGTGTATTAAAGTTAGCTGCTAAAATACCTTTTTGGCAGCTAAATCCCAGTAGGTGGGCCTGGCTTTCACAGGTGAAGAGGGCTGGCTTCTACCCCGAAATCCATAAGAGCTGCAGGAACTTCCGTATTTCAGAAAAAAACAGAATCTGGTCATCCTGAAATTCTGATCTCAACACTGCTAATAACCTTTAACATGACATAATATTCTTCATAAGATAATTCAGATAACACATTCTGAAAGTTTTAACCTTTGTGTGAAGTTAACATGGTCTTTCATGCCTCTTATTAACAGTGAAAGCAGATTTGCCTCAGAAAATACAGGAGCAACAAAAATCCCCTTGGAATATGGTTTCACAGGGCTCCCACTTTAAGGGAAGAATGATGATGAGGAAGAAAAAAATATTTTTCTCCCCAGATGAAGTCCCATTAGGGACTAATAACAGCATTTAATTTGGTTTGAAATTGTTATGCAATACGCCATGAGGAAATAAAAATCCATGTTTGCTACCTGTCCCCACCAGAGCCGGTGGTTCCTCTGTTACCTGTTAAGCCCCGCGGTCACACCGTGCTTTCAGCTCACAGAAGGAATGGGTTTGTTCTCTGGTATTCCTGAGCAATTTTGAACAGGCAATCTCCAGTGTCCCAGCAAAATGTCATAGCCATAGGGATAGGTTATTTTCTCTCTACTGATGACGTCCTGCTTTGAATCACCGAGAGAGAGAAGTTGTTGACTTTATCAATCAGGCAGAGGGAGAAATTTAATACTGGAGCTTCTCTGTCTAGGTGAAGGTCTTCCACCACAGCATCGCCTTCCATTACAACATTCTGTAAGTTTAACCTTCATTTCCAGGACTGTCATTAAAAGTGCCTAAAAGCTAGGCAGTTTAGAAGTGTCACATCAAACTTTTCTTTCCACTTGAAGCATTTTTTTCTAGTTAATTATTTCATCATTTTTAAAAAGCCTTCTGTCATTTCTGTTTCAACAGAAGAAATTCAGCAGTTCAGCCTAAAACCAGGAGTGATTCCAGTTGCCTCAAAAAAAAAAAAAAAAAAAAGGAGAGAGCTGAACTCCCCCAGAAGTACACCTTGGCAGGTTCCTGCTACTCCAGGTCTCAAAGAGCCTGAGCTCACCTGAGGGTGGGAGGACACGCATGAAAGAACACGGCTCTGGTGTGTAGGGGGAGCAAGGGAATGTACTGGGCTGCCGGGAGCTATTCATCCTAAAGTTTAGTTGTCTCTGCCTGACTAATGATAACTAAGGGACAGAGTCTAATCTGAAATGTGCACTGGTGTGTGTCTTGAAAAATACACTACAAGGAAGGAGTGCATTTATCAATATATTCTTCACTGTTCACCCTACATTTGGTCCAGGTCCAGCTTACTTTGTGAAAAGATCTAACTAATAAAGATCTGAATATAATTAGTCTGGAATTAGTGAAATAGTTACAAAGCAGGGGACCAGTTAATGGTCTGGTTTACTGATTTATCTTCCTGTAAAATCAATTTTGAGCTCTTCTTATTAACAAAATGTTCACTTGTAATGAACAATAACTAGTGCCAGCAATACAGTAGTTGAAAGACTGTTGCAGGCAAAAATAAGCTGTAAACATAAGAAATATTATAGCACTTTGATGTAAATAAAGTATTCCCTTAATAATTGATTAGTGGATGATGAGAGAAATACACCTTACATATTAAATGCTATGACTGACATAGCAGATAAGTTCACTGATGCAAATATATCATATATCACTTAATTTTTTATTCAGTTAGCATCTTCAGAAAGAACTTCCTGTATGTAAAAAAAGTTAACGATCCTCTATGAATCTTTTTAACACAATATTTAATGGCAAAGGAAAGTAACAAAGTACCATTATTTGTATTTCCACATGTCTGTCTCAGTTTAGCTTTTTGTAAAAATTCAAATGTATGACATTCATAGCACTGTAAAATATTTTGTTGGGGACACACTTTAGCAGACATTTTGTCACCCAGAGATGCAGCTGTAATTCTTGGAAAATATTAACACACAGGCTTTATTCTCAAGCCTGGGAGAGTGTCGTCCTGACCTCTGTTTACTGCTATTAAACATAGAAGATTTACTTTGAAGCATTCATTTAAGGAAGTGAGTTATTATTCCTTTGCTTGACCTTAGCCTATTGTATATATATCATGGGGTTCCATAAGACCATCATGCACAAGAAAATTGGTCTACCAAAAAATAAAGTTAAAAACAATCTTAAAATATTTTAAAAATTGGTGACAGACATTATTGCTTATATCCTCATCACCTGCCAGCTTAGTAAGCACCTATATAGGCTGAAAATATATATATTTAAAACTTGTCATTTTATATGTAGCAATCACTAATACAAGTACCTTGAAATGAATCCTGTTGTTGAAGTTAACGTTATGCGAGCTATTGCTTATATTTATTACTGGGAAAACATTATTTTTAAAAGCATGTGAAAAAATAGTTTTCAAGCTGTTTCCTTAATGAACTGGAAATAGTAACCCTGTCAAATGTAATACAAAAATAGTGTTATAAGCCTATGGCATCTATTTATTACAGGAGAACAAAAGCCTTCATCCATTTCCTTTAGAGAATGACATTTTTGTAATTCGCTGCCCATTTCATTTGTTCTAAAAGGACTTCGTAGGTTGACAAATATCCCACAGAAATGGCTTCTGATGCTTGATAGGATAATGTGCAGCCCCTTAGGACAAGGGCAAAGGCAGCAAACTTATCATCCTTTAGTTTAGCTTAGCATGGGTCAGTAACAGCGCCAGGGGTGACAGAAGATGTTAAAGTGTGGGAAGCAAGAACTAAGAGCTGTAGGAGGGTAGTTTTTATAGTTTATCCTTTCTTTCACCATGACGCTGCAGAGACAGCTTGAATCACATTGTTGATTTGGTTCACTGCACGCCACACTAACTGCTCCAGTAGGAGGAAAAAAACACTTACGGGTCATTTTCCCCAATAGTGTGTGACATTTCAGCACTTATCCTATAGGAGGAGGAAGCACATGTTTAATATTTTAGCTTGAAGTTCATACTTTAAAGATGCATTATCACACTTGGAGGTCTGGTGTGATAAATTTGAAGATTATTGTCGTTCTACCAGTGTGAAGATTTTGGAGGAGAAAGTGTTCTGCATGTTTAATTGTCCGCTACATTTTGTTCAGATTTTTTTTTTTTCTCCAGCAAAGCAAGGTAAGAATGAGCATTTGGCTCCTGTGGAGCGCACATTTTAAAAACAACAAACTAGACTTTAATACTATGATGATGGCTTTCATTCATCAAGAGCTGAAAATCACTTTAGAATTGTCATTTTAGAAATGTGTTTAACAGAGTCAGGTCTTCCTCAGTAGTAGATGATTAGTCCTCAGTCATATATCTTGTAAACTTTGGGCTGATCTAGCGAGACGTTCCACGCAAAGATTTTCTGCGAAAACCAGCTGGAGTAACTGAACATAATGAGCAAAATCATGTCCTTGTTCTTATACTAAGTAGCCCAGCTACCCCTGCAAAATATATTTCCACTGTCAGGTTCCTTAGTTTCTATTCAGTACATTGGAGTAAAAAAAAGCACACTTATTTTTTGTTACCTAATTAAAAACAAAGTTTTCACAAACTGTATCCAAATACAATTATATTCCTAAGGAAAATCTCATATTCCTGTAAAAAAGTCCTGATTGTTTTGGATGAGGATGTATGTAATTATAAAGTACTGTGAACCCAAGAGGCTTGGGTTCAAACCAAAATTTTGTACTTTGGTTTGCAGAGATTAGAAGAAAACCAGTCTCAGCCAGTTTACTCACCAGTTCTAATATTCTTTGCTTGAACTAAAAAAAAACCAACCTGTAACTAACCCTGACAAACATTTCTCACATGGACACCTTTGCAGCTTTTCTTCTGGGTAGTTTTTTCCAGTGCTCTTGAAGATCTTTCCCGAAATAACTTGAACCCTGAGGTTCTGTGTCACTTGGACGCTGGCATCCTGAGTGCCAAACATCTGCACAGGCTGCAAACTCCAACCAAATACCTGGAGCTCCTTCTGGTCTTCTTGAAAAGTCTGTTCTGATTAAATGTGGTTTAGGTTTGTAAATACCAGGAACATCTCTGATAATGAGATGTAGGATTCTAAACCACAAAGCAAATTCTGAAAATTTAACTTAACTCTTTTTTTTTCAAAATGGCTCTGGAGGCTTCTTTTTGCTGAAGGAAGAAGTTTTGGTAACTCATGCACTGGGATGGGGGGAACCTGATCTTTGGTCATTTTCACAAAACTTCTACTCTTACTGAGCAAAATTGAGGCAAACCTTTAACCTACACAACCAAGGTTCAGGCTGCAGATTTGTGAGTACTTCGTACAATTGTAATAAGCCTTCCATACAAATAAGAGAACATTTTAATATGTCTACTGCAAGAAACACATTTCTTCTAAAGGTCTGCCAATAACCATTCTTTAAGTGCTAGCTGGAGAGTACAGCTTGCAAACGCTCTTTGCCTGCACCAGACACACCCACTACATATTAATTACAGAAACTGTCTTTGCTGCAATAATGTTTCTGGTTGGATCAGACCTGTTTTACAAAGAAAGTGGAATAATTTGTTGGTGTAATGTATGATCTGAATTAATGTATTTTTAAGAATCAAATTATCCTGATGTGAGAGCCCCTAAAGGGACTGATACGGTGGAGAAGGACTGAAAGTTTTGACATGGTTTAATGAGCTGTATGCTAACTCCACCTGAGTAATTAACAGTCTTGACAGTCCTTTTGAACAGTGATATTCTCTGTAAGGATGTTTAATGCTCTGAGTATCAGCAGTGCAAAAGCCAAGACAGAGGCAGATCTGACTAGGGATTTTTTTGTCAAAGGGGTTTTGACTATATGTTTTTTTCTCATATGAATCATTAAGGCAAATACTTTCAGAAGCAGTAGCTAATTTTTCAGTAGTTCTATTTTTAAGTGCTCAGTTATACACTGCTTTCTCACAAGTTGTAGAGATGTCAGCTTCACATTCCTTAAAAATGAAAATATGGATGTAAAGTGGCCCCATCCAACACAACCATGTACAAACACTCCTCTGTGAGAAAAAGATAAATGATTCTGTGGCAAGCAATTTCAGTTCATGCTTTGTTGTAATTGTTAATATGTGCTAACATGCATATCATCTTATAAATCATTCTTTTAGAATTAAAAGAAATTGTTTTGTACCCAGAAACAATGAGTTGATAATATGATTAAAAGCAGAGGCCACAGCACTATTACATTTTTTTCTTAACCAAAGCAATACCCTGAAATGGCAGAGCACAAATAATCTAGGGAGATTTCTAATGAATATCAGGCTTGAACAGGCCATTAACCACTGACCAATGTCCCCCAAAACTGCCAGTCTCCCAGGCAGTGGAGTCCTGACGAATTCTTTTCCATGCCAATGAAAGGAGAGATGAAGAAAGGCGGAGCCTGTCAGCTGCGTAAGATATAGAAGATATAAGATGAACATTAAAAAATGCCTTTTTTTTCCTAGACTTTATTTCTCTTAATTTTCCCTTTTTCCTTAATTTTTGTAAGCTAAAATATTTGATCAGTTCTATTTGTATATCGTGTAAATCTGTACATGTTGGTGGCTGTAACTTTTCTGCTTAACAGATTTTACTCCTTACTATGCCTGTCACTGGTTTAAGCAATCTGTGTGTAATTGATTTCTTCAGTAAAACAGATAACATTTGCTTAAAGCTCCTCTGATGACTTTACAGCCTCTACATTGGCAACAGCACTTCCATCTCCACTGGCATTCTAGTAAAATATAATTATTATATATCCATCACAGGAAAACAAAAAAGTGAGCGGGGAGAGTCAGTGCTGCATTTTCCCCGAGTTCAGCACTGCCCGAGCATCAGATTGTTCAGCTCTTACTGCGGTCACACTAAATGACCGCTAACGCTCTCCCTCTCCTTGGCCCCACGCCATCTAGTTTTCTACTCGCGTTTAATACCAGAACCGATGATATTTCTGACTCAGAAATAAATAGGGGTTTAATTGCGCTGCAGGTAAATTGACTTAATTTTAACTTCAGCAGAAACTTTTCTCTAACCACAAGCAAACAAAGAAATATATAAATAAACCCAGGATTTATTTTGTACACTATAAAATAATGACTTTTGCATGTTCTACTTCAGATAATTAAAACAAAACAAAACGTAAAGCCATCCCTCAGGACAAAATGTTTTTGCCTGGAAAGGACATAAGAAAGCGAAAAGGAGACAGATGCGTGGAGGAACTTAATTGTACCCTACAGAGAAGACTCGAGGGACTGCAAAGTGGCCTCACTCCTCTTTTCTCCAGCGTTTTGTGGATTGCAATTAGGCAGTAGTGTACTGGACAGTGGATGTTTCCTACAGAGAAAAGAAAGGCTGCACACAAGAATTTTTAAGTGGTTTTTTATTATTATATCTAAATGATCACTATAGACAGATTTCTCAAACAATGAACTTCCCCAGTTTAGCACATACGATGAAATAATATTTCCACCTTCCAAAGGATGTGTGAGAGATTTCCGTGACAAGACAGGTCAGGTTGTAACAGACAGTGCACAAAGTGTATTCTCTTTGCTTGCAATCTACTAGCTTTCGAAGAGGGGAAAAGTAGATTTCACCCCCCTTTCCTTGGAAATCAGAAGCTAAGGAATACCTTCCTGTCTGATCTTCTTTCTGACCCTAAATAATGAACATACTCGTGATGAGTGAAGGTCATTCTCATCAGCCACAGAATAAAAAGCTCTTGAAAAGTAATGCTGCTTCCTCTGAGCTGAATCCAGGAAAGCACGGAAATGCATGCTTAACTTGGGTATGCTCGTTGTGGGTATAAATGATTTTCTGGATTGGGGCCAGAGTGTTCAACACCTTACAGGATCTGTCTCTGGGTGAATACCCCGGGGGCGATCACCTGAGACTGAATTCTGCTGTATAGCCCATTTCCAGCATCTCGGCGTGTTCCTGCTGCTGGGTGCCCCCAGCCTGGATTCTCCCCCCAGTCACCCCGGGTGTATGCACACAGGGTGGTGATGCAGGCAGGTGGGAAGCAGTTGTGTGTGTGTGTGTGTGTGTGTGTGTGTGTGTGTATGCATGCTATGCCAAGAATAAATATTTGCAGCTCAGGGAGTATCCTGCAGAAATGCCTTCGCTTCCCTCCCCTGCTTTTCTTTTGTTTTTATTTTTTAAATTTGAGCTTTCTCTTCTTGTGTGTGTTTTAAACGAGAGAAAATTGTATGCTGCAAGCCCGCAAAGTGATTATTTCTCAAATCCAGGATGTCAGGGGAGAGTGAGGGTTCTAAGCAAGCTGAATAAATAGAATATGCAGAATGTTAAAACAAAAAACGGTGTGTTTCATATTGATGTGGCAAAACCGGTCTGGAAAATTTAGATCCCAGTTGAGATCTGACTCTTGCATGAGTCTTGTAGATGCACTTTAAGGCAGAGATACATTTCATTTTCATAGAACAAATATGTCTGATAAAAACACTTGGAAAAGTCACTGGGATGCGAATTGGAGGATGGAGCTAGTCCAGCATGTAATATTTTAGATTTTGTTTCTTGCTTAATTATTTAACTGTTCATTCACTATAGGCAAAGATTTGTACTGGTTAAAACATTAATACTTATACTTTAAATAGTAAATTTTTCTTGTCTTTCACTGAAAAGATATCTGATGTAGTTTGGTGTGATACAATTTTACATCCCAAATAACTTCTTAGGGAAATGTTATAGGCTGGTTTAAAATTACAGTACTGAGGGGTGTTTTTTTTTTCCCTTCAGCTTGCAGAAGGTGCTAAAACAGTGATCCTCAGCTGTGAGGATCTCAAAACCTCTTGCTCAGAATTAAGATTCATGGCAGTTTAGTGAGAGCAGAAAAGATCTCTGTGTGAGAGGCAGCTGATATTTTTCTCCCACCATAAATCTTGATTTCAAAACTCTGATTTCAGAAGTGGGAAAACTGAAGCCCAAAGAGCTTAAGGGGAAAACTTAAAAGCACTTATTTGGCCTAGATTCAACAGTGTTAAACTAGCTTAGATACTTGGGCACCTAAATACCACCAACTCTCAAAGACTTTCATATTATGAGCTCTGAAAAATTAGAATATGCAGATTTGATCATATTGCCCCTTTGGCAAGGAGGATTCAGGCTGAAAGTATGTGAGGGGGAGAAGATGGCCAAGATCTGATCTGAACACATCAGTGTAACTAAAGACGCATTTTAAAACTGATTTAATTATATCAGTTAAAGAACTTGGCACAGTCACTCTTAATTCATCTTACTTCTATTGATTTAGCTAGAAACTGTAAGTCTTAAAGTGTATGGAGCTGTTTGGTGTGGAACCTGCCTGACTTCTCCCTGATTTTTAACAGACTGCAGAAAAGATGCCTCCTGGACCAGAGTAAGCATTGCTCAAGGAGCCAGGCAAGACATCCCTCTGCCTCCTTGTCCTTCTGCCTGAAATGTATGTTGTGTTGGACTTGCCATCACTTTATGGTAATGTCAGCAGTCCTGAGACAGCAGCAGGTAATGCAGAGATTTTCTTCCTCTCCAGCGTGGGAAGGGAGAATAGAGAGCCTTTCCGGCAGAATCCACATATCAGATATCACTATTGTTGCTGCCAAAGCATGGCCAAAATATTTACTTACAAAAATAAAGGGTGTATCTACTGCTTGAAGATCGCTGAACCATGCTACAGAGCAATACAGTAACTCTGGATTGCATCCCGTCCTTGTTTTTGTTTGTCCTGCTCCATGTCCTCATCTGCCATGCACTTGTCTACCACATGCCTTAACATTAGCCAGTAAACAGCATCCCCAAATCAACACAATGCTGTAGCTGAGGGCCCTGGGAGGTGAAGGTGTGGACCCTGTCCAACCTCTGTCACAGGTTTCTCATCCTGGCTCTATGTGTTTTAAAGGGTGTGAGTAGAAGGTGTAAACATAAGTGATCGATTCTTAAGGATGATGGATTGTAGTCTATATTTCTCATCATAAACTAAGAACCCTATTTACAGTAAGGATAAAATTGCAGTATCATATCTGAAAGTAACCTGGCACTATGACCACAGACACACTTTTATAACTGTTTAAAATGGTTTTATTCTCTCTGTTAAGAGACTCCCTAGGTTGAAACAATCAATGTGTACTGTAATCCACAGAGCCAATTTTGCAATGGATAGCTGCTATTGCATTTTTTTACTCCTATCCCTAAAAGGTTTACACAAATCATAGCTGAGGAAAGACATTCTGTGTATGTTAACTTGCACCTGATTCTCCCTGCTAAAGAAACACCTTTACTAAAATTTGTGGAGCAAAGCTGTCTCACTGCCTCTGGCTCACTGCACCAAAAAGAGCTGTCGCTTTCCTTTTCAGAGACGGGGAAAGAGGCCAAAATATACATGACAGCTTGTTTAAATGGGACTTCAAATATGTTTAAGGTCATATTGCCCATTTTGATGGAGTTTTTCTCATTGAAAAAATTGATTAAAATTCTGAGGCTTCAGCATTTAATTCTTAAGTTCTTTCATGAGCCTGAAACTGCTACAGAAACAGATCTTTAACCTCTCCCTCCTCGTTGAGATATTTGAGAAACATCTTTTCTTAGACCCAGAGTTTTATTGGTCTGTGCAAGAGTAAAAAATGTAGATATTGATGTTCAAGCCCAGTTCCTCCTTCCTTGCTACCTTGCCTGTAGGTAGGAAGCACTTGCTGGTGGAGAACCAGTGCAATAAATAAAAGTTCTTCAAGTCTGGACACTGTGTAGCTCATTTCCTTCTTGGAAACCCACGTGAGAGTTTCCAAAAGGTCCTCCAACTAGTAATGACTCTTTCTGCTTTTCTGTTTCTTTTTAGGAGTGAGTTATTCCAGGTGTCTGTTACCTCTTTGATCTCCTTTATCCTCCCAGAAATTCAATTGGAAAGCATGGAGCTATTTGTCTTTCTCATACCTAACCGATAGAGGAAATTACACAGCAGAATCATTAGGAAGAAATTTTATTCCTGTGTTGTTTTGGGGTTTTTTGTTGTGTGGTTGGTTGGTTTTTTTTTCTTTCCAAGGGAAAAATGTCTGATACATTTATTCTATTTAATTTTTAAATTTAGCAAAGAACTTTTTAGTTGTTATGTATTTCCCTGAGCAAGCCCTGAGTAATGCCTGTGACACTAGAACCTGTTGCTGATGTTTCTTTGTCCTCCCTTGTGTCACAACCCTTATTATCATCATTCACTCTTCTTCAATTCCTCTCACCTGTTACTTTCCAGTTTTTCAAAGTAGGGACTGACATGTAATGTCTTTTTTGCTGTCTCATCAAATTGGGCACTTAGCCTTAGATAGGAAAGTAATATTAGTATTAAATAGCAATAATAGAAGTTTGAAGTTTGGCAGTTCAGCCACTTTTGAATTATTCCCATGGGGAGAGGAAAAAGCCACTAGATTTTTTTTTACTATGTTGTTCAGAGAAGTTGAGGGAATGAGGAATACTTTTTAATCTTCTCATAAATCCAAAATGGCTGAAGGAATTTTGCTCAAACTTTTTAAAAAATCACTTTGGGAACAAGTCAAAGTATGCTTTTTAATAGTAACTATGTAATTTACTCTAAAGAGGTTGACAACTGAATTGAGAAGTGGAATTAAATTTAAAAATGCGTTTGAGTGTGCTATCCTTCTCTGCAATGGCAAGAAATTTTTTCATAGCGTATGTCCAATCTTTCACTTAAAAAGGCAACTAGTGTCGAACCTGCTATTTTCTTGATGAATGGAAACAGTTTTCTGCTGTTGAACTGATAATAGGCTTTTATTATACGAACATGAAGACACCTTCACCAAATCTATCAAGAATCCAGTATATAAGTGGAGTATACAAGCTATCTACTGGCATTTTTCCCAGGAAACTGATTTATCTTTTCAGCAACAAATAGCAACTGCTACTGCTTAATCGGGCAATATTTGTGAAATGTCATTTTAATGGGGATATATTCGGTCAGTGTCAAGTGACTTAAGTGATGTTTTAAGTATGAAATTCCATGCTGAGATTCCCACTGATCACTTAAAAAGTATGATGTTTCATGTCTGGTATTTCAAGATGGAAACTAATGTTTAACCATAAAAAGAAAGAAATGCAAAACAGAATTGTCTTCAGTAAAACCCGGAAATTTGGCTTAAAGTTAAGGTGTGTCACAATCCAGAACTGAAGCCTCTTTAATTGTCTTTTAAGCATTGTGTAACACAGGCTTTGTTTTGTTTTGTTTTAATGCAACGGCAATTAAACCAAACAGAAATGGCAAGTTTGGAATATGAAAATTTCACATCTAGCCTAGTTGCCTTTTGTGGATGATATGGTTTTAGGGAGAAAACCTATTGACCTTAACCTAAAGGTGAAAAAATAGATGAAAAATTCTGAAGTCTGTGCTATAATAGATGATCCAATCTTCCCTTGTGGCCTTAGAAATGTATGAATCTGCCCGGCTGAGAACATCACATAAACCCATTCCAGCATGGCTGTGCAGCTAGCTGCCCAACCTCAAGTTTAAATGTACCACGGACTCAAACACGCATTAGTTCATCCGTACTCATTTGGCCTGTCTACACAGTTTCTAGCTTCTGCAAAAACTAGCGGGAAAAAAAAAAAAAAAAGTGACATGTTCCATAACTGTAAAAAAAAAGATGAAACCATCAAAGTTGATTAAAACTCACCGCCTGAGTCTACCTTGAAATAAATTAGAAGCTTTCCCAGTCAGCTACTACATCTGAGGTGGGAGGTGATAACAAATGACTAAGCACTTGTCTGCACCCATGGTCTCTTTGGGATTAGCTGTGGTCCCTGGTGCTCTGCCTCATGAGCACGGGACTGCTTCATTAGTGCCCACTGGGCTGCTGCATTAGTGTCCATTGGGCTGCTGCGTTAGTGCCCATTGGGCTGCGTGAGGTAGGAACTAGGGCTGAGTAAGTACAACAGACTCAACTGGTCATGCAGACATGACTTCTGAGTAGAGACTTTTACAGCTGCTTCTTGTACAGAATGAAGGAAATGTAAATTACCTCGTACTAATTAGCTGGAGACAAGTGAAACAGGAAATAAACCTGAGGGTATGTGATGAGGACTTGTAAGACAGTACTCTTTCCCACAGAGGGAGAAGAAAACTCACTCTATTGCAGGCCTCCTCAAAGCCATATTCAATAACAGAATTCTACAACAGAAGACTTTATATCCCATGACATATTACAGTTTTAGTTGATACCTAAGAGCCCAAGTTAAGGTTGCTGTAAGGATCTTTCATGGATTTTTCTACCACTTTGATTCCACAAAGAATCAAGTTCTTCATCATAAACACCTCCTTAAAGGCCCAAAAATACATTTTATGCTCATAAACTTAATCACTCCATGGAAAAAAAATCAGGGAGCTGTTTATGCAGGGAGTTAGAATTAGACACACACAACTGTGATACTTAGACTTTGGGGTTTTTTTAAAAAAAATAGATGTATGTTATTATTTTATCAAAAATATACATGATTAAAATATACTTGCTTTTTGCTGTTTTTTAAAATTTCTCTTAAGGCAGCAGTATTCTACAAAGATGCCATCAAGAATACTAAGTGTTATTAAATAATTCTATAAAATTTGCGACATAGATTATCTCAGTACAATACTTCATGCTTTGTGTTTTCCCTGCTTCTAATACTCTAAGGTGTACTTGTTAAGATGAATGAAGCCTAATTTTCTAAGTGTTTAGGCTAATGCCACTACTGTATTTTCCATTGTGACAATAGATATAGTAACACAAACAAAAATATTGTTGAACATCAGATCATCGGGCAGAATCCTAATGCTGTGAGCTTACACACTAACAGGATGGAAAAATAATACTACAGAAAATGTGAACATATTGAAATAAAAATAAATGGTATCCTCATCTTACTATTTTAGGACTTGCTCAGAAGACTCTGTTAAAGTAAAAAGGCTTATCATGACACTAAAATTGATATCCCTTTTAAAGCCCTTTGTTAGTGTTAGCGTGTGTGAGAAAACATCTTGACCATAGATGACAATCAAGTCCATAGTATTAAATTTGAATGCTTTGTGTAGGACGATGTGTATTTTACGTAGGCATGTTAAATAAGCTGAAGTATAAACAAATATGGTTATAGTTTTTAATGAAACTTTCCTAGGCGAGAGGAGTTGGTTTAATAGCCTGGAGCTATAAAATGGTGTCCTTTCAAGCTATTTTTGAGAATGCAGCTTGTGTACTTCTGCATTTGCTCAATTTCCATTGATTTTAGTTTGTTTTTTTTTTTAATTCCGGAGAAGAGGAGAATGGAAGAATTTGGTTTTTCTGATGTTTAACAACCAACCAATCAGCCTCATTTTGATGCCTGGGAAAATCATGGATCACGTCTTTGAAGACTTTTCTAGGCCCATGAAGGAGAAGGTAGTGACTGAGAATAGTCTACATGGATTTACCAAGGGCAAATCATCTTCTACCTCCTGATTGCCTTCTAGGCCTGTAGATGACGGAAGAGTGGTGAGTGTCATCTATCTTCTCTTTACCAAAGCTTTCACCACAGTATCGCACAGCATCCTTGTACCCAAATTGGGACATTCTGGTCTAGACAGGTGAACTACAAAAATAGTCTGTACCGCTGGGCTCTCAGTGGTGGAATTCCTCAGGGGTCCATCCCAGGACACGTCCTGTTTAATGTCTTTATCAATGACCTGGAGACAGAATGACAGACTGTATGCTCTCATCAAGTTTGCCGACAGAAGCAAACTGGGATATGAGCTGAGCTGCTCAAGGGCAAGGAGCCTTTGAATAGCCTGGTGGCATCCTCATGAATTCAACAAGGGCACGGCTGGGATGGTAGAGCTGCCTGCAGCACTACATGTTGGCAACTAGCATGCTGGGAGGGAGCTTCTAATTGAGGGAAGTTTTGTGTGGGTATATGGAATTTCTTTTGTCATGAGGATCATTCTGGAGTGGAGCAGGTTGCCTGGAGAAGTTGTGGAATGTCTGCCCTTGAAACTTTTCAAGACCCAAAGGAACAAAGTATTGACCATCCTGGTCTATATTCATTGTTGACTATGGTTTGAGCTATGGGGTGGACTAGGTGACCTCCCAAGGTCTCTCCAGCATGGATTGCTCAATGCTTCTAAAGCTGGAAATTATGGATTTGTCATCTTTGGTCCTGATTGGTTTTTTGGTGGGGTTTTTTTGTTTGTTTTTTGGTTTTCTTTTTTTACATTAATGTTTTTCCTCTATTAAGCTGAGATGGAAATGGTGACTCCTCTAACAGCAAATATCTGGGAGGGACAAACTTTGTGTTTTGAATGATTGTAAGAGTAGAAGATCTAATTATTATGAACTGGTTATGAAAAAAATCTGGTCTGGAAAATAGAATAAGCTTCTAACCCCCTGCTTAAGGCTCCTTTTATATCCCAATGGTGGTTGATAAAACTTTTGATTGATATTGATTGCAATATTTTAATTCCATGCTTTAGGCTTCAGAAGGTGTCCTGAAAGAGTGAGGAAATAAATCCTTAAGAAGAAAAATTTGTTTTGGTTTGGTTTTCTAAAGAAGTAGACCCTGCCTTTGCCTTTACTATTGACACCTTGTGCCATATCTATATGCTCAGAACCAGCCTGATCAAAAGTTTGAGATGTGAATTTGTACTTCTGTCTTCTCTGTCAGGTTGACAAGAACCACTGGGGCTTTCTTTTTAGCCTTTCCTTACCAATCAGAAGCAATTAACTTACTGGGATTATCTGTGCATTAACATCTATCAAATTCCCTGCTATCGCATGGAACTAAGATATCAATCTCTCCTCTCCACTCCTCTCCCGTCTTTTTGGGGCAAATTATTATTTGTGGCCTTGGCTCGTTTAAGTAAGAAGAAAAAAAACGCCGCCTTCTCCCCACTGACTGCGTAGGGGAATTTAGGCACTTACTTGCTAATGAGGGTTGGTACACTGGGCGCTTTAAAATTAGATTCAAGTTAAGTGCCTAACCTGGGTGAACTTGATCCCACCCTCAGTCATTAATGGATTATAATGATATTCATTTTACAGAAAAGCTCACTTAGAATGTGCGTTAGCAAATTCTGCCTGAAATTTTTAAAAGCAGCACAAGTTACTTGGATGGCTGTTCTCATTCATTTAAATGAACTCACAGGCAGGTGTCAAAAAATATTCTCAGGACAGAGGGCAGCGTTCTTCTGTTTCTACCGTGCCTTGGAAGTGCAATCTTAATCTGTGACCAGGCCTTCTTTATGTTCTCTGCAATATGCATAGTACTACTACTCATAGTAAAAATAAGATGATAAACCTGTTAATTAGTGGAGGAAATATTTCTTCCTATCAACTAGCCAGGCAGAAATGGAAAAATCATGTTGTTTAAAAACACAGAGAAGAAGCACCAATTTTTAGGTCATTAACTTGGTTTTATATTTGGATCATTTAACATTGTATTTTTTGTAGTTTACAATTTGAGAAGCTGAACAGGTTAATTTTGTGTCTGAGGTGGTAAATTTGGCTTCCACACACCTGTAACATAACTTTAAGTAAAATAAGACATGCAAAACTAACTTAAAGAACAAAGAAATTAAAATACATGACACTCAGAAGTTACAAAATTGCAAACAGTTGTCAATGCAAGTATTCCTCTGGATCTCTGAAAGTATTCTTTGTCATGAAACCATTAGTTTAAACAATCACACTTTTAAAAAATGTCCTTTATTAGTGCGCAGGTTGGACAATGGCTATTGAAATAAGATACTTATACTTTCCTTAGTTATTTAGTATTTTTCCCTGTATACTTTCTTCACTAATTTCTTATTCAAGGCAGTGGAAGTCAACTAGAGTCTTTCCACTGGTTTCCAGGGCATCGGGCCACTTCCCAAGTGAGATGGTAGTCCAGGCGCTGGGAGAAGAGATACACACCAGCTGTAGGTCAGGGGAAAAGAGAGGTGAATTACCCTGTTATTTCTTGGGATTTTCTGCATAAGTGATTCTCAGCATAACATATGTACTCTGGAGCTAGTGTGTCGTTATCATGAATCCATTTGGCTTTCATTGTAATAGCTGTGATCATCAATCCGATTAGTACTCATATAGATGTCAATGATGTTCCATTACAATTTATTATTAGTTAATGAACACCTATATTAGGCTCATACTACACTCATTTTAAAAACTGCTTAAAAGGGTTAGCCGTGAAATTTAGTGGCAGCCAAGTTCTGTGTCTCAAATCAATCCTCAGCTTCCTGCAAGGCTTCTCTTCGAGACTGAAATCTCAGTGCCCATAAGATGTCTGCTAGGGGACGCAGACAGAGATCTTACAGCCCTGCTTTTGGGCTGGGAATGATGCAAACCCCACTCAAAGAGTCCTCTCCAGCTCCTGGCTCCATCCTCTGCCTGCCTGCTCGGCCAGAGGCTACCAGCCCAGTGCAGTGTTTTTGCATGTACTCACAGCCCAGCGAGGGAGCTGTTTCCCAGGAGCAGGGACCAGAAGGACCTTGATTTTGTGCCAGCGGTTCTCCCAGGTATGACGGAGAAGCCAGCTGCTGTGCTCACCCAGCATCCAGCCCAGCTCCTGCTGCCATGCCCTTGCTGTCGTAGGAGTCAGGCTGTCACTGACAGAGACAGGAGATGCTGCCTCCAGAGGAGAAAGCTGCTTGGTTGTCCCTGATCAAGGAGGTACCTGATTCATAATAGACTTTTCCTTATAGAAAACAGAAGTCTTGCCAGTCAGCTGGTCAGCACTGGCTTGCCTTTCTGTGGTGCCCTGGCTGCTGTCCTTCTGACAGAGACCAAAAACCAGTAACAAAGGACACTTGGGTTTTTTAGCATTTTTTGAAATAAACCCTCAGTTTAGATTCACTACCCCCTTTTTTTTTCTTTCAATATTTTTTTTTTTTTTTAATAACTTTTTATCAGTACTACTTTCTGTCCTGGGCAGCCACGTTTGGGATCGCTGGACTCTTGCAAAGTTTATTTTGGGGAGTAGTTTTGAATGGAAACACAAGCATACAAGTCATCACAGGAATAGCTCGTGTATTTCGTTTGTATCAAAATAAATGGGGAAATATTATGTAATGTTTGCCTATCACTGCTGATATACAAATCATTGCGTGTATGTCTGCTGATACTGTACATGAATCACTTTGCATGAAATTATTAATGCTCAGAAATCATGACAGTGAAAGCATCTGTGGTTTTGATAGGGAAGCAGAGGCGTGCACGCTCAGTTAGGGCTATAGGATGAGGCTGTTTCACAGTGCCTGGTCAGGCTGTGTCTCCCTGAGCCCAGGGCGCTCTGGGCATGTCTCCCGGCTGCAGCTTTGCTCTGCTTCCACCAGAGCAGGCACTGGGCCCTTCTGGCTCACACCCTGGGACTGCAGGGGCTTTCTTAACTCCAGAGGAGTTCCCTACCTACTCCTTTAGTATATCTTTCTATATTTCAGTTAGTTATATATGCCACTCTTCGTTTATTTCCAGCTGTTGTTAACTATTTACTGTGTTCTAGCATCATGCTTTAATCCTTGCATACAAGTTTTCATTTGCCCTTGAACTATTTCTGCCTTACATGTCTCCATCAAAACAATTAAACATGGTCAATAAATATTTTTCCTAAAAACTTTTTCTATGTCCCTTTGTTACCAACAAAACCTCCTTTCAGATCAGTGTGTTTTGTACCTTTAAACGAATCCATAACTGCTTGTCTACCCCCGGTCCACCTTTTTCACTGTTTCCTCTTTAATTCTCAATTCTAAGGTTTAACATTTTATTAGTTAATGTTGTGTCCAATTTCTTTTACAGCTGTTGTTGGAGCTGTGGTTCTCCATACAAGTTTTTTCCCAGATCCTGTCAGTTGAAAATACAGCTTCTCAATTCTTCTTGGGTTATCACCCCAGCCGTGCCATTTATCCCTTTCCCATCCTTCAGTACAATGTGAACTGCTTCTGATTGCCTTTGAGATCCTTCACAATCCTTACTGCTGAGTCAGTATCTTGCATCTCCCTTACGAGGAAAGGCTCAAAGAGCTGGGGCTCTTTAGCCTGGAGAAGAGAAGGCTGAGGGGAGACCTTATCTATGTTTACAAGTACCTAAAGAGTGGTTTGAAGGATGATGGAACTGGACTCTTTTCAGTGGTTTCCAGTGATAGGACGAGGGGCAACAGGCACAAGCTGGAACAGAGGAAGTTCCATTTAAATATGAGGAGAAACTTCACAGTGAGGGTGACAGAGCACTGGAACAGGTTGCCGAGGGAGGTTGTGGAGTCCCCGTCTGGAGATTTTCAAGACCCGCCTTGGTGCAGTCCTGAGTAATGTGCTCTAGGCAATCCTGCTTTAGCAGGGGAGTTGGACTAGATGATGTCTAGAGGTCCCTTCCAACTCTGACAATTCCATGGTTCAGTGATCTCCCAAACTCTTTGCCTTGCCACCATCATTCCCCCTTGTTTTAACCATTGCTTTGCTTTGTGCCTCCTTACACCAGGATGCAATGTCTCAGAGCAGATCCACAAGGCTGTGACTCTAATTCCAGATTCTGATTTTTTTTTTTTTTAATTCTTACTAAAAGGCTTCAGGACCAATACTGAGAAGAGCAATTTGAATTTTGCTGTGAATTAGCAAGGAAGGATGCAATATTGTTATCTTTTTATTCTGGTTCGTGCAGTTATTGCATCTGATGGAAATCTCTGTTGAAAAGACCGTGCCTCCACCACACATCCGGACAGCACCTAGCACATTGTTGGTGCCAATGGAATATAATAGCAACAATAATAATAACACCCACCCAGAAAACCTCATTAAGGACCTCAGGTATCCCTTGAGTTAGGTATTGATCCATGTGAAGGATTGCTGTGTCATGCACTTACATGAAAGGCCAGATTTAAATCCTCCAAAAAGCCACAGAAGAGCTCACATTACATCTTCACAAAGAAGCTTGATTAAATGTGAATTTAGTTCAGGGTCTGAAGCGTACATATTAAAACACCAGAGGATCTTTTAAGCAAAACTTGGGCCCTTTTGTGTGGTTGAATCTGTGATTTTTGTTAGGTGATATTGACACGGATTGTTCACTGATGCATTGTGATTTAATGCCATGTGACCGTAATCCTTGCATGCAAATGATTAATTACAAAGCGTATTTGATTTTTTTAAAGGACTTACCGCATTTCCTCCACTTCTGCCTCTGTTTAGATTGCAGTCTAAAAGCTACACGCCTTTCATGGTTTATTTTTGTTCAAATTATGTCAGAAGAGGTAATAATTCACAAGCTACTTAGCTTTTGGATTAAAACAGGTAATTGTTGTTTGTAAAATATTATGGCTTTAAGTCTATAGCAACTTTAAACATTTCAGTGTTTGCTTCAAGGCATGAGGAGACAGTGACACAGCTCATTTCCTCTGCTGAGCTCTCTTTGCTGCCTTGTACAACACTTATTTCAAAGCACGCCACAGCTTAGAACTGTCGTGATCCCCATTAATATAAAATCATTGACCTCTGCTCCTGCTGGTGCGACTAAATTACATTCTGCTGCTCAGCAGCAGCCGCATATGGGGCCAGCTCTTTTAGTCATGGCCAGGTGCCTTGATGTCAGCGCTGCCCCTCCTACGCTCAGGGTTTTCCTTTAATGAGGATTATGCACCTTCAAAGATTGAGGAAACCCACTCCCAGGATGGCAGCGTTCCTAATGGCATCTGCTCTTATCGCACACAGTAACTCAGGGTTGTAGGAAGCTGTGGAGAGATGCCCTATTTTTCTCCCAGTGAGGAATTGTGTAGGGTCATGCTTTGGTGGCTGCGTTCTCCCTCGACCAACAAACCCAGGACACTGTGAACAGAAATATCACATTTTTATGAAGCCCTGTAGTGCTGTGTTAAAACAGTATCCCATATCGTGTCAAAATCCATGTGGGATTCCTTCCCCCTCCTCTTACCCTCTTGTTCGTGCTGTACAAAAATAAAGAGCACTTAGCACAGTTTTATAGCCTGTACATTATTGTGTTCTTAAAAAAAAAAAAAAAAAGAAAAGAAAAAGATTTTATAGGCTTGATTAGGATTGATACAGCTTCTGAGTGTGGTCAGCTTTTCTCACTGTGTGGTCTTTCTTGCTCTTTTTTCCCTGACCCTTTTCACCCACCCCCACCCCCTCGAGACACTGTGCTTTGTGAGCCATGGTGCATTTTTGCCTGTAAGCTCTGTTCACTACAAATGGGCCTGAGCAGCAAGTTTTTATACCCAATCTTCCTAAACACGGTGTTGTTCAACAAGGAGACATTTTATGTCCTAGTTTTGCAATGGGTTACATATTCTTAGACTTTGACACTTATCAGAGAGACTGGATACCGATGACTGTCTGGAATAAAACTTGAACCACCACAGAAACTGCCAGCGCACTCATTTTGGGTCCAATCCCACCAAGTAGTATTCATCACATTAAGCTTGTGGTGATGTCAAAGTGAATTAGCAATGATCATCTCCTTTTTCATGGGGGTCAAATTCTTATAGATTTTATCATGTGAGAACAAGAAACAGAAGAATTTGGCAGAGAAGGATTTCATACTAGAAAATATGAAAATGTTTTATGGAACATATACAAATACAACTTTCTGTTGTTATAAAGTATCTCTGTGTTAAGGACTTCACAATCTTTGTTCTCTTCGATAGCTATCACTTTTTTCATACTTTAGGCTACTGCATGATTTGATTTGATTTTAATTTTGCAATTATTTAAATCTGACACTATTTGGTTTTTTTTTGAAGGACTTAAGGAGTTTTGTATTAATCGGTACAAATAACGATGTTGTTGTTGACTGCAATAACCACATGGTGTATGTTTTTTGTCATATTCTCCCTTGTGCTCCCAGTCAAAGTTAATGCTGACCAAGAATGATTTGGAAAGGAAAGCTGAAGATTTAGGAATTTCTTGTTGGTATGCACTGGTAGCTGAACTGCAGATAAATCTTTGTAATGGAAAGGAACAATTCCTCATTTTTCTTTTGTGTGCACGTGTGAGAGAGAGAGGAGGAGGTTTTTAATTGTGTTTTGTTCTTTATGAAAGGTAACATCTGGATTAACAACTTGCTTCTGAAAGCTGATACCCAAACAGAGCGCTTTCTTTACTGAGAGATGTCCTAACCCCAGTCACACGACTGCTAATTTGGCTTTTCTCTTAATCTCTGCAGAACTTGCTGAACAGAAGCAAAACTATGTGCATGCTAATGGCTCACTTTCTACATACTCCCCTCTCTCCCTCAGTGTCTGGTGTGCAAAACCGAGCTGGAACAAAGATACACTAATTATTCTCCATTAATTTGTCTGCTTGAATGGTCCTAAATACCAGAGTGATTAATTAGCGCAAGGCAGCCAGGGCAGGATGTCACACCCTTCTCTGCGTTTAAGTGTCGGCAAGGTTGTGCTCAAGTGTTGACAACAGCATATCTTTAATTTTCTCCGAGAAGAAAAGTTTAGTCAGTACAATTAATTTGAGTTTGGCTAGCTTGCAGGAATAAATGTAACATGTAGAATGATATTACTGCTGCTTAGGCAATTTTTTGCATCCTTAGGGTACCGTAAAACTTTTTGGCACCTCAGTTATTGAATATTGTTTTTCTATAATTGTTTCAATTTGGTTTAATTACTTTTGTGCATTTTACAGTTAAAAAGGGGATCATAAACCAGTTAGAAATTATTATCTTTAATGACTTGAGATGGAGTATACATGAATGACTTGCTATGATAGATGAGTTAATGTCAGTTCAGTTTCTGAATTATCTTAATTCAGTGTATTTTCATGGACACTTGCCCAAAAATGTATGTCAACATCATTAAAAAATTACAGACTACCTAGTTTGCAGTACTTCAACTAAATTAAGTAAAATAATCTAAAATTAAAATAAACACGATCCAGTAATATTTCACCTGAGATCAGCACTTACGTGCCCTTCTATTTTCATATACAGCTGTTAAAAGAATAGTTAACAATACAGTTTTCTAAAATTAACTCCATAATAATGCTAAGATTTATACATACACATTTGTGGACTGTATAAGAGACTTGTTTGCATTTAGCAAGCACGGTACATAAAAATAAGTCATCAGTTGTAGTAGCACTGTCAGTTGTAAAACTTACTGCATTTGCGAGTCCTGTTTTGTTTTGATTTTTTTAACCACTTCTCAGAGCATAATTTTATCCTTGGGGGGAGGGGGTATAAATGCAAAAGAGTCTCTAGACGTTAGACTATGCCTGTGACCTTTTAGCAGCTACCCTCAGATAAACCCCTAAAGGGGCCATACCAGAAGCTACAGAAAGAGCTTCATCTCTCCTTGCATTGTTAGTTGCTATTGTTCTTCTTGTCCATTAATTCCCCATAATAAATGTTTGACCATGTTGTGGCTGATACAAGCCGCTTCAATGTATGTTACTTTCCACCGAAACTGAGTCTTTCTCTTGATCATTCATTGCCGTGTTTCAGCCATCAGCGCATATTTTACTTTATAAGTGAATTCTTTATTCAGCTATGTGAGTGCACAGAAGTTCTCATGTTACAATGAGAGTTTGGGGAAGGGTTTAACTAAATGAGGAACATTTGTTAGCTGTTTAAATTGACAGAGCTTATGCATACCAAGTTTTGCAGAAAGATGTAAGTGCTAGGATGCATAGTGAAACATCCAACTATGATTAAGTCAGGTATTGCAACCATTATGGCACCTACATGCAAGAAAACAGCAGACAATTCTGACAAAAGCTACCAGTTGCTGGCTCCCTCTAAGGTCAATAAAAATAATTAGACACAACAGACCGTGAATATGAGCTGAAGGCCTTGGCTGTGAAGTATGGAAGATAGAACCTTATTTTTTAAAAAGATAAAGAACAGGTCATTAAGAAATACCATGTTTGCTTCTTCTATGTCTCTTGAATTTTTCTGCTTGCTGGGTTGCTTAAGTAGGAATTTTTTTGCATCAGAAGTCTGTGATTGCTCAGTCTCTTCTCTGATCAGTGAATGATGCTGAGAAACCCTTATCCCCAATTCGTGATGTTTTTTTAGTTCCCTCATCCTAAAAATAATTCACTACATTTTAGGTTCTAAGTCCTTACTGACATATAGTGACTTGTTAAGCTTGCCTTCCTTCTGCACAGAGATCTCATTTCAAAAACCATCACTTCCCCATTTCTTGTCTTTTAATCACTGTCTGTCCGCACAAGTCAGCACACGGTATGCATAGTATCTGTGGCTTCTTATAACACAACTCTGTAATGAGAACACTTCAAGTCAAAATGTCTAGACAGCACATCGAGATAAGAGAAAATCAGCACAATTTCGGACTCTTAGGTGGTTGGTTTGACCACAGAAATCGGGATTCAACTATTCAAATACACTCCCCACTCTTATCAGTGAGTATTAACTTTTGAGGTCTGTCCCAACAGCCTTGTCGTAGGCAGTGATCTTCACACTCTCCTACTTAATCAAAAAAACAGCATTCATCAAGCTGTTGTGAAAATGAATGAGCTGCTTTGGGGGAGAATCAATTCAGTGTACTGTTACAGGGCCATGCTTGCTGGTAGTGATCCAATTTGGATTTCTTGAAAGTTGCTAACTCTTCAGCTAGTCCCATTGCTCTGGATGGGACTAAATTTACAAGTCAGAAATTATTAAGTCTTTTATTGCTGTTACAAAACTTAAAGTGATTACAGAATAAGAAGTGAGTTCAGCTACACATACCTTGCCTCACTATTGTCTGTTGGTTCTAAAATATGGTCTGTGACAGAGTAGAAAGTAGTTCTCAAATATGATAATTTTCTTAGCATAAAGCATAATCTGTTGATTTCTGCCTTCAGATGATTTATGATTTTCTGCTTGCTTTTATTTTCGAAGGGCTCTAAGTCCAAGATAGTTGCCCAACATAGTAAAAATAAGAAATGTATCAAGAGACCTTCTTTGCGGTGTTGATATTGAAAGAAAACTGTTGTGTATTTGGTGCACTGGAAATGTTATTTTAAGGTGAAAAAGTTACTCCTGTCATTTTGAAAGGTCAGTACTGGTGTCAGTTTATCTGCTATGTCAGTTCTGGTCAAATGAGTCCTCCCTGCACAGTGAGAGCAGATCCAGCTTGTGTAGGTGGCCTGTTAGTTGAACTGTGCTAGCGGTTGCACCTCTTTTCTTTCATCCTTGTGTTACATTTTTGTTTACAACATCTCCCTTCCTCCATATGGCAACCAAGTAAAAAGACCTTTTTACACAGAGAAATATAGGACCAAGATCAGAGATGCCCCACATACAGACAGTACAGAATTTCACTAATACTTCCTTTGTAATTAACATTTTATAAGTTGGCTCTCTCCTTATCCCCTAGAAATTGATCTTAATTATTTACTGGAGACTGTGGTAAATCAAAGACAAAATGCAGCTGCTGTTCTGGAGGATATCTGAAGTGCACCCTAACATTTGGTTGATTAAAAAGCCACAGACTTCTGTAGTATTGTAAAGTATAAATCTGAAGCGTGGGCAAGACAGGTTAGTCCTTCAGTTTGCAGATCAACCACCAAGGAACAACTGAATATGAAACAGAATTCCAGTGCAAATTGGCATAGCTTCATTGACTGCAGAGAAACCGCATTGATTAGCAATACCTATTGAGCCCACACCTGCATGAGATCCCTGTTTATCACAGCAGGAAGATTTTGTGTATATGTACTTCAATTGAGCAAGCTCTGGGGGCTAGAAAAAATAACTGCAGTTATCTCTTTTGTTTTCTTCAAAGCCAGGCTCCGTGGCTACTTGGAAATGGCAAGTCCAGCTGGACTTCCCTCAAAATGAGGAACTGAACATAGTTTCTTTCCTTGCAACATCTCCATTAATCTGTTGTCACCAATTTTCCCCAAAGATCCTAGCTAGGGGGTCCAGTCCTTTTATGCTAAACTCACACAAAGTTAAAAAGAGTCCTTTGAGAAAATGTTTCAAGTTCATAGGAAATGAGACAAAGAACAGTATGTATGCCATGAAAAAAAAAAAAGGAAAAAGTAATAGCAGTACAGTATTGCAGACTTTCTTTTAATTCCCAAGTGTTCTGCTAATTAGTGAAGACTGGCATTCAGAAGCCATCCCATCTTGTTGTTTGTGGCCAGAGCTGTAACTACACAATGAGTCACCTCATTGGCAAAAGCCAACGCTTCGTCTGTACCTGTGTGGAAATGTGTAGGCTCAACAGCTCAAGGCATCATCCTTCAAATTGTTGAGCACCTCTGCAGGAATTTCCATTGCCACCCATGGAAAGTGCAGGTTCTTATCCCATTATGGAAGAATAGATGTCTAAATGTAGATGTGGAAATTAATTTGATCCCTTCCTTTCATGAAATTTATATTTTTTCACATGTACCATTCTAATTTTTAGCAAGTTGTAGTCTTTAAATTGATGTTGTTGTTGACCTCCCCCACCATCGTTTACCCACTACACACTGTTTACTAACATTTGTTTTCTGATAATACTTGGAAGATGGAAATTACTTTCAATCCTATTTCTGGAACAGAGCCTGAAGTGTTCTTAGCTTTATCAGAGGAACGTGTATTTCTTATTATTCCATAGGTCTAATTCTGAACGATTAGGCCAAGTAAAACCAAAACACTATGCTAACAAGCTATGAAACTTTCCTGTCAATAGAAGGCATTTGGGTGACCTCTTGGTCCAAGAGCTTCAACCCCGAGAGAGAAGAAAAGGTGGTTTTGGTAATGTATTAGCTTTTCTGATTTCAACATGTACTCATGTAAAGGAGAGAGCGAGAGATCAACCCCTTTTCCATCACGTTATTTATAGCATCTACATATCACAAAAGTAATTTGGACAGGATTTGATTCTCATGCAAGGTTACATTAGAGAAATACTAAAAATTCTATCTAGTTCCTGTTACCTATTTGCAATCCTTTTATCCTCCTTTGCCACAAGACGATACTAAATAGATATGATTGTATAAAATATAAATCTCTAAAATATGAGGATTTTATGTATTCTTTAAGAATTCCCATAAATAATAGGAATTTGCAAAATAGCTGGTTTTTTTCTCAAAAATTGCTACATTACAACAATCCGAAGATGTAATTAGGAAAATTACTTATAATATTGATGCAGAAGCTGAGGGCAGGGTAGATCATCCAAGTTTCTAAGATCATAATGTAGAATGTATATAGAGGAAAGCAGAGTACTTACATGATGCAGCAGACTCAAGCCCTGCGTGTCCTCCTGGCAGCACGTAACTTTGACCACAGCATTAGTCCCATTCCCTTCAAAATGGAAATTCACAAGTCATTAGGATCTGACTATATTGCTCTGAAGGCTCCCAACCTTCTGTAGGAAGCAGTGCTGGGCTGAATCATGTGGACGTGGCCATACGTTCTCACACGTGTGTACACGCGTGCCCGTGCACGCACCTGCATGCAGACACACACACACAGAGGTAAGGGCCAGAGCTTGCAGCATCCTAAGGAAATAAAGGCTGGCTCTAAATCCTGCCAAAACTGGCAACACTTTTTCTGCTGCCCTCCGTAGGTACTTCTAGGCTGTCAGCCCATTTATTTACCCCCCAGTATGTGCTGTCACTCCTGATCACTTACTCACAAACTGCTTTCAGAAATATGTTTACAGAAGAACCTCATTCTGACTTTCATATTAGTGCAAATTAGTGGGAGTACTTTCCTTGGAAGTGCTCTTGGGAGCCATTTTGGAAAGCTCTTGTTATTTGCTTGCTACTGTAAATTAATCCCAAATGTTTGTATATTATTCATGAACCTAAAACTCAAACAAGCCCTCTCCCCCTATCTCTGTGTTTATATAGTTTCCACGACTAGTTGAAGTGAACAAAAATAAGATCTGGGATGTGGCCCCACAAATCCATTACTGCATAAGGGAATCGGTTGACATTGCTTTACAGTTGGGCACACTTTTGCCACTCAGTTAATATCAGATATTTACCTTTACAGATAGGAAAGTTATGCCATAGTTATGGCAGAACAGGAGCATGACCATGGGTAGCTTGTTCACCCTGTATTCACAATCTTGGTAACTTTCTGTTGTGCTTATGTGCCACACTGTTAGAGGATTAAACATAGGCACAGATATTAATAAGGTAAATACTTGAATAGGTGGCTTTGGCAATATAGCATAGGGTAAATTGTTTTTAAGACTGAACCAAAACCCTAAGAGAAAACTTTTTATAAGAATATGCACATATTCTTATCATATCAGTGGTCTGAGCCACCCTGAATACTGTAAGAATATACCTGTTAAAATGATAATCTGGTTCTGAGTTGTTATCAAAGGGAAAAAAAGCATCCTCATGCTGTTGTCCTATGTACTGATCATTACGCACAGAAGTTAAACTGCAAGTCTGCGGAGTTTTTAAAATTTGGGGTTTACTTCAGCAAGATGAATTGCACAGGAAGAGGAGAGCGTGTGTGCTGCATCATTCTGACAAAAGTTCTCGTGGAAGTAATGCCACTACCAGATGAGAAGCTAAATAGAAACGTTCAATAAAACATGTGTGCATCTGCACAATAGAATAGTCCTTATATTTTACATCGAGCTACCTCAGGGTCATGGAAGGTGTTTTATTAGCACAGTCAACAATAATAGCATGATTTTTATTAGTAGGAAAAGATAGAGTGAGAGACTACTAATTATTTTTCAGCCTGAGGGGCATTTTTCCTGAAATGACTGTTAATTTGATCATTGTCGTGCAGTTCACAGATTTACATGAACTTATTTCAGTGCGACACATGGTTAAGAACTAGACTAAAAATGTTGCTTTATTAATGGTTTTCAGCAAATGTATTAGAAAGTGCTAACCATGTGGGTATAGGGATGATATTGATAGTACTCAGAAGGTTGAATCTTGTAGCTAGCCTGAAGCCCTTTCCCTGTGATATTTTTTGTTCATGCAGTGAGATATTAAGCCTACAAGAATGAAATAAAATCCCAGTGAAATGAGAATTTGTTGGTGTTGTCTTAGATCTATGCGCAGTGATTTTGCTAGAGGTATTTTTTTTATTATTTTTTTTTTCAACTGATCTGCCAGGTCTAGGAGCCAATTAGATTTTTAGCTAATTATTTAATCAATACATGCAGCCTAGATGTTTATGTATGTATGTACACATGTATAAATATAAACGCATTCTTACTGAACCTTCCACTAGAAGTGGCAAAAAATCCTGGGAATACTTTCCAGGGATGGAAAATGCATGTTTTAGCATTTTTAAACACTGGCATTTTTCTTACCTCAGCTGTCTCCTCTCCTTTCCAGCCCACATACACACATCCTTTCAGTCCTGAGGAGACCCATACATGCAATCTGAAAGGCCTTTAGTTTAGATTAAGAGAAAATGCAAGATGAAAAGGAACAAAGGCAGAGTTTCCGCAAAGACAAATAGTTTGGATCGCCTTTGTCACGTGCTGCTTTCCCTTCTCCTCACAAAACAATAGCTTCCCTTGCTGGTGGGGACTTTTTAGAAATGTAAAACTTTAGCATACAGCAATCAGTCAGTATTGCTGGGTGCCACTGTCCGGTGTGCAGACCAGCAGGATGCACTGCATAGCTGCATCTTTCGTCCCACCGGTGCAGAATCCAACACGTGGTTCACGTGAAGTACTCTCACGTGGTCGTATGAACGTTATATGAGTTGCAAGCCTGAACAATTTGATCTTTAAAAAATTTATTTTCATTGCCAGCTGTAGCAAAAATCATAGAAGAAGCACCCAGACTGAGATAGCAAGAGGTGAGTTGTTAGAGTATTTCCCTACTTTTCAAGTTCATGCATGTTTAGCAAATATTCAACTTCTCACACTTGGGAACAGCACTGGCACCAGCGTTCCCAAGGCTGAGAGGTGACTTTAGCCCAGGACACCCACCTTCTTTTCCTAAATGGCTTATTGACTTGCAGTTCAGAGTGAGGTAGGGAGAGCTTTTAGCTGTTTTGCTTCAAAAGTATGGCAGAAAGCGAGTTTTTGCTTCCCTTGATACTCTAGATTGCTAATTGCTCCCCCATTCCCACTAGATCTCTTTAGCTGGTGCAAATAATTGCTCTCTTTTCAACAGCTTTGAGGTCCCAGTTTTGGTCCTGTCTGCCTTCAATCACTGTCTGCTCATCAGCAGACCAAAAAGTAACATTTCCTCTTTGTGGTTTGGCAAGGCTTATTAGATACTAAATGCCTCTCACAGTAGCAAAAGACAGAAGTATTTTTATCTGCCTTTTTCTGTCTAGATTTGGTGAGGAAGAGTAACACATTTATGCAAAATGTTTTTCTAATTCCTTACTCCTAACAGAAAAAATTTCACAGAGGCAATTATGTTTATCAATGATACCATAAAACTATGAGTTCCTATAAGAGATTTAAATGCGATTTATAAAATCTTTTAACTAACTGAGAAACTGGAGATACTATGGTTTACTATGACATGGATGGTCATGTCTCAGGTTCCGATGCACCTGCCCCAAGACTCTGTCTGGAAATACACTCAGAGAGACTGCAAGCAGGCAGAGAGCCAAAGGATAAACTTTTGTACACCTGTTGCAGGAGCAAACAACACCGGGATCCACAGAAGAAAAGGAAAATACAACTGGCCAAACCTGCCAGGATAGCACAAAGAGGTAACACCATCCCCAATGGAGCCTGACCCTTACCAGCACCTTCACTTTGCTCTGGGTCTTACTTCTTAAGAATCATGTGATGAAAACATGATTTGGAATTGTCTTTCTTTCCATCTCCTCCTCTGCCATAAGTTTACCTCTGTCACAGATGAAAATTTTGGCTGGCCATCTTTTTAAGTTCATTGTGGGCACCAACAGTTATCTGCATTTTATACAGACTTATTCTCCCGCCTTACTGATGCCTTAACCACGAGACTGAGATGGGGCAACCTTAACAGGTACCTTTTTGCTGAGAAAAGGTGAGAAGCCATTGGTCAGAGTGACTGTCATCATTCTGTTTTATAACAGTTTTGTTCACGATAGAAATATTTTATCTCAGCCATGCAGAACTGGAAAGCTAGCCTGAATCCAGCTATTACGTCAATCTGCAGAAAACAAAAGAAGGCTGGGAGAGAAACGGACACAATCGGGCGTAGCTAGGACTTGATGATAGTTAACATGAATTCTCCATTTCTTGTATTATGGTCATTCTCTAAGGACTGTCTATGAGATACCAATAGATCCTGATATGCAGCTCCGATTCCTAGACTTTGAACTGTCCTATCATCTGTAGTATCCATCGTGATTATACACAGGCTCTTCTCTGATATGTAAGATCTAAACAGCAAGGTCCCATCTGAACCTTTCAGATACACCTTTTTGCAAGAGACTTTACTTCAAATAAATTAGATCCATTGGGATTTGAACTGCATTATTTTTAAGGAGTGTTATCACCACAGAATTGTGATATACTAATAAATATTTCATTTTTAGTAACTTCTCAGTCTATTTTATGTATATTGAAAAAAGCTAGAGCTCTTATTTCAAGAAAAAAAAACAAACAAATTTTTAAAAACTTTTATTTACAACTTTTACTGCTCTCTTCCAAGAATTTGAAGGATGGGTAAAACTAAATGGAAACCAACAGCCCATTATCTCAATAGCTATAGCCCTTCAACTGTGCTTGAAATTAAAATATAATTTTTAAAACCAAATAAATAGACTTGAGATGTATCACACATCTGTTGAAGAAAGCCTTAATGCTATAAGGCCGATATCACACATTTTTATGCTATTCATAGCATGAAAATCTCCTTGTAACATTTTCTTCAAAACTTCTTTTCTTTTAACATACACAAAAATGGAAGGAAATTAAATTAAATTAGCGTTTATACTGGGTTTTTCTTTCTGCTTTGAAGACCCATGGAAACCAGAAAACATTGACTGAAAATCCTACTGCCCTAAACAAAAAGAATGCTACTACCTTTAGCCAAAAATCAGGAGTAAAACAAACACTTGGCTAAACTTTCTCTAAATTTGCTTTTTTTTCTGATTCAGGACAAGAAGAAACACAGTGAAATGAGCAAAATGCCACTTTTCATCCATTCGTACTTTGACTTCACATTAATCTAACATAAGGTGTAATCCTGCAGTAATCGCTATACTTTTGTGATGTGTTTCCACTTTGTAGCTAAAATAGCTCTAGAGTATTATGGGGGAGTTATGAGCAGAAGTGATCAGGCAGGAGACATCTGATAGGTCTGACCCTGTGAAACTGCTGGACATTTCTACCATTTCTACTTTGTCTAAGACAACGGCAGCCTGGATACTGTAAATTAAATTGGAACAGAACCATTAATTTTTAAGAGGGAAAATAAATGTGGCTCATTAAAAATGTTATAACTGAGTAGACTTGAGGCTGTGAAAGGTTGTTCTTAACAAAACTCTTAACAAAGCTCAATACCATCTAAAAATTTCATGCAACTAAAATTTCATGCAACTAAACAAGAAGGAAATGATTATACAAGAGTCAAAATAATATTGCTGTTTGGATGTTCTTTAAAGTTGTGAATAGCCACCTTTGCTTTAAAATTCACATTTTTGAACTTTGAAAAAGGTTCTTGAAGACAATTTGGTGCTGTTTTTTCCCTCCAAAGCCATATGGTTGAGAGAATTAAGCACTGTCCTGGGAATCGGGACATTCTCACTCCTTGTCTCATCTTTACTGCTGATGGGTCTTAATACTTTCTACTTCTTTAAACTTTGGAAATGCTATTTAATTATGCTATGCAACAACCCAGTTTGCAAACATTAATTAAGCCTCATAGCTCCCTTGTGGTCTGAGACAGGTAAAATACCATTAGTCTCAGATAATAGGGAAAATAAGGCTCAGAGGGGTTAAGTGGCATGCCCAAAGTCACAGAAGTGGTAGTACTTGGATCAGGATTCTAATTCAAATTGTCTCTTAATCTACAATGACTCTCAAGGAAGGCCCAGGTAGCAATGTGAGTTCCTTGAGTCAAAAAGCAAGAAACAAGCATTTTAACTATTCTGAAAATTCAGTACCTTTAGGTTGAAGTTACCTCTAAGTAAGTATTCAGCTGAGCCTCTTTGATTAGTAAACAACCACATGCAGAGGCCACCACAATACTGGGGAAGATGAAGAGAGAATACTAACCGCATCCTCTTTAAGAAGTTTCTGAGACAGGGAGGGCGATAAAATTACGTAGAGGGCATCACCCCAGGGGCAGGCTGTGGGGCTGGCGTTTCAGAGCGCAGACCCCCCAGGACACAATGGGTTTCCAGCTGCTGCTCAGCCCAGACAAACACAAAAGTGAGGTCCTCTGTCTGGAAGGGGTCAGGGAAGTGTTTCCATCCTGTCAGCTAACCAAGTGACACAGGAAGGTAAAGGATGATGATGGGGAAAGAAGCAGGTGACTGCTGCACTCCTGCTCTGTGTGGGTCACCAGGGCTATAGCAAGGGGTCCTCATCTGCAGAGGAGATCTGTGTACCTGCTCCTTAGAGATGAGCACCAGCTGCACCCGCTCTCCATGCCTGTCGCTCCCTGCAGAGAACCGACACCAAGAACTGACAGAGCAGAATGATGAGCTTTGCTTGAGACTCCACAAGAAAAGAAGGAGGAACAATATCCAGTGTTCAGAGTAACATACTAACATCAACTGTGAAGAGCAAAAATCTGAAACAGCGCAATAACTGGGGTATTTACTCAGGGTGATATACCATCCTCTCTTCAAGCATTGCTACATATCCAGGGAGCCCTGAGAGAGTATTCTGGAAAAATGCGAAGAAACCCTGGTTAGACACCTAACTGCATACATATCCATTTCCCATATACTATCTCCAAATGTTGGCACATATCCTCATTGTAAGAATGTACGAGAAGGAATAGTACACTTGTTTCCTATATAAACTATTAAATATAATCTTTTTTATAATTCATAAAAATTATATTTTTATGAATATAGAGATTCCACCTCTGCCTGTGTTCAGGCAACCAGTTCCTAAAGCATGCGGGGCCTGTGCTCAAGCCTTGTGAACAACCTGCCCTGGCTGGGCAAAACTGTCCTTGTGTGCCAGGACATATGGAGTTGAGGTGGGCATTCACTGCCCTTCTGTTCTTCTTCCTGCCTGCGCTCATGAGCTAGATCTTTACAGGATCTGTGGTGCCTATACCAGCTTTCTGAACTGCAGGCTGTAGTTCTCTGGATGCTCTTCTTCAATAGCCGAAGCCAAATCTGTTAAGTTGAAGATGAGGATACACATAACCCTGTTAGTGGCAGCAGTCTGAGGTCCCACTTAGGGTAAGGGGACAGGTGACATGTCAGAATGCGGTATGCAGTTTCAAAAATACAAGCAGATTCAAGCAGGTGAAGATATTTTCTGGACTAATGACCTTCCTTTGGTATTCCCTTTGCTTAACTTTAGGTCTTCAGGACATTCTAGCAGACTGACTTACAGAGACATCTCAAATAATTACAAGGAACTCCTCAAATATCTTGTCCTCCAGATACCACGCAAGATGCACCATTGTTTGTGACATGCCATAACCATTAATGAGAGACAGTACTACTCCAGAGGAACTGGAAGACTTGAACCTTTGTATGTATGTTCATTGCATACATTTTTTTCACGACTACCCAGATTCTATCTGCCCTTGGGAAAGCTGACCAGGCTCTAGTGCTGTCATTCTAATAGTTCCACCTTGCGCCAGGTACTACTACAAATCCAATCCAAATGGAAACCATTCCCTAATAGATTTGAACAAGAGTACTTGGTACATCTTCAAGTGATGATATTTGCTGAGCCCTCAGCGCTGCCTCTCAGCTTGATTATGGTCCCTCTCACCACACCTCACCACATTTCCTGGGATATGGCCACATTACATTTCTGCCAAGTTACAGGGGAGAAATTCTTGAAGTGAGTAACCCTTGCTTTTTTGCCAGCGGGCTCTGGCTAGCTGCTTAATCCTTCCATCATCTTTCAATAGGTAGGGCTTTCCTGATTGCTGTATTACCAGCCAAGAGGCTGTAATAACAACAAGGAATTCCTCAAATTAGTCTTCCAGATATTTCCTCCTTCCAACCTTCATATGCTGTCTTTCCCAAAAGCTGCCCTTGAACCATATCCACAAGCACAGCTTAACATCATCTCGTACTTTTGATAATTAAAACCTTTTTTTGTCCTTTTTCTTTACTGGCCAAGGCTAAACTTCATGTCCTGAATGCAATTAGCACATTTTCATTTCTCCTTGACAGTGTGGTATTAATTCAAGCCTCGTTGAGACTAGGTTTATGGCACAATTGAGAGGTTTTTGACAGTTTTGCAGTGACTATCCAAGTGGGTTTTTGATTTGTACCTACTACAGTTTATCTATTTTGTTCAATTTGAACCAATACGATCTCTTTCCCTATTTGAAAAGCAACCTTTAAAGATTTATAGGGCAGCAGCTTGGAGTTCACTAACTATACCAGAGACACATGAAATTACAGTTCTGATAGAAGGTGTGAATTCTGACAGCATCAGAAGTTTCAGAATAAATCTAGGAATTTCACTTAAATCCTCAGATTTTTAAATTCCCAGACTGAAGTGGAGTGAAACAAATGGTCACTGGAGCTAAGATAAGCCTTCCCTCTACTGTGGAATTTATCTACAGGGCAAAGTGGTTTCCTTGAGACATAGCTAACAGAGAAGGGTGGAGGAGCGACCAGAAGAGCCCCATTCATAAGTTGTCAGGCATCTTCTTCCCACAGTAAAGAATATAATTAGAAATAAACACTGAAGGCAGGATGAATTCTTGTTTCATGTTGAAGACATAATTTGTAATTAGGGGAACGTCTTCTGGTAGTTTTTTAGATGCAAAGGCTAGTTTTTACAGGGAAGATTAAGACAAAGTCGCTAAAAGTGTATGTATTTTCCATTCATCATTCATCTAGCTCAGGTAGGTCAGAATGAGTTTGAACATTCCCTCCTTCACATTTCTCACACTGGGGAAGTGGGTGATCCTAGAGGGGTAAACAAAAAGGCAGCATTTGACACAGTTTAATTCTGTCATGGTCTTTTGCCCGGATTTTGCTGCAGTGTCTGTCACAGGCACAGTAAAACCGTCCACTTCATTCTCACAACTTTGAATTTGTTTTTGTCTTACAGGTTTTCTCATACGAGAACTGCTCACCAGAACAGAAAACAACCCACACAGTGTTTTGTGCAGCTTGGCTAAATCAAAATAACAGCATCATGGCAAACATTTAGTAGAGAGAGTGTAATAATTATTGGTTTGGTTTTCGTTAACCTCTTTTTGTTTAGTCAACATTAAGTCAATCCACCTGGAGCTTAATACTGTATGTTACTATAGTAACTTTACAGCCTATTTGATTGTGACAAAGGGCTTCATCTCGTCCATTTCATGCTCCTGTGTCGACCTACTCCCTCCCAGTGTTTTATTATATCTGTCTTTAAGAGTATCTGCAGGAGCCACAGCTGCTGTGCTTTTGTGGCAGAAAGCAGCTTTCACTGTGTGAAATACTCTGCTCTAAAAGGTCTTATGGGCTGATGGCATTATTGAATTTCAAAGCAAAGACAAACAACATTAAATTGTTTAAAGCTAATATTCATGTTTTGCCGTACACCGTGTATTTTTTTATTTTTTTTGCAGAATGGAACAGTGTATAATCACTGGTTGATGCCCTTGAGAACAAAACCACAAAATAAAGCAACACAGAATACAAAAAGACTTGAAAGTAATTCAGTTTTCAAAACAAAAGAAAAAAAAAGATGTGTTGGGGGCTCAGGAAAACATTAACTCCAAGAGCCAGAGTTAGCAGTTTGTAAAATGAAAAATTGGATAATGGTCTACAAACGGGCCAGATTCTTCCCTGTTAAACCACTGTGAAGCCATTGATTTTAACGGCATTACTCCCAAATTCATACCGGTATGAGGCTGAGTAGTACATGACCCACGAGTGCAAAATGTTTAAGACTTTCCAACTGTCGCCTGTTCATTTTACAACCTGGTTGTTCTATAATACTCTAACCAGCCATGTGGATGATTGTAACAAGCTGCTACGCAGCTATTGTTTGGATTACCAGTGCCACAGAACTCTTTCATTACATTGTTTGTTCCTGCTGTTGTTTAAATTCACCGTACTCTAGCTTCTCAACACAATTTATTCCTTACCAGAGCTCTTTTTGCTCCTCTGCTCTACAGCCACTGGCCTCACGCGCGAAAATACTTTACAAATCTATTTTTCTCGAGTCCATTCAGATTTGCTGCACATTGCTAATATTTATCCGCATATTTGATTTGAGAATAAACCACGTTCTCTGCCCTAGTTCCTCTCACTCCTCGCGTGCTGTTACGGATGCTTCTGAATAAAGATCTGTGCATCTCTTTGTCGCCAGTGCAAGGGCGATGCGGCGAGGTTCCTCCTGCATTTCAGCGGAGCCCCGCTCCAGTTGTGTTAATTGTTGGGCTGGGAGGGCAGCGAGCGCTGAATGCCGCCTTGTTAACTTGCTAAGCAGCTGGTCAGCAGGGTAGTTTGATTCCAGCAAGGCTCTTGACACCTCTGCCAAGGGTTATTGATACCTCACACACCCCAGCTGAGACAGATTGTTTTAGTCGTGCTTCATATCCATAGCACAGCCTGTAGTTAGGAAAAAAAGTGATTGACAGCTCACACCTCCTGGGCCCTTCTTACTACCAGACACAACATCTGCTATGCCCTGTGGAGCAGTGAACCAACACACACTGAGAGAACTGTTTCTAGTATTGTCAGGGTTGATTTTGTTTAACCCTTTCTGGCTGCTCTCTGGAGATGCACATAGGGGTTTCTGTAATCCTTTACACGTGCTTTAAAAAGTGTGGAATATTTGACCGAGTGAACACCGCAGAAGACGGGGCTGGTGATGGTGAGGAAACCGGTTGGCAGTTCTTCCTCAACAACGGTGATCGGCGTGCTCTGGGTTGCAAACCAGATACTGGGATATTCCTGTAGAAGCATTGCTTATTTACAAACAGCAGCTCTCAAACTCTCCGGCCTCTAACTCTCCTGGTGCAGTTTCACTGAGTGTGCACGGATACACTGGGGAGGGGGCACAACCGCAAGGTTAAGCAAGTCTGTTTGCTAACTAGTTACCTAGGTCAAAGCACAGCCTGGTTAAAGGCTAGGTTATGTGTACAAATACCAGAGGGGTATAGCTTTTTGACAGACAGCAGAGAGATTAATGGTGCTATTTGCTACCTTCAGAAAACTAGCCGGTAATAGACTTGGCAACCGCAGCACCCACACTATAAATGATCGCATGTTTGATTAAAAATATGGGTCATTAAATATACATGCAAGGAGATTTTGTAAACTGTCTTCAGTATGTGAAAAAATTGTAAGAAATAATTTAAGGATTCCCAAAAGCAAACTGATAGTTTTGAAATGCATCTGACATGTTTGAAAGACTGATTTGTCTTAGTTTTGGACAGGTTTTGTTTTTATTTTTTTCCCCCTAAAATAGCACCAGAAGTATTGTTGAAGCCTAGAAATGAATATTTTTATAAATCTTGTTTGCTTTCATCATATAGGTATAGTCAGTGAGACTTTCATAGAAAATGCTATGCAACGCTACAGAAGCCATATAGTAACGGATCAAAAGGACATTTTTGTCCTTTCATTTTCATTTGGCTACAGACTGGCTTCCCACCATGCTGTCACGCTTTAGAACTGATGCTTGCCAGCTATATTATCTGTGTTTACAATGCCATAAGGATGTGTTATGCTACAGAGGAACTAATAGCTTTATTTATTATATCTTTATTATAGCAATGTAATTAGCAATATTATTATTGCTAAGCATCACTATCACCTCTTGTCAGCACCATGTAACTCCAACATAAGTCACTGTGCATTTTATATCTTGGACAAAATTATTGGCTGAGTTTACATGATACTGTCTTGCTTGTACTTCACGGGATTATATGGCTGTGTTCTGCTGGTAGGCTGAGCATTTTTACTACAGTAAACCAGCATTATGACTACATGACTTTCTGCACACAAGTCTCGCTTCTGGTGGTTGTCTATCCTTTGTTGCACATGTTACCACAAATTGAGCCCATCATGGTGTAAACAAATGACCTTCAGGAATCTGAACTGTACTTTCTGATGACTTTAAAACTTAGAGCAGCCTCAGTGTGGGTTACATGAAAAAGCCAGAAAAACAAATTAGTGAAAAGTTATTTTTGTTTCTGGGCTTGCATAGTTACTGTAAGGGATCCTTTAGACCACTCATGTAACAATGAAAAATGTATAAGCTGAGGTATAGCCAGAAGTCAGATGTATGGCAAAGTCAGGCTTTGAGTTAAGTCCTTTTTCTGAAATAGTTGTCCCCTCTAGAGGTCATATTTGTTTAAAAGAATGCCACGTTGCCTCCAAATGAGCAGTTTGTAGACTATTTTGAAATATAATGTTACTGATGAGAAAGAACTCAAGTTCCCTTTCTTTGAAGCTAGCATCAAATTTGAAAGTGCTTCACAAACATGGAGCTCCAAAGTAGACTTTCAAATAGATGAATGTCAGTCCCTCCGAGAACTAAAAACATGTTTATTTCTAATGTTCATTTCTAATGTTCTGGTGATAAGGTAGATGATGCAAACTCAGCAAGTCCAAATAATTATCTTTTATTTGTTATCTAAATCCACCAGAAATGGAGAAATCAGCCACACTTGCACCCAATGGCAGAACATGGCAACGTCTTGAACCAACAGCCCCTTGGCACTTAGCAGGGAAAGAGCAAGCAAGGCCAGACAGATGAAACTCCAGGAAAAGGCTCTGGCACCAGTGAAACTCACCCCAAGCAGCCTTCTTCCATATCAGACATTTAGTTCCTGGGATTGATAAAGTAATTAACTATTAACAAAATCAGATATATATTTACAGAATACATAAAAATATGCACTGGTCAAAAGAACTATATTATCAGTTCTGACAGCACAGACAGCGCTACAAGTCAGTACTGATGGGCTGAGTTAGCCATCAGTAACAAATGGATCAGCACCTCAGATCACCCATTGCCCAAACGCAACATCTTTCGCTTGATGAAAACTGAAACCATCAAATCAATTCAGCAACAAAGAATGAGCGGAAGTTTGGGAGAGTGTTGGGTTCATGTTCATCATGCCACACTTATCCCTGTGTGACACCGACACCTTTGAAAAGAAGGGAGTTCCTCTAAATCAAACAAATCACAATGCAATAGTCTGAGAATCTGGGCCAGTAGAGCTGGATTGCAAAGAACTTCATCAAAGTGGTAGGGAAGAATCATGGGAATCATGAAACAAAACCAAAAACAAGTACAGTAGACAACAACAGAATGGTACTTTCTTAAACACTGTTTAAGGGTCACAGCAAGCTACCTGTATCAGGTTTTTCCTGTCCCTTGTCTGTTGGCGTTGTCAGAATGTTTAAAAAAGTTAATGTTGAGTAAGGAGGAAGATATAGCACATGAAACATAATTATCTCCCGGATCTATGTTTCATTCTTTTTTTTTCCCTGAGGAGGCAATCTTATTGTTTACTCTGAAAGGCAAAATCAAGGGTTAACACAGAAGCAACTGCATGAAAGCCTATGGCTTCTGTTATGTAGAAAACTCAGACTACACAAACTAAAGGTCTTTTCTGCTCCTGAAATCTAACATACTTGAAAGAGTGAAGGTCTTAGTCAAGCTCTTGTAACTGCAGGGAAGTATTTCATATTAGTTTGACTCCTAAGTTCTGATTGCACGTGCGTGTGTGCTTGCTTTTGTTACAGGAGAGCATCTCAGTAGAGCAATCGAAACAAAAAACAGCTCTGTATGTCCACACGTGTACCTATCTCTCTCTGATAGCTTTGGCGTGACATTCTTGGATAATGACTGAGATGTCTGGGTCATACTGTAACCTAAATATTCAGAAACAATAATATAATGGGAGTGTTTCTCTGTGTTCCATTCTTCCAGTAGCCAGTTCAGCCTTATGAGGCTGGGTTTGTTTCTTGAGCAGAGGGAACTGTAGAGAAAGGATATGTGTAACCAGATTTAATTTCGTTCTGCAACTTATTGAGCAGGACACGTTAAAACATATTTCAGAAGAATCTTCTTTTTTATTTTTTTTTTATTAATTAAAATGCTACTTTGCTACCTGTCATGCTCCACCCTCTTGGACTACAGATGCAATTTATATTAGTGTCTGACAACGAAGCATAATGTACTGCACCGGTACAAATTTAAAAAATAAATTTTAAAACTCTCTGGGAAGCCTTACATTCACATATATCATTTCCTTTTTCATTGGGTCTCAAATGAATGGGTTGGCATTGCAGGAAAATAAAATCAAATGAAACATTTAGTTCAGGATTTTTCTTTTCAGGTGGCAGGAAACTGGGATTTGGGGACTACTGTCAGGCAGCTTTCTGGAGGACACTTCTTCCTCCTAAGGCTGCTACTAGTCCCTCCACTCCACAGCCTCTGGCCACCTCAACCTGATCAAAACTAAACCAAGGATATATTAATTATTTAATATCAGTTATTGAATAATACAATAACTTCCAATGTCACAGAAATGCTGGGAAATTTATATTTTCATAGTATTTGTTTTAATAAAGGAGTGCTTGGCTTTCACAGGAATCCTTTTCTGTAAAGTTTCTTTCAAACAAAAACCCAGTCTCCAGTATTATGTTTGACCAAATACCGCTAATTTCAACCATCTTTCTGATGTTGATATAAAAATTCAAGTATGGCCTGTTGTGTGGCCAAGTCAGGCCGGTTCTCTGAGCATCCCTGTATCCAGTGGGTCAATGACTGGATTGCAGTTGTACCTATTACTTTAGGGGTACCTCAGTTTCTCTTGGGACAGCCCAGAGGACATAGTTTTCCTGATCCATCCTGCTCCCTGACCTGCTGAGGTGTCTCTCACAGCTGAGCCTTCTTGTCCCCTCTGCTTCTGTTGCCCTCTCTTCCATGCTTATGCTAAGCCTGTGAGTTAAATCGATGAAGTCAGCTCAGCCTGTGGTGATGTTTTCCAGTGGAGGCAAACAGAACTACTGCTTTGTTCGTTCAGTCTTGGGGTAGGCTTCTTAAGTGGAAGCCAGCTGTGATCCTGAAATGTGGAAGGCAGTATTTTTAGGAACTGATTAAGTCTATTCTCTCCCTGAGCTAAGGATGACATGCCTATTCAGAATCTCAGTTCATATCAGACTCTTCTGTCCTTCAGATAGCAGTGACTGGAAACATTTTGTTTTATCATCTCAGCTGGCGCATTTCCTTCTTAAATGCAGACTTTGTTACAGTGATCCATAACTGAGAATCCCTTCAGGCTTGTCTACTACATTGCACTCTATCAGATTCAAAGTGTGAAGAATCCTTGAAATCTCCAGTTCCTGCAGAATACAGTTGCCTTCCCTCACAAACGCTGTACTAGCAAGAACATATCACAACTCTGCTCCACGGGCTATGTTCAACACTGGAAAATCAGGGTGCCAAAAGAAGATCTTAAAAGGCCTGTAGAAAGCTATAAGAAAGAGGGCATCTGGCAACGTGGAAATCTTAATCCAAATCCCAGGCACATTCAAGAGAGTCAGAAGAGGGATGTGCTGGTTACAGCTCCTGAATTGACCCCTTCTGGATTGCATGTGGGTCCCAACTCTGGGTATTTCGAAACAACTTTTAGCTGCCTAGGGTCTTTGGTTGCTACCAGTTCATTACACTTGATGCTTTATTCTAGTAGTTATGCATTTGCTGCCATGGGTGCTATATGTGAGTAAAGCTGCTGACCTGAAGGGACTCTCCTTCGCAGCCTCGTGGGTTTAAACTCCCTAATACAGATACTCTTGCAATGCTGTGAATGAGGCATACAAGAATCATCTTAGTGAACTTTGCACTGCAGAATAGGGGGGCAGTGGCTCAGATACTGTTTACAGCTATTTTCTTCTTCTACCTACCTAATACTCAATAAACCCTGCACTAATCCATCCTTAGAGGGTGGAGGGGAAGAGTTGGCAAAAATTCCTCCTCCCTTGTGCTGTTTTGTGACTTTCGTTTAGTGGCAGTGCTGTTGAATGGTAAGTCACTGAACCAGATACAGGCTCTGACCTTTTGGGTGACCTTGGGCCACTCACCTCTCTGTGCCTCTCTCTTGCTTCCCCTCTTTGTTGTTTCCTTTAAACGCACGGCGTAAAATTATGCAGAGCTGATTCTGTCTTTGGAGAGCAGTTTCTGTCCTAGCAGGACCCCACCCCTGGCTGTTAATTCCAGGATCTTAGGCTCATGATTAAGTTACTGCAGTGTAACAAGGTACCTTACATTTGTTGCTCATTAGGGGGAATTGTCTGAGCCAGGGTAAATGACTAAATCTGAACTAGTCATCTTGACTTTCTCTGTAGTCAGTGAAAAAAATTTGTCACTCTTCGGTTGCATTCTGCAGTAGACATCTAACGTATCAGATGAATCATGTCGCCCAAATGCCTATTTCTCTACATTGATTATGAATTGGCTAGAAGAAATAGCTGAGATGAAGATTTCCACACTGCAGTAGTCTAAAGTTTTGTGGAAATTACTTTCCTGGTAACTGCTCATATATGTGCAAACAAAAGTGAACTACTTTGATGCAACATACAACTAACCTTATATACGGTAGCTCAAATTATCTTACATTTACTCTGAGCTAAACACGTACATGCAATTAACATGGCTCAGCTGACGTTAAGTGTATCACTCGTTCACTCACCTACTTTTTCTAAACACACCATTCTATTACATTTGTTTACCATCAGCCTACTTTGAGACCAAGTCTTTTTAAAGCCTCTTTTTTTCTCCTCTTGTTGACTGTACAGACTGAGGGCAAGGTCACTCTTTCTACCGGCTTGCCATATTTATCTTATTCTCTCAAGCAGAGTAACCTCAGTTTACACCCTTTCTGAGCTTTCCTTTTCCTTTTACTCATAAGATCCCTTCTTTCTATGCAGCCTTCTCAGTGCTCCCTATGAAGGACACTGTAAAAATGAACTGAATTTTAATACCTATGTCCTGGAAAAATTTAAAATGCAGACTGTAGGCACGAGTGTAAACTATTTTGTAAATCAGCAGCCTTACAATTTTTAAACCAGGCTGTAGTATGAATATAAAATTGCTTTAAAGCAAATACTTGTAAAGATGCAAACAGCTAGAAAGGCACCCTTGAAAATATTTTTCGTAGCGTGTCTATGGGAGATAATACTCCCAAGCAAAACCTCTTTTTGTTGTTGTTCTAGCTGCATGTGGAAACAACAGAGCTGTTTCTAAAATGTAAACAGATTTTTATGTAGATTTCCAAATACCCATCTAAGGCTTTTTATTGAAATATGGTTGTTTACCTATGGTATAGAAATTACAGAGATATACAACATAAGTTTGATGTCTATTGTATACATTTCTGGCCATATCAAATATTTAATACCTGGTATTCTTTGGGATTTGTTAGCATCTCCTTTAAAACTTGCCTGCGGCAGTTACAAGATGGAATGTAAAAAGTGGTTTTGATTATCGTTTTGGATTGTCACCTTGACAGTTTGGGTTGGGTTTTATAGGCATGGAGAAAGAACACACACAGACGCACACAATTGCTCCTTTTCACTTTGCATCCCTTTCCTGGTAGACAATTCTCTACAGAAATGGCTCAGGAGCAGAATAGACATGAAAGAATTACCAAGTGAAGCTATTTGAGGGAAACCTGGTTCATTATTATTTGGTTACAGGAATATGTAAGTGGCAAGTTTCACCTATAGATTGCTATTACTAGGGGATCACAAATAGACCTTAGCGGGTATTTGAGTGGTCAAGTCAAATATACCACTGCCAACCAAAACAGAGTGAGGGAAAAAGCATATGGAAGGAAAGAGAAGAGGGAATAAAAATAGAAAGAGAAAGAGAGGAAAAATGAAGTAACTTTAGCTTTTGTTGCCCGTTGAATGAATAGGAAATGTTTAACACCAAGAGAAGTCTAAGGTCATTGCTTTAATTTTTAATCTGAGCTGGAGGATGCAAGAAGAGTGCTAATGCACCTCTGTATATGTTTCCTTTAAAAAAGAAAACTGCTCTATCTGCTGTTTTGAGTGCCTCGCCAGCTGTTAGCTTACAGGTCCCCTCCAGGATGAAGGCTGCACTTGGCCACAGTTCTAGCAGTGCCTGTCAATCCCTTTTCATCTGCTGGGGGAAAGACATTTGGTCAGGAGTGAATGGGAATCTTACCTGAGCATCAGACAGTGGGTGACCGGGTTCCAAGAACTATTTATTTGCTGTTGGACTTTGTGTTTGTTTTGATGCAGAGTAGAGGCTGCTGTTTGCATGGTAATTGAGCAGGCTGTTCTGGGCACTGAATCTTAGGCACAAGACTCAGATGAGTGATTTTACCACGAGGGAAGGAAAGGGAGATACCAGTAATAGGTGCAGCACCTTGTTTCTTCCTTCAGACTCTTTTACTGTATGACTGCAGGTTTGATTTCTGAGATTTTCTGTAAATGACACCCAAGCGTTGGAATTGAGTATATTAACATCCTTCTTTACGTTGAGTCTGCACATAGCTTTGCCCTGAAATCCACAAGCCTTTGTGAAGCATACAGATTTTTTTTATATTTAAATCTTTTTATTACAGTGGTGCCAGCTATTGCTGCTATTGTTAAATGTCTGCCAGCATTTTGATTATAAACCTTATTTTCAAGGGATTTATAACCTACCTATTTTACTTCATGTTGTTCTGAAAGTTGCCATAGAAAATTTTCAACATGGAGTAGATGGCACTGTCTTTCATAGCAACATTTGATTTAAACATTGATTTAGCTATTCTGGACTGTCTGTTGCAGAAAGCAAAGGAGGATTTCAGGCAGTATCATTTTCCTACAAAATAAAAGTTGACTAGGATGTAAGGCAAAGCATGAATTCAGCAATTTGGGAAAAAAATTTCTATTTTACAAATAAAGTTTATCAGACAGTCATGACTGTACAGCGTGTTGATAAGGAAAGAATATTGCTCCTCAACAAAAATGAAAACATAAGTTTGAATACCATATTTTGTGCACAGCTATACTTTCAATATTAATTCTTGTAAGTCCTATAATTTCTATTTATTCCTAACACTTAAGAATGCAGAGAAATGATGAGTTTAATAAATATGCCTTTAAAGCATATAGAGAAGTGTTTTCAGTCACAGGTAATTATGTAGTTCTGTGACAAACGATGAGTTGTACTGTTGTCATAATACAAAAAATCCTTTCCATTGGCTTTCCCCTCTTGCTTTAGCTGAAAGACTTACAATGTTACTCATATGCAGAAATCTAGGCAATGACATCTTATTGACTTAATGCCTACTCCAAAACCTAATGAGGTAAAAGGAATATTTCCTTTGACTTCAGTAGTCACTGGAGCCTCATGACTCATTCTAACATTTCTCTCTTTTATGTAGAGAAAAGCCTATTTAGAAATTGGTTTTGTGGAAAAAGAAAAAAAAAAAAAGAAAGAAAGAAAGAAAAAGATTTATTTCTAGAAATAAAAAGTCTAAAAATCTTATAATATTCAGACAAATTGGGAAAAGGTTTTGTTCTCAACAAATGGATTAATTTTAAAGAAATTGTTTTAAATTTTGAAGCTCACATAGCTAATAACATTGTAGTTTCAAAATATTTCAAAAATGAGATTTTCTTGTTTATTGTGCTGTTGTGATTAGACCAAAGGAACCACGTACTTATATTAAGTTGTGTAGTAGACTATTTGGTAGCAACATACTGTGGTCAGAAAAGCAATAGGACTATGCTGGATACAATTTCTATGCAGAAACTTAAATGTTTATGATGAGAGTTGTTTTATTTTAGTCTGAAAGCAGCAGTTAAAATAAAGAAGGAAAAGAAAAAATTGCACAGAGGAAGCCATGGAGCTGCTTGAGTCTTCGTTTGCTCACTAACTATAATCCCAAGGGCTGAAGAACATACTTTACCATGATTGCAATAAGCACAACATATTTTCCTTATTGAGAGAAGGTTAAATGGTGACATGATTTTGTTCGGTAAGAATCTAGAGTTGGAAGAGATTTCTAATCAGAGAGGGCTCTTTATTCTAGCAGAGAGATAATGAGACTTCAATGGCTAGAAGCTGAAGCTAGTTATGTTCAGATTAGAGATAAACAGTAGATTTTTAGCATTAAGGGTCATTAGCCAGTTGCATGTATTGCCAAAGGATGTGGTTCACAGTGGTTTATTGTTTTAAATCAAGTTCGTATTTGGAAAGAGATGTTATAGTTCAGCCACAAGGTGTTAGCTCTGATGCAACAATTATTGGGTGAAAATTTGTATTTTGTGTCACACAGAAAACAAGGCAAGATAATGATGACAGTGGATTTTGAACATCAAAATCTGTGAATTGCTGTGACTTTCTTGTATGGAAAGACTCAGATCAAAGTAGTCAGCCTCACGGCTACCTCACTCAGTATTGTGCATATTAGATTTGCAATCTGAATGTTATCAGCGTGGTATAGGAAAATGTTGGCCAACAGCCCTTGTATTTATTCTGACTAGGTGTATGGAGTCTCTTAAAAAGTATTAACTTTTACAAATATATGAATGTCATTTAGTGCCTTGTTTAAACCAGCTGTATTTTTCTAATGTATCATCATAGGATAAAACCCTGTCTCCAAATAAATTAATGGGGCCAGCTTTTCACTTAAACTGTTCCCTTTACATACTTAGAGCATGTGTATCTATCATTCATGCAAATGACATTCTGAAAATAATTTTACATTTACCAGATATAATGAAGCTATATTCTGAAAAATATGAATGCAGTAAGGAAGAATGTTGTCTTCAGTGCACAGCTTTGATTTACTGGCATTCTCCGGAGAACTTCACATTACAGAATGTCATTCCAAGACATTCTTTCTAAGCACTCCCTGTAAGTACACAAAGCACAGGACATGCCACATTTTCCTTCCCTTTTACTATAAACTTTGGATAAATCATCGTAATTTATATTTCATAGATTTTATCTTATTTATTAATCCAAAGCAATTTCAACAAATTAATGACCCAAAGTTTAGGTGAGTAGTTTAAATAAATGTCTTTATTCAATCTTCTCTGACAGTTTACATATGTATTTTGGAATATATCTGTACGTTGATACTTGAAGACAAATCTTCAATGGAACAAGTAGATAAATTTTCAATTTCTGCAGGCTGAAGGGATTATATGTTGATTATATGAAATATGTCGTTTTCATCAATATAATATGACACAAATCTCAAATATTTTGTGGCTTTAAAATCAGTATAGCAAGCACATTTTTGTATGTTACAATAGATACGCAATATATGTACATGTTACAGTAGATGTACAATACAATACATTTTTACTAGTCTATATTGCAAGTGTCAGGCTATCAAGCTGGTGAGAAGATTGAATATGTCACTTTTTGGTTTAGGACATGTATAGCTCATCTAAGGAGTCAGGATCTTAAGTTTTGCTTCTGAAATTTATTTTGATTTAGAGTTACCAGAATAGAGATGTCATCAGTGGTTAACCTGTGGGAATGATGAATTCCAAAGTAACACCAGAGAGCAAGAGTTACAGACTGCTGCCCATAGACCTAGACAGCAGGTGACCCATACAGCCTCACCATGTCTTGTTAGTATTTCTTTTCCCTGCAGGATTTTGTCTTAAGAGCCTGCCTCTGTTTGCAATGTTGCCTGTCTTACTCCTCTGGAGGCTTCCTCACAGCCCCTTTCAAGCAACCTGGGTGAAGTGACCTAGCTGGGCCACATCAGAGCTGGGCCACTGGTCCCTTGTGTGTGGGCAGCCAAACCCCCCTTCCCGACCCCTCTGACTCTTGGGGCAGGAGCTTGCAGCAGGGGCTGAGAGGGTTGCAGGATGAATATGAGTTTGGCATCCTCAGTAATGTCCAGCACAGTCCTTCATGGCCAGAAGTCTTTCCTCATTCAAAAATACTAAGACTCCTTTGCTCTGATGCTCTTTCCTAGGCTTCTGAAATTAGCTACTTTTAAAGACAAATAAATAGGATAAACAGTGCTTCCTTCTGACCCACTATAGACTTTCTTAGGTGTAGGTAATTTGTTATCTCTAGGTGCGTTTTAAAAAGTCAGTCAAATATCAGATATGTTTCCAAGACAGGGACACATCTTCTAATACAATGCTGTTTGACGTCATTGTCTTCCACGTGCTCCTACAGCACCTAAGGAGGCAAGAGCCATGAATATCATGTTTATTGGATGGAGAACTGAGTCATGGAAAGTTAAGTATCGAGGAATAGAAGACAAATCTTCAACGGAACAAGCAGATAAATTTCAGGCACCGCAGTCCCAGCCTAGTGCCTCTGTCAAACAATTCTCAGTCAAACAGAAGCAGAGGTTGTGTCTGTTTCACTGACGACAGGCTGTAGTACTGAAGGAAATGTTAAAGCAGTTGAAGCTTTTCATTTCAACATGAACTTATGGCATCTTGTAATTTTCTTTAACCATGGTCTACAGTCAAGCTTGAGTTAAAAAAAAAAAAAGTAGGAAGAGAAAATAAAATGTTCATAGTGCGTTTAATATCTCCTTACTCATACATAGTGTTATATATATAATATATGCACATGATGGCTTATCTCCCTTATGACATTCATCACCTGTGAGGAGAGAAATAATAAGTCACTGGTGACTATTGCACTTGACTTATCCCTCCACATCAGAGAAGATAAATGCCAATAGAGAGATCAAGCCTTTTGTATTCTTTTCTAGGGGAGAAGGAATTTATCATAGGGATAATGGAATTTATCTTGATCAGATACAGATGATTTCATCACGGTAATGAGAGAATCCTTATTGCATGCAGACAACGTCTGTGTTTTGAGTGTAGTTTCAGTTTATATATACTGTTTAGTGTATAAAACAGACTCCTTTTAATTCAGTGCAAGTTGGAGGTCTCAATTCCTACTGAACTCTACTGGGGATGAATTATTTGGTTAAAGGGAGAAAGGACCAGAAACAAAAGAACGAATGGGAATGGGAAGGAGAGCAAATGTAAGAAACTACGTAAAAGGAAATCAGCTGGTATTTGCTGTCATGCACATAAAATGCAGCATGTCATTTTAAATTGCACACTTCCCAACTCCTGATAATTTAACACCATTTTAATACAGCTTTTATGCATGAAGTTAATATCTATTGTAGATAGAACAGCAACAGAACAGCTTTTCCAGATGCTGCGTTTGAAAAATAAAAGCAAACTTTCCTTCAGAGTAATATTCCATTGGTTCTTTTTATAACCTGTCTGTATTTCCTTCTTTCCTTCCTTTTCATTCTTAGTAACCAAGGCGTTTTCACTAAAAACAGAGGCCTTGTTTCTAGATACATCCCTATGGTTTCATTCAGTGCTCCAGGACCTGGAAGAATTGAATTCAGCCCCTAGAAAATATCCTGATGATATTCCAGAAAAGGCTTTTGATCAGCATTTGATCAGAGAGATCGGAGTCCAGCTCTTCAGAGGTCCGCTCGGTGGAAACTGTTTTGGGAACAAGCCCCGTTCACTTCAGCTGCCTTAATAATTTCTTTGGGCTGGAAAGGCTGAGACACACCTACAAAAATTACAGTGTGACTCCACTGACAGCAGCCATGAGGTGGAGCAGGTTAATTAGAAGGAAATCAAAATGCTTGTTTATGCGTAATAAATCTGATAGTACAGGAGTACCGTAAAAGGAACACAGTAAAATATGCAGTAATGTTGTGACTGTATGTAGTGAATTACGTTACATTTGTTAATATTGGCTGGACTATTTATAAGGAAATTTTAATCCATCAGAAAAATATCTTGGCTTATGTTGCAGGTTTGTGAAAGGTTCATATTACAGATTCGTCAAGTATCAGCATTGCCTGATGTTGCAATATAGAACATTTTACAGTGACATGCCCTGCTGTTTGTCACTTTGCATCATGATGCTATATCTCAAAAATCGCAGCCCCATCTAACCTCCCCACTTCTCTTTTTTATTTATGGAAAGCAAACGGACACCAAATAACTCTGGAAAGCAAGGGTTTCCAAAGATCAGGAACTTGGAAGCAATTTTTAAATTGATGTTTCATGGACTAAATAGGTAGAACTGTGACTACTTAAACTGGTATTTTAAAAAGGAAGGAATACCTTTAATTTCAGGAATTCACTTCAATAAATATACTTATCAACATAGTTCGTAAAAAATTTTCCACCTTTGTTTGATACAAATAATTCTAATTTTTTGTAACAATAAACAATAAGTTCATCAACGAGTCTATCTGCATATCATAGATATCCCTTTCTGTGTTTAATATTTCACATAAATGTCATAAAGTTATCTTAGGGATTATGTGAATTCTTCTGCATGTGTTATCTAAATAAATACTTTGTGTATACTTTTAAGTTCATATTTGTGTTGAGACTAATATACTGCAACCTTGAGCACAGTGGGAGCTATGAGAATCAAGGGAGCCATCAAGCAGGCTGATTAGACTGCCCACTGAGCACAAGTGATATCAAAACAAGCAAGCTTTGGCCAGCATTAAAAGCAGAATGCAGCAGGAACTGCAGGCATGTTATACAAAGTGGGATGCTGTTGGCACTTATAAAAGAGCAAGATGTTGCAAAAATGGACCAATCACCCCAAAATGCAGCCCTGAGTGATCAGTGGGTCTCATGGGAATGATGTGGGACACCGCTAGTGGAATTGAAAACTAAATCACAGCCTTCACTGTGCACACAGTTACAGATACACATGTTTATATATAATCTGTCCACATATCTGTCAACATTACTATTCATGACTGCTGTGGCACCTTGGTATGCTGGTGATATTTCAGTGAAAGAGAGCAACTTTTTTTTTTTTTTTTTTTCTTGTGAAAAGATTGCATCTGCATGCAAAAAGATTTGCAAAAACTGAAGGAGTATATTTTCAAAGCATTGCATACAATTTTAGTATCGTGGACTGCTAAAGGTCTCTAAATCAAGCTCTGTACAACTTCTGACAGAATTCTAAAAGGAATTTATAGATATTTTTCTTTTTTTGAAATATGTATATATAGACATACAGTTTTTTTGCCTGTGAGGCTCCTGTAACTGAAGGAAATGTTATAGATTTCTCAATCTGGGGAGAGAACAGGTGGAAGGGCAGATACTTCAGCTTGAGAGCTGAAGAAATTCTGCAATATTTTTTTCTTCTTAAAAGAGATTTAAAGCACTTCCTACTATCCATGGCTATGGTGGATCACTCATCTTGTGGGCCTCTTGCACACCCAAGGCTGAGGTTCTCTGTATTCACAAAAGGTCTGAGGTGGCTTCACAAGTGAACCTTTCTGCTAACGAGGTGCATGGACATTATGTTAGTGCTTATTGCAGGTGGAAGGAGGAGGTGTTAGCAGCTGAACCACAGCAAACCTGTAAATACGGGACTCCAAAGGCTCTAAAAAACCCTGTTTGGTTTGTTCTGTTTAGAAACATTTTGAGTTACCATGAGAAATGAGAGACAAGGCGGTTAGTTGCTGGTTAGAAAAACTTTCTGTTTCCTCCATCCATTGTTCTGTCCACACCTAGAAACAGCTTTTAAGATTTGGATACTAATTTCTCCTCAATATGAAGCTACTTAGAATACCAGCACTCTGTTGCATATAGTCCAGTGTCCATCACTTTCTTGTGTCACTTGAGGAACATGCTCAAATCACCAATTATATTTTTTTTGACAGAAATCATTTGCTCCCTCATTTTTACATAAGAAAACTTAAAAATACAAAGTTAAAAAATTAAGATATATGGGAAAATTATCCATAGCATTTTAAATCTCCTGTGTTGAGTAATACTTTTCTGTCCCTCAGTTTGTGGGGGGCATCGATTAGTGTTTGCAATCATTAAATCCTTTTCACAACTTTCAGAAAAAGTGCTTTGATGGTTTGATCTTACCCCTACAATAGACAATGGTTTGTGTCAACTTATGTATGAAATGAGACAATTCAACCTTTGACATAAAAGCTAAACCTTAAAAAGGATGTAGTTCGCCACTTGAAATTTTGGCAGTTTGGACTGTAGACTGTGAAATATGGAAACAGTTACAACAATAAAACTGAGAACCCCCTTCAACCATCAGAACGGAACTCCATGAGGCATTAGTGGTATATCCAGCTAGAAGGAGTTACAATTTCCATATAAAGTTTTGTACTTGAAGACTGAAGGCTGTCAATAAAGAGAATTTCATAGACTGCTTGGGAAACCTATCAGACTCTCTGGCCTAAATCTCATTCCAGGTACTGACTCCTCCAACAAAGACTATCAAAGTGAAATATGTTGTTTAAAATAATCTTCATTCTACTCGGCCATAGTACAGGCCGCTCTTCTTAGGGACTTCCTCATTACAAATATCAGTTTCCTAAGCCTTCAGTCTTTAACCAGTATTCAAATGAAATATGGTCCTATGGTCCACAGTAAATCATATGCCCCACTGGGCTTTTCAAGTGTCAGTAAAACATGTGTATGGACAACATGATGTAGGTCTGCTAGTGAAGACAGCTGTCCTTGATAGCTTCTTCCCTTTTCTCCATGTTGCCATGATCCCATGGTGTTTCTCATAAGAAAACAGTTATTTCACTTCAGTTCATAAGTGTTTGGGCACAGTCCTAACTGTGGCTTTTCATAATCTGAATGTAAACCTGTTCTGATGGATATATGTATCTTTTATGGAACCAAAATGTCAGTGGCCTTTGGTCCAAGTAATAAAATCAGCTCTTACACAGAAACAAGCAGTACTGTTAAGGCTTTAAACATCATCATAAACTATCATGAGTCACTCAGTACATCATCTTCTGGTACAAAATCTTTTGGTCTGTTCTTACCAGCATCAATCAATCAAAGTTTATAGGTTCACAAGTTGCTTGGCCAACACTCAGTAGTAATATTTTAACCATATCTACACTGCAAACAAAATCCATACAGAAAATGTAAGGTGAATGTCTGTTTTTCGGTTCAGTTTGGTTTGTTTTCTTAATTTATCAAGAAAACTGATGCATTTCCCCCTTTGTGAAAGTACTCACTTCTTGGATGTAAATGGCTCAGATGCATCCATATCTATAGTTATAGAATCATAGAATGGTTAGAGTTGGAAGGAACCTTAAAGATCATCGAGTTCCAACCCCCCCTGCCATGGGCAGGGACACCTCTCACTAGACCAGGTTGCTCAAAGCCCCATCCAGCCTGGCCTTAAACACTTCCAGGGATGGGGCATCCACAACTTCCCTGGACAACCTGTTCCAGTGCTTCACCACCCTCACAGGAAAGAATTTCTTCCTAATATCTAATCTAAGTCTCCTCTCTTCTAATTTAAAACCATTATCCCTTGTCCCGTCACTACATTTCCTGACAAAGAGTCCCTCTCCAGCTCTCCTGTAGGCTCCCTTCAGATATTGGAAGGCTGCTCTGAGGTCTCCCCGGAGCCTTCTCTTCTCCAGGCTGAACAACCCCAGCTCTCTCAGCCTGTCTTCATAGGGGAGGTGCTCCATCCCTCTGATCATCTTCATGGCCCTCCGCTGGACCCGTTCCAACAGGTCCATGTCCTTCCTGTGTTGAGGACTCCAAAGCTGGATGCTGTATTCCAGGTGGGGTCTCACGAGCGCAGAGTAGAGGGGTAGAATCACCTCCCGTGACCTGCTGGCCACACTTCTCTTGATGCAGCCCAGGATGTGGTTGGCTTTCTGGGCTGCCAGTGCACGTTGCCGGCTCAAGGCTACTCTGTTATGTCTTCCTCTCTCATGGAGGTCACAACTGAATGTAGAGAAATGACATATTAGTTCTGCTCCTCTTGCTTCATGAGTTTTGCATACTTTAAATTTTGCAAATAATTTTTTCAAAAAGTGTGCTAGTATAGTACAATGATTTATTTTGATGGCAAAGATCACATGAAAAAGACACACGAAAATAAATATTCTGCCTTCCTTGCCCAGTATAATTTCACGTCAGCTTTGTTACAGAAAGCAGCAGTTTCTGGAAAAAAAACTAGCTTATCCTTTATGGATAGACACATGGCTGAATAATTAAAGTGAATTTCATGTTATAAGCATTAGAAGGTTTCAGATTCTGAATCTAAGAAAGCAGACACAAGGTCAAGGGCAACACATCAGATAAGATGTTACTACCATGCTTGTGGTCGAGGTTCAAGGCTACTAGATGCTTTGGAATGGAAAGTTACTAATGTAATTAAATGAAGACTATCATGTCAAATATACCATGCTGGAAATTATCCCAAATTTCTTGGGTTTTGGTGTGACTATTGCAATATACCATCTTCTGTAAAAACTTGCAATATAATTTTTATTTTGCTTCATTCATCACAAGCATCTGTATTTTCTTTCTCACCACTCCCCACCCCCCTCCCAAAATGTGTATTCCTCTGTGGTTTGGGATGTATGTTAATAGAGAATGTACATCATCCCAGAACTGTCATATAATACATACACCATCAATTACTTGCATACACAGAGTGAGCAATGCCCTTTAATAAGCTTCTCTGAAATAAAATAGCCTTTTAATTAGCTTATAAATGTGATCAACATCAGAGCACAGGGTATTTCAAGTCACCAACTCAACACTGTCTCAACTTTAAAGGAAAACCAAAGACCAAAATTGTACTTGGAATATAAAGATGATAGGTAAAACTTAGAAGATTTTTGTTCTTAAAAAGTCAGTATGTCTCAAACATGTCTCTGCCTCAAAAGAAATAATTTGCTCTATTAAGACTTGTAAAAGAAGACTTTTACATTAGTGTTTCCTGGGTTGTAATTAAATGCCCTGCTATTGCTCTTTAAATCATCTTGCTGTTGAGTAGTCCATTTTTACTTTGGATTCCCAAACTAACTTTTCATTAGATATTTAGGTCTTATAAATCAATATCAACAGGTACTGGTCTCCATGCTAAAAACAGAAAGGGGTAACACTGGGAAAGACCCTCAGCAACCCATAACAACAATAAGAACTCTGAGGCAAGCAGGTATCAAAAGAGTAAGGCAGTTCTGCAGTGAATGTAATCTTTTACCTCTCCTAAAAAAAATCATATTTTAAAGTGTAAGTGGCCACATTGTGTTCTCTAGTGTTAATACATTGGGAATATTTATTTAAAATTGGAGGGAAGTAGATGTGTGAAAAGGTAGATGATTTTTGATTTGTGATTCATCAAAACGATATTTTGAAGGAAAGGGGAAGAAAGTCTTTTTTTTTTTAAATCTCTTCAGAAATTATAATCTAAAACATGAAGTCAGAAGTTGGTCTTTGGAAAACTGTTTAGCACTTCCTAAATATGTTTCAGTTGTGCCCTTTGGGCCAGCATAAGTTAGAATGGTTCAGAATAGAGCAAGAGTAGTATGAAACTGTGATTACAGTTTTAATGTTCCTCCTCGACTCAGCCAGCAGGGAAAAAAAAAAGTGCTTATGTCTAGAAAGTGCTTAAGCACCTGCTTAACATTATATTCATGATTCATTAAAGGGACTGGCAAGTCTAAAGCTAAAAGGCATCATTAGATCATCTAGTTTGGTCTCCTGACTAAATAATTACTTTGCTGGATAGTGACAATGAAAATATGGTTGCAAATTTCAAAATCTCCCTAGAGCACCAAAAAGTGCCTTTCTTTTCTTGATGGGTTATGTAGTGGAGTCAAGTTTTCAGGACTGTGATATAAATTGAGAAACTTTCTGTGAATAACTGCTGATCTTGCACAATTACAAGTAAATTTATAAAGCTGTCAATTTTCAAATGTTTCAGATTTTATTTAGTTAAATATTATAAATAATTGGAATTTTAAACTGAATGACATGCTAACTGGTGCATTGTCATTTAATTTTGTATAAGTTTATAAAGAATATATGCACCTAATACTTTGGCTTATTATGACACATTATTTGCAATAAAAATTGGGTGGTCTAAATACTTTTTTAATAAAATGGAATTGGAGTGAAAACAGTTTATTTAGAACAAATAATACTTACAGGAGAGTATTTTGACTTTTTAATAAAGATATTTGAAAATACTTTAAGCCCAGTTTGCTCTTGTTTAAAAAAATGTATGATAAGTGAAATGCTAAGCTACCAGACAGTTTAACAATATTTTTGGCTTAAAAAATATGTTTAATGAAAAGAACAGGCAGCCAAAGTATTTCTCCATTTCTTAGGGTACACAAAATGTAAAAACCAAATATTTTACTATGGATCCCTATGTGCAAATAAGGCTATTTATAATGTATTTCATAAATGTTAATTTCCTTTGTAAGTCTCTCAGACTGATTAAGCACTGACTTTGGAGTGACTTATTGTATGCTGAAGTTAATTACATCTACAAATATTTGCAAAATCCAGGGAAGAGGTTTTACCTGATATTAGTAAAGGCAGAAGAATCTAACCCATTGTTAACTTTACTTAGTAAAACTACATGCATTGTGTCTTTGTTTCCTTTTTATTTTACTGACAAGCAACGGGTAATAAGATAAAACTACTACCAGTATGTGGAGAAAATTACCCTTTTAATAGATAAGGCTTGAAATATTACAAGAAACAGTACTGTGATTTTTGGCTATTCTATCCATGTGTCAAATAAGCTAATTCTATCACAGCAAATACAAATATGCACAAATTGTGTGCTTTAGAAACAGTATTGACTCTTTGGAGCAATCTCTATTTTAAAAATCACTAACACTTTTTATTGTTTTTGAAGTCTGTAAATATCAACTTTGCAAATCATATTCTCAGGAAGGTCTCAGATTGTAAAGATTACAAACACTTTTGCATTAGCTTTGAAAGGTCAGTGTATGTAGCTACCTTGTGTTAACAAAGGTGCCTGTCACTCTAACATTGTCCATTCTTTCAAAAGCTATTCTCCAAAGCAGGGAAAGTAGCATCTTTTCATTTTCTTTTATGTCTTTTTTGTTGTTGTTTTGGTTTTGTTTTCTTTTGTTTTGTTTTTAATCTTTTCTTTGTCTTTCTGTCTGTTTTATTCATATTTTAGAAAACAAAAAAAAAGTTTTTGATTGTTGACTCAGCATTCAGTTACAATAACATTTAAATGTAAGGTTCAGCACACAGATTAATTTCGTTCCTGATCATATAAACATAGCTTATCGATAAAGAGATAGCCAAGTCTAAACTATTTCCAGTACTACAAGGGCAGACATTGACTGGGACATGAGTAGTATGTGTGTGTTGATTCAAGCAGGAGGGGAGTTTGTGATTGATGATCACTGGACTCTCTAGGAGCTATCGCTGCATTGGAAATGATAGTACAGCGTTTGGGAGATAAAAGGATAATCACCATAGCAAAAAAGCCAAAATAAAGTACAAACAGTCACAAATAAATTTAAACTTAATAAAAAAATCTGTTCTCGGGTTGTAAACAGCAAAAGAGATTGTTTCTGGATTTCAGCCTCTGGAATTGAAGCAGGGGTAAGCGATCATTTTGCCAAAATGAGTATCTACTCTTTTGTCATTGGTCATTGCAGAGTCAGGCCACCTTCAAGCCCTGTCCGTATTCATTCTTCATTCTTGTTCCAGAATGGCTAAAGGCAGTGTTTGAGAAAAGTTGCAATTATTTTAAGTAGGTAGATAACAGCCACAAAATTACACATCACAGTCTGAATATTTTTCAGAACTCGCCAGGTATTAAAGCTACAAAATATTTACTCCCAGCTCTCAGTCTCTGCATTTCTCACTCCCTTCTCAAAAAACAGCAGAGCTGGAATGTTCTTGTTTCGCCATGATACCATCCGCAGTGCACCTCACTTATGCACGGATGCAGGGTGGTCTAAACAGCCACTGCCCAAACACTTTCCTTTCCCGAAAAAGATGGTCTTAGAGTATGTAATCTTAATTTTTACAGTTCCTGTAGAAGAAGATTTTCATGTGGAGTGGTAAGCTGAGAACCTATTCAATTTCCATTCTTTTATTGATTTCAGGCTACAGAAAAAGAGAAGGAGCTGACAGCATGACTTGAACCAATGGTTCAGTAACTCTTTCATGTCTTTAATGCTATCATCTCCTGCAGGTCTTTGAGTCCATTGTTATGACAGAGCAAAAGGAATAAAATAATCAAAAATTACAATCGTTTTCAAGCCCTTTTGACAGTAATGTGACTTAAAAATATCACCAACAAGCTGACAAAGTTGCTGGTCACTCTTTATCCCCCCCTGAGTTGGACTTCAGGTGTTTAGGGAATCCTCAAAACCAGAAAAGAAAGGAGAGGGGTGGAACAGGTATGCAACTGTGGTGCAGCTAAACACCACACAGCCACTTACTCACCAGTCCCCCAACAGGACATGGGAGAGAACAGGAAGAGCTAAAGTAATAAAACTCATAAGTTGTGATAAAGAGAGCTTAATAAGTAAAATAAAGAAGAAAACAAAACCCCCCAAATATACAAAAGCAATCACTTGCCACCTCCCACAAATAGATTGATGTCCAGCCAGCCTCCATGCAATTGCTACCTTCTCAAAACGTCCCTCCGCTCAGTTTTAATTCTTGAGCATGACACTATATGGCATAGAGTATCCCTTTGGTCAATCCGCATCTGCTGTCCAGCTTATGTCCAATCCCACCCCTGGCCCACTCACTGCTAGGGGCAGAGCGAGAAAAAGAGAAAGCCTTGATGGTGTGCAAGCGCTCCTCAGCAACAGCCAAAACACTCGTATGCTGTCAACACTTTTTTACTCACAAATCCAGAACACGGCACCATGCGGGCTGCTCCGAAGAAAATTAACTCCATCCAAACCACACCAAATCCAAAAGTTCAGAGCAAAAGTTCAGAAAGCAGATGGATGAGGTTGGTTAAAAGTGGTGGTTAAAAGTGGTTAAAAAGAAAGTGGTTAAAAAGAAATAAAAATGCACATTTTATGGATGAGTGCTGATATAGACTGGGAAACAAATAAGGTATTTATCGGCCACAGTACAAGAAGGATAATATGATCTATTTCACCTGTTTAAGTGAATAAATTAATACAGAAAGAAATAGAGAAGCTTGATAAGTTCATTCAACACCCTAAGAAAGACATACAAAGAACATTATTTTGTAGAGTGAAAAACAAAGATTTCATAAATTTTCTAGTATTAATACCATGTGAAAAAAAATGGCTCTAACAAGCATCTGAAAAATATTTCTTAGGCTGCATGAGACTTAAAACCTTTCTTGCTATGCTCTTAGGGCAATACATCACTATATTATCCCTTGCAATATACTGTATTTGCAGCACAGACTACGCTACATTTGCTATTAGAAAACCAGAAGAAAGAGTTAGAGACCACCATTCTTCCAAAATCACATCAAACTTTGCATTGCTCAAAATAAGCAACTGGCAGACTGCTCAGATTTTATAGGCAATTAGATTATTCCTTTTCATGTGTAGGGTTTGTTATTGAACTAATCATGTCCTGATGCTTGCAACCTTAATTCTACATATTGCTATAAAAACATACAAGTTGTAACAAATAAGCTATTTTTGACTCAAGTTGATCAAGTATTTTCAAGTGAAGTTGTTTTCATGTGTACAGAATATGCTGATTTCTTGAGGCCAGAACATTTCATGCCAGTATGAAGGGTTTTCTGGCATTATTTTAACATGAGGATTTTTGGCCCAGCACAGAGGTTGTGTCAGGCAGGAAGGCTGAATGGAAGGTGGAACTCAGTGTCCAGAATTTCCTAGAATATCTAGACTAGTGGGATAAAAAGTCTGATTCAGCACAGAATGTGCGTTTTCGTCATCCCAGGTGAATGTCCGATGTACCAGGCTCTTATGAAGCAGGTGCTTGCACCATCTTCTCCAGAATCCTTCCAACAATCGCATGTTCTTTCCAGATACCTGCAGGAACTGTAGTCAATATTATGGCAGCCACCTGTCCAGTACATGACTTGAAATCAGACTTGAAGTTACTAAGTGGTGCCACGTTTGGGCCTTATCCTTAGGAGGCAGTTGCCCTCTCTGTCCCGGGGTGAAAGCCCATAGGGAACCCAGGGAGAATACAGGACCTTGGTAATGGTGTGAGTGCATCACCTTCAAGTTTCAGAATGATCTTGCTACTATCCTTTTGGCTATCATGAGCCAGAGCTTTTCTTTCTTCATCAGACTGTTTGGCTTCTGAAACCTCCTCTCCCAAAATATTCCCCGATGTTGTGCACTGTCAGCTGCTACACCGAGTGATGTCCCCACCATGTGCTGTAAGCCCTGGACTTAACGCCTTGCTACCTAGTCCACACTGCAAAGGTGCCTCTTCTGAAAAAAACATCCCTTCTGCACCTGTGACTCTGCAGTTGTTGGTGATGTCTCTCTGTGAAACCCTCCCTTACGCAGAAACGGTGAAAATATATTTTGTTTTAAACTTTAACAAAAAAATTTTAAAAGCCTGGTAATTATTCTGACTCTCAACTTCTGTTATTCCACCCAATTTCATTTTAGCTTTTTGTTTTGCCACAGAAATTAATTTGTACAGTAAGGAAGTAAAAGACATTTGAAAAAAATTGCTTTCACTGAAAATCAATTTGCTGTGGCATTTTCTCCTTCTAAAAAAGTTAATTTGAGGAGAAAACATTTAGTTTAAAAAAAAAATGAACAGTTCTAATTGTGATTTTGGAAGCAAACCAAACAATATATCGGAAAGGGCTTCTCAGATTGTATGAGCTCACTCTGTTCTTCTCCTGCTCAAAGCCTTGTTAAACCGGTCACACTGTGGACATAACCCTCAGCCTCATCTTTTCTCCAAGCTCTCTGTTCTCATAGATTTCTTCAGAAGGTCTCTAACTCTTTCTTTCTACTTGCACAGAAGATGATATAGGCTTCTCGTAGCCTGTCAGAATTAACAGGCTGCACCTACAGAATTGAGTCAGCACAACTTTCTCGGCGGTTTAATGCAGATTCCTACACTTGCTAATAGTTTGGGTCAACAGATGAGCCCTACATTTCTTTGCAGGGGCATAGATCGTACTATCCTGATACAAATGTCAAATAAATTACCCAGCCGTTAGTTTCTTGGCCATACTGTTCGGGGAAATAAATAAGGCAGTGACCTAAGCTATTGTTTATGAGTCAGGTCTTCATCATGTAGTAGATATTATTGTACGTGAGAAATAACAGCACAAGCAGAAAGATCCCAAAATTTTGCTGTGGGGTTGCACTTACCACATGGTATATTAAAATATAATGAAAATATATTATGTTACGAGATAGAAAATAATGTCAAATAGAGGAAAATGCAAGCAGGCTCCTGACTGAATAAATCAGGGAGAATACGCAAGGCAATAAATTCCAGTCAGTTTCCTCGCTGTGTGGGCAAAAAGGGATTAAACAAGGCAGTGGCTTAAATTTATAGTAGCTCTTATTTATGAGTCAGGCCTCAATCATGTATCAGAGACACTAGGCCTATAATAATGGCACAAGCAAAACAGAACTGATTCTCAGAGGGCAGATGCCTTCAGGACATGGAAGTGTGCTACTGCACAATGTAGAAACAGAAAATGAAGGCAGAGAGGGAGGAGAACTGAACAACACCCTCACCATGTTTCCCTGCTATGGAGGACAATAACCCCAAGATTTTCCTCTTCTGTTGCCTGACTTCCTTACCTCCACCTTTGCCAGTTCCTCCCTTTCCCTACACTATTTCTTCATAACTATTTCTTCCTATAGTTTGAATCGGGAAAATAACAGAAGGGCTTTCTGCCAAGTCCGGAGTGTATGGGGAGCTGGAGTCGCTCCTTTTGTCAGCTGTCTCATCAGAACAGCTCTCTTTCTCCCCATCTTCTACATACTTGTGACAATCTTATATAATTGGGCAAAGTATCTGACAAAAATGCCTATCGTTTGCTTGTAAAATACAGGGATACACATGTAAAACAGCAATGTCTCACAAAAGAGCTGGGATGATAGTAGCTACCAAATTAAACATGAGCTTGCTTTGTGATCCTAGCTGAAAAATCCACTACAATTTTTGGCGGTGTATGCAGAGTCATCATATCCGATTGGCAACACACGGCTCTCTGCAAGCCACCGAGTGAGCTCCAGCCACTTCGGTACAAGGGAGATGTCAAAACAAACTGGTGGGAATTCGAAGCGGAACACTCCTTTCCCCTCTCCTCCCTTCACGCCTACCCGCCTCTGAACATCTGACGAGGCTGGAAGAACTGCTACATCCGGAGCCTTTTAAATATAGAACTTGTGAATGGTTTGTACTGATTCATATATGCATCACTGACACGGTGCTGGCAGTAGCACAGCAATGAGTGCAGCATAAAATCTATGTGAAATAGAAGAGGATATAACTTTTCATTTATGTCAGTCAGACTTTGGTTCAGTGAATACCATTTGGTTAAACCAAATTTATACGTGGGACATATAGCTGTGCTATATTAGGAGTGTTTTGGCCAAAGAGGTATTGCCTAAGGAAGAAGCAGTCTGTCAAGAGTGACACGCACTGCTGGTGCATACCAGTTTGGCACAAATTTGGTCATGAAAGGTTTCTTCAGTGCAGGCTAGAAGGTCCAGTCAGACCAGAGGGAGGTCTCAGAGCAGCTCATAGTCTGATGGTCCTACTGACTTGGGATGTAAGAGAGGCCAAACCAAGTCTCTCCATCTCATGTTTCATGCTGGGGACTTGTATTCAATCTTCCACACTCCAGGTGTACAAAAGTAAACACAGGATGGAGTCTCTAGCCAAACAGCTTTTGATTATTTACTGGGATGCAAGAGACACAAGTTTGAATTCTTGGGACAATAAATATTAATTTATGCAGAAGTTTGTATTCCCCCTTGAAAAAGCCATCCCAAAATAGCAAGGAACAGTGGCTGAGGCACACATGAAAGACAGAGAGCAAGAGAGAAGCAAAAGTGAAGTGAGGTGAAGTGATTCTAGTTTCCTCTACAACACATGGGAGGTCAGACTACTCAGGGGCGTTCCTTATAGTCATCTTCCTTCTTATTAAAGCCTCAGAAGGTCTTAATTTTCATTCTAAATGGAAAAGAAACCTTACAAAATCTCAGTATTCTTGCATAAGGGAAAGGGACTATGGGAACTTACTACCAGTCTGGTTGATAGAAATATTAGAAACATCAACAAATACGTCATAAAGAAGAGGAATAGCAATAGGCAAAAATGGTGTAACTGCAATAACTGTCAAGAAAAGCATATACCATTTGGGTGACTAAGGCAATGAAATCTCTTTGCAATTAAGCTGTGCAGGCTGGACAGAGGGGTGGGGGCCAAAGCTGAGGAGAACAGGACTTTATTGGTGGAGGATGGGCAAAAAGTCTCACAATTATTTTGCTTAATTCCTTTTGTTTTAAGAGTCCACATCTCTAGCAACGTATAAGCATTCTATCTTAATTCCTCAGGCTGAAATATTTTTGAGTGTAATCTCAGAAGAAAGCAGGTTTTAAATTGAAAGGAGAAAGAAGTAAATATTTTACATTCTGTAGCATTCCATAGAGATAGAAATGCATCATGGCCAGGTTTTTCTCAGATTATGTGTTATTTTCTAGTGCTGTTATATGTTTTACAAGACACAATATTGATTTAATGCAGTAGTTGGTTCTCTTGTTGTGCCTTCCAGGCACTATTCATTAAAAAAAAAATAAAATAACAAAACCCTCACACTTAGCAAAAAATGCTATATACTGTACTGCCCTGTTTGTAGCATTAGAGACTGTGGCTTTTATGCCATTCATACAAGTAAGTTGCAAGCTGAGACAAATAATACTCCAAAATCTGCAAAATGCCCCTCTCAAGTCTGTTCAGTTATAGTTATTCCCTTAGCTGTTTGGGATTTACTAGTAAGTCTTGAAAACTCAATAGAAGAAATTACGTTTATTTGTGGAAATTATGCTTCTCTGGATACTTATCAACATGTGATCTGCTTTTCTGTTCATTCCGAATGGTTTGGGGACCACGTTCTTCATGATTATGCCTCCTACTTCTGAAATCCAATTTCCTTTTTTTTTCATATGTGAAGCAACTGTGTTGCTGCAAGTAGGTTGCTTTGTGCCCTTCTGAACTAAGATCTCCTTCACAACCTTCTCGAATAGCTCAAAGCTTAAAGGAGCAAAAGTAAATATATTTTTCTTACTCTTTAACTGTATTTATTTTACGTTGTCTGCTACCCTGCCTGCAGCACTGCTAGTGTTCCCAGAGCTCATGAACCTATTTACTTTCCATCCACTGCCTGCTGCAGAAGGCTTTGTTCCTGTCTATCACAGTGGGAAAAAATGTTCACAGCTTTCCGGGTCTTATCATAGCAGTTGCAAGTAGACAAGAAATATAAACAGGCTCAGGAGATCTAGGTCTGAGGGTGGAAGAAGACAATTTTAACTTTCAGGATTGAACACTTGGAGAAGACTTTGCCAGGACCTGTTGAGGCAGCTGAGAGATGGTGCAAAAGAAGAAAAGTCTGTTTACCCCTTCTTCCTTTAAAGGAGTCCATCTTGTCCCCTTGCTGTTGTGGACTGCTTAGCATTCGAATGGCAGAAGCATTGGGGTGGGAAATTCTCCAGTTGATTAGGAGATGAGCCTCAACTATTGCTCTGCCATTTACAGATTAATTATGGGAACTTCTCAAGGTTGTTTTTTTTGGTTTTGTTGTTTGGTTAAGGTTTTTCAAGACTGTAAATGGAATAAGGGGTTTGCAGAGAGGAAAACTAGAGGGAAGAGAAATTTTGAGGTTAAGTGCTTTAATTCAGAAGATTTCTATTAAGGAGAATCTACACGATGCCAAGCATGTGAGATGCTCACTGTAACCTCTTGGGTAGTTTACAATACGTTAATTTTACTGTGTTTAGTCTTATAAATTCAATGAAGATACTAGAATGATCTTCTGAAGTGGCCAGGGAAACCCAGGAGCAGTCTTTCCTGAGGAAAAGGGGATAACTAAGGAGATGTTCTGGAGTCTGTGGGCAATCTTTGTGAGCTTCATCTGTCACAAATGTTGCATGTCTGATATCATCTTCTGTCACTTTTTATTTCATTTGTTTACAAACTGAATTTTTTTTCCCCTCAAAAATACATCCAGGGAATATCCTTCCAAGTGTTCTATCAAACAGTTGACCTTGAAAATGGAATAACTTGCAAATGAATAGAGAACAAGCTAAGACAATAAAAGCATTTTTAAAACATTCCTTTTTTTCCCCTCTTTTCTTACTCATACAAGTCCTGATGTCAATATTGTGACTGAGCTACAGAAACGGCCTGTTTCTACATTTGGAAGAACAGAGATGATCAATGCAATGTGTTTTGTAAGTTTTTTTCTAGTGATAAAAGAATAGTGAACCTGATGAAAAAAAGATGTATTTACCTCAAGTCAGTCTTTATTCTGTTTGCTATACGGAGACAGGAAGTTACCTTGAGGAAGGGACTTTTCTTCTATGCTTCTGCAGAGTCCAGCATCATGGAGCTAGTAGCAGTTCGTAACTTTGACATTACTTTAATACATACAAATAATAACCCTTATGTCCCTGATTTAAAAATCACGCATTCGTGAAGTACTACCAGAAATATCTTTTGGTCAAATTACATAGGAAAGTCTTCTTGCCACCTTTCCACATTGAAGAGATAATAGCAGTGATCACATATATGATTTGCAAACTAAATGAGCACTTCCATCTTTTGTGTGGTAGTTTCATACCCTCTAGTTTTATTTGGAAGTTCAAACGGCTCGGGCTAGCCCAGCCCCAAATCCACAGAGTCTTTTGGCATGACTGCAACTAACTCACATTCCCCACAGCAGCATGAGGGCAACATCAGCAGAGAGCCCTTCCCTTTCCCGCGACTGCTGGCTCGATGGGCTAATCCAGTAGCTAGGCAACAGGAAGGAGAGGAGCTGGGGGCCAGGGAAGGAAGTTTTCGGCAAGGAAGGGCTGCCTGGCTGTGTGAGGGAAGTCTACATATTTCCTTACAGAACAGACTCCCTGCATGATAACACGGCGTAGTAAATCTTGATTGCAAGTGCTGTTTGAACGGGGTCAAGGTTTGCCGAGGGTAGTATACCCACATCTAAAATTAACTCAGCAGTCTTCCCCAAATGTCCCACATTCTCATTCTACGAGACACATTTTGACAGTCCATGCTCAGTGTTAACTAATCTTATGCAAAGCAGTAAATTTGGAGAAATATATTCCATTGCACAAAGTTGCTAATCTATGTAGAATTCAGCAGACAATTCTGTAGTTATTGCAATGGTAATCTGAGCCAATGAAACTTTTTGCCCTGCCTATATTAGATCATTTGTGTTTCAGAGGATGAAAGCAGTTTTTAAAAGAATAGCTTTCTGTTTGTACACTTTCTGTATTAGCCAGTGAAGAAGTATGCAGAAGCTGGTCTAAATTTGCTTTGTTTGTATGCACCATGTACATATTTATGTGTGCTTCATGTATTTTTTCATTTAAATTTCTCTCTTTTCCCCTCACTAATTCCTTTTATCAGTGTGTCCTAAGTGAAAGCCAAACTCAATAAATCATCAACCAGCTTGTATTTCTATGGCATCTGTCGCCCTGATATCTAAGCATTATTTAAGTTTGTGTTGAATTTTGTGTTCAAATTTGCCCATCCTTGCTAGAAAGAAGCATGAGGCAATTTCAAGAGCAATTTACAAGGAGCTTTTTTTCCTCCTCTGTATGAGAGCAGCAATTCCTCTGATTCACAGGTTGACAGGAGCACATCACTCTGGTGCTCAGATCAGTGCACGAGCTGCCCATCGAATAGCAGATCAAGTTTAAAGTCCTAAGGGCAAATTCTGCTGTCAGTTACACAGGTGAACATGTAACTGTAAGAGCAGAATTTGGCCCCTAGTCTTGATCTTCAGGTCTCTCAGTGGGAAACTTGATTACTGTGTTTAGGACAAAGTGTAAGAATGCTTTGTAAAGAGCTTGATACACACATACCGTGAAACACAAGTCTCTTTTTCTGGTTACCTTTTGATAGCATTTGGGAAGTTCTTGGATTACAGCAGCTCTTGGGCTGCATGTTGTACTATTGTATTCCTTTAAAGAAGAATCATTTTCCTTGAGCCCTGATATGCAGGACAGTAACTGTAGCATTGATAAAAGCTTCATTGCCATATTTTCATGAAAGGATTAGCTAGGAAAATTGAAGTTGTGAATAAACACCCAGCCTCTAAGATAATGTGTAGTTAATTTTTTCCCTCCCTCTTCCTTCTCTTTTCAACAGACCTCCCGAACAGTGTCCTGGGTTTCTTTAGCACTTGAAACAGTCTAGATTTCAGAACCATTTCATAACAGTTGTCTGTAGGCACTTCTGACAAAAGCTGGATAGTGACACAAATCTGGGCACTCTGTTTTGTGAAATTTAAAATTTGTCTCTCTCATCATTCTCTGGGGTTCCGTTTAGCCTTATCCAAGTGCTTGAGTGATCTTTAGGTCCTTCCTCCCAGGATGTGAGTTCACCCACAGGATCAGCTCTCTGACCTACCAAGCGAGCCAGAAGAGAACTCACAAGGAGAAGGTGCTCAGAGCCTGCTACAGCTTCGGTGTTGCTCTACTGTAGTGGTCCTTTTTTTTTTTCTTTTTTTCTTTTTCTTTTTAAATTTTTTTTTTCTGACAATGTGAAAGGCAGCTGTTTTCATGTTTTTCCCAAGGGCCTCATGAAAATAAACCAATACTTTCTGGATTTGGTGTCTCACACTGAGGTTGTGAGGAAGTGCGGGCTTTCAGGTTTTGCAGAAATAGTTTTCTTATGGCGTGACGACTGGCACTGGTTCTAGGCTCTTCCGCAGAGGACCCCTAAACTCCACGCACCCCTTTGTTTCTTTGCCCCACCTCTTCACAGCTCTGGTCAGATAGATCAGAGCAATGTCCACCAGATGGCAGCATGCCATATCGAAAATCAGTCACTTAAATCAATATTTAGGCATCTAATTTTTTATTTTTTTATTTTTCCAAGATGCACCATTAAACCTAATAAAAACTTGTGACCTCAGAAATTGAGGCCATGTATTTCAGGCACATCAGCTACTGCCAGTCTCTAGAGGAGTCAGTGGGTGGGAGAACAGCATCTTAACATGATGCCAACACTTCCCACCCCACTTTTGGGAGGGCAGAGAACGCGAAAGGTGCAATGAGGCAACTGTCCCTCCTCAAGGCCTTCAAGGGATGTCTCTGCTCTCTGGCGTTACTGCTTGGCATGTCTTGGACATCACACCTATGAGGACCACATGAGCAACTGCAGGGTGTAAGAGGTAGACGGACCAGAAGTGCCACCAAGGCCTCCATCTCAGAGGCCTTTCCCACCACTTGGTGACCTGGACAGCAAGCAGGCATAGCGTCACCTTGCTGCTGGCTGTTGCTGGCCTGGAAGAACTGTGTCCAGGTGTCAGGACATTGCTGCATCAGGACATTGCTGCCAGAAGCCTGCAAGAAGAAAAGGTCCAAACTCCTTCTAATGCAGACAGGAGCCAGGCAGAGCTGATTGGCTTGGAAGAGAGTTTCAGAGCAGACAAGAGAGGACAGGTAGGAGGAGACACTTTGCATTCAGACATGCACGTGTGTGTGTGCAAGATGGGAAAGCCCACCTCCCATTAAAATCCCCCATTAACAATGTTAAGAAAATGACCACGATGATTGTGTTGGCTTCAACATGGCAACAGTGTTTGCAATACCACCAGATCATAGATATGTAAAGCCATGAAAGTGGTCATTTTTATCACGAATGTTGATTCATAGTTCCATAACTAATCATGACAACTTTATTAATTGCTTATTACCAAGGGTTTTCTCTTTTATTAGAGAACAAGTGACTTCCTTCCCTTGTAGTGGTGTATATTTCTCTGTGTGATAGAGATTAATGCATGAAGCTTTGCAGGAAACTGCCTCATTGATTTTGTTGCCTTTGTATTTGTCTTCCTTAGGTGACTTCCAGTAACATAGATAGAGGGGACACAAAGAATTTCACTGGGATATCAAATACTGTGCTTACAGCACTTCAAGTTTTGGGCTTCATTTGGAAACCTCGTAAGCAGTAGGTCCGTTTTTTTCTTTTGTAATTTTTCCTTCAGTTTTATTGACTTATTAAAAAATGCATTGTTAATTCAGATCTAACAGTATGTAATGGCCAGTTATTTCGACCTGTATTGGTTTTGCATAATGTATCATTACCATAACATACTCAAGAACACCTTCTATCGCTTTTTGCACAACATAGTTTTGTATGCATATATGTAATTGAATATACTTCTGTATGAGACCTTATACATTTTACTTTTATATATGTCTCTGTGTGTATGTACGTATTTTACCAGCATTTTAGACGTACTCTGGAAAATTGAAAATTTCTGTTGTTAGTGTTTAACCTTATGACTCTGCTGTGTGTTGAATGAACAATTATTATAGGACCATTTCACCCTACACATTAGTAGCATATATTGCATTCACTGAACCTAAGAAAAAACTTGACTTTAGATCCGAAAACCTTCAGTAAGGAAAAGTCTTATATCAGTACTTTTGAAAACCTATAGCTTGGGGATAGTGTACATGAAAGAATGCAAGAGAGCTGATGGGGTACTTTTAAAAAATGTCCTGACAGAGTCAAGGTGATGGCCATTTTTAGCTGCCCTGCTATCCATCACCTCTTTCAGCCAGGCATACTCCATCATATGCAACAGCCTCATGAATTTATGCATCAAGCTGTGCAGCCAGTCGTGCCGAGGGCTCTGGTGACAAGTGAAATTGCTGTGCGCCTCATTTAGCTGTTTATTGCGCCTGAGTACGTGTTGCAGCTGTCATCTTACGATGGGATGATAGTGCTCGTTAATAGACAAGACAGGCAAATAATGATGGAGACTATAGCAAGAGATGCTCATCTGCCAATAGGCTCTCAGCAATATCACAAACATTCACAAAGTTTTCAATCAAAAACAACACTGCAAGAAAATACTGAGGCCAGCATGTGTTTTCTTATATGACTAGCAGTACAGATTAAACTTCTGAGAAACTGCAGCCCAGTCTACCACATAACTTAACTTCTTGACATCTTACCCTTTTTTTTCCTCTGTCTTTTTTAATGCCTTTTGAAAGGAATGATTAGTACATGGCAAAATAACCCACCGTGTTCTTTCCGCTTTTCTGGTCCTTTAGCTGCAACTCTGTCTGCTGTAACTGGAGTTGTTCCTCCTTGTTTGAGTGGCGAAAGTTTTGCTTAATAAATTTCGGTTGCCTACTTATGCTATTGTCCATTAGCCTGCTTGTCAACCACCCCTGTAAAAAAAAAACAAAACAAAAAACCAAAACAAAATTCTATTTTAGTGACATGCAAAATAATTTTAATAGAACAAAACCACCTGTGAAGGCCACATTTCTTTCTGTGAAAGAGCAGATATGATGAATGCAAATTCAGCCTTATAAAACTCTCTCAGTAAAGATGGCGCCATATTCTACCTTTTTGCTCTACATTAAAATTTGTGATGGCTGCAATTTGCAACATTGTGTTTTATGCAGTTTGCAAAATTCTTTGCTCAGAGTAACAGCTTTATAGACTGTAGTATGAATTTTCTAACTTATTTGCGAGGAAATAAATTTTGTTTTGCAATTAAATCCTTCCATTAACATGGGAAGTAAAGTGTTAATGTATTTGATGTAGTTAAAGAAAGTATTTGTGTATGTTAGATGAAGAAACTTTATGTAAATCCTCCTGGAATTTTCTCGGAAAGGTATTTTTAAACATTTTTAAAGTGTACTTGCTAGACGTTTTACTGAATATTAAGTCAAAGCTAACACTTAAAATAATACGTTAAATAATACAAAACTCTTTCGTGCTTACACACAAACACATAAAAACACAGAAAAGGTATGACTGCAATAAAATACATTTTGTATAATAGGCAACAACACTACAAAGCAGTCGTGCAGGAATACAATACTACAAAAAAAAAATCAAAGTGAATGCATAGTATTTATTCATGTAATAAGTATTTTCCACATGTAAGTGACATGTTTTCCCAGGTTATTATTACATAATAAAATTTTTAAAAAGGAAAAGAACCTGGAAAAGCTACTACAGTTTGTGATGTAATTTATGTGTCCATTCAGTTGCTATCACTGTAATATTGAGCAGGCAAAAATGAATCTATGGGAGGTTTATGACACTTTCAAACCGTATATGTCACAGGATGATCTAAAACTGCTTTGCAAAGGGATAAACATTATCCTCATTTTACAGATGAAGATACTGAGGAAAGAGAATTTTCCTGTTCCAGATCAATATTAAATAAAATATATGTGCCATATGACTTGCTCTTGTAAAAATCTAAGTAAGATGAGCAATCTATTGTGCAAGGACTATAAAGCCAACCTAAGAGTAGCAAGCTTAGGCTAGGTTTCCTCTAAGTGAGCATTAGCCACCTGACATCCCCAAAATATCTGCACGATCTATGCCAGTTGCCTGGAGTCTCTCTGTAGAGACCAAATAAAAGATGCCAAAGTCAAAGCCCTCTGCATCCTTCTCTGATAGGAGGGCAAATGAAGAGTCCCTCTTGCAGCATCTGTTGCTCTCCTCTGACTCCTGACAAGTGCTTTAATTTTAGAGAAATCTGTTGGGTTTTTTTTAAACTTAAATGAAATCAGATAGCCCCACCTTTACAGTCTAACCAATATATCTCTATTTTACTAATTCAAATCTGAGACACAGAGCGATGATGTGATCTGGCAGAGATCACACAAAAAGTTTGTGTAAGACCTGGCTGTTTCCCACCGGTGGTTTCCTTTCTATGAATAAACTCCATAGCATCTTTCAGAGGCTGGTCCCTCGCTGTGAGATGAATGAGTCACTTTCTTCCTTCATGAGGGAACATTAAAAAAAATATTAAAAAGCTGTAACACTGACTGTACAGTCACCAACCAGGGTTTTTTTTTTGTATGAAACTAAGTTATTATGGGGGGAAAACTGGCATGTGTGTGGCTTTGATGCCTGGGTGTATGTGGGCAGAGTTAAGGTTGAGCAGAGAGTCTTAATGTTGGAAAACTCTTGTCATTTGAATGCTCCAGTTCATGGTCTTTATTCTTACACATAGCTTGTCTGTGACTGTATGTTTGTATATATGCAAATAAATATACATATAAATATATATAGGTAAATATAAACATGTGTATACTTCCACATATGAGTTTCTGTGTCTATTTGTTATGATAGGAGACTGACTTTGAGGCAGCATTTAAATGAGGTAGTCAACAAAGAAACAGATTTTGTAACCAAATGAGAACATGTTTTTGTGACATGTCTTTCCTGTCTGCAAAATGCATTTTCTCTGGTTAAAGAGGTGTCAGTATTTTTTCGAAGAAGATATTTTTGTTGAAAAAATGTTTGGCTGCTTTTCCAAAGCAAAAATGTAGTGGGAAATTCTGGTTTAAAGAAAAATGGACAATTACCCCAACAGAACTAGAAAATGTAATGTCAGTGCAACTTCTTTTTAATTTTTCCCTCTGTTTTCTCTTTCCATTTCCTTTTTACATTCATCTCTTTATCTAGTTATAATCTAGATTGAAAAAAAAAGGAGAGAAAGAGAAGGAACTGCAAAAAGACATGATGGAAGGAAGGAAACAAAAAAAAAAAAAAAGGAAATTAATTTTTTTCCTGACTTTTTTGTAAATTTTTCTATACTTGCAGAAAAGAGGTCTGCTGGAAATTTTCAAAACTTTCACAGATTTCATGTGATACTTACATGTAGTTGGGCCAATGGTGATGATAGCTGACTACAGGCACACAGTTGCATCTATGTATTCACTGTCCCAAGTAGGTAACGACATTTATTCTTTCTTCTATTAATTTACACCAGTTTTATGTTGATATTAATTCCAATTAATTCTGTAATTTATACCAGTAAAAGCAAGAGAAGAATCAATTCCAATGAAGCATATATCATTACTAACTATAATTACATATAAAAGCAGTATATGTGCATACATGCACACACACAGTAGTCTATTCTGATTTATGAGATGACATAGCAATAGAATATGGCAAATCTGTGTACAGTTTGTTTGTCTCTTCCAATTTGTGCTGAAATTATTGTGAAGCCAAATCTAGTCTACCCACCACAGTGGTACTGCATTAAAAATAATCTTTCATTTGTTTTTGTCATTTACAGAGCTAACGGTCAGCAAATTTGTACATCCTGCCTTTTTTTTTTCTTAATGAAATGGAAAAGGGATGTGTGCTACATAAAAAAGAAGTTTTATTAATGTTTCATAAAATGGTTGCTACAATCAAAGGAACTGCTATGAAAATTAAATTACTGGGCTGACTCTGAAAATCAGCATAATATGCTCTGTTTAATTCAGTCATGCTAAGATGTTAGATTCTCCTTCATTCTCTCAGCTTTCTCTCTCCTTCACCTGGGGGCATCTGCTGATGAGTCTCTTCTAGAGGTTGTTTAATGACTATTTTACAGCAACTGTCAGCTTTCTAAAGCCCAGTGGCACTGGGCGTCACTGTATTACCAGCCTTTTTACACAATTTGCCTGACTGTAAATCTGAGCTTTAAAAGTACAAGAAAAGCTCTTATTTGATTTAATGACTGGCTGACGGGGGTCGATTAATCTTTTTATGCTTAGGTGTTTCACTCATAAAGGTCATCTTCTGTTTGTTTACTCTTTGCTTCTCCTCTCCATGGCCAAAGAAAACGAGGTGAGAAATTTAAAGTATCACACAATTGGAGCTGAGTGGCTTGGAGGATTGTTATTGTATATAATTGATATCACAGGAAATCCCGAAGGCGCCATTCAGAATCAGGGCCCCATTGTTCTAATCACTGTATAAATTCCCAGGGATACATGGTGCGATCTCTGGGATATGGATGATCTAATTTATGAGAAGGCGCAATGGGTGTGCTGTAATAATACAAAGGAGAGCAAGAAGGCAAGGACACCCAGTGAGAGGAACAGTCACACGGTTTCTGCATAGTTTTTAAGATAACATGAAATAGATAAAGTTTAAAATAGATTCTCCTTTCAACCATCGAGGATGATTAACCATGAAGTAAAAGGCCATGAATACACCACAAGTGATATTTCCAGAAGAACTGAATTTCCATTTTCCAAAGTGACTTAGGTACTTAAGGGCATAAATTTCATCTACATTCATCGAGACTCCAGTACATTTTCCAAAAGTTGTACATGGAATAGAAAAACAGGTCTTATTTTAAAAATCAGTTATGATTCTTTGTCTCATTGAAAATCAAATGGACTTAAGTTCTTACTGGGTACAATTTTTCAAAAGCCTATAAATATGATAACCTAGCATCTACAAAGGAAAACGATGAAGAGCTATATGTATATGATTCTACAGCTAAGATGGCAATGATTACTGGCTCAAATTGGGAGAAAGGCACCTCTTCGTACAAGAATCTTTCTTCACTTTATCAGTCCTATTTGTCCAATGTCATTAACTTAATTTCTGCCATGTAACAGGCTTGGTGATACTGTCTTTTCTTTTGCTTTTGGAATGGTGCAAGGTCCTTTCTGACACTTCAGTGGATTCCATGAGAATAGCACATAAACAGCTATTTGCTCCTTTAATTTTGTATCTTATCAATTCTACTGGGTGGATTGTAAACCTTTCTGTCTCATATATAGTATGAAACCCACTCTTGACACTTAAGTCATAGCCTTGGCAACATTTACCCTGCAAGTGTGAAAAAGTAGAATTGGCTGATCCTTCTATAGCAACTGAATTTTCATGCAACTAGTAGCAGAGGTGAATTAAGTTTTATCACCTTGATACTTAGAGGGTTTATATAACGATCTGTCATGCTATTTAGAACAGTAGGTGAACATCACAGGCTACCTTGATGCCAGCACTGGAAAAGCTCTCAGAGCAGGACTCTTCCCTTGTTGTCTGTGGGCAGTTGTGTCAATTGGATGCAACATGATTCAGTGCAAACAGGCTTTTTGAAAGTTTAAGCTTTCATTAAGCTAAAAGGCTTAATGAAAGTTTGCTTAATTCCATAAGTTTTTTTTTGCAGATTTGGTGTAGAGGTAAAATTGTGAGTGTTGAAGAGAAGATAGACTGCAGCTTTCTCTGGAGTTTTCTTGATTCGCTGTCTTCCTGTACCACCAATCTTTCTCCTTTCTTAGCCATCCCTCCTCTTTAAACTTTTTTCCAGTCTTTCCCTCTTTGCTTTGACTGGATTTCCAGTAAAACTGAAGCAGCTCACATCAGGAAACCAAACTGTAAGCAAAGGGCAAGTGGCAGGATAAGATAAAAATAACGAGGGAAAGCTAGTAGCATCTGACACCACATGAGGACATGTGAGGCTTGATGGCCCTCTTGGAAGTGAGGCAAAGCATACTAGTGCTTAACACGCACCAGCAGTGTGAGAAGACTAAAACCAGCAACAGATAGGACTAATTTTAGGAGGTGAAAAACACATAAATAATTTTACTTCAAGTCCAACTGCACAATGGCCATACCAACTGGCAGGAAACGTCACGGCTTCAAGATTTTGTTTCTGCTTTGGTATAGAAGGAGAAGGGATACCTGTCAGTATCCATCTCAGCCAAAGTCTGATCATCTGGGTACAAGCAGGGTCTGGAAACCTGTAGCTTCTGTTCACTGCTAAGACTGAGCAAGAGCTGGAATATGACCCTGGCTCTTTAATGTTGCCACACCTCCAAACCATCTAATTCATGTCTGTCTGTCTCCACCATTACTCTCTGTTCCCTCACATCTATGTAAAAAGAAATGCATACAGCAAAAGAAAGCAAGAGATTTCCTACATAAACTCATACTTCAGACATTAGGCATTACATTTGAGCTATTCTGCAGTGACAAGTTTTTTCTGTCTTCATCTTTCTCTGGTTTTAATCAGAAGTTTGATTCTAGACTTGAGATCCTTTCCCAGTCAAAGTTTTGTTGAACTCAATAAGCTCCAATAATCATTTAGTTCAATGCATCAGCATTTTTAAGTGGAAAAATCCTCATCAGGGAAATCCTACTCACCTTCAGCATCCTTGTCTCTCTCTATCTTTTTTGCTGAGATGATCCTCTGTATCAGAAGAGGGAAATCATTGAATTAATTTAAGATTTGCAAAATTAATTTGAAAGCAAACAACTTTTGGCCTATAATTTTAAAAGACTCTATTTGTAATGGGTGAATTATTTTTGTAATGGTAGGGGAATCTTGTACACCAATTTAGATTTGGAAGAAATCCCTGGAGCTTCTCACTGGCCAGAAGTTTCTAACTTCTATTCAGTTTATACTGGTATTTAACAAATTTCTTCCTGAGCCAAAATATTTTTCTCTATATATATTTTCCACAAAAAGTAAAGAAATCTTTCCTTCCTCACCTTTGTACCCCTCAAATTTTGGTCAGTTTTATCTTCTCTCCCTTTCAGTACTGCTTTTTTTAAGAACATTTCTTAAGGTCAGTGAACATTTCACTAATACCTGACTTTTAAATTCGTATAGGGAGAGAAATCAAGCAGTGCTAAATTCAATTTTCTGTTGACTTCATTCTTTCTGTTGTGCAACTGTTGGATGGTCAGTTCAGTGCATCGGTCAGTAAAAGTTCCTTAATAGGTGGTTAATGGATATATCTGGAGACTGGAGCACAAGAGTTTCAAGGAATGTGAGAAAAAAAAAATGCACTTCCCCTGTGTTAAAGAGTGAGATTAATGATGAAAGCCTACCAAGTATGTGCTCTGTGAAGGTCCATATTCAGAAGCCTGTGCTGCCTGTCTGCAAGACCAAATACCTATTTTTTGTTCATAACTTGAGGAACTAAAAAGTTTTTTTAAAAATCTGGCTCTGCACCATTATGGCTATCCCAGAATCAGAGAGCCTGTCACAGCCGGGATGCGGGAAAGTAGGAGCCAAGACTGCCTGATCTATGTGACCAGAAAGCACATAACATACAAACCAGAACAGTGGAGATTTTACACATGCCTATCTTACTATTTTGCCTTGTTTTGAGCCACATTCTGCCATACATCATATGCTAACTGCTAACTAGCAAGTCTAATCTCATGTCCTTCATGTTAATAAATGGTCACATGGAATTGCTTATTCAGCAACATAAAGAACAGCTTATAGAGTTTCCAAGTAACCTTGTGTTTTATGCATCAGGTTCATTCTTTCATGCAGTATAAACTCCATTTTGGTCACTGAAACCATGGTCTAGAAAAATTTTAATGACCCCTGTGTTCTTTCTGCAATTCTCAGTGTTGAGGATCACATTTCTTTGAGAAGCCTTATGCTTCCAGTTACTTTTGCAACTGTACTTTCTCTCTGCAGGAAAATTAATCGGAAGTGGATCTGTAAATCTCTGACGAAAGGGTAGGAGATGTTTAAGCTTGATCATTTGATGTGTTGCTATCATTACCAGACTTGGGACTTAAACAGGCTGATTCTTCCAGTGGTCTTATATCTCTTTTATCCTTCTAGTGGTCTTCCCTTTTAAAGTCTGCTTCAGTAACTAAATACAGTTCCGGAACTCTACCCTTCCGCTTCTAGATATGTTATCATTTCTCATATAAATATGATTTCATCTTTTGATCCCTACAGTTTTGCAAACTGAGGCTGGAGGTACTGGAGCTGTGTAGATTCCTGTTTTTCTTGTAACCATTTTGGCAGGCATGTGTCAGTTTGATCGATAATGATGTCTGGATTAGGCAGTCCCAGTGGCAAAAATGGACTCTTCTTAGGCTTATTGCCAGATTTTGAAAGCCGCTATAATGACATTCTGCCAAGCAAGCAAGATCTGAATGCTGATTGAACCCCTTTAAAAAAGTGCAGACTAATAGGCGTTATTGCGTGAATAATAATTAGCACAATTAAGTGGCTGGCGCTTTGCCTGTGAAATTTTCAGAGCACACAATTAAAAAGCTCTACAGAGTTTTGTTGACTATTGTCAAGTATAAAATAATAGAAAGAAGGAATTACCAAGAATGATGCAATCTTGAAGACCATTCATCTATGGCATAGGAAAAATTCTTAAGGAAAAAAGTTTCAACAGAACATATTTAAAGGCTGGACAATAACTGCAAATCTTGGAAGGAAGTGAATCCTCTGATGCATAGATTTTTAAAAGAAGATAAAATCTTGCAGATGCAAATTTTTCAGTCCTCAAAGGTTTCCCTCACATTATGAAGCTGGTTTGATTTTTTTTTAACCTTCTTAAAGTTCTTGCAGAGAGTGAAGGGGCTAGATTAGGACCCTGAAAAGAGCTAATCATCCTTTGTTCTTCCTGAAGTTTATGGGCTGAAGGAATGATGCACTTTTTAAGTCACTTCTGACTTCACTGTGTCATCTCTGAAGGAGTAAGTTAGGTGTAAGCACTGAGTACGTTTTCTATCAAGACAGAAATACGAATGGACCCTCTAGTTCCAGAGATAGGTTCATGATTAGCTATGAAATAAAGATTATTTTTTCTCTCTAGTTCAGCCTTACTTGACATATGTATAGTTTAGTATGAGCTATATATAGCATAGAAATACATTAGCTTAACATCAACTCAGGCAAAATACTGTTAAAATTTATGTGGGATTTAATAAGGAATTAATAGATACAACTGGCTTTATAGGAAATAAAGTCTATCAAACAAATCTAACTTAAAAAAAATAAAAGTTACATGTAAAAATAAATGTAGACTTTTATAAGGCTTTTAGCTTAGATACACATGATCTTCTGGCTAAACTTTATTACTAAACATTAGTAATGCCTGTTATAAGGATTAAAAACTGGGAAACTAGTGGGTCTCTAAAGGTAGCTGTCAAGGAGATTGTCATTTTGAAGGGAGTGGTTTTAACAGGGTGCTTCAGAGATCAGTACTTCCCTTAGCACTATTCAATATTTTCATCAGGGGTTGGGAAGTAAGTATAAAATTGCTGCTGATAAAATTGGCAGGTGACACAAAGATTGGCAAAGTGGTACATAATGATGAAGATGTCAGTCATACCAACGGAACTGAATTGCATAGTAAACTGTGCCTTATTCAAACAAACTACATCTTAATATCGGTAAGTACAAAGTTGCAGTTCTAGGAACACGGCGTGTGGGGGATGTATATGCAGGCCGAAGGACTATGTCATTAACTTGGTGACTCTAGAAAGATTTATGGTTAATTGTAGATAACAACTCATTTTGAGCTCCCAGTGAAATGTGGTGGTTAAAAGGACTAATGCAATCAGTGGATTCAGAAACAGGGAAGTGTTAGCAAGAGGTACAGCGTTTCTACTTTTCTGTCAGGCAACAGTAAGACACGTTTCACTACTAAAGAAGATAACATCATCCACATTTAAACATTTAAACAGGTTATTAGAAAACTGAAATTGCAACAAAGCTCCAGAAAACATTTGAATTTTTGAAATAAAGCTTTCCAGGAGGAAACTGAATTCAGGAATTCATCTCCTGAGGAAACATTTTTACGGAACATTGGTATTTCCACATAGAGAAGATGATGGGTATTGCAGGGTTCTGAAATGCACTGAAAAATGGCATAAGATGAACTTGTGGCTGGTAACTGGAGCTACATGAATGCAAATGAAAAAGTGGCCACAATTTTTTTAATAGCATGGTCAGTTAACCAGCACAACAAAATACCAGTGGAAGTCATGGCCTCTCCAGCTCTTGTGTTTTCCTAATATGAAAACAGTGTCTACTGGGGGGACAGCGTTTAGCCAAGCATGTCACTGGCTTCAGTTCTGAGTTAAAAGGGGAAAATATGCAGAAATTATGGGACTACATGAACCAGCTCTCCTATTTTGCTTCCATGTACTTGCGACTTTTAGGGTCATTCCTTTTTTCCATCTTCCAGCCATTTTAAAGAACCAAGAAGAAATGGAAAGACATTAAGTGAGAAATTCTTAAATGTTTGACCTGCTTTAGCAATTTACTGCTAACTAGTAATCTGTTTTCTGACTGATCTTTTTTTGCCTTGATGGACATTCAATAATAACTGCATGACGTGAATTGAAAAATACACACAAGATAGTATTACTCTACTCCACAGCACTTTCGTTACTGTTGAAAAAATAAGACCCTCAAAGCAGATATAACTTAAAGTGAAAAATGGGGTTTTACTTTTTTTTTTGCTGTTGCTGTTGTAGCTGTGGATGTAAATCTGCTACTTAGTTTAGTGGAAGATCATAAGGAAACCATATGGCTTTCCATGAACTGATTCTGCTTCTGTTAAAAACTTCCAACTTGGCTCAGTCCATGAGAGCAAGTGTCATGCTTCGTTTACTTACATAGAAGTGATTGACTGAAAATACTCTTCACTTAGTTTGATTTAATAGATTAGATATACTGAAAAGGTGTTAATTATTTTTTTTACTTTTCATAGAGGTCCAAATGTCCATCAGAACAGATTAAAGATTTCCTTCTAAAAATAGGTGTTTCTTTTGCTTACATCAGGCAATGACTGATGATCATATGATAGATGCTGACATCTTAATGGTGACTACTGTATTTTCTGTAGCTACTGGTTTCTCTGCTGTCGAAGTGGGTTTTTTTTCAAGAGTGATTCTATTTGGAACCACAGCCAAGCTTATTAAATTAATTAATGGGGACCCACTCCTTATAATATATATGCAAATTTCCAAAGTGCAAATTTGGTTAATAAATGTGAGAAGAATTTGCGCTCTGTTCTTTACTGTTAGCCTTTGAAGGCATGCCCCCACCTGCAAACAGTTTAGGAGATGGAGAGACTGGAAAATCAAAAAGATGTCACTGGAATAGTAATAAAAATAACGCAGCTGACAGACAATGACAGAGCATTAAATGGCAGATAGCAAGTAGTGAAAAACAAATTTATGCAAAATAAGAAAAGAACATCAAAGAGACAACCTCTCACAAAGTTAAAGGCAATGAGTCACTTCATGATGAAAGAGCTAGTTAGAGGTATGAATGCAGTTTATGAAACATTAGCAATCCCCCCACTAAGATGCAATCAAATCTTGAGTATGCAGTATAAGTTTGTAGTGGTAGTGAATAAGAAAAGATTCTGAAATCTTTTGACATATACACAAGTCATAAACATTAAGTAATCTACTTCACAACACTTTAAATTGAAGAACCACGTAAAACCTCCTTGTGCCTTACCTTCATTATATAACGTGCATGTACTAGTCTCCTAGGAATTTCAGAAGCTCATCAATATTTGTTAATCTGCAAGTTCCTGATGAAAAGTGGTATGTGGTATTTCAGCACACCTGAAGTAGCAGAAGCATTAAGTACCACTTAAAAAATTCAAGATTATAATATTTTCCCTCACACACAGAAATAAGAAAATATTATGAAAGCTGTGAAAAAAACCAAAGGCAAAAATACCCTAGCCCTACACAACATAGTGTGTTAATCTACGTTTGTAATCAATACAAGCAGAAAGCTTAGCCACTTGTGAAATAGAAGAATCTTAAAAATCATATACAATCACAAGTTAAAGTGAACTGAAACTCAGTCATTAGAGTGAAAAACAAATTCAGGACCAGAAATGTTCAATAGCACATGAAGTACAACTTTCTCCAGAGAAAGAAACATCCCAGAATGGAAAAAGAAAGGTCAGAGCAATGTTTCACCTCAGCAGGCTGGAAGATGGAAAGATAAAATTGTTCCTAGGAAGGGGTAGAAGACTAAGAAGAACAACTCCTATAAGGTTTCAGCTCTAAATTGGCCAAGGGGTGAAAAAAAGAGATGATGGAAACATAAAGCAAAATGTAAAGCTCCCAAGAGATTTAATCATGGCAAATCAAAAGTGTGATGCTAAACATTGTGTCTCAGTTTCATTCCACTTTGTTTTAAACAAGAAAATTAGCCATCTCATTTAAGGAAAAATCTCTCTCCTATCCTGGCGGAAAGGGGGAGGGGAATTTTTCTCAGACGCCCATTTCAGATAAGAAAAATCCCACTCTTGGGTCTCTATTTCTCTCTGTGGACTATAGAGGGAGCTTGAACGATTAGTTTAAGCTTGATGACAGTTAAACTTTTAGACAGCTAAAGCCAGGTGAGATGAATCCTACCCTTTGTTTTCGGCCCATCACCTCCAGCTGCTTGGAGGGAAGAGGAATATCTGCCTATAGCTATTACAGTGGAGTCCAGATCCTGGCTGGCTTACCTGGCGCTAGAAATGAGAAGTCTAAAAAAGGCTGGTGTCCTGGACACAACAGACCAAAGAATATTGTCAAGTGTTGCACTTGGTTTCCATTTTTTAAATGTTTGAACCTTATTTTTGCCCATTATTCATGTAGTACTAGCCAGAAATATCAGCAAAGGTGGAAATGGCTTGTTCTGAAGCTACAAAGCAACTCTCCTGAATCATTTTCACCTCTCAACTCTGCTTTATGCTGCTCTGTCAGGGAGACATGTGAAGCTCCCCCTACTCTATAGTAACATTTCAAACTATGCCTAGGGGTATTCTTCAGTTTTGAGCAGCGTTTGGCGGTAATAAAGCATTACTCATTTCCCTGCTTGCTTTCTCTGAACCACAAGAGCAAACATATAGTCAGTGATAGCTCTGCTCAAATGTTACTGTATAAAATAAGTGAGCACTTGCATACTTGCTTGCATACATTATCCCATCACAGAGAAAGGGAATAATTTGCTTGGGCACTATAAGAATATAAATTAAATGCAGAATTTGCTTTTACATGCTTAATGCAATTTGAAATAAATGACTATTAGTTTGGTTATGATGTTCTTACAGTTCTTTTTAAATATAGAAAATTGTTTCTTTAAATTATCAGAATTGTATATCTCTATCTATAAAGATATATATAACTCATAAACATATACTTACGTATTTATAATATACATATATAAACACACACATATATACCTATAATATCCTCTCTTCAGACAGTTTATTCTTACAAGATAACGAACCAAGTTTTACAGGGGAGTTATTTGGTACCCTAATCCAGTGTCTCCCATGAGAAAAGATAGTTAAAAAATCACCGCCATAACACTGTGAACATTGTGATTTCTCCCGATGAGTAAAATTGGAGAAATTCCTCCTTGAGAGCAAAAAGGCAAGCTGATTAAGTCAAAGAGGTGTTATAAACCCCAAGGGAAAACAACATGCTTTATTTTTGAAGTATTCCCAGCAGAAGTCTGGGAAATCTTACATGTCCTCTCACCACGATCCATCATTATAACTTAGCTGTTTGCAAATCCTCAGCAGGTCATCATATTTTACACTTGCTAACCATGTAAACACAACTGGGGACTCCTAATTACTGTAGATAATCTCAAAAACTTTCCACTTTCGTAAAGCATACAGAAAAGGCTGGGAATAGACCGTTTCCCATGTCATTGTGTTTTGCTCATGTATATTTTTATAGCTGTCACTTTTCCGGATCTCTGACTGCAAGTGTAAAGCATCTTTTTCATACAGATATAATAGCTCGTAACAACCTTGGAGATGCTCAGTTCTTGTTCCCCGTACAGCAGGTGGGTTTGCTGTGCTTTTGCTAAATTGTTTAATCAAAGTGCTTCGTACTGAAGGGTCCATGAATAAATATTGTAAACATCATCAGGGGAAGTGATTTATATTTACTTCAATTTTGCCAGGAGAAAAGCTAGATTATCTTGAATTAGCAGCTGAAGTTTTTGTATATTAGAGTTTGTCAAGTACATTAAGGAGAGCTTCATGTTCAAAAAAAGACAGAATAAAACAGAATAAAAAATACCAATTATTTATTATTCTATTTAGGTGAAATTTACACCAGTATGCCTTATGACCCTGGCCATGGAAATGTGTATTCAAAGGCCTCTCAAAGTTACCAGTGCCACTGAAAAATTGAATTTTGCTGCCTCAAAGATGAGAATCTGGAGCCACAACATAGCAGGCTGTTCTTTCCTCAGCGAGAGAGATGGCATGGGCAGACTCAGAGCAAAGAACCCAGGGGAAGACCCTCAGGGGCAGGATGGCTTCTCCAAGCCAAGAGGAAGGATGGGGATGAGGAAAACCACTACAGACCAGCAGTGGCCTCTACTGCATAAATGCCAGGGTCTTATGTGAGCGCTGACCGGCACAGATCTGCAGGGCTCAGGCACGGAGAAAATTAATGGGAGGTTGAGGGGTTGTGACTGTTCTTCTGCTCCCACCTGCCTGCTGTCATAGGCAGCTGCCTACTTCACCTCTGCCAAAAGTTTTCCTACTGCATATCAGATTTACACACAGAGTGGTCCCTAGATGTGGTTATTATTTATTTATATACTAGGTAGCAGAATCAAGGGTACAGTAATTATCACTTCTGACAAGAATGTTTTAGGGAAACAGATGAATATACATTTATTATACATATGTGCCTTACCAGGGTAAAAGTTTAATCCGATCAAACCTGAGGTGTGAAGCATGGTACATGTTCGGACAAGAAGGAAGAGTTTACTACTGGCAGATGAAATGTACTTGGCCAGGGTGTTGAATACATTCTTGTAGGTAGAGCATGGCTCAGCATAGGAGATCGCTATGCTATTCCACAAGTAACTGCACTGCAGAATTCACATTTTTTTATTGCAACTATTGTGCTAACAGTTATATTTTAGTTATTCTCAAATTATTTTTGTGAGGTTAAGAAAAACCTACATGGAAGCATCTGATCCTTTGTTATCTATGGTTTTACCTTACGAATTTTGTGGCATCAGGGTTTGTTCAAGAAGTTCTTCCAGCCTCTGGACCATTGAACTGTTGCTGATGATTCCTCGCAATTTACCCTCAGTGGAGGTTACTGTCACCTTGACTGTATTCATAGAAAGACACATGGAAATACATATATACGTGTACAGGTACATAAACGGATACATATACATACGTGTGTAAATATATGGACATAAATGCATATTTGTATATCTATATAAATATGTGTGCATGGCTATTTCTGTGTTTAACTAGAACTGTGAAATGATCTGTCTTGCTTGTTTGCTTGTTTCTAATGGACAGAAGAGAAAGAATGGTTGCTTGCATGGAGGAGACAGAGTGGGATGGGATTAGACTACCAGAGCTGAGGGGCTGGGAAGGACAAGAGATCTATTCAACGAATTGTGCTGCTGGATGATTCATAATATGGCCTCTTTGGAGGGGTTATACAGCATGGAGAACATGCAACAATCACACACATGCTCAGAGGACACACTGTAAGTTTTACAAGGAGTGTTCAACTTATAATATATATCGTTATTCCGGGCCAGATTCTGCTTTTCAAGTACCTATCTTTCTGCAGTGATTCAAGAGAGCCATTTGTATGAATGATAGTGGCAGAATAAGAATCTCGGCTTCTTCATCTGCCGTTCTTTTCAGCTCAGTAACAGAAACTTCACCGTTAAGGTTTTGCTGTGTTCAAACCTGCCTGTGATGAAAAGATTTATATTTGCGTTTAGAAATCCAGAGACATATGGTGAATGTGAGAGCTGGTCAGCAATCAAGAGTGATTGATTCAGGTTTGGTCTATCAATTAAGTGACAGAGCAGTTTTAATCTTTTTTTTTTATTATTTTATTTTAAGCTTGGGACTTCACTGGAATATTATAACTCCCTTAACCATGCCTGTGACAGCTGACTTGTACCCATAAACTTTGGTGCATTGATCTATTAGTTCAGCTACTTCAATACATCTTCTTTTCCATAAATATGTCTGAAAAGCTGCGACTTTTTTCCAACCTCACCAGAGGTATCCTTATTTGGAGTGATCTAATATGTACAGTGGTATCTGCACACGCAGTCTAATATCTGCTTTGAATAGCCATACATAATTCACAGGGAGCAGTATGGCTGTGTGGTAACCTGCAGTTAAGTGACTTAGTGTTGAAGCATTTCCCTAGTCACAGTAGAAAGAGACACTGGTTAATGAGAGTTCCCCTCTTTTTTCCCAGGGCAAGGGGGATGGGAGGGAGACATGGAGGAGGTCTAGATTGCTGCACCAAATAAAACAATAGGGTGGGGGAGAAAAAATGAAAAGAAAAAGCAAAGCTTCTTCCTTGATCACATTTTTAGCTTGTGTCTTTTGGATTCATTCCCTACCTTGTGTCAGTTTTCTGTACTGACAGCAATTCTTGTACACAGTCGCATGGCAAGATTAACTTTAAATCCTCCCCTCCTCCTTCCCCCTCCAGCCCCTGCCTGTCATTGTCTGCTCTTGAGTAAGCAAAGTGAATGTGGTCAGAGCAGTGTGGGACTGTGTTTTTCCATTCTCAAGGGCAGCCACCCTTCTCATCAGCAAATCCATGCTAGCTGCTAGAGCTTCATATATTAAACTGATTTTCAGTCGCGAGGTTAGTTTCTCACTGGTGAAGCACTCAGCATAATAATACTTTACACCTTGTACTTCAGCAGTCCTTTCTAAACACTAATTTAGCCTCACATCCCTCTCTGAGGTAGGTCAGTATTATCCCACCATCTGAATGGGGAAGCAGAAGCCCACAGAGGTTAAGTGACCTATCCAGAGTCGTGCGAGAAATGAGTAGCAATGAGGAGAACAGAAAACAAAGCCCCCCTGGCTCATAGGCTTGCATGGTGCAGTTGGAAAAATTACCAGATGTTCAAACAAGGTTTGTGGCAAAAGAACATAGAATAAAAATTAAAAGTAAACTCTCCTGGGGGAAAAAGCGACACTTTATATTCACTGTTTTCAGACCAGAGAACCGAGGTGAGAGAAGAGTTAAGTGATTTGCTTGAGATCCCATAGGCAATTCTTACCAAACATAGAAATTATGTGTGTAGTGAGGGCAAGAAGAGAGACTGTAATTAAATAAGTGACTTCTCTGATTGTGTTATTAAACACAAAGAGACGAGAAGACAAAAGGAGTGTAACGTTCTGTGTTGAACTTTTAGAAATCCAAAGTCAGTTGCCATTTTTATTTGATCATAGTTCCTTTGTTTGATTTGACTTTTACTTTACTCATTTATTTTCTTTCACTTGTTCTTTTGTTTTCTTTTGACAGTAGATATTTTAATTATTAAATTCCTTGTTTTCTTTAAGCATGTCAATTCTCTTAATCATTCTGGTTTGCTTCTCTCTTTTTATCTGATTTCTATTCCCCATCAATACCTAGTTTCTGATTTTAAAATGTTTCATACATTTACTCATATTTTCTGTGTCTCTAATTCTTCGATGTTTATTGATCCTCAGCTCTGGTCTCTACCATTGGTTGTTGAATTCTAGAGAACCATCCCTTTTCAGTATACTTTAATTTAATTATGTTTGTTGTTTCCAGTCTCTCTGCCAATTTGGACTGACATTACTGAAAATTAAAAAAATGTAACTCTGAAATGATGTCTGTACAGAATACAGTCTCCCTTAGAAGGCTATATTCTACTCCTGTTTCTCACAGGAACTCTTAGATATGATATACGTATGATATTATGCTTTATGTTATGTTATACTATTATTATATTGTGTTTATACTATTGTAGCTTCTTTTTGACACAAAGCCTGAACTCCATTCCTAGGAAAATGGTATACAATTTCTATAATCAGCTATCATGTTTTAAAAAAAATGTTTTGCATGAATTTATGGGTTTTAGCTGTTCATCATAATACATTTCATTTCTGTCCACCTAAAAACATCTGTTAAGCATTGCTATGAATCTGAAAACACATTCATGCCTTTCCAATTTGGCTAACACTTTGGTTAAATAATATCCCATGAGAGTTCCACAACTGAACTTTCTGTCAAACATAAAAGTATTTCTTTTTTATTGACTTCAAAATTTTCAGTTTCCCTTTTTACTTTTGATGCCAGAGAGAAGAAAAAGAGTGTTCATAGTTGTTTTTTTCATAACTGTATCCTTTTTTTTTTTTTTTTAATGTTCTTTTGTCTTTTCAAATGATGGTCTACTGCTGTCTTAAACAGATTGCCCAAACTTTCTCAATTTCTCCTAAAGTGAGAAATTTCCTTTTTCCAAGTCCTTCCATCACTTTGCTACTTAAAAAAAAAAAAAGAGGGTGTATGTAACAACATGCATAATTGTATGAGCAGAAGATTGTAATGACATTGTTTAAACCAATACTTCCAGTAGCAATCACTATCTTTTCCTTAATGCAATTGAAAAGCTTGTTTGCTTCTTTGACCCTAAGACAAAACCACATGCAGAGCCAAGCTTAGATCCCCAATATTCCTGTCTGCTCCCCTGCTTATCTCACTAGGTCATGACTCATATGATAACCAAGATCTCAAAGAGCTAGTCATCAGTTCCAGCTGGTACCTAAATATAACAAACTGTTTTGATGCAACAGAGCGATGAGTTTATGGCAGATCTGTGGGGTACGTTCTGCCATCAGCTCCCAAACACAAAACTCCCCATTGATTGCATGTGGAGCATCTCTCAGCAGACTGTTGGCACGCTATGGCTCCCCAGTGATTCCACAGTGGAAGAAATTCAAGGAATTTGTCTCTGACCACAGAATTTATGAGGCCATGCAGAAGTCCTTCATGAACGGCGGGGAGCAGGGAAACAGTTCAGAGCCTGTTGGGTTTCTTCCTTTCTTTTTGTTTTGTTTGTTCTCTTTTGGGACTTCACATGGGAAGAAGAAAGAGTTGAGAGGGAATTCTGGAAAGTTTTCAGCTCTGGCCTACCTCTGCTTCCACTGAATTATAAGGCTAAACTCCTGCTATCCTCAATGGGAACTGAGGCAAATGCTGAGTATTTTCCTTTTTACAGATGGGCTTTTTTGCATGTTCAGATATGTTAATGTTCAATTCAATACAAGTTTTAATAATACATTTTTAAAATGTAGTTTGTGCTGCTATAAAAGAGCGTTTTGTTCAATTCTAAAGCATTGCTTTTATGCCAAAGAAGAAAGGTTGTTGTAGCCTACAGGGTATGAATTCTTAGCCAAAGCACACAGGATGTCTGCAACTATCTTCTTTGGTGGTAGTACTACTTTACTCCTATATATTACTTCCATCACAAGATCTCAAACCGTTTTCAAGAAATGTTTCTCCACCTGTAATCTGTAGAGTATTTGTGATCCAAGAAACATTCAGAAGTAGTCCAGAAAAAAGCTGTAGTTCCCCTCCTCTGCATTACTCTATGACTGCAGAAAAGAAATATATTCGGAACAAATACTACATTAACTCATTCTTACACACCTGAGCAAGAAAATAAAACAAGGTGAAAAATACAAGTTACAAAGGGGTATGTCAAGTTTAATTTTCCTTGTATTTGGTTGTAAATGAAAATCATTGCAGCAACATTAGAGAAAATGGGCCTTCTATCTGATTTTTTTTACTTTTCTGAGGAAAGTTTAGTCCAGCATAGCAATAACAATATTGAGAAACAGTTCTCTTAAAGAAATCAGGCTCATTATCCCTATTTTACAGGTGGCAATAATGAAATACAATGCAAAATGAATTTTGTTATACGAACATGCATCTAAATAGTACTTGCTTTCAGCATACCTCTTAAATGGAAATGGGACAGTTTTCACAGTTTAAAAATTGTATTTGAAGCAGTGTTATGAGGATAAACAAATACATGTGCATTTCGGGACTATTTTTGCAGTCAGCCACTATGTTTTAGAACTTCAGGCTCATAATTTATTCCACTTAACCTCAGGCACTCTCGCTGCAGGGCTGTATGAGGAGCAGAGCCACCACTACGCACAGGGTTGCTGCATCCAGCAAGCCGACAGAGGAGAGGTGAGCTCTATGCCCCCAGGTCCAGCCAGTAGCAAGACTGAGCGTGTATTCCCTGTACGTACACACACATGTACACCCGATGCATATATAGACATGCACACACAGCTGGCCGCACAGATCAACCCAGAGAGAAAACACAGTACTCATGCAAATACAAACAGCACCGATGGCCTCATCCTGTTCCCCTCCCTGGCTGAGCAGAGTGAAAGGCAGTGGAAACTACATATGGATATATAGAATATGGTATGCTCCAGCAGACAGTCCATCTGGTAGCTGCCACTGGATCCCAGTCTCCTCAGTGGCTGGTACCTGGACATACAAACACCCTGGGTCTGCAACCCCACTCCAGTAGCCCGTACAGACCCTCTCACACACAGATACACACACACATGTCCACACGCTCACAGATACACACCTGCACATGGAGGATCCCTCCAGCAGCTGTACTTAAACACCCAGTTTAATCAGTAGTTGGTCTCTGGATCACCTGGTGTCCCAGTAGCCTCACACTCAGAGCCACACACACGGAAACGGGTGTCTATGGTAGCTGGCTTCAGTGACATACTGCTCTGGACCTTCTGCGCCCACTTCTCTGTACCAGAGAATCACATATTTTCACTAGAGTTCAAGTGCTTCACATCTGCAAATGTTGATCCTATATATTTCAATTTCTTCTCTATCAGTCACTAAGTCTTTTACAAAATCCAGAATAAACACACATCTAAGAATCAAAAGTGCCATCTACTTTGGTGCAGTGTTGCTTTTTGATGTGTCAAGAAGGTGATTTTTTTTTTTTTTTCTTCTGAAAGATCAATGGTATTGGAATATGCACCTAAATACATTATAGGCTTGGCAAGCCTAAACAGGGAAGTTTTCACAATTCCGTGTTTTATTTGAAACATTATATATGGGATGCTAGGCAAGTCCGCATGGATTTAAGGAAGATTAGTGTAATCAGTGTGATGTTTTATAGTTTTGCTACTTAAGCTCATGTCCTCAGACAACTCACATCCAAGATGCATGCATTTTCTCTCAAATAAGAATCCAGTTGATTTTTCTCCCTATCCAATGATATGGGCCAGTAAGTTTGAACCTATTTCTCACACCTGTGAGAAGCTACTTGTGCAAGTAGTCCCAGGGAAAAAAAAGTATGAGATGACTTTCAAAGGTAAAAGTTCACTCATGATTATAAAAGATCCCAATATATGGCTTGATTCAGTCCAAAATCAGAAGATGAAGTCTAGTTTATTTTTAGTTTTTCAAATTAATTTTAATTTTTATTCCTTCTCTGTTGTCCCTGACTATCTTTTCATATTTTTATTGTTTTAATTCAGCCATTCTCTCATTTAATTCTCATTTGTCTTTACTGTTTCTGTCTTCTTGGGTTTTGCTTTCTTTGACACAATATTTCTCTACCAGATATAGTTGTTAAATATGAATTAAAAAGTGATTGAAATCAAGTGTGTCAAGGCTGCGGGAAATGTCTGTGGGATTTGTAGTGCAGTACTGAAGGAAACCCACATACTGTAATAAGAAGATTCTCTGCATTGCTAACCTGCATCTAGAACTGTTTCTGTTATTGTTATATGCTTTCCTTTAGCACAGTCCTTGGTTTCATAGTAATGACAGCCTTGTCATTACAGCACAGACCAGGAAATAACAAGGTTTGAATTCCACTGCTTTCTCTTCCATACATCCTTGAATGAGTCACTGAGACCTATTTTATAATGTGGTCAAGAAGCATATGGTTACTTTGGTTTGAGAATTCAATCTGAAATCCTACTACTCCATTATCCAAAATGCATAAGCACTTTTGGAAAAAGCCTAAACTTTCTTTTTCCTGATTTTCTTGTCTGAAAAATGGAGGTGATGATTATAAATACATACAGTTAAGGACTGAAAACTAAACCAGAGCCTTTCAGGCATGCTCAGGTTTGTGGGTAAGTTGAACCTTTTATATATTTTTCTGGATATGAAGGCAATTATATTAATTTCATTTGCAAAGATTTTGTTCAAAATCTGTATTTTTGCTCAAATGTTTTCTAAATACAGACTACTGTATTTCCTAAACCTACATCTTTTGTCATCATCTAAAATAAGGGCACTGGTGATCAATACTTACTGGTTAATTTCAGAAATTAAAAAGATTTAATCTGCTTAAAACTGCTATAGAAACATTCTGTCAAAGCTTTTATAGTGCTGGTATCAATTAATAGTTTGAGCTCAAGAAACAATTTGTAGGACAATTTGGTCTCATAATTACCTCTTCTGCAGGTAAGAAATAAAGAAATTTAAACAAACTATACAAATCTTTCTATTAGATGATGTTAGATCCCAGTTCAGTTCTATTATACTGTCTCAGGAGCCCAAGGTTAATTTCCCTCTCATGGCTTGACCGGAGAAGGTGGACATATTCTGTTCAATGTCAGAAACACAAATTAGCATGACTGGGCACAATCAATAATTTGTGCTAAGAAAAGCTCAAGGCAAGGATAACGAGACTGAAGGTATGTTGGCAGAATGAAGTAGGAATCTTAGCTTGTCAGTCCTCACTGTTCAACTTTTAACATCAGCATAATAAAACCCATAATGTACACTAATAGAGCATACTGTGTAACTAGATATTAAAGGCTTCATAGACCAGAAGTTGGGAAATATTACAGATGGCAGAGTGAATGAAGAGGGTCTAGACGTTTTGTGATCAGGTGCTAAAATCCTCATAATTTTGTACAGTAAAGACCAGAAACCAGCAAAGCTGAAGCACTTGAGCAGCGTGACAGTGGGCGAAAAGACAGGCTGCTGCAGAGATTTGGAAGAGCTGTACAGGTTGTGCTTTTCATATCATATCATAACACATCCATTAATCATGAGAAATACATGAACTAACTTGATCAAGTAAGGTCCTTTTCCCCGTATGCTTCTAAAACATGAGGTTTACTTTCTACATCAGTAAACTTGATTCCGGTAAATCCATCCATACTGTCTCTTATTTGGATTGTCCGGCTCTGCCACCTCTAATTCCTCCCAACAGATTAGTGATGAAGTGTTTTGCTCTCAGTGGTGAGTCAGAGCATCCAAGCTCATGTCACATGGGCTCCAAAATCACATAGACAGCTCTACACAGCTGCAGGGACTGATGCCAACTTTATCCTCTTTCACGGTAATCTCATTAGTACCTAGCTATGAGAACATGCAACTCAGATGTGGAGCATGGGTGACTAGAAGAGAAAATGAATATGAATTTATCTTGATAGATTCCATGTCATAAATAGCCCAACTAATGTTAACTTCCCCATGCTTCTACATTTTTTTATGGAGAAGAAAGAAAAGTGAATAATAAGTTTTTTTTTAAAATGTTAATTGAGATTCCCATGGAAGCAGAGAACAAATCGATGGGCAGATTCAAAGTAAATTTGACTTTTGAAACCTTGTACTTGATTTTTATTTTGAAGTGTCTTATAGAATGTGATTGGTAGGAATTGGATCTGAAGCAGTGATATGTTAGGAATATGTCAGTATACAAGGATCACCTGCCTCTGTAAGATATCTACCTATAAAAAATTAGCTTTTCATGAAAGTCTAGCGGGTTTGGGATTTTAGGGGTGAGTTGTGTGGGATTTTTCCTCCCCCAGATTATACCCCTTTCTAGGAATAAAAGCTAAAGTTTTTGAACTATTATTTTATCTGATCCCCAACATCTATAGGTTATCCTTCACTGAAAAGCCACTTGACCAAAAGACTTCAGAAAATGGGGAACTGTCAGTGTCATAAAACCAGAACAAACCTCAGTAGCCCAAAGCTCAAGCAAATCTTAAATCCTTTTTTTCTCATTACAGCACCAAGCACAGATTTAAAGCTTTTCCCTTCTATAACAATGGATTTTTAGCGTGTGAAAGTGGAACTTAATCTGATATTTTACCTGCATTTAAGCCTATGGGGTAAGAAAGAGGATTTTAATAGTTACTATGCGTCAATTTACAAAAACCCTATGGAGATACTCCAGGACACCTTATCTTTTGAAAACATCAGACTACAAAACTATGAAGAGACGCATTTTGTTTATTAGTTTTTACACATTCCTAAACTTTGAAGGCACAGCAACTTGCATTCTGCTATTATGCACATCTTTCCGGCGTTCCTATCCTTGAGTCCACATGTCCTACCCCCAAAGAGGAACCAGTCAGGGGCTAGCACCATGTCTACAGGTACATGTATGCATGTTCCGATACACTGCAGAGCCCTTAAAAAGTATAAATACCTGGGACAGACTAACCTCCCTGCTGTGTGTAAATACTAAATAGTGTCAGTAAGTTCAGCTTGCTGGAGGGATTTATTCTGTTGTACCAGATCAAGATTGACTAAAAATATCACTTCAATGACTGGAAAAAATAACCTTTCATAGCTAGAATATTTCATAAAGACAAGTGTTTGTTTTGTGTTGCTTTGTGAAAGTCCAAGACCCAGAAAACCATCTGGAAACATCCAAATATATATATTGATAAATTTAGAGTGAGTTTTTGCTGCCAAATGTTCCTCTTTGACAAAATATTTCCATAATAACCAACAGAGGAACCTCTTCATCCAGTAAAAACAGTAAATAAACAAAAAGCTCTAGCAAACAAAACCACTCAAATTCTTCTTCCTGAATATGTGAGTGTCACCATATGGGCTTCACCATCCAGATTCTAATGAGGTGAACTATTTTTTTGAAATAACTCGTAACTGAATAGGCACAACACAAAACCTTTACATATAGAATTAATGGCTATTTTTTTCATATAGAAACACATTTATATTTCACTCAATGCTTTGTTTATCTTTTTTGGTTAAGGTAGTTTTCAAAAAGGAGAGTGAAACCACACCTTGTAAAATCAGAATGAACACTGCCATGTCTGTGAATTGGGATTTGCAGACTAAGATCTAAAGATATTTTTAATGAAGTGGAGGAATTCTGTGACTTTCCTTTTGGCATTCCAGTTCACAGATTAATTCAGTTGCAGTAACCATCCTTAAAAAGTTAACTCCTTCCCATATACCTTACAGCATTATGAATTGAAGCCTTTCATGAAAGCTGTTATTTAAATCTATCCAATTCAAAAAAGAAACTGAGCAATGATCTTTTATACCCACATGAAATAGTTAACATGAAGATACTGATCAAAATGATGGTACTTTTTTTCCTCAATAAATTTATGAGACTAACTCAGAAGAAAAAAAAGTTCTACCCTAACCAATCCTGAAAACTAAATTCAATGTACACACTTTGGGAACATAGTCAGAGCCATATTTTTATCACGGTCAAAAATAATTCAGTTTTAATTCAAATCTTTCAAGGACTTTCAAAGTCCTTAGAAAGACTTACAGAACCAATGACTTTTAGATAATTTTACAGAAGTGAAATACTACTCTTATTATTAGTGAATTAGCTAATCTAGAATACTAAAATAAAACTTGGAAAGGTTTTTCACTTCACAGGGTTTTTCAGAGGTAATAGTAGTGATTTGTATTTACACTGAATGTTAATTCTGATTATTTTTAATATTTTATACATGAAAAATCTCAGCTTTGATCAGCATACTTCTGACTGTGTCTGTAAAATCTCTGGTCACCCAAGCTTTTGTGTGTATTTATTTCTCTAGGTGATTGGTCCAGAAGTCCAGTGGAAGTCTTTGATATATTCCTGGATAGAATCACAGCCTCGTACTTTATGTGCCTCAAATGCAGCTGTGACTGCAAAATTTCAATTTAACAGCAATGCTTGAAAAAAATGCAACCAAAATGCAACCAGACCTTAGATACTATTTTAATTCAAAGTTCTGAGGATGAAATTCAGGCCCTTTGAATTCAAAGATGTCTAAAAGGCAGTTGTCTGAGTTATTTACTTCATGCTCCCCTTTATAATCAATGGAGAGAAGCATGTAACTCTAAAGAGCAATTCATCTTCTTCTAAGATAGGAAGGATGAATGTGTTTTAGGTGTGCCTATTTCTCTCTGCTGACTTTGAGGGTAGTCAGGGATGACTAATTCAGATGAATAATTTTTAGATGTCTAAAGTTAAGTGAGATGAATCCCACCCAATAAGTGTACACATCCTTTTCTTCCTGTTTCATCTCTTTTTCAAGGACCTAATGGTAATAGTGCCTTGGACAGAATTTAATAATTAGGGATGTGTGTGTGTGTTTGAAATAAGAATGCTCTTGATACATTTATATGGGTAGATCTGTCCTCTCTTTCTCACACTGTCAAGGCATCAGCTCTTTCCAGCCTCACCCCACTATTTCCTTAAAGGGCCTGCAATCCCCACAAAGTATTCATTCCTCATCCGTAGGACAGTCAGGGACCAGGTGAAAAACAGATGTAGGAGTGGCAGATGAAGGGGCTGAACCACAGAAAACATCCAATGTGAAAGAGAAAAACTGTGGTTTTGATCCTGAAATCTGAGAAGAAACACTCATTGTTTGAGGGAGGTTGTAAACCTGAGACATGGAAGGTGTCTGCCAGGCAGGACCAAGCTGTGTCTTAATGGCCACCTGAGGCAGCCACCTGAGGCTTTTCAGACTCATCTGTAGATAAACTGAGGGAAACTGAACGGCTCTTCTCTACTTAGTCTCTTCTGGATGTAAATATGTTTCCAAAATACAGTCTTTAAAAGAACCCAATAGCTAATGGCAGTAATGACACACAATGAATGTTCTAATTATTTTATCCATATTTAAATACTTTACTAAAAAATAATAGGTATGAAAATGGGAATAAACAATAAACTTTGTACTGTTGCTGCTGATATACCATTCATACGCTCATTGAACAACCTGAGTTATTTGGCACTAAAAGTCTAATGGTCTGTTTGTTTCAAATTTGGTATTTTAAAAAATAAATTACAATGACATTTTGTTTGATGCTGAAAGATGGAACTTCCAGAATGAAAGTGTACAATTCATTCTTTTTCTTTGCTGTTTTCATAGCAGCAGTAATTCCCTATTAATGTTTTTAATAAAATGTAAAATCACTATTATTATAAAGACATTATCATTATGCCAATAGTACTATAAAAGAATCACATCTCTGATATGTATGTTAAATAAGCCCTGTGGGAAAAGAAATGGAGGCTGAATTGCTGCCGTATGTCAAATGAAATCACCTGGGTGACCTTGTAAGAATGGCTAAGACCATGTTCCAGACCCTGTGACTTGCTGAGTAGTAGGGCTGAATTTAGGTATTATTAATATAAGGTTTTAATAAAGTTGCCTGACCATGTTCAATTTGCTCTTTTGAGTCTTTCAAAAAATATTTCCATAATTACCAAAGCTCATAGGCCCTAGGGCTTAAAAATGACCTCTTGTTTGTTTTCAGTGAAAAACAGTAGAGGCAGGGAATCAATTTAAATCAATATTTTCCGTAGAATTGAATAGAGAATTTACCAGAACGCCTTCTCATTCTTGCCTTTTTATACCTGGGGCCCCAAGTACACTTGCATATACGCAAACCCACCTCCTCATAACTTTAGCAAGGAGTGCCAATTAAATCTAAGCTGGCCGTAGGGAGTCCAGCTACACTCCTAATCAACTTGAGGAAAGGCTTTCCACTGACTACAATGATGACAACACTAGTTCTACATTGAACAAACCGCTTACCAAGTCCTCAGTTTGACAAAGCACTGCGCAACTCCCAAAATAAAAAAACACCCCGAGTGGTCTCTTTTTGCAATTTACCCAGCTACAGCATTGCACGGTACTTCTCGGGATCTAAACCAGAAGTCTTAGTTCTGTTAGACACTATGTCTCCTAAATTTACTTAGTGCTCACTGAGACCTTAGTGCTCACTGAGACCAGAGGAAGGAGAAGTTGGGAAAAGGGGGGGGGGGGTGTGTGGTAAACAGCAATATTTCCTTTCCTTAAAGTTGTACTCTTTTATGTTTTCATCTTCTTTTGATGGTTTGCTGCTGCATCTTAAAATAAGTTGTTATGAATAGGTAAAGAAAGCGTCCAGCTAATTGAAGTGATGTTAAACATTTAAAAGTAATTGTCTTATTCAGTACTGAGAAATAACTAACAAATACTCAACTTAATTACGCAGTATTCCAAAATGTCCTTTGAATAATGATAGTGCTCTAGGGCCTTGAGTTTAGGCCATTAAAGTGCCCTTTCTGCCCAACTACCCAATGAATGCTTTAGGGAGACTCCTATTTTTACTGATTAGCAAACCTCTATAATCTATTTGAGAATACAAGTGACATCTTTCTTTGAGTATCCAGGACCCATGACCTCAGGGAGATGTGCTGTGTCACAGGCTTGACTGATAGAAAGGCAATATTCCTCCTTCAGACTCTAATTGGAACTACTCAGTGCAGCTGAAGAATTGAGCAACTCCTTATTATTCCGTTTAATGGCCTTTTTGCATTTACAAATCATTTATCAGAATCATCCCCAAATGAAAAATGATAATAATAGCAAAGATATTTGGCACAATATGTTTGGCTTGTTATCCAAAGGCTTTGTACGGAGGCATCGAAGAACAGGGGATGATGTCATACCCTGGAGCGGGTGCAAAAGGGGAATCATTTTTAATTTCTGGCTGACTTCCCAGGCTTTCTCTTGGTCCCCTTCTACCGGAATCTGTCACAGCGCTTTCTGTCACAGTTGTAAAATACTTTCGGAGAAACATAAAGTTTTTATGAGAAGAATGATAAAAGAGATGACTTATTCTAGGGCTGGGGGTTAATATTTGCACTTGTGGGCTGACTTTGAGAATTAAAAATAAAAAGAGATTGAGGAAGAAAGTCAGAGTCCTTTATTTCCCCTTGCAGTTTTTCAGAAGACACAGCAGCAGCTGCACAAGTTCTCCTATGCAAAATTTAAGATATTGAGCTACCATCGTGGCATTCTGAGCATGGTGGGTTTATTGGTGGATAGCTTCCACTGCTGATGATTCTCCTTCTGACATTTAAGAAAGGAAGGAAGGTAGGAAGGAAGGAAGGAAGGAAGGAAGGAAGGAAGGAAGGAAGGAAGGAAAGAGAAAGAAAGACAAATGCTGTGTTTAAAATTACAATATATTTTGTTTCAAATTCAGACACTGATGGTGAGAGATCTCCTAACCCTCAAAGACTTCTTGCTTAACTCACACACACACTCACACAGCAGTCTGTACAGAATGACTTATTCTTTTTTTAAAAACAGGACTGTCTCAGAGACAGAATATTTTTCCTCCATGTGTTTGCCCTTTTCGTATAATATTTACTTAAAGCCACTTAATGGGAAATGTCATTGAGGTTTTGAGTATCTCCTGAAGAATGGGAACATTAAGATACTAAAACTGCATGCTGTCAAAAACTATCTTAAGTGGTCTGGTTCATCAAGTAATCCAGTATGTAGAATTGAATTTAGAGGACTTTTTATGTTACAATGAACAAGGAAAGACTCTGATACCTGTGATACACTTGGCTTTTTTTTTCTTTTTTTTTTGAGGAAGGACAGTCTCCTAGTTCTTGAAGTTTATTAAAGCTTTAAGCTGTCAGGTTATTACTGTCAGTTTCAAGAAAGGAAAGAGCTACTGATGTAAAATTAATTTATTGAATAGAATTGTTTTGCCCCGGGGGAATAACATCACCATTTAATTTAATTTCCCCATCATATTGTCTCATTTGCAGAGGAAAAAAATAACTTTCCTTTTTAACAGAGCAAAGTATGTTATGCTGAATGGTGAATTTGTCCTTACAGTTTTTCTTTGTTCTAGATTATCAGTTGTCATAAGAATATTTCAGACTCCCTGTGGCTTCTCCTTACTGCCTTTTTTTGAAAATACTGAATCGTAAAAGTTCTCTCAAAGGTCCAATCCTGAGCTTCTTGGTTGATGGATGCATTTCCATTGACACATTTTGGTTTGGATCAAGCCAAAGGGGAGGAGAAAATAGAAAACAGAAAGTATTAAGTATTAAAAAATACATCTGGACCATTTACCAGTCTGTCCAGGATGCCTTCAGTATCCCAGGCAACCTGACCTTGTTCATCTGTAATGAAATTAGCAGACCCAGGTGGGAGATTGCTGCTGAACAGTTCAGTGGGATGGGATTTATTTATCACAATTTTAGAGCTACTCTGTCAAATCAATACAATGCCAGGTCCAACCTCAATGGAGGTAAAGGGCTTGTAGTTACAACCTTTCTACCACCTGTTTGGTCAAAGTACTGTCTCACACATTTTAGGCAGTTAAATTGTATGCATCTCCTCAGAAGACATAAAATTGTTACTGTCTTTACTCAATTCATTGAAAGAAAAATGCTTTTCATTTCAGTTAACTGCCCCTATGAGGAGCAAAACTTTGGAAATAATTTAGGGCAGATTTTTGGTTGAGCAACTTCTTAGCATTTTTCCAGTCTTCTCAGTTCCTTCCTTCTTTCTGACAGTATCATTGTACCTTGCGGAGGTTATAAAAAGCAGAACACCATGGCCGTGACGTATTACAATCTCTTCAGTAGTTATAATTCCCAGAGAAAGGAAAATGCAACCGAATAGTAGGTTTGCAATATAATCCTGTGTACACTGTGAACCTGACACCTTTTGTTATAAAAGTTGGTATTCTTTCTTTGGTACCCGACACACACCATCTTTAAAGCTAGAAGTGACTGTTGTGGGGAAATCTTTTCCCATAGATCCAAAGGGCCAAAGAGCTTTAGGAATCTGCTGCAGCACACTGCATGTCTGCACAGGGTTACAGTAAAGTTACAGGGAAGGACCAAGAGCCAAGATAAATTAATCAAACCTTAACACTTGAACTTTAAGAGAATTCAATCACGGTACAGTCAAAAGCTAATATATCTACTTAGAAGAGTAATTGCTGTACAGACTTTGTATGCCTAACAGCTGCAGATTCAAAGGTACCCATGAGAGAGCTCGCTGGCCTGCGAACGCGTGAGGTGGGAGAGGGAAGGGTCACCATGCTCTGAAATATTCCTTGCCACATGCTCCCTAAACTGGAGTTTAAACATGAGGAGAGATAAGCTAAGGGGAGTTAAGACCTGGGAGATATCCTTGTGTCGGTCAGGGAAGTTGAGAGCAAACACAGGAGTCCCTTTGGGAGTCTGGTTCCCTGTAACAAAGGCAACCGCGCTACCTTTCAGTGACGGTGATAACAAGCAGAGGTCAACCTCTCTCTGAAAAGTGGCTGCCAAAGGAAAGATCTCTCTTCCGGGAAAAAAAAAAAAAGAAGCTTTAGAAATCTTTAGGGCAAAACAGAGAACCAGCCCTTGCCATTTAAGTTGCTTCTCTTCGTTAGCTCTCTGTTTTGGTTATTTTAAGTAACAGTCACAAAGGCAATGATTACAGTCTGTCAATATAAAATTCTTTTTTCAAAATTCATGCCAAATAACAGAGACTTTTTGAGAACATTAATAGTCTGTGTGTGGAAGGACAGCTTTGCCCTAAGCAGCATTAATGGAATGGCCTCTACCTTGGCTGGCATCAGCGGCCTTCAGGGGTAAAAGCTTGAGAATAACATTTTCAGAAGCACCTAAATAAACTCAGGGGGAGGTTTTGAGCAGTGTCTAAGGACAAAGTTAAAAGATCAGATTCTGTGGGTTGACTTTATATATATTCGATTTTGTTGAACATAGAAAAGGTGCGTGCAACACCCAACAGCAGGGTACAGATTATTGCACAGTTTATGCTGCTCTTATCTTCAGGAAGGGCAAGAAGGAGGACCCAGGGTTCTACAAGCAGGTCACCTCAATCCCGGAGAAGGTGATGCAGCAGCTAATTCTAGAAAACATTTTGAAGCACATGAAGGACAAGATTGGGAGTAGTCAGCACAGATTTACGAAGAGGAAATCATGCCTGACAGACTTGATAGTTTTGGGCCCCTCACTACAAGAAAGACATTGAGGTGCTGGAGCGTGTCCAGAGAAGGGCAACAAAGCTGGTGAGAGGTCTGGAGAACAAGTCTTATGAGGAGCAGCTGAGGGAACTGTGTTTTTTCAGCCTGGAGAAAAGGAGACTGAGGGGAGACATTGCTCTCTACAGGTACCTGAAAGGAGGTTGTAGAGAGGTGGGGGTTGGTCTCTTCTCCCAAGTCACAGGCGATAGCACAAGAGGAAACTGTCTCAAGTTGCACCAGCGGAAGTTTAGACTGGGTATTAGGAAAAATTTTTACGCTGAAAGGGTTATCAAGCATTGGAATGGGCTGCCCAGGGAAGTGATGGAATTGTCATCCCTGGAGAGGGCTAGACATAGTGCTTAGTGATATGGTTTAGTGATGGTTTTTGTCAGTGTTAGGTTGATGGTTGGTCTTGATCTGAAAGGTCCCTTCCAACCTAGAGAATTCTATGACTCTGATTCTAAGATTCTATGATAGCCTTCTACTATTAGTTGGCTGGCTTAGTGGATCAGGAAAGAGCAAATTATATTGTCTGTTTCGCCTTCAGCAGGGCTTTTGACGCTGTCTCCCATAACATCCTCACAGACAAACTGATGAAATACGATCTAGATAAGAAGACAGTGAAGCAGATGGAAAGCTAGATGAATGGCTGGGCTCAGAGGCTTGTGACGAGAATCAAAAAGCCCAGATGGAGATCAGTCACTAGAATATGTGTGTTCCAAGAGCTGCTACTGGGCCAATACTGATTTAAATCTTCATTAATAACCTGGATAATGGGACAGAATGCACCCTCAGCAAGTTTTCAGGTGATACAAAACTGGGAGGACTGTCTGATGCACCAGGTGGTTGTGCTGCCATTCAGAAGAACCTAGATAGGCTGGAGAAGTGGGCTGACAAGATCTCATGAAGTTCAAGAGGAAAATGCAAAGTCTTGCCCCTGGGGATAGGTCATACCATCTGGAAATCAGCTTTGCAGAAAAAGATAAGGGGGTCCTGGTGAACAACAAGTTGAACATGATCCAGCAACGCACTCTTGCATCAAAGCGGTCCAACAACCTCATAGATTGCATTAGGTGAAGTATTGTCAGCAGTCTGAGGGCAGTGATCCTTCCCCACTACTCAACCCCAATGAGACACATCAGTAGCACTGGGTACAGGTCTGGGCTCCCCAGTACAAAGGAAAGCAGGATATCCAGTGACAGAAAAAGAGCCAGTGGGCACAGATTGAAAGACAGGAAATTCCATTTAAACAATACATACGTATACATACACACACACATACTAGGGGGGTGACTGAGCAAAGAAACAAGTTGCCAAGAGAGGTTTTGGAGTCTCCATCTTTGGAGATATTAGAAATCTGACAGGACACAGTTCTGGACAACCTGCTCTAGGTGACCCTGCTTTGAGAAGGTAGGTGGACAAGACAACTCCAAAGGTCCTTTCCTGTCTCAGCCAATTTATTTTTATTCTCTCACAAATGCCTCATTTTTCTTTAGAAAACTTCTAACTTCAATTTCTTAAGCTTATAAAACATACATGTGTCTCTCTCAAACAGTATTGATAACACGGTATTAATTACAGAGTTTGTTTTGTTCCTTGGTCCCCCTGTTGCAGTCTGAAACATCTCTATATGGCTACTAAAAGTAATGGAAGATATTGAACAGCTCCTGTCAGCATAAAAATACAACCATCACCACTGACAAGGTTTCCTAAGAGTCTTTTGCTATGATGTACAGATACTTCTTTTATAACCTTCTGTCTGCCCTCTCATGGATGGTGGATGCTTCTTCTGGTAGGAAGTACCCTTTGTGCACACACAGGCAACTTGTGTCCATGGAAGCGTCCATTGTGTCCAAGTGGTTTGAATATAGAATGTACTTGAAGAAGTAAGAGTATAGTGAAGAGAAATCATTGCAGTTTCTATTCAGCAATAAAGCAAAGCTCTGTCACCTGTACTGCAAAATAAACTTTTCAACAAAGTAAAGAGAAAACCTTCAAAGCAGTTATTAGCATCTGAAATAGGAAGGAACAAAGCTGTGCAGTACTACAAGTGAAAGTATCTCCTAGAAATGTACTTCAGAAAAAAAAAAAAGTATCTGAATCTTGAACTTGTAAATACCAAAGCTCAATATTTAACACAATGGGGGGAAAAAAAGCTAATACAACATACTTTTAAAAGTTAAGCTGAAAATTTTAGAGGGATAGATGGTGGGAGTTCATACCCATTTGGAGTCAGCAGGGAAAATTCGCTCCAAAAGTACAGTGAGGCTAGTTACTGGTTATTGCTGAAAGGAAATTACTCTTAAGCAGCAGTGAGAGCTTCAGTTAAAAATTTCATTGTGTTTAAATGGACAACCACAGCTTCAGAGAAATTGGGTTCAAGTAAATGGAGAGGTTCCCAGCTGTGTTTACTGGCAGATCACCAGCGTCAAAAAGAAAGGAAAGATTACCATTTGTACATTGCATTAAATTGCATAATGTCAAATTGTCCCGATCTTATCCCGAAAGAAAGACATTGAAGAGAGCCAGAGTGGGGCTTATATCACGGCATCTAGTTTAGGGAGTAAAGATATGATTCATACAGAAAGGTGGGGGAAAGGTAATGCATTATGCATTTAATATGCAGGTTGCTAGTCCGCAGAGGTGACATTAGTTGTATACATTAATAAAATTATGCATGCACCTTGCCCAGCTGTGTGGAGTGAAATTTCTCCTAGAAATATTATCAGATAAGATTGCATGCTGCAAGGTAAACTTCTGTGGAGGCTTTGGTTTGCACAGGAAAAGGGCTTTACATTCCGCAGGATGCAGTTCTGCACATTGGTGGGGTTACCATTGAAATTGCTATTTGATTTTTGTTTACTTATTTGTTTTTCAGCCAAGGTGGAGGTACCTGTGCTTTCAATAGACTCCCTTTTTTTTTTTCCTAATCTAAATAAATAAATGGAACTACTTTCTGTGCAGTTGTTTTAAAACTAACAGGGATGTTAGTGTAACTCACTACATGAGAGGCATCATTTTCTTAGCTAGAGCAAGAGCTGAATTAGATGGGAAAATTTTATGGGAATAAAGATCCAGAGAAAATTTAAATTGTTTGCTCTTGGTCTGTTATTCTTGCTCTTCTTTTTCTTTCCTAGAATGCCTATATTGTCTTGGCAGCACTAGTTTAGTAGTGTAATGTAACCAGTAAGGTTTCCTCTGCTGTGTCCCCATTTTTCTATTTCACTAATCAGTGAGGATAAAATGCTATGATTAAAGTATCTTCGTCTTGTCTCTAAAGAAAAGAATCGTCAGTGAACTTAGCTGGAAGTATCCTGCATTTCTATGATGGAAAATACAAACAAGAGTGTATCTCAATTTTTTTTTCCCCCATTAAATCTTACATGTACTTTTGAATCAGGTGGGACTGAACTGAAACATTTCTGTTTCTCAAGCAAAATCAGTTTTATTTGTCTACTTTCTAAACAAAGCAAAGAACATGCTGGACTTTTTCTTCCTCCTCATCTGGGCAGCAAAGTACAGTACAGACAGAGTCAGCAAGGTACCCCATAGGTCTAATTTGCACACCATCACAACAGCATCAAGCAACGATACTCACCTTGTTCAAAACTAGTCTGGATATCAAATCAAGCTAGCAGTGTTACCCTGAATGTCCACCCTTTCTAGCTCTGCCTTGCCCTGCACAGCTCTGAACTCCCAGCATTAGAGGGATAAGCACATACTTATTGAAGAAAAGGGACAGCTGAAGGAGTGGGAAGGAGTCTTTTGCTCAACTTACTTACACACCAGTGGCAGATGCAACATGTCTGAAAATAGTTATTTCTATTAAGAACAGCTTAACTTTATAAGCCTGGAGTGCTCTCATGCTAAACCCAGCATGGGATACACAGAACAGTATTCCTCCCTAACAAGACATAAACCTGCAAAGCACCTTGGCATATTTGTGGGTCTAAGACAAGTTTCACTTATCGTAACTGTCTTGTATGGCCAAAATTAGGATACGACTTTTGAATATTAGTGAATTTATATATAAATCTGTGTGAGTTTATGTGTGTGTATCTGTGTGTATGTTCAGAGAAAATACTATAATGACAGTAAATCTTGTCTCTGAGGCAGGATAATCTTGGGGATTTTTAAAATTTTTCTAGCTTTGTCTTGTAATTATTATCAAACAATTGAGGAGCCAGTAGTTCCCAATGGTGGGGTTTGTTAGCATTTGACAGCAACTGCTTCCATTTTTACTAAGAGATTAACAAAGAATTCCTTCCGGAGTCTGGAGCTGCCATTGTACCTTGGCAAATATTAAATCACAGAAAAGTTAATGTGCAATAGCCACCTTCACTGTATCAAGTGTTTTTCACATATTTTCCCCTTTATTCAAAAGCATTATTATTTCAGTACCTAGGGCATTAAATTACTGTATTAATTCTTTTCTTAATTTGTATATATTTGATATAGTATCTCTTTTTAATTATCAGAAGTCTTATTTAATTTTGACTTCATTAAAAATTACATATGGAGTTGTACACATACTCATCTCTTCTACATGTGAGAAGATGCAATATTCTGTTAGCTGGAAATAGTCAATTAAATTGTTCAGTGCATAAACACAAAAATGTTTTCCCTTATCAAAGATAATACGGAAGAAGGATGGTCTTGTGGTGAAAACGTTCAATGCATAAATACAAAACACTGCTTCTCAACACATATAATAGAGAAACCTTATCATTAAACAAAGGAGGTAAGCCATCGCAGCTGCATTCCTGCCTCTGCTAGAAACTTCTGATACGGCTTGTGGCAAGTTACACGCAGAAGATTTTCAAGCAGATGTGATATAGGTGCCATGCTGGGAACACTAGTGCTATTATTCTCCAGAAACAGCAGAGGATGAGGAAATTTTCAACACTGCTCTGCTGGATTTCTCAGCATTCATCGCTGTCTTAGTGCACTGATGTCACCTGTATGGCAGTTATGGGGCTATTGGGAAGGCAGTGGGAAGTCCCCAGATGATAAAAGTACATATTCCTCCACATTGCTTAGGACCTCTGAGTGCTGAGGGAGCTGGGCTTGGTCTTTGTGGTCCTTGAGATGAAAAAGAAGTTCTATCAATAGTTGCTGAGTTAACAGCTTCACACAACAATAATTTGCTATTGCCCTGCACTGTTGACATCAATAACCGTGCTCCTTGAGGAGCCCTTGCCTTGCACACACATGTGCACACAGCTTTCTCTCAGGTCCCAACATGCCCATGAGGTACTTCAACACCCTTCCTTTTCCCTGGTGAGAGGCAGCATGTACTACTCCTGGATCTCACATCTGTGGGGCAGGAGGTCACATGGGATAATAACAGCTGAGCCCATCTGTCTGCATCCTTCCTGCTTCTCTGCTCCTGATTGTCACAGGACTCACAGGAATTTAAAATCTTTTAGAGTCAGAGGCAGACAGACACAGAGCATTTTTTTTTCCAGTCTCTGTCCACACATTGAATTACATTTACTTGATGTGTTGCTTGTCTGCAGTTAATTGTATAGACCTTCCAAATATGAACGTGGCCATCTCCAGGGCTGAACTCTCCCTCACTGTGATTCTAGTTCATGTGAAGTAAGAATAAATAAAGGAATAAAAGGTTAAACAGAGAACTTGGGTGCCCTTCTGTTTCTTAGAGTTTAAGAGGAGCATAAGCAATGAAATGGTCAAATGCTCAAAGTGTGGTGTGGTTTTTAATGTAGAAGCTACTTTTAACTTTTTAGAAAAATGTGTAGGCAAAAAGGTACCTCCAGGTCAGATTAATCACCTCTAATACCAAGCAAAGGTTTTGGATAGTAATCTTGTATTGACGTGGCTCAGTTAAACTTCAGGCACTCACATCCTTTACCAGACCTAACAATAGGTTCCAGCCACTTGCTCTTGCCTGGCCATGGTGGTATGGAAATGTTGTATCTGGGCTAGTCTCACCCCAAAGTGAAACTGGTAATGTTAGATATCTACAATAGGTTCCTTTAAGGAGAGGGACCTGTCATCAGGCTGCTTGCAGATTCACATGCTGCTTATTGTATAGTTTTTTTAAGTGCACTGATTTGAGAGTTAGTTATTTTGATAAAAATTTACCTGAGTGTCCAGAGAAGAAAACTGCATATTTTAGTTATTTCTTCCAAACTTTTTTAATAGTAATTGGATGCCATCATGCAGGGATGCATACAGGCATGTAGGGCAAGACCTCAGGAATGCATGTGCAGGTGCTCCTCTCTTTCTGCTCTTGCTAGTTGTGAGAGAAATTGTATAAAAAGAAAAGAAAAAATATACTGCATTAGGAAAATGATTGCTGTAGCATACTTTTGCATTGCCAATAAGAATGTCAGACTTTATTTTAAAAATGAAAACTCCACAGCATTGCAGCTGGATGAACAAGAAACAGTACCAGGGGACAGACATAGCTACAATAAGATAACTTTAGGGTTGTGACCTGTGTACCAGAAGGAAAAGTAATGAGAAATAAGTTTAAATGTTTTCAGAGAAGAGGAAACTCACTGAATAATGTTTGATAGGACCAAGAATTTGAATTCAAAGAGCGATTTTGCCAAAAGAAAAAAACTTTTCTTAATATTCAATTTTTTCCAGAACTACTGAAAGATTTCATCTTTTTCATAACAATATGTTTCAGCTACTGCTTTTGGAATAGCATTTGCCATTTCAAAGTTGACCTTAAAAATGGGGAAAAAAAAAAAAAAAAAAGACAAAGGACTTCAAAACTGAACAAGTCAAAATATTGAATTTTAGACCAGACGACATTTTTGGGCAAATCCCAAATCACTCTTTTATTTCCCTAAAGGAAATCTGGTTTGGTTTGTTCAAATTAATTGTTTTTTTCCTTCTGCTTTTTTTCCATTTTCAGAAACCAGAATTAATTTTTTCAGCTTTGTTGTGGACCTTTTTGGCAAGGGAGAAAGGGATTTTCAAAATTTGCTTTGATAGAAAATAAAGATCTGAATCTGGTGTGCTGACTGTCACGTTCATTTCTCTGCCTTAAAATTAACCAAAAACTTTAAAACTTGCCAATTTTCAATTGTAAAAGTCTCCTTAACTATTGCTGGCATTTATCTAGCAGTTAGATAAACCTATTTAGTTTTTATATTGATCAAGTAGAGGTTGGAAATTAAACACTTGCTTTTTAAATGCATTCATCCTTCTAACCCTTCCCATGATACTAATTAAAATTACTATAGGAAATACTGCATGTTTGCACAGGCAGATTAAGATACGTTGAACACGCTTTTTTCCTAATCATCAAGCGTGCTTTCCAATAAAACCAAATCCTTAGCAATTCTTAAAACCTTGCTATGGGCAGGCAGAAACTTTGCAAAAGAGCCGTGTTAGAGATCCCTTTCCAGAGGAACAGTTTCTTTCCATTTTTATCCCTAAAGAGATGTTTACCCTATATACGTTACACACTCTGCCCTATGAGGTGTATTTCATGGTCCATCCCTGGTTTAATATCACACTCACGTTACACTGCCTGAACCATGCTGCTGAAGATTAACTTTGAAAACATTTTGGAGAAGATGCTTGTGTTTAGGAGTACCCGAGTACGGAAACATCTCTAATAACTGCATTTCAACTAATACATAAACACATTCCAAGGTTAATTGCTCTGATTACTGCATTAACCAGAAACATGTGTCTTTTCTTACATTAAAGCAAACTATTATATACCTGCTCCCTTCTTATCTCCAAGACCCAAATACTCTATCATCTGTCACAGAAATTTACAAAGATTTATTGAGTTCTCTGAAAGGTATGACTGTTATTGCAAAGAGCTTGCCGTACACAACAAATATCATACTGTAGTCAACAAAGACTGTCTTAAGCTGATAGAAGTGCAAGAAATTCCATGCTGATAGTGGAACTGTCATTTTGTCAGACAATATAAACTTCAGATCTAATTCTAACAAAATATGGATTTAGTTATTTTTTCACAGAATCCTATTAATTCTTTCACAATATTGAAACCTCAGTAAAAAACAAAGTACTGCTAAAATTCATTCTATTAATTAAGACACAATATATAATCTATATATACAAGCAACTGAGGTGTGCTGAGTGAGGACGCTGGCTGAAGTGTGAGCTGGATGAAGAAGGTATTCTTTTCAGCGATAGTTGCTTTCTATCTAACAGTTTCTTTGGTATTAATTTGCTTTTTCTTTTCCTTATCAGGGCATTTTGGTTTCTTTAGTGTATTTCAAATCTCAGCACTCCAGAAAGGCTACAAATTTTGTTTGATACACTGATTTTTTTTTTGAGAAAAACACAAACTTCCTGATTCAAGTCTGAGGCTAAAAAAAAGAGTCAGAGGTCCCCGTTTTAATGACACTGTTATCCTGATATTTCACACAGGTTATCATTCCCTAGAGCACAGGCTAGAGTTTTCTATCCAGCTAGAATAGCTTCTTTTTATATATATAAAAAAAAAAAAATTAAAAAAATGTTTAAATGGAAAGGTAAAATTTTCTTAGAGGACCTTGCTGCAGTCAATGCCTTAAATCTATTTTTCCTCTGCATTCATAACTCCCACCACTGTTATTGAATGAAGACCACTCAAACCGAACACAGCTATTCTTGTGGCATAATTCTGCTTCTAACTGACAAGAGATGAAACTGAATACAGAGGTTGAAGGAAGCATCTATGAAGCATCTTCCTTTCTAAGTTGTCCAGCAGTTTACAACTAGTCTGTGACCTTAAGGGTAGTCACTAGATCCTCCAAGTCTTCCGATTTGTAAAATAAGGGCATATTTTCTGTACCTCAGAGGCTTACCACAGTATCTTATTGATTAATGAGATGTGCTGAGAATTTTTCTGAGATGCCAGGAGGCTGTATTACTGCCTTCATGTCATTATAGTGGAGCTAACTATCTTGTGTGAAGTAACCCAATAACTTCATTGTGGGCTGCTTATAAATATTGGCCAATGAATAACTCGGTTCTCTAGGATTCAGCAAGGTTTATTCATCCATATATAGCTTTAACATTAAGTTTCACTCCATCAATGTCTGTCATTTTCAAGGAAGAATGTCAAAGATGAACAGAAAATAATGTGCTGTACTCTATGGCTTGACAATAGGTTAAGAAGTAATAATGGATAAACATCAAAAAATCAGGATCATTTATTTTTATAGAAGTCTTAATGTTCAGAGGTGAAATCTTGAATACTCTGGGGTAAGGGACGAATGTATTAGAGACTTCAGTGAAGCACAATCTCATTTAAACAGTCTCTTCAACTAGCATATTAAGCATAGAAACTTCTGAGAAGATTTTTCAGTTTTTTGGCCCTTGCCTTGTGTATTGTTTTCCAGGCGGTGCCATACTCCTAAAAAACAGGCCAGGAACAGACATGGCACAAAATCCAGGGTGTTGAACTCTGCTGGACTTGTGCTGGAGAAGCAACAGAGGTCTGGGAGTTCAGAAGCAAGGAGCAGGATGGGCATATAGAGACAGTTATTCTATGTGAGATGAAGATGACAAGCAATTCTGTGTAAGGAAGTGACATAGAAAAAAAGAGAGTAACTTCCCTTCCCTTCCCTTCCCTTCCCTTCCCTTCCCTTCCCTTCCCTTCCCTTCCCTTCCCTTCCCTTCCCTTCCCTTCCCTTCCCTTCCCTTCCCTTCCCTTCCCTTCCCTTCCCTTCCCTTCCCTTCCCTTCCCTTCCCTTCCCTTCCCTTCCCTTCCCTTCCCTTCCCTTCCCTTCCCTTCCCTTCCCTTCCCTTCCCTTCCCTTCGAAAAGCAGGTGCAGATTTAAGAAAAAAGGCTAAATGAGCAACTGAAGAGATCAATACTAAGGAATTCAATTACATTTCCCTCACAGGGGGTTTGCTCCAAATCTCACTGAAGTCAACAGAAAGATTCCCACTGACTTCAGTGGGGTTTTGATGAGACCCAGGGGACACAGCCAGAGAGGGCCCCTGTCAGTGTTTTGCTGACTTAGAGCCCTTCCTCTGAGTCACCTTCTTTGCCTGTTTTTTGGGGGTTTTTTTGAGAACCCATTTTTTCTTTGCTCAGGCTTGCACTTTGGGTCTGCAGAAAGTCTCTGTGCCCTGAACCTCTTCTATTGATTAAAACCTCCTCAAATCTTCTGAGTAGTGCTGGGCAAACAATGCAAAAAGATTTCTTAATCACCTTTCCTGTTTCTCATGCGTGCTGTTCTGTTCTAGCCCCAAACAAGATTCCCGTGTTTATGCAAAATATTAGCTGGCTTTATTTTTATTAAGGGCATGCTTTATTAATCTTAATAAATCAGTTTGTCGGTTGCTTTCTGACTGCCTCTCAAGTAAAACGGGGATTGACTGTGCGGTAACACTGTTTATGTCATGCCTGAATAGTTTAAGGTGAGGCTTTGAGTAGTTTTATTGCTTTTGTTTATATAGGTAAACCCAATCTGCGCGTTTGAAATGATTGATGAAGTGCAGTCCCACTTGGAGTGTTTGTCATCATTCATGTGCTGAAGTGACATTTCTTTATGTATTTTGGCATAAACATATGCAACTACTGGCAAAGCATTTGACCCTGGAGTCTGACTATTTGTCATTCTAATCTTTTTTTTCTTCTACCCCAAAGTCAGGCAAGTTACTGTATATTCTATCTGCATTCATGTTGCTAATTATTCAAGAGACAGTAAAACAGTCCTGTGGCTGGAATTGCATAAGTTGCTGAATGTGCATTCTTCTTTTCACAAGTTAGGTACTTTGCTGCAATATAAATAAAGTTGGGATGTGTGTAAATGTCAAGAGCAACAGCCATATTGAGCTACAGTAGATTTTCAGTAAAATCTGAAACCTGTGCTTTGTCAACACAATAAGGTGAAACACTATGCATGGAATTTAGCAAATCAAATGTGAACAGAGATTAAGTAAAATACATTAAATATATCTTGGAATATAATTTTCCAATAACACAGTTACAATGAAAAGCAAGTAACCAATAATTCACATTATGTGGACAGAGATAAATGGATGGTGCCTTAACCTCCAGGCTCAGGGTTCAGACTGTATGTTGTCTTGTTGGAAACCAGCTGATTATTTATTGGGGAAAATGTCAGAAAAAAAATTAAACTGTAAAGTAATTTTCCCTGGAAAGCAATCACATGTCATTTATAAAATATATCAACTTTTTTTAACCAAGAGTCGTAGAAATGTGATACCTCCTCAAAACTTACTTGTCTAAATAACAATTCTGAATATCTCATATGTATTTACAATATCTAAGATGGATTTAGATATTTGGATAGAGAAATAAAATGATGAATGTGATTGATAGAAAATCAGTCCCAATCCTTAGATCAAATAATACGTGTTCTGAAATGACATATTTAAATGACTTTCATTCTAAACTTGAATAACACTTTCTAAATTTGCAACAACATTGTATGAAATTGTCTTTTTTTATAAAGTGAGATAAGTATGATGTCTGCTGGGTTTGCCCCCAGATTTCCACACATTTATATGCAAAGAAGCATCATACGAATTCTTTAGAAATACAGTGTACTGGCGAAAGTTTAAGTCCTGGTTTTAAACATTCACCTAGAAGGACAAAAGACAAACAGAAGCTAGGCAGGACACCCAGCTGCGTGTGAGGTAGCACAATGTGTCCATGCATAGTTGAAGTCAACACCTAGAGGATGGTTATCTCTAGAGTGGCCGAGGAACTCTCTGCTTTCCACTGACAGGATTGTCTAAAGGTCGGTTCATTTGTCCACAGATAAACAACTCCGTTTCCTTGAGATCTCCGTTGGTCTCCAGCTGCAAGGGACCTGTAGTACTCCCAGGCAAAAAGGTACTAAAAAAGGTATTCAGATTTAGCCCTGTATAAGCAAATTCCATGCTTATACAGGAAAAAAACCTCACCAATGTAAGGTACCTAACTTTGCTATATCTTTCGATTCAGACTAGGCCATGAATTTAGATTCTATTAATATATAGGGTAGCAATAAAATGTCTGTTACAAATGTAACATAATACATTCTATTGGTACCAATACCTGTACACAAGAGTTCTGGATAAAACCATATTATTTAAGGTATTTCTTTTTGATATTTTCCAGAAGTTTCTGAAAGACAGGAAAGCTAAGTATTTAGAGCTACATCCATTCTGCATGTTCTGAGACTAATAACCATGGCCATCTGCATTTTCCTCCCCTTCTCCTGTTCTCTTTTATCTATATAAAGATAGCTTTATGTAGTTTTTTTTCCTATTACACTTGTCAAGGACTTTGATTTCCTCATAGTTTCTCTATTAAAATTTTACTTTGTTTCGCTCACAGAGTTAAATAGAATCTATTTCAAGCATTTTTTGAGTCCCAAAAAACCAGACAAAGGTTACCATCATGTTCACAGAAATACTTTTATTCTCCTTCTCCCCCTCAAAATAACCCCGGCATAAAAAGGGAGAAAAGATGAGAAATGGTTTGGATTTTTTTCATGGGGAATACTTGCCCTTTCAATGACGATACATTTCTTTGTACTTTTTGTTATAGGAAATGACATATAGTTGGAAAAAATGTCTGAGAAATGCTTCTCATTATCAAATCGTTGTATGCAGTAAATGTATCATGGCACTGCTAAAACCCATGATACAAACTAACCGTTTCTGTAGAGGAAGATTAGCAAACAATATGCTGCAGGTGCACTGTTGTCTTACCTCTGGCTTTTTGTCTGGAATAGAGCTCACACACACGATGCATCAGAATATCTGTGGGTTGAGGAGGAAAGAGGGGGCTGCTTGTCAGGCTTGTCACTATTTCTGTCTGGCTTTTTTCTCAAGTTTGACTCCTTCTGGGATGTCGCTGTTTTGGAATATGTGATAATATGTTGCATTAGATATGCAACAAGTCATGTGTAAAGCAAATACAGTACCACTTTAAGTGAATGTCTCTCTTGATAAAAGAATGTATTCCAATTACATTAATCCATTAATGGTTCATTTCCTCAGATAATTGGCTACTTACGTGCATCTTTATTTGCATCCACTAAATACATAGCCTAGAGTTACCAGTATCTATGTTAAGGCTAATGATTTCACCCTAGGTTAGCACTTCCAAGCTCGGACCAGTTAAAACAACATAACTTCAATGAATAGATTCACCCCCAAAAATAAATTTTACTCATTGATTGATTTCCTGCCTTGCCATTACAGCTTATAGCTAATTCTGCAGGCTTTTGAATTCCTCTTTAAGAACAGTATGTAAAGGAAAGGCTATGTCTCATTTGGCTACTGCATTAAAAGAGCAACCCTAAATTATAATTTGTCATTAGTATTTTCTGATGGTCAATAAATGTTGAAACTAATAACAGTCACTGTTTTGTCATTTAAATATTGAATTCTATACCTCTTAGCAGGGAAAATTTTAATTTTTCAGTGAAATATTAGATTTATTTCATTCTGAGAAAAATCTCTCACACTGACTCTTTCACAAGAATCTGGTCTGGTATATTAGAAATAAAATCCAGGTCTCACCTTTCAGAAATTGTGGTAGGGTTTGAACACAGTCTCCAAGTTTTGACTTATTTATAGTTTTCAAAATTTGGTTCATATGTGTCTATCAGTTGCTGATTACAACACATAGGGGCACTGATGATTGTTGATTAACCCTTGACGGAAGCTTGATTATTCAAAAACATCTGAATAAGTGAAGGACAAAAAAAAAATTCCCTTATTTTGCAATGCAAGAATCCCCAATTTTCCCTCCCTTCTTTCTTCCCCTTTTTTCTCCATCTCATTTACACCTTCATTTTAGTTTATTTTTCATCCTTTTGGCAGAGTTTTTACCTGTCCCAAATATTGATGAAGCCTCCTGAAATCTTGGCAATGTCCTTCTCCTGAAGCCTTATGGATGCCTCAGTGTCCAGAATCCCAGAGATGCAACCCTCCATCTTCTAAAAGCACAACAAAAAGATCAGGGTGTGTTTACCTTTCTCACATTGAGATATACACTGGGGGTTGCATATGAAACTGAGCCTTCCCTGTTAAAAGTTAAAAATTAAATTCTTCATTAAAAACAACAACAACAACAACAAAGTATGTTTTCTATATAGTGATTTATTATTTGGGTTTTGTTCATTTGGTTGTTTACAAAAACCAAGGGACCCAAGCCCCGGAGTCTTTCAGCTCTTAGTGAACCTCAGGAAAGAAATTAAAACAAGTCCTGTGACTCATATTGTGGAGAACATCAAATGAGGTAATGACAGTCACCTCCCCCAGCTTTAGAATTCTGTGGAGCGCCAAGTGCTCCAGTGCGCAGTAGCCTCTTGTAGGAGTTCAGATTCAATGGCTGCTTCTTGTTTCAGGCACCGACTCACTTCTGAAGAATGAAAGGTCTACCAAGTCATACTTTCTGCTGTGAGACAAAGAAAAGAGATGCAACATTTGATCTCAAAATTTCTGCCTGCCCAGAAAAATGGAACTGCTGATGACAATTGAATCTCTCTTCCTGAGTATATAATGTTTTTCTTGCACAGTTACATGAACCTAATAACCATATCAATCAAGGTTCTTGAAAGTAAAGCAGTATATTCTACTGAAGTGTATGAGGAGATGTTGAGGTTAAGAATGTGTTTGAATTTCTGGATGGATGACAAGGTTGTTTTTGTTTTAAAGTTAACTGGGAATACGAAGAAGCTGAGAGATACTAGGCAAAGTGTACTCAGAGAAGGAACTGAAGTTTGCAGACAGAAGGGAAAATTGCTTAGAGGGAAGACCTTATGTTTCAAGTGCTTCTGGATTTAAACATACATGGATGAATCTATGTAGATTTGCAGCAAAGGTGTTATGAGTGCAGCAATTGCACTTGTTTGGTTTATTTGGAATTGAAAATGCAGCAGTGGCAAGATCACTGTGAAGTTTCAGTATGTTCACAAGCTAGGGGCGTAGCACTGATCTGTCAGTCCCTCAAAACTAGCAAAAAACCCGCACTCTCAGAAGAAAAGAGCCTGAACGATGGAAAAAGCTAGGAAAACAGGTAAAGAATGCCAAATTGATATCCAGAGCTTGGCTTCATGGGGGCTTACAATGAATACTGCAGTATAGGCAAGGACTGAGACAGCCTTGCCCTGGACTCGCCCTGGTTTAACACTTGGAAATGATAAACCAGATTCAAGTCTCTACTTTAGATCAATCACATGAGAAAGTAATCTGCTTTTCCCAACCATGGTGTTATTAGGTGCATTACTCTCAGTCTTCATCAAAAGCTCCAGATGTGAGCTTATCTTAATGTAGAACGAGATATTTTCAGATATGTCAAAAATATTTGTGGAACGGTCCTTCCACTGCAGTTTGAGATGAGATCCCCCATACTAGAACAATATGCATTTTTCATATTAAACCAAGTTCAAAACAAATAAGCTGATTTGTTTATATAAAGGTCTATAGCAGGGTTTGATATTATACAAGATAAGAACAAACACTCCAGCACTTTTTATCTGTTCACAGGTTACATTCTTTGCCAGCCTCTCCCAGTCCCTAATCTGAACAGACCTGATCTCTTCATATAGTGGTCAGCGGCTATGTCTTCATTAGCAAGTTATTTAGCACAACAGGGGTGGAGCAGTAAGCCAAAGCAAGTACGATGAGATCCTCACACTTATACACATTTCAGGAATTCTACTTCGCACAAGGTTCCACCTTGTCCCCTGGACTGAACATCCCAACCATGCATATAGTTGAACGGGGTTCACAGAAGCAACCACTGGTGTTTCTGTTAGTGACTGAATCACATTTTATGCACAACAGAGTTCTCCAAAAGAAGTCTAGCTCATTCATCAAAATGAATCTGTGAAGCAAAGCAAGCTTCAGTTAGTGGAGATATTCAGGAGTTTTATTTCAAAACTAGATTAGTGGTCAAATCTAAACATTAATGCAGACACAACCTGCATAACTTTATGGAGAAGCTGAATATTTGAGAATGTGAGTGTGAATCTTGAGTTACACATTAGCACCGAACACAATTCAAAACTTCCTATATTTAAAAGTGTATATAAGGAATTCGAATTATTTTTAAAAATTTAAAGAAGCAACATGCATACAAAGTATTTGTTGGAGATCAATAAGTATTTGGTAAGTCTCAAAAAAATAATGAAAATTTGTGTTATCTAATATTTCTGAAGGGGTTTTCTTCCATCTTCTGACAGGTGTTAAGAGTCCTCTGACTTTTCACAACATTTTTGCCTCAGGTTGGGTAAGACCTTTGTGTATTTTGAGATCAGGTCCACTTTGAAAAGGCACCCCAAAGTTTAAATGTGTGTTTGGAACTCCAGAAACCCTCCCACATTAAACAACACACTTCTCTTTCTTCCCCATACAAACAAGCCCATGACTTTTGCTTTTCCTCCAGCAGTTCAAATTTAAAGTACATCTCATGTCATCTTTGGCAAGATTGTGTAGGTTGATTACTTTACCAGCTCATCAAGAGGTGGGCAGATTACCTTTTCATCCTAGTTCTTTTTGGTAAATCTGACACTTCTCTCTCTCTCTCTCTCCAGACCCTCCTTTCTCTCCTTTAGCACGTATCCGCATGTTGGTGTTTTCTTCTTAGCGTGCCCATAATCACTCCTCTGGGTCTCACTATCATTCCTTTCAGCCTTTAAAATGGCCTGGGACACAGCATGGTGTGCTAAAATTACCTTTTCATACAAGACTGTTAGAAAGAAATGTCTAAACATTTCAAAACAGAAAAATTAGCCTGATCTAAAACAAACTTTAATGTTGTTCAAAGTGTTTAGAGAATAGAAGACAAATAGCCTGATCATTTCCAGACACAGAACAGAAGTCCATTAAAATCCCTGATTCCATTTCAAGAAGCTGCTGGAAACTTCAGTTCAGAACCGAACTGGAAACAAAACAAACTTTACACTTCTGAACAGAAGGGATAAGGTTGGATTTCCCCCTAATGGAAATGAGGATCTTAGTGGACTTCTGTTTGGTATCTGGAAAAGAAAAATCTGTGTGTCTTCTATCTTTTATCTGCTTTGAAGTAGGAATTTATTGAGTTTTTTCAAAGTGAAATGAGTTTCAGGGAAGGATCACAACTTCTTTCAATGTGTTAATAACTTTCATTGGCTTTTTACAGTGAAAATTAAAAATTTCTTGTCTGGTCCCTAACCATTTTAAATCACTGTTTTGTATTGGCAGCTGCAGGCTAAACTTGGTCCTAATAAAACAAATGTAGAGTTTCTAGGGAGTAGCATTTTGTGGTCGCTATGCCCAAGAGGGCCTCTAACCATCACTTCACCCACAAGTCCTCCTCTGTTCATGAACAACAGGTCCAGAGCGGCCCCTTCCCTAGTTCGCTCACTCACCAGCTGTGTCAGGAAGTTATCTTCCACACATTCCAGGAACTCCTAGACTGGAACTCCTAAACTTTTTCACCTCCACTGTATTGTATTTCCAGCAGACATCTAGTAAGTTGCAGTCCCCCATAAGAACAAGGGCTAGTGATTGTGAGACTTCTCCCAGCTGCTTACAGAATAGTTCATCTGCCCCTTCATCCCGGTTGGGTGGTCTGTAACAAAATCCAACCGTGATATATGACCTGTTGGCCTTCCCCCTGATTCTTATCCATAAACACTCAGTGCTGCTGTCACCATCATTAAGCTCTAGACAATCAAAACACTCCCTAACATACATATTGGAGAGTCTGTTCCTCTCAGAAGGGAGTTGTCCACAACTATAACCTGTCTTTTCTTCCTCATGGAGGTGGTCGTGGAATGGGCCATAGGCCTTTCTGACCTTGGCAACACCTCTGGTGTAGATGGACCATCATCCACATCATCCATTGTCTGGCCTTTCACATGTAGAGTCTCATACCTGTTGTACAGAGGCACCTGGGAAGACAGGGTGGGCAAGGAGGGATTTTGCCTCCCACCCAAGTCTGAATTTGCCTCTATTCCCTCCTTTTCTTTAAGCTACTGCCTTCATCCTGGCAGGGGGAGGATACAGGATCCCTTTGATCTTTTTTTTTTTTCTGGTGGCTGTTCCTGTTCCTGTTTCAGGGAGGCCAGAGTATGGTTCCACCAGTCTATCTCTTTCTCAGACTCAAATATTATGGTAGATATTAGCAATAAAAATTCTAGGACAGTACATTCTGAAAGTATACTATTTTTTCAATTGTATCTTTCGAGAGCTGGTAGTCACTTGGCCTTCTGCTTCTTGTCTTAGAGCACCACCCAAGGCTTTCTCTAATTACCACAACACAATGCTCCATGGCTTAATTAAATCATATGTTAGAGAGTCTAAACCATAGTGATAAATACTGCTCATGGCAGCATTGTTGCCTTGAACTGAGGTGGTCTGGGTCTTTTGAGAAAGATGTATATACGTGCACTTTGGTGCCGTGAGTCCTGAGATTTACTGCAGCATATTGCACTGCCAGGTTGCACAGCCTGAAATTGAAATCCACCTATTGTTAGGTTGTTTCAGAGGAATTTGAGATAAGTGGAAAGCTGTTGCTAAAGATGTTCTTTTTGTTCTGCCCTTTGTAAATTTCTTGTGGTGTTATTCTTGTTCAAATACCCTATCTGGGCTATAGCTAATGGAGAAATAAAAGGAACTTTCCTTGGCTTTTTGATTGGTCTTCCCGGTTTTCATTCATGGATATCTTTATGATTCTCCTGTATTCATTCTTCAAGGTTGTCTCTGCAATTATGACACATTATTGAGGCCATTCAAAATAATATATAGACTTTTTAGCATTTCCTCTCTACTGATGGCTTCCTTGTCCTTCCTCTTTCCTTTTTTTTCTGATGATGAAACACAGTTCAAAGTAGTCTGTGCTTATTCAGTTTTGTTCATGTTCTCTGACTTTCCATTTCAGTATCATTCTTGATTTAGTGAAGTACAGGATGCAAGGCTGTTTATGAATATTTCTTTTCACAATACACAAAAAGGAACAAATATCAAACCAGCAAAAGCAAGGCTAAGGTACAGAAGAAGGCTGGGATTCTTTTTACTCCCTATTCTTATGAAACAGAAGGAACCAGCTCAGCTGGGTATCACTCATCACAAGACTCTGGTTTGATTTCTGCAGGTGGCAGAGGTAAAAGGCTCAGCTATGCAGGGCCTGGGGATTCAAAGGAAGAAATTGGTCAGAAGTTCTTTCACTTCATCAAATTCTAATGGGGAATGAGTAAAATGTTGCCAGACTTTGTTGGTATCTGATTCTTTCTGTCACCCTCTTGCAATCTAGAGCATTATCAGATAATAGGAAAACACTGACCAAAGTGCACAGGTTGAAAAGCCTGCTTTTTTTCACAAGAACTATAGGATGTTCATCATCTCTGAAGATGCCCTTGTTGCTCATATATGGATCTAGATGATAATTTTAAGGGATGTTAAATCCCTTCTCTAGAAGAACAAGAAACTTGACTTACAAATAAGATGAAGAGAGACAGAATTTAAATAACACTTTAAAGGTAAATATTTCGAATTCAGGTGAGGCGCAATCTTACAGTTTTGGAATTCTAACAAATATATACAATGTTTTCTGAAAATAATAAAATGGGAGACATGGTAAAGAAAAAACCAATATAATTGTGAACTATCTATCTCAGAAGCTGAAAATTAAGAATGTCACCTGTGGTCTGGAAAACTAAGGGGAATGAAACTGATTTTCTAATTATTGTCTTTGTAAACATCTTAATGAAATATAAGGAATTATGCAAGGGATTCTGCAACAAATACACTAAATTAATGCAAAGGAAAAATACATGAAAGGTATTATTTTTCCAATAAACAGCGCATGTCATTAAATGAGGATTAAGTGATATGCCTTGTATCTTACTTTTTATGAGCATCATTGCAATTTTAATATCCAATTTCAATTCATATCCTACAAATAATCTGAAATTTTGGGGGGAAAAATGCAGCATGATTAACCATTACCTAATGTTCAGATAGACTTCTCAAAACACCTTCTCTCTTAAATGGAAATAATGAAACAGGAGACTAAGACAAACAGGAGGCAAGTGATTGTGAATCTTTTCATAAACACCTCTATTAAAAATAGATCTTTCAGACACTTGGTTCTCTTATAAAAAGAGGATATAGACAATTTTTGAAAACCATGTAGTAATTGATAAGGACTGTAATTTTTTAGCAGATTGAAAGGCTCAAATCTATTTTATTATTCGCCTCTCTCATTAGACCCAGGCTTCTGAGGTGGAAGTGCAACAACTTAAGAGTGACACCTAACACCTTTAGAATAAAAACCGGGGCTTTTGCCCCTCTTTCACTCTATATTAGCTCCTGGAAAACCTTCAGAGTTGTATGTAACTCAACAGACCTTAGCATTATAAGACAGAACGGATAGTCCATTAGCCATGTGTTAGAATAGCGAGAGTCTCTTAAGCCCATAGTTCCTTGTTGACCTTCAAAAGCTTTGTAGAATGTGAAAGGCAGAGAGAGGTCTGAACACTGTATTTAGTGCAGATTCTTCCACTGCTTTACCCTATCTTTCCCTGTAAAGGATTTGCTGTTGCTGTTGTCTAGCCAACAATATTTTAACTAAGATCTGACAAGGACATTCTTGAACTCTTTCCACATAAGAGTCATGTTTCATAAAATGTGAACTTAAAAGTATAATGACTTGTACGTACATAATTTTTTTAAAATATTTATTTTCAGAATACCCTTGTGTTTTTCCAGTATTCTTTCTGTGTAATGTAAGGGTCTCTTTTACTTAAAGTACTTATTTTATAGTCAAAGAAAACTGTATTCCGTTTCTACATTGTCTGTATGTCAGTGCAATGCTTCTGGCTTGAACTGCTTCAAGTCTGTTGAAACATACTTTTAGAAGTTGAAAAAAAAATGTAGTTGTACAAAGATTTACCTAACATTTTAAAGTTTGTAATGCAGCATCTTTTCTTATAGATATCAGTATATTACAGATATAAGATATTTTTCCTTGCGGTCAGAAAAATGGAACCATTTTAATGAATCCTTGTATACAAGCATTCAAACTATTTCATTTCCTGTATTCAACCTGTATTGTAAATCTGGATTTATCTCCTAAAGGATATCAGAGTTAATGATACTTGAGTCTGATGGATATCTCAACTGGAGAACAACTGTGGTTCCTTTTCTCATCTGTTTCTCACCTGTTGCCTGTTTTTGTAACTTTTTTCCTCACAAAATATTGACATAACATATGTTAGGACAGATCGCCTTAATGTCTTGGTTTTTTACTTTCCAGGACTATCCAGCTTTACTAATGTATTATATTCCAAATTTATGCATGGAACTCTGATTAGCGTAACTGGGAATTGCATATTGAGTACAGGAGAGAAAATAAACCATAACAGTACAACACCAACTTTCTAAATTGCATGAAAGTTGGCAGATATGAAGTAAAATGTTAAGCTACGGAGAAAACTTTTGCTGATTATGGTGTAAATTTTCCTTATTCATTTAATAAATCAGTCTTTTAAGTTTTAGTTATTTGCTTTTCAGATACCCTGTCCAATGCCCCTGCTGTGGGCAGGGACTTCTTTCATTAGACCACCTTGCTCAAAGCCCCAGTGACCCTGACCTTGAACACTTCCAAGGATGGAGCATCCACAACCTTTCTGGGCAACCTGTTCCGGTGCCTCATGACCCTCAGAGTAAAAAAGTTTTTCCTTATGTCTAATCTAAACGTACCGTCTTTCAGATTAGAACCATTATCCCTTGTCCTGTTGCTACAGGCCTTGGTAAAAACAAGAAAGAAAAGAAGGGAAAGCAAAGCAGGAAAAGATAACTCTTGCAGCATCGCTGTCTCTTCTGCTTGGCATCAGGAAACAGGGACCTGAGGAGTCTCCTCACCCTGGCGTGAGTTGCATTAGGATCTGCACTCTCTTCATAGCCGCTCTGCACCTAGACTTTGCCACTGTTTTAAAGGTGTGAAATCCCTTGAGGGAACTGGAGCTAGAGAATGTTGACTCTTACAACCTTCGTAGTAGAGATTATACATAGTACCTGTTCTTAGCAGTAATAGAAGGTAGTGTGCTTTTGCTTCTTTCTGCATCCTGTGCAAGATTAATCACATATAGAAGTAATCGTAATAAACAAAGGGATCTGTAATGGAAAACAGTGGTCTAAGTGAGCTTTCAAAAGGCAGGGGATCCTGAACTATGGTTCCTGCTCTACATACCTTTCTCTGTCTCTCTGATCAAGTCAATTTGCATTCACTTCATCAAATTAAGGCCACAGATTTCTATACATTTACTTTTTTGAAAAAGCAAGTAAATCAAATAGCTGAGAGAGAATTGGGATAGTCTCCCAGCAAATGGGAATGCTCAGCAAAATACAGGAAAAATCCGATACATCCTATGACTCAGATTTCTATTTTCCATTGCTGTTGGATAAATTTGTTGTTATGAGAATGAATAACCTGGTAACAAGTTGCTTAGTGGTATTTATTGTCCTATATTGTCCTCTTGACTCAGGTATCCTGACTGGAAGACATATCTACTAAGCAGGTGCTGTAGCAGCTGTCTTGCTAAACGTGATCTACCTGACCTAGTAACGTATGACAATTAGCTGTATTTTCGTAGACAGATATTTGAGCAGTTTGCGTGAAAGTATTTAAATAGACAGGTATATCTTACTCTCATACCCTTAATCTAGCAGATCAGAGATAGAGAAACACATTGTTAGAAGGCGGCTGGATGGTCATAGGAAATTACAAAGTGTTAGCAACAGAACCAGAGGTTGTCACCTGTTCAAATTTTATTCAACTGAAAAGGTAACACAGCAAAGTCTATACTGTAAGAAGCTGATGTCAGAGACTTTATCAGATATATGAATAAATATGCAAAGCAAAAGCTGTTATAATTTGAATTATTGATCTAAGCATATACAGAACGGTAACAGTGGTCACAAGCAACAGGACAGTCAGAAGATTCATTTGTGAAAACATCCCCAAATCCCAGAAGGCAAAGGAGCAATGAACATGAATTCAGCCATATTTTTGGTAAGGTCTCAGACAGGAGACAGCTAGCAAATCTGGGCTGGTAACGCCTCAAGCTGTAGCACAACCAGAAATAACACCTGACCTTGTAGCGAGGCCACAACTGGAATATTGCATCCAGTTCTGGGCTCCCCAATTCAAGAGGGACAGGGAACTACTGAAAAGAATCCAGTGAAGGGCAACGAGGATGATTCAAGGATTGGAGCATCTCCCTTATGAAGAAAGGCTGAGAGAGCTGGGACTCTTTAGCCTGGAGAAGAGAAGGCTGAGGGGAGACCTTATCAATGCTTATAAGTATCTAAAGGGTGGGTTGAAGGAGGAGGGAGCCAGACTCTTTTCAGTGGTTGCCAGTGAGAGGACGAGGGGCAACGGGCACAAGCTGGAACATAGGAGGTTCCACTCAAACATGAGAAAAAACTTCTTCACAGTGAGGGTGACAGAGCCCTGGAACAGGCTGCCCAGGGAGGTTGTGGAGTCCCCTTCTTTGGAGATTTTCAAGACCCGCCTGGATGCAGTCCTGAGTAGCATGCTCTGACATGCTCTGGGCAATCCTGCTTCAGCAGGGGAGTTGGACTGGATGATCTTTATGGTCCCTTCCAACTCTAAAAATTCAGTGAAATTCAGTGAAATCTGATGGTATTTTATGTGTTTATAAGGGTATTAGTAGGTCTACGTAATGACACTAGGCACTGCAGGTGCTACTTGAAATCCAATTTTAGCCTAGTTATTACGATGTTTCAAAGCATCTGTAAGTCTGTGTTATGCTGACATTGATTCTTAACTCTTATTTAGGAAAGGAGGATGTAAGGAAATGAACCTGTAAGATACTCTTTCCGAGGCAATTAGGGCTGGTGGTTTCCTTGTGTAGAAGCTGCTGTTTCACAGAATATCAATCAGCCGGAACTAGATAAAGAAGAACCGACGACTAAATAATATGAATGGATTTAATATATATGAAAATATATAGACACTTTATGTGGACTAGGTAGAACCCAAAAGCAGCCACTGAGCTTCTACGGAACCTTGAATCTCATTCAGCTGCAGATCCTCACTTTCATAATTCTAACACCCTGTGATAGTTTACAGCATGGCTTACAGCTGCAATTTCAGTGAAATTCTAGATACTCACACCTATTTCTGATTTGTATGACTGAAATGAATATAACTATGAGCATGCATGTTAAATGTCAGGCCATAATTCTCTTCTTCAGTCTCTTTATTTGTATCATCAACAAATAATTTTTCCTTACATAATTCACAACCATTTTATAAACCTTAGCAAAATGCTGACAAACCACCAGGAAGGTGAAAATCACTGAAAATTTTAACTCTGCATCAATTACAAGTGTGAAAAGTGGACGATTTGTAAAAATTGTTAAATAAATAAATATTCCTGAAATTAATACACATGTTCAACTACACACAAAACTAAAGTCTCTTTGTTTAATAACAGGCTTGTTCTTTCCCCAAATTCTTTGCTCACTGGTGATTCACCTAATATCTTTGCAGAACTGCCCCCCAGTGTGTTTTAAAAATCAGTGACTATAATAACCAATAATTAAATTAGTGCAGGAGAAAGTCTATCTTTTAATTATGTAGGAAAAGAATCATAATGAAAACTGAATATTTTTCTACTTCTCGGATGTTTGTTAACCCAACAGTGCTGAAACATTTTAAAAAAGAAAAACGAACACTCATTCTGATTTATCAGTGTAATTTTATTGAGTACCAAAGAGCTACTCCTGATTTATACCAGAGAGATCAAAATCAGACCCAGTTCCTCTATAATATTCTTTCTAACATATCCTGTATGGATGAAAATCTAAGAAGTAAGATTATGGGGATTTATTCATGCATATTTGGCAGCCTTTTTGTATTTATTGGTCTAGCAGATATCATTTGTATTTGGTGCCTTTTTGCTAAAGAGTCAAATAAGTTATTTGCTGTATGAATAAGTATTTGATAGCAGATCAGACAAAGATAAGGCGTGAGGTATGAGTTTGCAGATGCAATAAAATGACTAAAAGGCCAATTTATCCCTCATGTAACATCACTGAAGTCAATGAATTTGATCTTTATGTTGAAAATCCAATTTCACACTTAAATAGATTATTTATATCAGAATTGTTTGGGTTTTGTTTAGTACTAGCTCTTGTAAGAATACCCTGTAGGATGAGACCAATTAGATATTCACTTGTAACTTTTATACATGCAACACACAGTCTGTTTTTTCCAAATATATCACCCCAACTCATGTCAAGGAAATTCCAGTGTACTTGCACAGTACATATAATTAGTGATCATTAGTCCAATTAGTGAACATTACGGATTTAGATGAGATATGACACTTGAGCTAGAGAGAATTCAGAGAAATCAAAAAGCTGCACTGGCACCAGGAACTATGAGGAAATATAGTTCTGAAAATGGCAAAACCACAGGATCACCAAAACAAAGCAGGAGAAAACTGGACTAAGCCGAAGGCTAGAGGAAAAGTTCTTTGAGCAAAGACCAGTGATCTGTTACATACTACAAAACAGTGAGTGGGATAAGGCAGGCTGGTGCTTATGGGTCTGCAAGATTTAGGGAATAAGGATGTGCAAGTAGGCAGAAGGAGCAGATTTTAGTGACACAACAACAAGCCCGGTGGTACAGTGATGAGCCAAAAGCAAGTGATGAAATCAGTGCAGAAAGCAAGTGGTCAGTTGTTCTGTCTTCCATACCTGGGCCCCGAGTCACAGCAGAAATTGCAAACGGGCAGGTCAGCTTTCCCATCTCCAGGTTCTCAGTCTCCAACTCCTGTCAATAAAGTATTTGGCTTCTTCATTAAATATTGCAGAAGTTTCACCCTAATGTTCAAACTGCTCCTGTATCTATTCCTTCTTGAACATCCTCAGTCTGTTTCTCCCTAAATGCTTTCAGTTAAGGAGTCCTTGTGGGACCATGGGCAAACACATGTAGTTTGAATTTGCTCCAACTCTTTTAGAGATGCAGGGTTTAGAGGTATCACCTGTAGCAACTCATATGTCTTTATATGACTTTTAATATTCATGCATTTTAATCAGAGGTGGTCAAAATATTTCAAAAGAAGATTGAACATTTAGGGCTCCGGTACTGATCTTTCTATACATTGAAAAAAATTCTGGCATTCTTCATTTTCCACTGGTTCTATTTCAAATCTGGTTTGGATTGGTCTTAGATCTGAACAGTAACCTATTTCAGAATACTGAGAGACTATTCAGAACTGATTAAGTTCTTGGGGGTGCAGGTAGGACTTTCTTGTGGTGCAAAGAAATTGCTTCTCCTGTGCAATCTGCATTTGTAAAAAGATACCTTATTAAAAACCTTCACTGTCCGCCAAAGTCACAAACACCTGATTTCTTGGAGAAGCTGAGCCTTCATGGTTTTGAAAAATTCCAGGAGATAACGTTAGGCTCAATCTGCTTTGCAATGTTCAGAAGCTTACCACCTGCCAAATAAGAAGTCGTGTTACCACATACACTGCTCAATGGTTTGGATTTACTCAGTTTCCAATGCAGCGCTAGAGTTTTTCTACCTGGGAAATACTTCGGGTTTAGATTGGGACTGTAGAAGTCAGTTGCCCAAACCCAAGCAAGTGTCTAGGTTCCCTCAATAGTTGGTGGAGAGAAAGAGGAACCTCCAGATTCATTTTAAATTGTGATTAATCACTTTTTTTTTTTAAATCCATGTTAGTCATATTGGTAAATCCAGACTAATCCATTTATCTGTTGATTTCTTTGGAGAACTCTAGTAGCATTGACTTCCAACTAAAATATTGGTATTGACTCTTCTTCATATTCGTATCCACACTAAGTCTCGTCTTTGCTATGACTCGAAGCAATTTACTGGCTTGGAGTCAGACAGTCTGTATCCTCAAATATCCTGAGACCTTTAAAAATTTTCTGTATATTTGTAATTTCTCTCCCACCAAGGAAATGTAAGCAACAGCTTGAACAACACAGTTAGCTAACCTCCAAGTTAGTACTATACCGATTTCACTTTTGTGCTCATTTAAAAACTTAGAGTGAAAATCTTTATCACAAAATGAATTAAGCCTGAAGTTTTGTTTCCTGATGTGGAATCCTTATTCCTATTAACCATTTTGCATTTCCTCCTTCCCTCTGTAGTTGATGTTGTCCTTATTGGAAACTGAAACTTTTGTTTAATTCCGTGGCCCTACCTGGATTATTTTTAATCCTGACTGCATCCTGATCAATTAACAATGCTGTATCTTCTTTATCTGCTCTCTTTTTATATGGCTACACATGAAATATTTGGTTTAATTTCCTAATTAGGCAGCAGTGCAAAGAATTTTGAAAGATTTTATTTTATCCCTGTACTTACTGACTCAGCTGGCTTTCTCCAATGAGTTCCTTCTTCTACTTTCCCTGGGCTGATTACACTTTCCCAATATACTATTTTAGGTGATTGCTTCCATAACGTGATCTTGCACATTGCAATGACAGGATTATTTTTTTTTTTGGAGCAGACATGACCATGTCTTCACCTTTGATGTAAAGCATCCAGTTTGATGATGTCTGCACAACTAGCCAGCTTTCTGGTGACTTGAATTTCTATATGTCTAAAGGAATGTCTAAAGTTAACCTGGCAGGAAAACCATCTTTTCCCTGAAAGTACATCTACCTGCAAATAGCCTGGTGTTAACCTTCATGCGGTTCCAATTGTTTTGAAATCCGCATCAAAACTGATGTCATCCTGAAGACAGAAAACTGAGAGACAGAGGGTATGAGAAACATGTATAATTAGCAGGGAAATTAACTTAATGCTGAGAGGCAACAGGTGCCTAATCGAGCATCCAAGCAATCTCCTCATTTTTATATCTTTTGGGGTTTTTTCTGTGTTAACTGACAGATGAGAGGTAACGATGATACTGATGAAAAAGAACCAGTTAAAAAACCTGAGGAAATGCCGTGAATAAGCAAGAAACAGCCAAAAGCCTGGCAAGCCTGTGCTCAGCAGCAATCAGAGAAGGATCTATGTTGATAACAACAAAAAAAAAAAGGGAATGAAAGGCACCATCTGGCTTTACCCTTCCCACAGAAAGGTCAGACTCTTCTTTTGCTCTGGAAATAGCCAGCCAGGCACACGCCAGGGCTAGGAGACTCCAGAGTGAGAGTCCTGGGAAACGGCCTGTCCAGGCAAGCAGCTTTCCAAGGTAAGGCATTTTTCCTTCATTATCTCCAATGTTTTAGGGCCAAATTTGTACTCAAAAGAGAAGTGACTGTAGAGGCAGCTGCTCTAGTCCCATGGCAGTATTAGGAAGGGAGCGCTTTGTCCAGTCTTTCAGTTTTTTCTCCCATTTCATGCTCCTTGCCTCCCTTAACCCCTGAAAAGCACAAAGTAACAGCTTCTTGATTTCAGAAAAAACGCAGCAGTGTTTCTAATAAGGATGTAAGTAGCTTTAGACTTGAAACAACATGGATTTTTTCAAGCCATTCAAAACATTTATAGCCCTTGCACTTCTTCCACACCCCAAGTTTTGCATTCTTTGCAGAGTACCCTTATTTGGCGTGTAATGATTTCGGAGCTGTTAAATCTTTACATTATCCCAACAACATGTCAATTAAGGGAGGCATTTTATACAGATTACAAAGATTTGTCTGAGGTGGCCACAGCTTTGTTAAAGCTGTTTTGTGGACATCTTCATAATTAATGGAAAAATCATTAGGAATTCAGTCTTTATTAACCCCTGTAGCTGCAGGGGCCCATTTCATCTTAATTGCATTCATTTGGCACTGGCAGTATTATACAGCATAATCACTAATAAATGATCTTTTAATTTGTACCAATCAAGAGAGCTTGCTTTCATGCCAATATTCCTGTTTCTTTGATGTTGACCTGTCTTGATTTTTGATCATTTGAACTTAAGATGATTTACTGGAAAATCAATATCAATACCAAATCTGCCGTATTCATACATCTGTGGTTAAGTTCAATTTGACTGTATTTTGATTGAAATAAGTAGTGCTTGATTATCCATTCAGATTTTATGAAATAATCAGGTTGGGAAATCTAGTCCTGTATTCTTATTCAAAGGCAAATAATTAGAAACTGTAGGAAAACTGCAGAGCTGGGACAGCATTAGAAGTAACACTTCAGATCCCACTAATTAACCAACTTTGTCTGTAATCTCCTAAAGGCCTCCACCAATAGAGTAATATGCTATTACCCATTTAGCGGGACCAACGGGGCTTTGGCTACACTTGTTAATAAGAAAATCTGAGACAGTTTCTCTCATTATACCCCCTGTCAGCACTGTCTCTGCAGTATAAAATAGCCATCATTGTTCTGTTGGTCAGTTAACCAGAAACCAGACTACTGTAAAAAAATACTTTAGAGCTAATTGAAAATGACTGAAACATTCCCTTATCAACCAGTTGCTTTGTGCTATTTGGAGAAAATATAAATGTTGGTGAGGGAGGGCAAACAGAAAGTTCAGTCTTTTTAATTAATACCCTCTACTTGAACTAGAATTACTGACTTAGCTAAAGACAAAAAACCCTTACAGCTATTACTTCAACCTCTTGGTTATGAATTAAACGGGAAAAAAAATACATGATATCATTCCTAATATTATAGCACTTACTCCCTAAGTACCAAATTAATTTATTGAGAATTTACAAGTAAATCTGTTAATTACTATGAGCAATACGAGGCCTTGTCTAAACTATTACTGCACTGTTACACTGTGACACAGCTCCAGTACTGGCTGTGAAATACAAAAAAAATAATGTGGCTCGTTCTGAGGTGGGAGGGAATGAGCTGGACCACTACAGCTGCACTGTGGGGATTGTAAGGGTTCCTCCTGCTCTTGCGCCACTGCCTCAACTTTTGCTGGTTTGCCTGCAGGTAGCATAGGTAACTGCACTCCTTCCTTAAGTCCTTGTTAATTTTGGGCAACAGGATCTGGAACAATCTCCAGTTACAAAAGGGAGATAAAGTTGAGTGTGTGCACTCGTGCAAGTTAGGTGACATTTCATTTTACATCACTCCAGTTTTCAGAGCAAATGTTATAAATCCACAAAACAAATGAGAAGAATTAAACAAATGATGTCCAGTTGTTGAGATGCATACATGTGAAAGAAGCAAATAAAACAGCTTTCACGCTGCCGTGCAGTGACATCTCACAGGAGACTCCAGGTTTGGGGACAGAGAGGGATGCAGAAAACACTTTAATCTGAAACTACAAGCATGAAATTGCTTCCATTAAGCTTGACTTCCTGATTATTGTATAGCATTATCAAAAGGCACACTTAAGGCTGTTTTGGTGCCTAAATATACATTACCATACCTAAACAAGTTTAAAATTAATAATGACTGCCCTTGATGTACAGTGCTTGCTTGGTTACTGTGGGATTTCTTTTTTTACAGGAGTTCTGTGAAGTCATCTGTCCTAAAAGACAGGTCAGTATTCTCACCTCTAAAATCATTATGCTGAAGCTACTTATTTGGGAATTTTGACAAGTGGATATTTATAATAGCAGCCTACGCTTCTTACAACCTCTTTCTGGCAATTCCAGCCACTGAGGGCTTTGCTTGAGACCCCCACAAAGTAAGCTTTATGTATAACTTCCAGAAAAACTGCTTGCCTTATTTCTGTATAGGAAGGAAGATGATGTTCACTCCAATAATTAATTATTCAAATTCTACTGTATTGCCAGAAACACAACAAATGTATTAAAATAAAATAAGGGGGTGGAAATCACCTTTACTAATAAATGCTACAGCTCAGTATTATTAACATCTCTTTGGGCAGTACTTCAGATTCCTCACTCTGATTTTTCTACACTGATAACTCTAATTTCGCTTAAAGGGTGGGGTGGATACGTTTGGTTTTTTTTTCATTTTTTAACCATGCCTTTTCAAAATTAGAGCAATATTGCCTCTAATCCAGTCCATCTTTATGCATTAATCTTTATCCAGCTGCTTATATTTATCTTGTCTGGACTTTGAAGAACTGATTTCTCTAGTTAATCTCAAATGTACTGAGTTTCTTTGCTTTTTTGGTCTAAAAGTTATAGTTTGTCGCTCTTCTGTCTTTCAGTGCTCATCTCAGTGGAAATCCCAGACTCTTGCTAATATTTTAATGCATTATTTTAACAGCATAGGTTCAAAAGCTTTTGGGTAAACAATAGCACATAAATTAATGGAATGTATCACCAAATATTTTATATTTTCATATATAATCTCGTGGCAAGGACTATACATGCATACATTCCTTTGTTATTATGAGATTTATTATCATGTGTTATGTGATTGGACATATTTTATTCTGATTAAGACTATTAGTGGTTTTCTTAGAGATTTCTTTTCCAGCAACAGATGTACATATATACAAAATTCCCTTGAAATCTTAACTTTTCTTATCAATCAGAGAATTCTCTAATAGCTGCTTTTAAAAAAATGTGTAGGGTATGTATTCACTTTTATAGTCACTCGAGAAAAAAACCCTCTGTCCTAAAGAATCACTTGCTATTTATGGTATACTTCTACATTTAATTTTGTTTAATTTGTTCCTACATGGTATAAATTCCTTCCCAGGAAAGGCTTAACAAAGATTCAAGATAGAATTTGAAGAACTGAAAGAAAAGAATAATGTCTTCCATGCCACTCTCTGCATGAAGGTTGCTTGTACATTTAAGGTGAGCTTGGGACCTCAAAAAAATCTAAGCCCTAAAAATTAACTTCACATAAATAAGAGCAATAAAAGACTTTTGAACTCTAGGACTATTTTTAGGTTGGATTTAATTTTAATAAGATGGAAAGTTAATAAGACAAGCGTAGTGGTTTTAATCACTCTACTACTTGACTGCAGAACAGCCACTGCACATCCCATCAGAAGGACACCAGCCCTTTTGCCTCAAATCCTCACTAGCCACACCGATTTTTCATGTGTTTATTATTCTCATCAGGGATGAGTACTTATGTCTGTTCAGAATTTGTTCTCCTTTAATTTCCATTTATGTTCCTCTTGTCCTACCTTCTTGTGCTGGTCTGAAAATAGCAGCTCATGTTGACATTATCTGTTCCATTTAAAATTTTAAATACTTCAATTAAATCACCTCTTAAGTGATTTTTCTTTCTAGACTTCATAGATTTAGATGTTCAGCTTGTCCTCAGAACGTATACTTTCAACCTTGCCACCTTTTCAAGAACAGCAATATCACATCTATAATATATATCAAAGGTAACATTGTGCAGCTTGAATGTTGTCTCTACCTTTCTTAAACATATATATTCTGCTGCCCTGGCTAACTGTCCTAGATAGTATGTCTTTGGAATCACTTTTTGAAGGTTCTTGTCAAAGTCAGCTGCATTACTTATAGTTTATTTGCCTTTAAACGTGCTTTATATTTCTGAGACCAGAGCTTGGCAATTTATTTTTTTTTTAATAACATTAGCTCCTATAATCATGTAAATACCCATTTAGTGGATGGAGCAAAATTTTTTAAATTTATCTTTAATGTTATTCATTACTATTTATCCTCTATATTTGGAATTGCCTTTCTTAATGTGCTTTATTTTTATAGAAACCTACCGATTTTTAATTTGTGGTTCTTAGACTTGTAGTTACGCACCTTCACATTCTTCCCATGCTATTTCCAATTCAGATACAAGTCCCCCAGTAAAGTACTGCTACAGGCACATTCTCAGATTTTAGAGCAAATAGTTTATGCAGAACATAATTTGTGAAAATACTGTAATAAATTAGAGAGCTTATTACAGAGTGCTATTTCCATTTCAATATCCAACCAGCAGAGGACTGCTTAATTTCCATAGTGTAGTAAAGATTCAGAAAAGACAGCAACTTGGCTGTGGAGAAAATATCAAATAGCAAGTAACTCAAGTGAAGTCTTCTTTCTTTGGTGTGCTGTAATTGTGAACATGTGCCTCAGATGCTTTTATCTTTTTTTTCCTGACAGCCCTATTGAGAAAAAAAAAATCATACCTGAAGTGTGTACATGCCCTCAGAGACTGTCTAAGGACTAGAATATGAAAATTCCATTGTCTGGAGCTTCTACAGTGCTTGCTTATGGCTTCCTACTACAATGATGCAAGCAAACATCCAGAGTGTTGGTGCCCAACAGCTCTAAGGGAAGCTCTCACTCTCTGGCAGGGTCTTGTACCTAAGGAATAGTTAATGGAAAGGAATTTCTGGCATAGAAAGATAAGGAAGGAAGACAAAGAGCTGGGAGATAGGAATTTTGCATCAGTTTGGCCCCAGACCTTCTGTATGACTTTGGCAGGTGATTGTGATGAGATGGGACATATTAAATCACAGAAGCTTTGCCACTGACTTCAATGAAAGGAAGATCTGATTTAGTTACAGCCGACTCCTCATTTTCTCATCTGTCAAACAGGATAATTATCCTTACTTAATTCTCTGGTATGCTACAAAAAGCACAATGAATTTCCCCAATAGGATTCATTTTGAAACACAGTAGCTTGGAAAGGTACCTGAGCTGGCTCTGAGCAAAACATCTCCAGAGCTGGCAGCACGGTACCCTCGGCTGAGACACGCACTTCATTAGCACAGATTGAATGACTCCCTAAGAACTTTGACTGTTTCCTGGAGCTCAGCTGGTTTCTTTGCAGAGTTTTTCTGTGCTTCATAGACATACCAGCTTGCTGAGACCTAGCATAAGACCCATTGCAGAGCGCTGTGCTGCACGACGTAGGCACGTAGTCCTAATCCTGAGATGCAGTTATGGTGTGGGTGGAGGAGGGTCTGAAATGGGGCAAAAAGGCTCAGGAGCCTTCACTCCCCCATGGTGAACCTCCAACCCACTTCCCAATTTAGATGAATCCTGAATATCAGTAATTTACTCCTGGCAGACTTGGGTCAGTTGGTAACAAGGTCCGGTAGCCTTCCTTTCACGGCATCCTGCTCATTCCGTAAGCCAGGGAAGGCACAGCACAGAGTCGGTCATGCAGCTCCACCACCACAATTTCTCTATGCAAGACCAAATACTCCACGTCTCAATCTGGAGCTACTCAGTAAAGCAGACTGAGTGGAGGCCAGAATCTGTCCCCTGCAATACGTAGTTATTTTCTTCATCATTTAAACTAAATATGGAGAGAGACATATTTACATGAAAATTAATTTTAAAAAGAGATTATGTTCAAAAAAGAAAATATTGTTGTCATATAGTTCTGTTGCCTTCAAAATGGGTGAGAGATTTTGTTTCTCATTTCTCCTGTGACACTGAAAGACACAAGAAATACATTGGATTTGTTTAAAACTTGCAACCGTGCGATTTGGAAAAGTCTTTTAAAACTGGGTTTTTAAAAAAAAAGGAATCCCGTCTTACAACTAGCCTTCACAGTATGCTCTTGGGCACCCTTTTTGGCATTGTGCTGTCAGTGCATTTGATTTGCTATCTGCATGTGATGTTATGTGCCATATTGTCACAACTTAGGAAGAAGCAGTAAATTGAAGTCGAGTCCTCATTGGAATGAAACTCCCATCTTAAGGAGAAATTCAGATCTATTCAGTTTGACCTTGGAACTTGAATTAAATCTTTAGAAACTCAACTTTCTCGGGGGAAGTATGAGGTTTGTATGAGTCTGGATATATTAAAAGCTCATACAGCTCTAACATAGTGTATGTGCCAGGGTGGTTAATTTTTAATTTAGAGGACAATGAGAAAATCAAAGGGTTTCACCTGAACTAATTTTCACTGAGTTAATTTGTAATACTCAAAGCTGGTTTATAAGCATTTAACAATCCATTAAAAGCAGTATTAAAATCTCAGTTGTGATTTTTACTGAAACATTTTTGTATGTTTAACCTGATTTCTGAATGGAATTTTTATAGTTTGGTGTGATATCATAAAAATGCACATAAGTCTAGGCTGGATTCCAATTTTGTATTGTAATAAGCAACACTTTATGTATGGGTCTGTACGCACATTCAACAAATCATTCAGAAAGAAAAATCAAGTGGATGTGGTTATTGGAGATGAGGACAGCATTTACCTGCTTGAAATTTGATGCATATAATACATAAGGGGATGTCCTTGCTTCAGTCATAAAACCAATCCATTTAGATTGTCAAGACAGGGAGTTGGACACAATAGGTTTTTGCAACAGTACAGCATGTCACCACCTGACTGTAGCAGAGCAGCACCCACACTGGAAAACAAAGCCAGAACCCTTGATTCTGCCCTACCTGCATCAAAGTACGGCAATTACCAAATCCTCACTCAGGACTGATAAAATAATTTTGCCCTGCTCCCACGCAGAGGCAACACCTGAGGTTTCTAAAACAGCCAAATGTTTTGCTCCTTCTTGCTGTCATTGTTGAGTAAATGCTGACTTATCTTCATTAAATCTGCATGCAGCAAATCAATAAGAAGTTGGGGTGCTTGTTTGTAGAAGTAACGGAATCATTTTGGCATGCTGTTAAGATGTTGATGACTCATTTTAGTGTGACTTCAGGAGTTGCCAAGAAATATTGCTAAACTAATCTAAGTCTGGGTAATGCAGAAATGACAGGTACAGTGCGACCCATGTGTTAGAGTAAAAGGGAAGGAAAACAAAATCCCCCAGTGTCCACAATTCCTTGCATTGCAGCAAGATGTGGAGTTTAGACTTAACTGCATTTTATGTTTCTGGTTTTCCAGGGGGGAAAAAAAAAATGGACTAGAGTAGTTTTCTCACAGTAAGGAATGTGGAATGCTAACCCCAGAAGTTCCTCCATTTCTACAAAGCCATAGATGGCAAATGTACCGTCTGTGACGTGTGATGCTCTGTCAGTGTTGCATTTCTGTGCCCTGGAGTGTAGGAACGTTATGGAGGAGAGAAACTACCCACAAGGACTGAGGAGGTGGGACGAGGTGGAAGGGAATGGGTTCAGTGCAGGATGCACAGTGCGTGTGTTTACAAGTCGAGGAAAGTCACATAGTATGGCTGGCTTGGAAAAACACTAACTATTTTTTCAGAGCTTTTTGGCTTTTAGGCATACTGCAAGGTGGGAAACAAAATCTTTCATATGTTTTATGGAGTCCCCCCTGCAACATGGTGTTGAATAACACACCACAAGCTTGGATTCCTCTGCTATCTTGCAGAGGAACAACAGAGTGACCAGCATCAGTGGCCAGATCCATAATTCAAACCTTCACAAATGTTAGCCTCTCCTGGGCATGGAAGGAGTTCAGCACTGGCAGCCCCTCTCCCTTGGATGCCAAAAGAGCATCGGTGTATGCTAATTGCAGTAGTTTTTGTCTTAAGTGGACTTTTTTCCATCAGCCTCAAACCATCAGATGGGAGATACCGATCCAGGGACCTGAGAGTCAAAGTCTCTAATGCTCTCAAACTAAGCTATGTTCCTGAGTTGCTTTTCCTTTTAAGGGAGTGATAATATAGACACAAATGTGAAAATTAAAGTATGTGCGGTACCCTGGGACAAAAGAATTATTGCAGAAATTATTTGTGACTGTTGAAGTTCACCATAATAGCCACAGGAGCTAAGAATTTTTAAAAGTGCTGCAGAATTCCAGCAGTTCATGCACCTCTCTTCTGAGAAGTTGTCATTACTATATGATCATTCTCCATATGTAATTAGCTTTTTCTTTTTTTGCTGATTCACCTATTTCCTTCTAAACCCTTCATGCTTGTGATTGAGAAGTGTCAACTTGCACATGGGGAAGGGGGAAAAGATATAATCAAACTATACATCTGATCTATAAGTCTGATCTTTTAGTCAATCGAGGCAGTTTCTGGTCTTTGTCACTCACAGAGGAAAATGGAAAAATTCACTGAAACAACCAGTGATTTTTTGATGGGAGAAAAGTCGGAAGGGGGTGGGGAAGGACGCTGAGAGTAGGAGCCTTTGTTCAGTGAAACAAATGTTAACACCAAAATACAGATAAAACTTTATGTATTATTAAAGAATACATTTTGCTGTTGGAAAAATGTAATGCAACCTGGAATCATTTGTTCAAACTGGTAATTCTTTTCATGTTGTCACATTACAAAAAGTCTTGACGTGTCTTGTGTCTGACTGAAAATATAAAACACCGTGGTAAAGGCAACTAATAAGAAGGACTACATTTTCTTTAGCCTGAAAGCCACTCCAGGAAGAAATTACAAAAAAAAACCCCAAAACCAACAAAAAAAAACCCTCCACATAATTTAATGGGAAAGGAGAAGGGGGGAAAAAGCAAAGATATTCTGATAGGTCATTTTTTTTTCATACATGAACATTTAGTCTACAGTAATCTACCAGGACTGTCAAATTTGATTGAAAGATAATGCAAGATTTTTTTTCTTGCCACAATTTATAGCATGTATCCATTAGGAATAATTATGGTTGCATGATTTTGCTAGCTGTTATCTCTACAAGTGTTACTAATGGTTTTATCAATTACTCCCTGTCCAATAACTGCATGGTTGTAACCTAATTTAAAGACACTCTATCACTAGGCTGATTTGTGTAGTAGTAAATGACAGCATTTGAGACACCAGCCAAACGACTCACTTCAGTGACTTAGTTAGTCTCTAATAATTAACAATTAGTAGGTAGCTGGGAAAAACTCAAGAGACTAGAGCTCCCATGTTTCGCTTTCTTAACTAAACACAAGAAGTTACCAAGACTATCTCCTGTAAACATAGTGCTGTAAATAAAATCTCCTTTTTCTGTGGCTGTTAGAAAATGTGCTTTAATAAAGGTTAATATTTGACAAATAAAACAGAACTGAACTTTAGGATCCATGTTGTAAGGCATACTGACAACCTAAGGAGGAGATATGATATTATATTTTGTGGTTTTGCTCTTAGTGCTATAGTTCAAAAGCAAAGCCAGTGTGCTAAAAGGGGAATGGTGCAGGCAAAATTGTTCTATTTTCTCAAACTTTAGAGCAAAAATGCTGGATGTGCAAAAAAAGAACCACTTCATTACAGATCATTAGTGAGGTTTTATGTACAGCTCAGAAAGGTATTGCTTGCTCAGAACAGACTGGAAAGAAGTCTGAAATCTATTTTAAATGAGCGCAAAAGATGGTATTCCTCCAAGGATGTTATCTCTGAGGATTTTAAAGAATTTTTCCATTAAAAAATCTCTCTTGCTAAATAAGACTTTGAACTTTAGGTTTAAAGCAGGATCTTGTACTCTGCAAGTAACTATTTCTTTGTAGGCACAAAGACATTTAAAATAACAGTGAGTGAACAGGGGTTGAGGTTTTTGCAGTGCACAGTCCTTTGCACAGTCCATTAGTATATTTGAATTTAGCTTGATGGGGCAAAATTGCCTGGAATAATTCATCATTTGGGTTATTGTGTCAGATCTTAGTACATCATCTCTTTCAGATTATCCAGGATCCCAAAGTAACAATCTTTCCCTAGGAGCCTTGAGGGTTGTATGTTTATAAAATGCTGCACTTTACCCACTCAACAGTCTGATGACATTTTCAGGCTTACATGCAAAACCAATATCTGCTATGAAGCTTGCACGCTCTTCGTAGGAACACAGGAGCTGCCACACCGGATTAGATCAGCGATCCATCTCGCGTGGTCCCCTGTCTCTGACAGATGCCAAATCCCGGCTGCTTTAGAGGAAGGTGCGAGAAATCTTGTCAGAAAAAAAACTGTAGAAACACCTGCCTGTAAAGGGAGTTGCTTCTTAAACCCATAGTAAGCGGCTGGTTTATGCCCTAAAGCATGACTGCATATATGCTTTAAAAAGTACAGGGGTTTTGTTATAATTACAGGAGCTGTCACTATCCTTATAATATTTGTATTACATTCTTGAACTCAAGGCTATGTCTAGATTGGACAGCACAGTCCCACTTCCCTGATCATTATCCAGGTTGAGGGCTGACCCAGACAGGCTGCAGTTCGCTTTTGGGCGATGTGGCCACATTTCTTTCTCCTGGGAACAAAGTCCTGGGTAGAGATGGGGGGAGACGGAGAATGTCCAAGTCCTAGACTGACATGGGCTCTCAGATCACACAGTTTAAAAATAGTTGCAGAAACCAAGAACCAATTAATTCAGTTGGGTTGGTTTGGGTATTTTTAAGTCTCTTTTGCTGTGTTTGAATTTTCTTTCTTTTTTGTTAACCCCATACTTTTGATTCTTAGAAAGAGTAAATAGATAGCCTCCTTTTTTCCCCACTATACATTTGTTATCTTCAATACTCTTACCATTTTCTGCTATTCACCCACGCTATAAAGCAAGCAATTTCAGTCCTTTTTTCTTTTTTTTTTAACCTACATTCATTTACCTAAGCATTTTATTGCCATTTTGGAAGCTCTTTTTTTTTCTGAGACACACTACAGACAGTATGTTGAGGGTGAACCATTCATTTATCTAATGCCATGAAAATAATTTTGATTCTGTTCTCTGCCTCTAAATGCCTCCCTAATGTAAATATTATTTAATATTGTTAAATGACAAAATTCATCCCTCTGAGTTTAGCTTAATCTGATGATGATATTCATCAGATAACAGAGCTTTTGTCCATTCAGTGAGCTGATAAAACAATTTCAAGTCTGGGTTACTAAAGCCAGAGATGATCTTCAAAATGTACTTTTAACCTCACCCACTCTTCCTGGTTCATCTGCATATTCTTTTGAAAACCACTCATTGAGTATCTGTAGCCCAAATGATGTCATCAGGCACAGCATGCAGCTACTACAAGTGGGACAATTATAATTTTTGTAGCTGATTAATCATCATGAAAAAGTAACAGTCAATTGACTCAATCATACATCCATGGTGATTAATCACACTTCACTTGTGTTTTTTACAAGTATTTTACCGACAGTGCAGATGTTGGATGATTTTTCTCCTTGAGCCTTTTCCTTGGTCACAGATGTTAAGTAATCACCTTGTCCTGACACTTGACTTATCTAATTTTTTCTTCTGCAGGCCCTTAAAAACAAATGTGTTTCTTATGTAGAAAGAAAATGTTAACCTAGTTATTAATTTTTTTACAGTTTAATCAATGTCTAAAATCACCCCAACTGTCATCTGTAGTCATAGAAGTTTTCAACAGGCACATTACTCTTAAATTTGTTCTCTGTTACATGCAACAGCAGGAGCACTAATAAAACACTGTCAGAGGCAGGTAGCAAAGTCCATTTTATGTTTAGAACACAGTTAAAGCTTCTAATCCAAGTCCATGAAAAGGCTCTCTTGACTGTAACTAATTGGCATACAGGCATACAAACAAGCAAACAAGAATCTTCTGGCACCAAAATATTGAGGTTCATAGATACTCACATGGCTTGGTAGACTTCAGTCTTAACCTTGCTTGGTTGGGGTGGTGAGGGAAATTGCTGAGACGTCACAGCAGATGAAAGCATCTTAGTATATTGCTAAAACACTGGTAATGATATTCCCCATGGAGTTACATCTATACTGATGAAGCCATGAGCTTCATCATTCAGACAACTGCTGTCTCTCCTATAACTATCACATTCTACTGCTTTACATGATATAAGCATATGCAGAGATGATTTTGTAAATGTTTTTAGCACTACAAGTTGATTTCTAGGTGATTTTCAAAGACTTATTTCGGAGGACACCCTATAGATAAAATCTGTATATTTCCCAGGCTGCCCTCAATATTGCAAATGGAAATGTGTAGGGCAAATAAAGGTGTTTACCCCAAATGGTGCAAGCCTTACTGACTCCAAGCATGTTTCACCCTTCAGAAAAAGCCAAAGATCCCCATTGTATTTAGCAAAAGAATTGTACCAACCTCTTTGCCCAACCTTAAATCACTGTTAAGATCAATGCATACACTGGAAATTGCTTTCATGAAAAGATGACACAGCTGCATTGAATTCTGCACTAGACTCCAGTCTTGATACTGTTAATAAAGAGCCTAAGGTTGGGTATAATTGTTAATACACTAATTCTAAAAATCCACTCAAATGTCACTTATAATCAGGATTCTCTACTGTGCTAGGACCCCTGGGGAAACCTTTGAAGCTGTGAATGGTGTACACGATGACAGGGATGAACATAAGAAGGTAGAAGGCCACCGATGCTGTTTAGCTTAGTTGTATAAAACTATCACGTATATAGAAGCTTAGAAGTGCTGGCAGCTAGGAAGATGGGAATGCAAAGTGTAAGATGGAGAAAACACCCAGATCCAGAAGGAAAAGCTTTACACTAAACCCAGTTATTTCAAAACATTAGGGGGAGAGGTGAAGAAACCTTATGGCTTGTAATTTCCAGTGGAATTACCAAGGCAGAAAAGACATTATAAAAGCATTTTATTGGAAGACATCCATGACATGGAACTATTTAAAACAATAAATAAAAAAACCCCTTAGTTATTTTATTAACAGTAGAGGTAAATTTTATATCAGATGTGAAAAAGTGGGATGGCTGGGAAACCTTGAAAAGGAGAAGGAGAGTAGAAAAACAACTTAATATGCAATAGCAAAAAACCTCAGAATGTAAGTGATTATACATTAATTGAGTTTTAAGTTTATTAAAGCTGTGCACACTTATTGTCTCATTTTGTCATATCTTTGATACTATTATGCATAGCATTTTGAAATGTAACTTTGTGTACTTCCTTGCAGTGCTAGTTGCACTTTATTTATGATTAGTGCTAGGGCTGGTGTGAAGTGAATGCATATCCCTCAATAATGAAGTACAGAAGAGTTGGGTGGATTTTTCAGAGTCACAAGGCCTGCCGTAAAAAATTCCTCATGAATCTTTTACAGCTCTAAGTAGCCTGGCATGGGTAATAGCTCTACTACTATGGGAAGTTTGGCGGAAAACATTTTTTAAAAGCTCCTGAGAAAGAGAGGATGTCAGGATTTATGTGTGGTGGTGCTGGGAACAGTTGTTTTGAGCAAGGGCAAGTTTTCGCAGTTTTCCTTTGGAATAACTGACTGCCACAGATAATAGCAGCTTGCTCTGCTCCTACTTGTAGTCAACACAGGGTTTTCTCACACTCCCACCTGACTCTATTTTTTGCTCATCAGAGTATTTCATTTGAGCTGTAGGTTGCTCTCTCATTACTCACTTGCATGGGTTTCTTTAATTATTCACGCTAAGTTTAATCATATGCTAAACACAGACAATTCTTCTTTGGCACTGTATTTCGCTTAAAGACAAGGACAGTAGTCTTTGTAAAAAAGGATGTGTCTTTTCCAGCGCTTGTGAGTACGAACCCAAATTTGCTAAGACATAAATCTTAAAAAACAACAAAAAGAGAAATCACACGTGTAAAATATTCACTAGGATTAGTAGCTGGGATGCCACACTGCCAGGACTTCCACCCCTGACTGGGTGTGGAAGCAGCTTTCTTGGGGGGAGGGAGTTCGATGGAGGGACAAGGGCCAGGCTGGGAGCCTCTCTCTAAAGCTTCCTCTTTAGTTAGAATACAGACCACACTGGGTTTCAAACCATTTAGTTGATGACAGAAGATGGGGACAGCAAAGAGAGAAAGAAACTGATCCTGGAATTGCAGTTGTAGGAGGGATAGTCGTTCTACTCTACAAAGGCACAGGAAGAAAGAAAGAGGAGACTGAGAAAAGCCAGGAAATGTGAGGTGAAGACTTGTGAGTGCAGGAGATTAGGACAGGAAGGAGACACTTGGAGAGTGGCAACTAGGGCTAGTTAAACTGGGATTATGGTCTGGGAAAAGAGATGAGGAGCAAAACATGATGAGAGGAGAACAGGAAAAGTCCTTGAGGTTGAGGAGAGGCTGAGGCCAGAAGAGCCTATCCTCTTCTAGGGTTGAAGTGCAAATGAGGTTTTCTGAATGTCATACTTACCTCTACTCTTGGTAAGTATGTAGCTGTGAAACTTGCTCCCGCTGTGAAACTTGCTGCCACTATGACTTGCCCCCCCTCTAGTGACCCAGGCCACGGGCAGTGTCAGTCCTTCAGCTCCCAAAGCAAAAGGCTGAGTGGTGGGTCACTTTCCAGCCCTCCTAACACCACTGCAATACCAAGCAATGGTAGGCTGAAAGGGATGCAGGATTCAGTATACGCCGAAGCAACAAAACCAAAAAGCAGCAGGATAGCTTGGGAAATTAGGCAAGTACACACAATCTTTCCAGAACTGGGTAAAACTCTGCCTTCTCCCTCCTTCCTAGTTATATCTCATAACTTTGGGGGTGCTGTTACATGCCTGAGGAGACAAGCTTGGAGCCGGGACCGCTGAGACCTGTGCTAGAGTCCCAAACCTACCTTGTACCCAGGTGAGTGAATTAGCAGGGCCCAGGCAGCCTGTTCAGCAGCAGTGTCTTGGTTAAAATCTTCACGTCCGTGCAGACCGTTTTCACTTTCAGCAGAACAGCATTTTCCAAAAATGTGCTGATCAGCTGTAATTATCAAGGTTACAAACTGAATCACTCAAAAGGTAAGAAATGCCAGAATCCGTGCTGCCTGCGAAACCTCAATGCTCGTGTGAACACCCCCTTGTACATGCATTACGATACAGTCTTTAATTATCTGATTGCTCGTTATTTTTTCCCCCAGTATCATTGGTGGTATGGGATGCACCTGCAGAAGGGATGAATCAGAGTTAAGTAACAAGGGTGGTTGCTCTCCTTAGACATCGTGTTTTGATTGATGCAAAGATGTGTAGGCTGAAGTAGAGACAGCAGGAAAAGAAAGGGTAAAGCATGTATTATGGCAAAAAATACTGACCAGGAAACCTAATTCTATCCAAGCCTCTGCCACAGGACTCTTCCAAGGTGCTGGTCAAGTCACTTAAACTAAACTTTGAACAGGTTTCTCCTTTAGGGGAGACCCAAACTGCTGTGAAAATCAATGCTCTCAGAAGGAGGTGAAGGAGATTTGAAAAGCTGGGGAATACCACCTCAATTTTATTCTTTCTGGGTACCTCAGTTTAGACCTTGGGATTTGATTTACAGAGCTTTGGAGCAGTCACACCTGCAACCAAAATCAATTGCGGGAGCTGTACTTTGACTGTGTAAAGCATTGTACAGCACAATGCTAACATCTCTGGGGGGAAAAAAAACCCCAAACATAGATCCTAAACACCTCTAGCTGGGAACACAGTGTTAATAGAAAAATGGACCTTCATCTCCCTGTACCCCAGTTCTCCATCTAGACAATGTGAATAATAATCATAGCACTCACACGCCAAGGATATAATGAAAACAAATTTAATGTATATCTGAGAAGCATTCAGATTGTAAAAAAAAAAGCCTCAAGGAAATTAATAGTTTTATCTTCAGAGCAAAGGTTTTGAAGTGAGTGGTAAATAAGGCACAAAGCCAAGAAAAACAATGAGGAGGTGCCAGATAGCTAAATAGCGAGGTAATCATTACACAATGATGATCCACACTGCACCCTGCAGGAAGAAAGGATCCCAGGGAAAAATAATAGTATCTTTTCATCTCACTGAAGATTGTACCAGAAGATACGGATAGTGAGGTGATGCCCAGTGTTTAATGATGCAGTAAGTCCATTTTAAGGTTTCCTAGAACTGGGAAATAAACGCAGCACCATGATGAAAATGCTGATTCCGTTTAGTCTTTCTGCCAAATGAAAGTCTTAACAAATTTTGGGGAAACAAATTGTCACAAATTTTCAGTTCATACATTCAGACTTTAGGCCTACCCAAGTGTTATTCTTTTCCCGCAGGAAACATGGAAACATAAGGCTGACACAAGCACTGGGTGCTCTGCCTACTTTAACATTAATGTTATTTTACCACCAGACTGGATTTGGACCCAGTTTGAACTGTAGGGTGTACATGCATTACAATGCTAATGTCCCTGGGGGGAGGACATAACACAGGTCCTAAACATTACTTTGCCTTTTTCTGCCTGACTTTACAAACTTAATAAAGTTTTCAGACCTTTCCTCTACTTTTTTCTGTGTTACATTAAGGTTTATGTAGAGCTGCTTGCAGTGGTCCTCAGCACACAAGAAGCAAAATTAATGTACTTGCACCAATGTAGTCAGCAGATAGCTTCATTCGCTATCTATTAAAAATCATACAATCTAAATTCTCAAACATAAAATGAACGTTTTATAGTATTTCAATTTGTACTATTTAGGTTTTTTCTGGTGTCTAAAATAAGTCCATAAGGATAAAAAAATTTGCCTTATATAAATCAAATCCACTTTTACCCTAGCTTTAAAAACACTTGTATACTGCAAATTAGACTGCAAAATTCCAACATAACTTTATTATGCTGCAGCTGTAGTTAGGTAATTATTTTTCATAGTACAAGAAATTTTGAAAAACTTTCAAGATACAACTTATTTTTCTTGGCTGATGGCTCTTTGGAGACATGGACTTCTTTCCATTATTCTGAATATTCCTTCTGATAAGAACCAACTTGAATGTGGTTTTTTTCCAGACATATTAACATATTTTTTTTAATTTTAATTTTTGCAGATAGCCAGATTTAGAGCAGTAAAAATCTGAAAACAACATTCATTGTTATTCTTGATCAAAATCTTTGTTTTCTCTTTTTGCCAAGTTCAAAATTTTCAACAACAAAAAATTCATTTTAAAGCTTGAAATACTTTTCTGTCCTTTCTTTCCTTATTCAGCATAGAGCTGCTCTGTGCCAAAAATGAATTTAATCTCCCCAAAGCCAAAACTTTGAGTCAGTTTTTAACCACATTGCACATTCAAGCCCTGAAACAGCAAAGACAGAAACAGAACAGCATTTCAGTAGGCAGTTACCATCAGGACGTTGTGGCACACTCTAGTTTGTTGAAAAAATATAACATAATACCAAACTGAGGAAAAATCTGTTCAGTTCCTTGGCTACATGAATTGCTGGATTAGACAACGCAAGAGGGACAGAGGCTTCTCTAACTTTTCTCATCGCTTAGGTTGACTCCTCTGTACCTGTGAACTGGTATAGATACAATTATCTAAACTGTCCCTTTCCCAGCTAATATAGCACTAATTTTGACTGAGAAATTGAGCTGCTAGAATGGAACGGTCTGTCACAAAAAACAAGGCGGTCATTGGATCTTGTTGTAATATCGTAAAGTGTTCTTCAAATGTACATAACTTTAATCTACCCCTGCTCTATAGCCATTTCCATTGCCAATTAGCCAACAGAAGCTTTGATACTAAGAAGAATCAGACCCAGCATATTTTCTCCCAGTAAATTCCAGAGCCATAAACTGATAATATTTTTACTGACCTTCCTGAACACAAAGAGGGGGTCCCGCGGTTGGCAAAGGCTTGATGGGACTCCTTGGGGAACAATCAAGGTAGCCCAAGAGCTGCCCAGAGGACTGCCCATGGCTCCAGAAGAGCAAGGAGAAGGACATAAGAAGAGAGGTAGTGGTCAGCGTGCAGGAAAAGCATCGTCAAGCTGCTCTCAGAAGAGCAAATGCTTGTCCACCCATGATCCTGCTGATCCCTTTTCTTCCTCTTTTCTTCTGGGAATGTTGAGCATCAGACAGGCTTTTCTTCTGAAAAATTTCTTTGTAATTACAGTGATCTGTACAGCAGTTTGTTTTCATTGTGTTGATGATTTTTGTTTAAAACTGTATTTAGTTAAAATGCAGTTAAAAGAACTTGACAATGGCACTGTTCAACATCCTCCCATGACATGTTAACATCAGTCTTTTTCAGAATGCAGAATGAAAGATTCTTCTCTCAAATAATTTGGTTTCTTGCAAAAAAATTCTTTGGTTTCTTGCTGGTTTCTTCCAGCATACATTTCCAGCTAAAAAAAGGGTCCCAGTGGAGTAATTCATCAATTTACCTAAACACCTAAAATCAAGCACAAATGTTTTCAAAATATATAAAATGTAGACTTCACGGAACTCCCTGCCAAAAAGGGGGGTTGGGGGGGTGAATGGGGTTGTGACAGTGCAATTTAAGGCATTAAAGTTCTCAGCAAAAGTAATCAAGTTCATGGCCTGAGCTAGAGGAACTTACAGGAAATGAACATAATGGTCTTGTAGTTGGACTAGATGATTGTTGTAGGTCACTTCCAAATGTTCTGTTCTGTTCTGTTCTATTCTTTTCTATGCTATTCTATTCCATAACATTCCATTCCATGTTTCTCACCAGAAAAACCTCCATGGAGAGGATTCACACAGAAATTGTCTCTCTCAGATGTTAGTTAAGTAGCTTTCTTAGTTTACTTTTCATTCTTTCATGTTCTCTACTGCTGAATTTTATTTGCTCATCTTATTATATGCATTAAATTCTTATAATCAAGTGTTAATATGTGTCACAAGTACATACAAAGTGCTTTTTGACTCCATTAGGTTTTTGGTTCTGGAAACTTGGCAAGAAAAAAAAATCAGAACTTTGACAGTTGACTGATTTACTGGCATTAATATTCCTTTGTATATATTTTGATTTATACTTTGTGTGTTTCATTTTTGCTTTGTTGTTTTGCTGTGTTGGCTGGAAGGACTGCACTAAAATTCACCTGCCACTCAGCTTAATTTCTTGTGTTTAGGGCTGTACAATGTTCCATGTAAAGCTAATCAATACAAGGATTTATGAAACAGAACAGTCTAAAGGAGGAAATTATAGTCAGTTCTAGTTATTAAAGATTTCCTATACTAAATTTAGTATAAGAGAATCCTTATACATCTTCTTTCAGGGTATTTGTCAAGTGCATAGACTGAAGAAACAATTGTGGTTGGTTCCACCGCAATGTGTCTTTATTTGTTGCTTGCTATTTAATGCTAGCTGGAAGGAAGCAAACCGTGTCATGCGGAGGTGAAATACTGATTCCATTTTAGTCACAAGCAGCTCTTCCATTAATTTCTTCTGAAATTTTACCTGATGTGCAAAACACTGTGCAATGGAAAAAGAAACAGCAAATTTTATAAGATGCCAGGATGAAAACATAAATGATGCTGTATCCTCCCTGTATTCAGTTGTCTCACATTGCAAGCTAGATTACATACACATGTACATATCTATTCATACATATAGGCGTATATATGCATTTATATAGGGAATATATTTATATATATAAAAGGAAAGAGTGAATGAAAGAGATCGCTTTATATCATTATCTCATTTAAATGCAGGATTTGTAGTTGAATATATTTGTTTCTTTCCTGGATTAACAATACATTTCCTAACCTTCTTTGTTTACCTTCAACATGTATCAAAGACATTTCCCCCTACTTTCATTTTTTCTCATGACTAATTATAATGTTTTACAGTGACAGCAAATTTTATGAACATATTGTATCTCAGAGCACTCTGACTACCTAAAACTTACAAAGAGATTTTCAGATACTTATTCTCAGGAACCCTTAAAGATATTCCCTATTTTGATTTTTGTCTTGTAGTTGACACATGAGCATGACACACTTTGATTTTTTTTAAAAATAAAATTACATGCAATGATGAATTGTCCATCAACACTATATAGATGGAGGCATATACATATACATATACACAGATACATATATTTGTATGCACAAAGGACACACACAGTCCATGAAGTTTGGTTACCTAACAATATAATAACATGAAACATAGTTATAAAAAGCCACTCATCTGTCCCAATACACACAATCTGTATCGTTCATAAATCAAAAAGTAAATGACATTTCAATATAGAACATGCAGATCTCTTTTAAACACTTCAAACAAGAAAACTGCATGCATATGTCAACACAAGTCCACTTAATTGGCTAACATCCATTTCTATAGGCACTGACCTCCAGTTTTTTGGAGCACTTCATTTTTTTTGATCTCTCCAAGTGTAATTTAAAATCTTGATGAGTTATTTGTTTTGCTCTTGTGAACAATGTCTCAACCCAAAAATTATTTTCTAGCTTCTATTGTTTCCCTCACAGTTGCCAAATATTTCTCTCGTGCTTCATGGCATACTATTAAGCAAGTGAGTTGCTATTGAGTCTTTTGTGATTTAAAATATTTTCTCGTGAGGTTCTGATTTGCAGACAGCTCCCCTTGCCTCTCATCCTTCCTTCATTTATAACCTGTAACATAACGGAACCTGTGAAGAGCAAATAATACTAAAAATCTCATTTTATTTGGCTATAGACCACCTAGAAAATTAGCTTATACAACAGACACAGGGAACAAACTATATAATTTCATTTCAACATGTCAAGAAACAGTTTACAATCTAATTTTTAACAACAAAAAATAATTGTTAAAAACATTGAGTACAATAACAAACCACAAAGAAACAGGAGAATGAGGTTTGGTTCAGTTTTTGTTGCTTATTGTTTCTACCAGACATTGGTCAGCAGGCCAAAGGCAAGATTTCAAGGGTTCCAGTTTGTTCACTTCAGTACTCCTCTTGTTCCTCCAAATGAGTCTGCTTTACAGGAAATTTCCTTGGAAACAGTTGTCAACTGCTTTGTGGAGATTAGCTTGTACACAAATGACCAAAATAGGCATTTTATATTTTATATACATCTACAAATGTGATCTACTATAAATTGCATCAAAGAGCTTATGACAATAAAATATTAACTGTAGCCAAAGCTAGTTTGCTTGTGAAAAGGAGTTATTTTAGGGCCAAGCAATAAAATTTTTTTTTCAGTCTTCGTTCAAAAAAAATGTGCAGTTTGTATCTTGTTAGTCTCTATTTCCAAATCTTTATATTTCCTCCTGGGACATGTGATATGGGAACCTGAGATAGACAAAATAACAATAAAAAGAAAACGATGATATAACAGCGAACATTTCTGCAGAGTGAAACTGTAGAATGAGATGACCAAGATGTGAAATCTGTTTCTGGTGACATAAGAAATACTCTGAGAAGTACTTAAAAGCATTAATAAGGATGAAACCCTGTCTTTATAGCTGGACAGGATCAGTCTCCTTTTTGGGATCACTCAGTATGTGCTGTAAGTGTACAATGCCAATATTCAAGACACAATCCTGTAATGTCATTACAAGGTCCCATCACAGTCACTTGCACATTTCCTTTGGCACAGCAGATTTTTTTTTGATGGGGGACAGGGTCAACAGTCAAGAAATCCCTGCCCTCTAATAAGACAGCAGGAGAAGAAAAATACTTGCTAAGCACTTCAGCTGTTCTCAGATTCATAAAAAACATCATGTTGTAGAGATTATAATGTTTCTTTTTCCTGTTGGTCAGCTGCTAGAAAACCTTTGGGAATTCACTAGGTAAAAGCTCCAGAAACTCTGCGGTGCTTCCTGCTCTAGCCTCAGCAGAATAGCTATGGCAGAACTTCTAGTGCCAGATATACCATCACAGGTAACATTTCCCATTATGCTGGAGGGAGGCACAGGAGCAACAGTCCTGTCCCAGATGTTAAAACTACTAAAAACAATAAAGGAATCTGTTCAGATCTTCAGAATGCTGATGGAGAGCACAAAAAGCAAGACGAAGTAGAGGGCAGTGGCAAGAAACTGATGCCTCCAAGACGGGGAAGGAATTTGGGAGCAGAAAGGAGAGAGGGCATCTGGATTATTCTCTCTGGAAGTTTTGATTGGACTTAAGGTCAAACTCGCAGCCCCTGGGAATGAACACAGCGTATTTCAGTTGGTGCATTACACTAACAAAATCTCATAGTTCTGCTTTTTCTCTAATTTTGCACCCTTCACACTGCAGGAGAGTCTTTTTATCAATCTTAGTCTGTATCCCAACCTTCTTGCGCAAAGGTTAAAAAGAATGTATTGATTATACTCTGAAGTGTGCCAATGACATTTCTAAGGTTGTGTAGTACAAATCTATAGATAGCTAGGGAGCGTTCATGCTTGATCAAGTTCTTGTTATTACTGGGAGAAGCTCAAACCTTAACAGATGAAAGATGTTTCTCAGATTACCTAGTTCTGTAAAATATTTTTCCTGATTCAGAGCTTTTTAACTTCCCCTTGCTATTAACATGACACAAATCACAGATGAGTTTACAGAAAGGAACTAGAATGAAATCCTGGTTATGGGAGATCTGTCACCAGCTTCAAAGTGGTCAGTATTTCACTTCAGGTTCTTGATATAAACAAGGAATATAAATCTTCTCTTGCAAGCAAACATTGATCAAGGTAGTTGCATCACATCTGCTCCTGGGCCTTTTTTCTGCCTGTTTTGCAGCTGCCACATCACCCCTCAAGCTATCCACCTATCTGCTTCCGCAGCAGGACAAGAAATGCTGGAGCTTAGTGCCCTACTGCTGTCTTACTGTGCGTTAATGGGTCCAGGAAAAGTGGCATCAGTGAAGCTTGGCTTCTCACGGACTTGTGTGCTGTGGCCAGATCTCCCAGTGCCTCGCTGTGGAGAAGAGCTGTGATTGATGCTCTTCGTGCCATCGAGGCATCACAGCGCTTCTCCTCCTGGGCAGGTCCTCCGGTTTGACAAGGATTTCACTGCCTCTGAAATTTTTCCCTCAGGTTGACCCAAGAAGTTCTCCCCTCTCCCAGAAGTCTTTTTTCATGAACTTTTTTGGAATCTTACGAGTGTTAAAACTTCCAGCCAACTGCAAATCTTCCTTAAAACTTGTCTGGTCAGATAGATAAATGTACACAAACTGGCAGACACAAACGCTTAGAAAGTAAAAAGACAAGTTAAAAAGAATTAGACTTAAAGCACATTTCTGACAGGATTCCTCTGTAGGTACACAGGCTGCAGTCACAAGAGCTCAGAAACTTTCATCAGCCCTATCCACCCAGCAACTGCTCTGTTCCACTGCTCTGTTCGTTGCCATTACAAGTCATTCTGGAGCCTACTGACAAAAGGAGAGAAAACGTGCAATAACCCTTCAAGGGAATAAACAAATCAGGCGTCGAGTCTCAAATGAGTGCTGAGAAACAGGTCTCAGGGCTGACACTTGAGCTCCAGACTTTAAAATCTGCATTGCCCATGTGTCAGCCCTGGCTGTGAATACCAAAAGGCTACATGGCCTTCTTGCTGACAGGAATGGCGTATGCCAGAGAGCAGTTCAGTTCGTGAGTCACTGGTTAGGCAGATGTCAGAAGGCATGATATCTAAAGTTGATTTGTGATGGAAATATCCAAAGAGGTGTCTCTAATGCTGAAGTCACTTCTTGGTGACAACTTGCTACTGGTTCATAACTGCTTTCTGCTCTGCATCCACCTACCATGAAAGCTGCTGTGGTACTACCTTGCATGTGTGCTCGGACAGAACCAGACTAGATCCTTTTAAAAGAACTGTATAAGCTAGTCACCTAACCAAAACTGACCTTTAGGGTTTGGGCAGAACTGGTGTGCTGAAGCTACCCATACTACTATCTCTTCGTCACAGGCTAAATATAAGTTAGGAAATGTAAAGTATGCTTTATGTGTAAGAGGAGAACGCATGCTTCAAGATTTCTTCCTAGAAATTATTCTCTCCATAAGGTTCTCAGTGATGTCTACCAAAAACCATTACCCTACAGACACAAATTTGGCCTTATTCCCAGATCCCCATCTCAAAACCTGATAGTATAGAGTTAAGTTCACTAAGGGCCTGTTATTTATGAGGAGTTCAAAAGACTTTGATCCAGGACAAAAAGAGGTCTGCAAGATTTGCGTATAAAGGAAGTGTTTTTTCTTCCTATCTATTCAGAGGTACATTTAATTTTCTGATCTTTTGTTCCCCATTTTTAATTTTTTCCTGTAAAATAGCTACGTATTATCTCTGAAATATCTCAATCAGTTCAAGTAATAATAATAATAATAATGCCATGCTTTGATATTGTCCCTTTTATTTGGAGATCTTGAAACACTCTATACAAAAAGATCGTTATTATTAGCTTCCTTTTGTACATCTGGAGACCAAAGCATAGAACATTAAAGTAACTTTTCCAAAGCTACTCTGCAGAGCTAAGAATGGAACCAAATTTTTCTTTGTCCTGGTTCCCTGTACCACCTTAATTCCATAAAATATTGACAAGTTATATGATAAAGCATACATATATTGCATATTCAGATATAGAAGGCAGGAGTAAGCAAGCTGAAAGAACTGAGAAATGTTCATCAGTAAATTTTATGGCACATGTTAGGATCCATGTCAGCTCTCCTAGACTGTATTTTCTCTGCTGTCCGCACAAATTTCCGCAGCTTATGACCTTTTGCACTTCACTATATTCAGAATTCTTTTTTTAAATTCACATATTTTTATCTGTTCTATCTGGAATTTAATATTGTGGTATTTTTCCTCTTTCTGAACTTATCATTTCATCACCTCTCAAAAAAGCCACACTTGTGGTAGTTATCACTTCAAATTGCAGAATGTGCAAAATGCAGACTTTGGTAGGTCCCTCATCAGCTTATTCCCTATGGTCCAGAATTTTTTTTGTTAAAATTATTTCAGGTTTTTATTCAAATAAGTTATACATTTACCAGTATTTTTTCCAAGCTTCATGACTCTCCCACAGAGACTAAACTTCATACACTTGATGTTCTTAGAGCTATGTCCTTTCATCTTTCTAGAACAAAGCCATTTTGAAAATCTCTCAGGCTTTTTGTAGCTTTTGGTAATAAATCCAGGGGGATTTTTTTTTTCTTCCCAGAGGCTCTCAAAGGGGTTTCAAATTGTGTGAGGGTCTCACATGCATTGAACAAACTGTCCCTCCCCTCTCAATTAGGGCTCACTTTACTGAGGCTCAGGCAACATCTGTAGCTTGTTTTAGGAGAATCTCTACTTCTGCGCTGTGCAGGGCAGCTACTTGGAGGTCAGTTCATACGCCCACTAGACATTGCTTCACGATAAGAACTTCTGTATGAGATCCCCTGAAGTTGTTAATTAGACAAACATTTTATTGCCTGTCTTCTCGTGAGGTAATTGGTAGTTGCCTACAGAGAGATTGAGGTGGACTATTGCTGGAGGAAGAGAGATTAGAATGATAATTTAAGTTCTCTGAGATGCTTTTGGTTAGATCGCATGCTGCCTTTCTTTCCCCACTGGTGCAGAGTCCTTTAACCGACACTTGTATAGATACACCACCAGGAAACTGAGATTACTTTGCCTTTTATGTCCTGCATTTTGACATAAAAGCAGCCCTAGTAGGTTCACCTGGTGTAAAAGATCGGGGTATGTATTTGTGAGGTATGCACACAAGTATGTTGTGAGAGTATGTGGCCAAAAGCATTACAAAGATGACTCTTAATATTCATGCCATAAAGTCATGCTACCAGAACACCAGTTCCTGGTGACCTTCAGCAATATGGCTCTGAATGTCCTGTGTTCTGTTTTACTGATTTTGTCAGTTCTGTTTATTTTTCTACAAAATGGACTTATGGGAAGAATCAAAATATGCAGTCTGTATTCTAATATGTACACAGATTTCAGGTCTGCATTTCAGTTGTATGAGCTCTTCATTGTGTTGAGTTGTACATTTAATTGTTTTCTTTTGTCCATTTCGTGCTTTTTTTTTTTTTAATTTAATTTATTTATGACTAGCTTAGTACTCGATATCATGCAGTATTTAATATGTTAAAGACTGAGCTTTAAAATAGGTATATCCTTACAGCCAAAATGGATGGATGCCTCAAGAGGATGTCAGGGAAACTATTAAGACTTTATGCAGGAAAATACCAAATTTGACTGATTCCACTATATTCAGTAAAGAACAAAGTTGCGTCTCAGGTTTGCCTAGTCCCAAAATCTTTTCACATTTTTAATAGTGAATATATACATATTTTATCCTCTTATAATCTTTACATGTTTTTTGCATGCATCCAGGTTCTGCGTCTTCTAAGCTAAAGCTGTTATGCTAGTATTTTTATCTAAAAATATACGTTTTAGCTCTAGATCTTTTGAGAAAGTCTAATTTCAGGAAATTTTCTTCTCATCAAGGGAATGAGTGATTTGAATAGTCATATGAATTCTATTTATTTATCTGAGCTAAACTAAACATTAAATAAAAGCATCTCAAGGTTGAGTTGTGAGACTGGACAACAGATGATTTGGAGCTGAATACAAAACTTAAATGAGCATGAAACAGATGAAAAGGCTGACTTTCCTCACACACGTGTGTGAGTACACTTTTCATCAGGGAAATATTTTGTTAATAAGATTAGGTATCTAATATTGTTATTTGTTCTGTTTATATTTTGGTCAACAAGGCACAGCTGAAGGCAAGCCATGTTTCTTTAAAAGCTTCCTCTCTCCCCCATCCCACCAACTCCAAATCAATATAGCAGATTCAGAGAAGAAATAAGAAGAAATAAGCTCCCAAAAAGAACAGTGTAATTTCCCCGGAGGACTAAAGAAGGAGGAAGATTGTTATATGGCACTGATTATTGGGAGATCCCCCTGACACAGCTGTGCTTTGGTCTTCATGCATGGTTAGGAAAAAAACGCTGAGTCAGATATTTGTGTTCCCAAACTATTATCGTACAAAATCACAGATTCAGAAATAATGTGAGGGGATGGAGCTTTTTTTACAGTGCAGTGTATCTGACACACATCTAAGCCATTAATTAGAGAGACACTCTTTCTATTGCAGTTGATTTACAGGATTTAAATTTTAGTATAGTTTAGAAGTCGGAGGTGGGAAATTCTGGTGAATTGTCAGCTTCTTGCCAATGCAAGATGCTTCTGAGCTAAAGGATGTAACTGATAATGGATAACCTTTTCTGGGTTCTATTCTTATTTGCCAAATTACAGACGAGGAATAGGAAATAAGACTTGAGATGACATTTGAGCCATGAGTCTTAAAAAAAAAAAAAAAGATTATTAAAGACAACAACTGTGTCGTGTGGGAAAGGTCATGATTTAATTGCAAGATTGTGAAATCAGGATGCTAAGCACTGGGGTAACGGGTTCGAGAGACACATTTAGCTAAATGGCTTAATAGAATAGAGGACATTCCCTTTCATTTTCTGGAGAAAATAACATTGCACAACTCTTAATGAAAAAAAAAAAAAACCCAAACCTGATCTACCTGAGTAAATCTGATGTTGTTTTAAGTGATAAATTACATCTATAGGACCCTTCAGAAAAAAAAAATTCCTCTTACTTAAAATAACTCTTACAATATCAAGCCCTCAAAATCTGATCCTGAAATACTTATCTTATCTTGATTTTATCAGAATAAATTGGATAAAGAGTGATCAGTGAAACCCAAGTAATTTTAGCAGCAGTAGCTGAGGTGAAATAACTGAGTAGCATGTAGACAGGCATTCTTGACAAACATGTTATTAATCAAAAAGACAATGCTGTACCTGTAATTATGAAAGAATATTATATTCTGAAGAAGATAATATTTACAGTATGTCAAAATGAAGATAGAGGAAAAGGCTCTCAAGGCACTCTCTGCATTTAGATAGCTTAGAAATGTAAATGGTTTGTGTAGTATTAACCAGGTGTTTTCCTGTAACTTATAGCAATGAATTTTTGTCTTCTAAAATTGATTTCAGACTTGTGAAAGAAGCTGGATTGGCATCATATGGGAATGAACCCCTCAATTTATCGAAATTACAGATATGTTGCAGGCAGTGCAATTTTCCGTAAGCTATCTTGTCAACGTCTCTCAACCCTGACCTACTTATGGCACTTCCAAAGACAAACCCATTTTTCAGTCTCCATAGTCATTCAGCCTTTGGTATCTTTGCTGAGCTTGCCAATTAATGTCCCTGAACGATGCTTGTTTGATGTGGACACCAAGTTTTGGACCACCAAGTCATTCCTCAGAGTTATTCCCATTAGCAAGCCAACGCTTACTAAGTTTCCCACCACGATATCTGACATCAGTTTTGTCTCTTCACCTATGCTTACGGTATGAAATAGCTGAGCTGTCTCACATTCTAGCGCGTGAAAGCTGTTGGCAAGTGTTGATGTATTTTTTCTTCATTTTGACTGCCATACACCTCCGATTAGCCATTACATAATACAATCTGTTCTGTATTTTTTTGAACTAACAGATTCTACTATTATGGACATATATAAGCTCCTAGAAAGACGGATAGGCCCAGTGCCATGGAGGTGATAGACTGCGCACTCCGACAACAATCCCTGTGTCATTCAGTCTCCTGTTGAGTGTGAATTTAAATCACTTAAATCCTGAACATTTCTGTCCTGTGAATATTATAAAATTTAAATCCTTTAAGAATTCCTTTGGAAAAAAATATGAATCAAGAACAAATGATAAGATTAAGAAACCAATTGTTCACTGGGATTTAAAAATCCATCAGGAATTTTCTAAATCTCAAACTGTTTAGTCAGGTTTTAGTTTTCACATTTGATGTGCTTGATCTTAAATCATTCAGTAATAAAATGGAAAAATTACAAATCAGCCTGGTGAAATTAGAATATTCATAAAGTGAGGTGTCGTAAGAAAGTCATCTAGTATCTTAGAAAGTTCACTTACATTGTTCAAATAGAAGAAAAATAGTCCTCAATAAAATACAGCGTATACATAAGGATCAACACCAACCTTTTCTACATCCATGGGATTTTATGTATCTCTGGATATTGAGAATAAGCCTTTACTATTATCAAATTCCTTGGAAGTCTCCTAAACTTCTGGACATGGTAACTGAGGGAATGGTTGTTCCTGGACCAGTCCAAGCCAGAAGAGGATCCAAGCAGGCAATCTATCTGCAAGTCTAAAATTAAAGTGAGGCATGCCACCATCTGTCATTCCCACCTTACCTTATGGATGTTAGGATGATTGACTCTTAGAAGGTAAGTATTGGTCCTGAGTAGGACTAGACTTGGGAATATTTCAGATAATTTTATCTTTTAGTTTTCCAGTTTCATTTTTTCATGGTTAGATATAGGAGAGAGTATAAGATAATGTAAGAAAATGTCAGGAAATAGCAGAAACAAATGCTCTTCTACCATCAAAAAAAGTGGGATCAAAGAAAGTGGTGGAAAGCTCTGAGGGTCAGAAGACCCATTACGTCTGTTTAATGAGAAAGCTGAGCCTCTGGGACTTGTTCACATCCTCCCTGTGAAAGGCCTTTCACAAGAGCCAGGTATGTGGAGGACCTTGCCCACATCTCTGGCCTTTTTACATGACCCTTATTTGAAAGGCAAGAAAGAAGCAAATTACTTTTATAGCGTTTGGTACTCTTTGGCAGTTCATTTGTTTTTCACAATGACAGTGACTTGTAACTTTTTTGAAATATAAAATATGCATGGGAAAGCTTAATGTTTGAAAACCACAGAAGGAGTTCAAATAGTTCAAATTGATAGAGAATCCTTAGGCCAAATGACCACCACAATTCTGTTCAATCTTCTTCATCACCTTCAAAGTGTTCAGAGACACCTGACTCATCAGCCACCTTTACCAGGAGAGCATCATTTGAAAACAGTGGGCTGCAGGAGTGTAATAGCACACTTAATATATCCTTCAGAATCATAGCTTCAAACAATAACACACAAACTGGTAGGACACAGACTGGCCATAATATGCCAATGTGACTGGAGAGCCTTTTTTTCCCTTTTTTCTCTAACTTTCAGAATTTAGATCAAATGTAAGATTCAGTGATAGTGGAGTGAGGAGGAGGGCAACTTTTACATCTTACACCAAAATAACTTGAACTACACTTTAAAGCATTCACACTGAAAAAGTTCAAGTTTCTAGCTATTTGCAAGACAAATATTGAAGGTCTTGACTAGCTAAATTGAAAGTTTTGAGTTCAAACTGTTCATAAATCAAGCCCTTATTTCTCAGCTTTTTCCAATCCATTATGGGTTGGGAAAACAACCATCTACATCAGTAGGTTGCAGATTTTGTGATCAGTTTTTTTTTTGTAGTCAAATCTATCTGTTTCCTCAGGCCACTCTGTGCCCAAATCACCAAACTTACATTATAAAGATAATGTAGATTCATGGAAAAACCACTTACCCTTGTTTCACAGCTTCTCATTTTGGACACATTGGCAGCTTACTGAATATTCAGTTTGTCTAAGCTTGTGTATTCATTTGAGCTTTCCCATTTTCAGAAGAAAGTAAGTTTCTGTAATTTTCAAGAATTTGTCTGCATCCTGGTATCAGACAGTCCCTCCCTTTCTAAAACATCCTATTCGCATTCCATCTATAAATGTGCATTTAATTTTCGTATGTCACACATTTTGGAAGACCTAAAAGCCTGATTTTGAAAAAAATTTTGTTGTTTCTAGTAGTCCAACAGAAGTAGTAAGGAAGTCAACATATGTCCTGTGGCTGTATAAGAGCTATTCACTGAATATGCTCATCAGGGATCTTTAATCACTGACTGAAGTGTAGCAAGGAACATGAAGCTGGTACCTAATGAAGATGATATTACCTTTTGGGTTATGTTTTTTTATGTGGAATTTAAACCAGACACTCATAAACAAATAACCAAAAGAGAGGATAAAAACATATTGGAATAGTTCCCTTCTCCAATTTAATATTCAAACAGGAATCCAAATCTTGGACAGTAGGGTAGGGTACAGTAGGGTAAGGGCCAGGGATGTCTCTGTGCATTGTAAAAACTACACATCGTGCTTTTAAAATGTCATGAATTTGTTTCACCAGTTTTTACAATTATCCTTTTCATTGTTAAGAGTATTTACAGAAACATATTTCAGGTCATTAGAATGTTCCCAGAAAGGGCGTATAATTATTTCTGAAAAGATATGTCTAATATTTTTATTGCATATCATCCACATGTAGCCAAACACTGTATACATAGAGCTGCAATGGTAAAGAAGGAATCTCTTTCTCTCGCCCTGTCTTGCGCTCTCTGCCTCACACACACACACACTCAGACATATAGACATAGACATATACAAAAGGAAGTTTTTGTCCCCCAGCTTCCCAAATTGTTCAAATGTTTTTCAGCCGAAATGCCAATAAACCGAAAACCCCCGCAACCACAAAAGGATTCAACAGCAGGAAAAGGGAGAGGTGAAAAGAGAAGTATCTGTGCTGTGACACCGTACCTGGGAACTCTCGGGTGCAAAATACAGTCTCACACTGTGAAAAGCAGATCATCAAAGCAGACTTGCTAAATCACCTTCCACTGGTAAGCACACAGGCCAAGTACCCTCGCCCCGTAGCAGCCAATAAGCGCCTACCTATTTGTAATGCTGCAAACACAGTTAGCAACATATTTGTTAGCAGGTGTCACTGTGATGAGAAGAGCAGACGGCAGTCAGGCTGTAATTATTGTGTGAACCCAATAGGCGTTACACACTTCATTTTGGAACACATCACAGAATTCTTTAATAGCTGGCCTGATTATTAGGATCTTACGTTAATTTGTGCAGAATGTTATAAAAGTTAAGCAAGAAGATATTAACATTATACAAATGAGTGTGGTTCTGCCTGTTAGCTTGAACATACGGCAAGAAACAGAATGACACTATCCAACACTGCAAATTTACATTTAACAAAATCGCTAAGTAACAATTTTACAGTCATCTTAATTTGCATCACTAAAACCTGGCAGCATTTCACCCAAAATGCATTAGCAGGAACTATTTATAAGATCAGTATCAAGGTTTTCATATAAAACCAGTGATTTAATATGATTGTTAGATTAGTCCTTGCAATGGTGATGCCTAACTTCCTTAGAAAAGTACAGTTAAGGATCACCATCGCTGCTCCGTGAACGCTCGTTAAAACAATTCATAGCAAAATGACTGAGAAAAGGTAAATTGGGGTCGAAGGTGGGAAAATATAATCCAACTTCTCAGGGCAATTAATGATCGTCATATTGTGTACTATGTAGGGTGTGAGCGTAAGCACTTCACAGTGGGGATGTTTTTAATCTATATTTGTCCAACATGGCACAGAGGAGCCACAACTTGCATTGATTTTGTCATTGTGTTTGTGCAGCAGGTGTGAACTAACGGAAGCAGGGTCCCGATTCCCCAGCTCTTCGTGTCAGGAACCAACCTCCCTTCCAGATCAACTCCTGCTTTTCTCCCCAGGGCACCGGGAAAAGGAGCAAGGAGAGATGGTGCAGACCTGGGTCTTAGCACAGAGCCAGACCACAGCAGGAGAGGATGCCCCAAAACATGGAGACAAGAAGCCTCTCCAGGTCCTACAGTTTAAAAAATACATTACTACCAATAATTGATTTAATTATAGAAATGTAATTAACCTCACTTGCCTTTGAAAGCATGATATATTCCTACAAGGCCAAAATTTCCTCTCGGATCTGCTCTATAGTTCTTAATTACATTGATCTACTGTACTGACATACGTATTTTCCTTTATACCAGTTGGGAATCTGCACACCTAAGGAGTCCAGAATACTGAAGCAAACTGCTATCATGTGAATTTGAAGAGAATTTTGCACTCAGATTAAAAAATAAAATAAAATAAAAGGCTGAGTTTCTGACAGAGTGCACCACTTGTATGCTGCATTATATAATATGAATAATTTATATTGCTAAAAGTGCTTCCTCTGAAATATGGGTAGAAGCGGGTAATTGCCCATGGATAATACTTTATATATTTTGTAGGAGGAACATATCTCAACCCAAGAAAATACACTGGTGCTAGGGCACAACTTTCAGATATGAATGACTCAATGAATCATGAATGACTATGATTTTCTTGGGAGCTGATGGTTTAACACACACTTAAATACGTACCAAATGCATGGAAAACCCTACAAAATCTAAATTGTGTAACACAGAGTGGATTGTGAACTCTTATGAGCACTTTAACTGTTTGGGCTTTAAACAATAAATGAATATACACGTGGGGGCAGCTTATACCTGGCTGATAGTGGCATCCAGCTCCACTAGAAATTTATAAATCTTTCTCAAATCTTTTTCTATTGCTCTGTCTTAATAGTGACATGCAGTGGCTGCATGGTGCAACAGAGGTTTAAGAGAACAGTATTGCACAAATAAGAACAGCATTTAACACATGGCGTCATATCTGAGCTTGTTATACCACACAGCAAGTTTCCATTGGTTTTACTGGTATTTAAACATGCTGTAGAGTTACTGTTCATTCACACATTGTGCAGTTGCCCTCAAAGGGAATTTAATAAAAAGATATCATAACTCTGAGGCTTTTATGGGCTACAGCGTAGGGTTGCCTGTAATGCAGGATCTAGATTGACACAAACCGCCACCAAATGGAGAATGGAAGGTAAGAAATGTTCCAGAAAACATGGAGTAGTTTTGTATTTTGAATATTAGCTTTCAGATCAGTTGATCACTTTACATTTGGGCAGATCAGTGATGCTAAACCACCTCTCCCTTGTGTTACAGGCTCTCCTCCCGTCAGTCATTCCTCTTTCACACTTCCACCACTCACGCCTACTGCTGTCACTGGAGCAACCCTTTCATTGCCTCTGCTTTTGACCCACTCATCTTGGTAAACTGGGTGGAATTTCATTTTGCAGAAGCTTCTGAATCTTCTGTGGATTGGTGATTTATCCCAACAAGCTTACCAGTGCCTGAAAATGAAATTGATTGTGCTGAGACTAATTTCTTTTAAACAAGGAATGCATAAGGCAACCCTATTTAATTTGTCCATTTCAAGTATAAAAATCTGTCTAAAACACAGAGATCAACCAACCTCTGTTACTCCTTATTCTGACCTGGTGGGTATCATAGTTATGGCATTTCTTATCAACTGCCCTAATGTCTGGCATACGACCATCTGACCATGTTCCCTCCAACATAAAATGATATTTTGATATTACTGCAAAACTTCATCTGTCTGGAGCAAAACAAGGGAGGACGTGAGCTATTATCTTCTACAAATAACATAACTATTAAAAGACCAAGGAAAATAGGTGTTGATGCGTTGATTATAGTCCAAAGAAATTTGGACTTATAGCAAAAAGACTTAATTAGGGGATGCAGTCCAGCTAAGTCCACTTTCCAGCAACGTGAGATAGGAGAAATGGAAAATTCAAAGCTGTCTTCAGAAATCAGTCAGCTTTACTGAGATTAGAAGTGTTATTATCTGATAGTCATGTATGCATGCACAGTGACACTATGGGGCATAGTTAAGGTACTCTCTGTGTGGTTTTCTGTATCTTAATTTCTTGGCACTATTTTTAAATGCAAATGTTAATTCCGTCATTCCTGTGGCTATAAGGAAAACGCACTGCTTACTCTCCTCAACCTTTTACTTCTTCTGAGTATCTCCAGGCTTAAATTTTCAGGTTAAATTGGGCAAAGGTTGTTTTTGTTTTCTGTGAAGAAAATATGTATTCTAGGAGCAGAACTGTCTTGATTGATACGTTATGCATCCATCAGTTGGGTTACATGGACTATGAGTCAGGGTATAATTCTGCCCTATGTCAGCGTTTTCCTTTCCAAGTGCTTGAGACTGTGCATTGCAGAAACACGCTTCTGGGGAGAATACTTCAGAAAATTGTGCTAACTCCTTGGTTCCTTCCATCACCACAATGTCATATTAGGAGGCACAAAGTGACATCTTGATATATTGCTTATAGCCTCATATAAGGTAAAGTCTTATTAGAAAGTAATAAAAGTGACCTCCTGCTTTTTTGTCCATAATCTTGTATTACGTTAAGATGGAAAATCAGAGCTGGTTATGTTTGCCATTATTTTGTTGTATTTAAAATAATATTGTGCAACACCAAGGTTGGAGTTTGAAAAATGCTAAGAAATAATACTGTCTGGAGCAATATATAAAATATTGATGAAAACAGAAAAGACAAACATACTTCCCTGTGGTTCGTTTTGGGTGTGTCTGATGAACAAAGCAAATAAAATCCTGGCTTCATTTACAGTGTGTTTTCAACTTAAGTAGTTGAAATGTTCAAAATGTTGTAGTTTGAAAAAAAAAAATCTGGAAATATTGTAAAAGTCATTTTGGTTTGGAGTGAAATGTGGCATGCAAGTATGTTGAGCTCATGACCTAGATTACAACATTAAGGGAAAAAGTATTTTGTCAGTAAGTGGGGAACGCACTGTGCCACCTTAAATGAGCTTTCTCTGCTAGAGAGAATAAGTTATTTCTTTGAAGGAAGGGTTAGATTTGGAAACCCATCAGGAAACATGACTTATAGTGGAATTTGAATGATATATTTTTGACATATTTAGCTTCAGAAATGTCTACTATTCTATCTATATAGGCCAAAAAAACCATAATATAGATTTAATTTAATGCAATTAAAGTTTAGCTTGTCCTGTGTTAGGGATGTTACTCTAGGGGGAACAAAACTGGTTGCAATAGTGAAATTATAAAAGTTGTTTTATGTCACATTAGTTAACATATGCAAGCTTATTTAACATGTGGACCACAAATAAGTGTAATTATATTAAAACAAGGATCTGTAGCTCAGAAGCAATAAAAATAGACTAGGTTGTATTATTAATTCTTGTGTTAAGGGTTTTGAGCCATGTTGATTGGCCTGAATTTTTTGATTTTGTTATGGTACAAAGGGATTGTTTGAAGTAATTTGTCCCCGAGAGAGGCTCACAATCCCAAGCGGGTTTCAATTCAGCAAAGCAAATCTAATTTTGTTTGCTTTATGCAAACCAGAAGGGGCTGTGGTTCATTCTGTTTTCACTGGAGGGGAAAGGCGCACTAATGGGACCTGCTGAAATGCATGCATTGCAAACATCATACCCCTGCATATATTAAATTTAGCTATGTGATGCACTGTGTTCATCATCTCATTGTGTACACAGATACGCTTTAGAACAAAGCCTTTAATAGTACAGGAACCTTACTACATTATGCCAACACACTATTGTATTTATATTTAATGCTACAACTGGAATTTCTTCCCTTGGATAAAGTGTATTGATATGTCGCCTTTTTTCCCCTCCTGTTACTTGTTATAGTAGACAGTATACTGAGGACATTACATGCTTAAGCTTCAAGCCATCTGAAGATTAATTATATGGAGGTCTCATAATGGTTTTTAATTTTCCCTTTTTTACAGCCCAGAGTTAAATAGGAGACATGTTCAGGATCTGATTGCCAAAAGAGCAATAATCCCCAATCCATCAGATCGAGGCGGGAAGATAAATGAAGGGGAATAGCACCTGCAAGACAGGTAATGCTCCAGACAATAACCACTGCTTTGACAGATTGCTACCCTCTCTTCAGACTGGCTCCTTTTTAGGCTTAACAAATGCGGCATTTATATTGCCTAAAAAGTACACCAGATCTGAATAAATGCTGGATACAGGAGGAAATCCATTTCTCTGAAAGCCAGAGGAAATGTTGTCATTTATTTCACTGGGAGTCAGAGTGGGCTACTAAAAAATGCTTGATGGCAAAGTTGAAGGATAGATAAACTTATTTGCATATAAGTCACATTATTTATTTATTGAATTTTCATAATAGTGCTATGGTTCACGTGGTATTGCTCAACTTTTTCCAGGGTGCTTCTGTTTCGAAAACAATTTCGATATTGCACAGAGACAGACACATCTCAAAACCCTTCAATTTGTCATCAGACATTTGGCTGCTTGCCTGTTTTACTGATAATATTGCAAACCTACATTAATTTACTGAATGATTTTTGTGAATCAGTTCACACAGAATTCAGAATGATACTTGTCATGCATCAGATGATTAACTATTAAAAGCATGGGTTTACTTGTTATGCTTATTGTGTGGTACAGTTCAAAGTTTGCTTAAGTGTGCAATTTAAATTCAAAGATGGCTTAGGAATAATGATTCTTCTGCTTTTAAAATTCCTTCATGAAACACTACAGGAATATTCTTCCCAATTCTTCTCTGTATTGCCACTTATTTATTTCTTCAGCTAGTATTCTTCCTTAATTTCTCATGAGATTCAGCAGTCAAAAATTTTTAATACCATAACACAAATGTTTTGTCTTGGTCCCCAAAATCCTTATCACAGAGGCAGCTTGGATGGGTCTTCTTGTGCAGGAAGTCTCCTTATGAGTGACACCAATTGCAGCACAGACAATCAGAGCCCTCCTCCACGCATCTTCTACAGCTCAAAGGGTGTGACTATGCTCTTGATACAGAGAAAATAAATCCTGATACTTTCTCATTCAGAAGTAAAGCAAACAGGTAAGTTTTTGGTTGTGTGTTTTCTTAGAAGGAATATTTGAAAATAATTGTCTTCTCTATTACTTCATGATACCTGCACAGTCTTTAACATCTGGAAGTCAACAGGTACAAAATTTTGATGCACTCTCTTCTGCTAGATTTAGGAAATAACTGAGATTTCAATTTTGAATCAGATTCTAGGCAAACAACTTTTTAATGGGAGTCTTCTTTCTCTCAAATTGCCAATTGCTTAGGTAACAAAGTAAATGTTCAAATTAACCTGAAACTTCTAAAAAGCTAAACAAATAAAAATTAAAGAGGACAAATAGCTGAGAGGTTTTTTGGGAAGATAAACCCTTTTGAAACTGGAGGAAAGACAGTGGTGCGATCTACTCAAATGTCATGTTTTATGTGATCTTCACCAAGAGGCACTGGGCTAAGATCTTTCCATGGTGTAAAGGAAGACAGGTGACCCGAGTCAGCATAAATCAGTACCTGCACATCAACATCACTCTTCAGAGGTTTGCACTTTGACAGAGATACTTTGAAACTATTTTGATTTGATTGAGGATCTGGCCCGCAAAAAAAAGATGAGTACAATTTAAAGGGTTTAAAAAAGAAGTACTCTGATCAAAGTACTTTTATTAGCTAAGGTTGTTGAACAAAAATTATCTGAAATAGAGTTTAGAATGAAGAAAGAATGTTTGTCAGAAGAGTTTAAATTGGGATAATTTTATAGAGAGGGAACTGGGGAAATGCTGAAATTACCATCAATTGCAGTCATAAAGTATTTTCATAGCTAAATATGATTTACTACTTGCTTTTATTTTTATCATTCCTCATTTATCTAGCACTAACCACTTTACAAAAATTAATAAAACAGTGCATGTTTTTAGAACCTTAAAGGCTAACTCAGATGAACATAAAGAGAGATGAAGGGAAGGGATGCAATGTCACTTCAATAATGCAATACATACAGCAAGAGACAATCCTTGCTCCAAGGGGTCTTCTGTATGAATAGACAAGGCAGATAAAGGAGCTAATATTAATTCCTCAGTTTATGGATGGAGAACTGAGGCACTGAAAGATCAAGGGATTTACCCAAATTGACAAAGAAACTCTGCCTGAGCTAGACACTGAATCCATTTTCTTCATGCGCAACTTCAATACTTTTCCCTCCCAAAAGGGTGATGTATATGAAAATAACATAAACTTTATACAGCCTGAACTATTCAGCAAGATCATGTGGGGCTAAACCTATTTCAATTTATTCTTAGCTGACGGTCTGGCAGAGTATGATGCTATGTTAATCCCTACGGTGAACTGATCCAGACTAAAACAAGCATTAGAGTCCAATTCTGTGACCGATTATGTAATTTAAAACATACAGATAACTTTCTCAACATTATTGGGTCTATGAACAGGCTTAAAATTAAATACTTACATATGTTGTATTGATTGAGAAGTAGTAAATTATAATTTATTACTAACACAGGTCACATGCAAAATGCAGTCATATCCATAAAAAAACATTTCTATCCTTTAGAGGGGTTTGAAATTCAAAATGACTAAAAGCTAAATTTCACAGGTTTATTAATTATACAACTCCAAAAGAGTTCAAACTAAGATTTATTTGAATAAAGTGGTAAGATCTGGTCATCTGCAGGACTTCGGGAGTTAGCCTTCATCAACTTAAGGAATGCTTGAAAAGAATTAGAACAACAGAATTAGTTTTTCAGTAAATTTTTGATTCAATACAAATAAAAGTAAGTTAGAAAGTTATTGTAAGAAAAAATGTAAAAGGGTTCCAACTCGCTCTATTCAGATAAAAGGATTTTGGTTTTCCGGGTACATCTCAAGATCAAATCCGCTCATTATTTATGATATTTAAAAAAAAATACAAATATATACAACTATAGAAAGACATAAAGGATCTAATTATGTAGAAACAAGTACTCATAAATAAAAATTAAAATTAAAATAAACCTCTCTGCATAAGAATTTTCCTTTGCTAGATCCTCTTTTCATAAAAAGAATAATTTTTTTCCTTTTTTTTACTAGTAGTAATACTTCCTCTGATTGTATAGGAGAAAAAAAAAAATTGTTATTGATTCCAAAGAAAAACACAGAACTTATCTGTATTAATATATTTTTATGTCTATTCTTGCTGTTCTCATTGGGAATTCTGCTGCAGAAAGTCCTTTAGAATAAAACCTTTAGATTTTCTTCAGAAAAGCTTCAGTGATACCCTAACTTTACAAATCAAAAAAAAAAAAACAAACCTCTAATACAGTGTTGCATAAGGAGTTGGATCAATATTTGGCTTTTTTTCTCTGGCTTTTAATTTAAGAGATTTTGGGTGACATTCAATGAAGTATTCCTTCTGCAATACCTATATATTGAAAACAATAAAGTCATAAAAGTTGGAGATGGGAAGACACAAGCTCAGTGTAAATACATGCTTGCTCCCTGTATGACAGTTCCTATAGAACAGAGCATGAGCAATGTCATTTGAATGTGAGACAAAGCTAAAGAAGCTAATTTTAAAAAATTGTATGTGCATTAGTTGATGCACCTAAATACATATATTACATGTACGTGTGTGTATATATATATATACATACATACATACATAAGTATATACATGAAGCACGCAATAAAACATGGCTCTAGATGATTGTTTCCCAGGCCTGGCACTTGCTCAGCTCGGGAATTACTGACTTGTGGTCACAAGTTTGTAGCTTGAATAACAGGAAAGCTTGACGCAGTGTCATCTGTTAAATTTCTGGATAAATTTGACTTTTTTATTTAATTTTCTTGGAGGAAAGATGCTGAAGTGTTCTGTGGAATCTCTGCACATTGTTAGCATTGCCCAAGGGCTGTTGGTGGTTGTACTCTATGTGCAATGCACTGCATGGGATTTTATTGTAGCAATTATTGTAGTTCATTAACTTTATTACAGCTGGATTAAAATAAAACATGGCTTAACAAACTCTGAACTAATAAAAACTGTATTGTTTATTCAAAATGATAACTCTTTAAGAGTCAGCCACTGCGATCGTTTAAAAGGACTGACAAGCCGAGCAGAAGTTAGGGTTAAATTGATCTGCAAAAAAGGCAAGAAAACACCCTCCTCTGTGCAACCTGCTCTAGGTGGACCTGCTTTGGCAGGGACGTTGGACTAGATGATCTCCAGAGGTCCCTTCCAACCCCATATCATTCTGTGATTTTGCGATTCTGTGAAATGGAGGCCACATTGCCTGATGTTCCCCATAGCATGTTACCTTGTTAACACAGACATTATGTTCCTGCCTTAATCCTGTCTTCAGCTCTGTACTATCAGCTCAAGGACTCCAGCCTGCCTTCTGGTGAGGACGTGATGTACCACTGCACCTTGTTCTGCAGGACCTGTGCAGAGATTTGCACATCCATACTAGTTATAAAGTGGCAAATAGGGCGAGGACTCCAGGCAACCTGATGATGAAGGCAGTCCTGAGCAACCCCCAGGTGACCTGCAGACAGAGTCAGACCACAGTACAGAACACGTAGCAAAGGACCTCATTAGAGTGATGGGGAACCACGCCTGCTGCTTTCTTTTCAAAGGTGTCAATTAAATGCTTTGCTTTTATAGGTTTGAGAAATGGGCTTGGAGGGTGACCAGACTTAGCAGTGTTAGTGCCAAGTTCCTCATTTCATGCTTGTCTCCTTAGGGCTGCCAAGCTTCTGCTGAGGTTCAGCCACGTATGGGTAGCCTGGAGCCCCACAGGTTCCTCTAGGCTTAATCACTTCCACTCATGTAAGCGCTGGGGCCAGCTGAAAACTTACCAATATCTTCTCTGCAGTCTTTTGTATGTGTGCACAGGAACAATGGGAAATGGCAGTGGGGAACACCTAGAATGAGCACCAGGCACTACACTGGGAAATCCATGGAAAAGGCAGTCATATTTATATTTATATAAATATCATAAATATCAGATAGCATCTGGGAGCTCAGGCAGACAGTCAGAAACTAGAAAGAAGATGTTCCATGTGTCAGAGGTGTCCTGCCCAAGTGCTGGTGGTACCTGTACCCTGTGTAGAAGGTACTGCATGGGGTTGCCATGGAAAGAGCAAGTGCAAAATGAGGATGGTCGAGCAACGTCTTCCTGACAGACGTCCAAAACTATGGATACCTTTATATAATGTTATATTCCTTACCTGGAACATTGTTTAGAGCTCTACTCACCCATGTTCAGTTTGACTCAAATTGCAGGGTTTATACAATTGCCGGTATATTTGGAGTAGTGACAGAAAAATGCTACTATGATGGCCAGGGATCCCAGGGTCTGTCATATTAGAAAGAAATATAAGAAGTCAGTAAGTTTAGAAAAACAAAGCCAGGTGACCATCTATATACGCCAGAAAATACCTGGGAGAGTGAAAAGCTATTTACACAGGTCTAAAGCTATTTTGAAAAGACTGGCACAAGAACAAATAGATATGAACTGCCCATGACTAGCTTCAGTCTGGAAACTAGAGGATTTATAACCAGGGATGAGGTAAACATCAGGAACAGCCATCCGCTGTTATGTGAAGGCAAAAACTTTATAACTACTTCTAAGAAGCAGCAGCAGCCTGAAAGATGTCTTGTCTTCCCAGCAGATACAGGATGGATTTAAGAAGCAGAGAGTTTGCTTTGCTGACCTGCAGGTTTGGCACTCTGTTGTTATCTGAACCTTGGAGGCGTTGTTGCCGATATCAGCACTGATAAGATATTTTTTCAGACTTTAGTGGCCATTGGCAATGAATGGTATTTGATCTGAAACTTTTAAAACAGCCAGTAGAAATTTTTTTTGCTGGCCAGAAGGTCTGTAGTGAGCATATCTCACTAAAGCCAGAAGATTCTCTAAATGTCTTTTCTGCATTGTGCAATTAAATCTGCATACAAGTTGCCCCTAATATAATTTGTTGCATGCAAATACCAGATCCATTTCTGCCAGCCTTACTTACGTTAAGTAACCCTCAAACAAATAGTTTCTAAGAATTCCCAGTGGGACGACTCACATGAGTAAGTGCTGTTACACATGACGAAAGGTGGCAAAGCTCAGCTTGGAATGAACAAGCACGATGCTTCTCTTTATTACTTTCAGCCTCCAAAGTGATACTACCCAAATATCATTTCGTAGCAGATTGCCAAAAGATTTTTCCTCAGATCTGGGCCACCCCAACAGAAAGAAATCTCTCAAACATATGCATATATTATGGAGCAAGTTTACAGCTTATTTCTCGATTTGCACTGGTAATGCTGGCAGTTGCAGGTCCAACTGGGGGACAAAGACTACAAATGCAGACCAAACAGCAAATTTTGGAAGCTGGTTGACTGTGCTTTTCTAAAGTGCTTAGCGCTAACAGAGTTACTTCATCGCACTGTATCCTCAAAGCCAGCGCTGGCACTACCAATCATCGGTGCATTTTGAAAGGCATCATAGCCCTCCAGCAGTGAATTATGGATCGCACACCACCTTCCTCGGCAGCTTGTTGAACCAGAGTCATTTATTCAGTTGGTATTGAGAGTCTGGGGGCATGACAGTACATCTGACCCCTTTTGGGTAAAATTTGATCTGGCATTTCATTTCACGGGCTCAGCCACCAGTCTGTCAAATCTTCATTTTGCTGGTGCCCACTAGAAGTGCTGACGCTTGTCTCTAACTCCTGGTGCTTTCATCTTTCAGCAGCAATAAACATGTCACACTGCTGAGGTGAAACACAATCTGGAATTAAATTTACTGCATATAAAATATGGTGCCCTCTTTATTGGTTCAAATACTTGTCACTCATAATTTATTTGAAAGTGTATGGCATTCATGAGGCGAGAGTGCTGCTGGATACGGGGGTGGGGGGAGCTGCAGAACTCCCAACCGCGGCAGTTTGCAGGAGCTCTTCTTCTCCTTTAACACCCATTTCCCCATCCCTTGCCGGTCTTGACTGATATAAACACATCAAAGACGATATCAATGCCGCAGCCAATAAACAGTGTGTATCTGAGTGAAAACAAGCCGGAGTACGTTTGGCTGTGCAGCCGCACGGTAGCTGCAAAGCGGCTGAAGGAAGATAACCAGTATTGCTCTCAGAAGAAGTGTGGAGATGTTTATACCCGTGTGTCTGGGGGAGGGAAGGGTGGGAAAGATGGGAAGGAGCTGGATTTAGCCCTAGTCCGTTTCAAACTCGCTCGCCATGCCTTCCCTTCTGGCACTCAACTTTTTCATGATTATTCCAAATACTGTCGATCAGCTTTAACTAATACAGTCCTTGTATGAAGCACCTCTCTAATCTCTTCAAACACAGATGTGGAAGCGCGGCTTAGAGCATGGAGGCCAACAAAAGCACTTTGCCTGTACCAGTGATTAGCTTTGATTGACATAGTACACTTCTGCTTTCACAGGCATACTTTAAGACCCATAAATGATTGTTTTAAAATGAGAAGCACTGGGTACTACAGCTCTGGCTTTAGTAAATATGCAGTACAAATGTAGGAGCAGATAACTGAGAGAATACAAAACACTTGATATTCGTTTCTGTTTTTTCTTCTTTTTTTTCAGATTTTTTTTTTTTTTTGCATCCAGCGTTTATTCCTAATTTTCACAGAAAAATGATGACAATATGTAGTCTGCTTAAAACCAGAGTTTTAGTCTTGCTCCATGTGTGCTTCGTACTTGTTGTAATAAGAGGCAATAGGAACAGTAGTCTGGTTTTGAAAAAAAAATAAGCTAATGTGGAACTTGAGGGGTTTTCCTTGTTGTAACACCCAACGTTACTTGTATTAAACTGATGAAAATAAGGAAGGATTAGAAAGAGGCAGTTTCAGGATATGTAAAGACATCCAGACTACAAAGCACTGGGTGCCAGCAAAAGAATGTCAAATATGTGCAGCAGAAAGCATTTACGGATACAAGTTCTGTAGCTAATTGCTTAATTGCTAATTTTTTTTTCGGAATCCACTTAATATATTTATGAATACAACCATGTGATACTTGAATACACACTCAAAAATGAAGTTCTAAATTAGAGACAGTATCCAAAAAAACCAAAATAAGTTCCATTCCACCCACCAAGCATTCGTAGCCCCCTTATCAATCAATACAGCCCATTCTTTCTTTTCCCCTCAAAGAGAAGCCAAGCTTTGCTCTATGACCTATCAACCAGCCAGCCCACATTCTAATGGGACAGCTTGGGAACCAAGTTACAGTTTTCATCCCCTTCTGCTGATCTCAGCCTCCTGGTCACACATGAAGGGAGAGGTGTTTTCTCTGGGTATCAAGGAACCAAACCATTTAACAGCACACAAATTTGAACCAGCGTATAATGCTACACTTTAAAATGAACTGGGAAGTGAGGGCAGACAATGGGGCATAGATGTAATGAGATCCTGGTGAGAAACACCCATTAACAAGTGAATAGCCACTGTATGCAACAGGTGAAATTTCCAAGCGATCTCAAGATGCAGATTCATGTAAGGTGTGTTACCAGTAATCAGTAACCCAATAAGGGAGATACTGCCAACAGAATGGACTCTAAACATTTCTGCATTTAGACTATGATATAAAGACCTGAATGTGTATTATAGTTTTACATGGCTTCTTGAAATGATGGGACAGACAGGTTTCTTTCCTTCCTCTGAGTAGGATCTAGTGACAAACCCCGTTGTGAGACTTCTAATCTAGTCTATTAGAGTAAACAGGGCACTATAAGTAAATACGGACACTATACATAGCCACTATGAAATAAAAGTAAAATGGGAACATAGCCGATTACAGTACCTCTGTATTCCAAACTATATTCAGGATTCCTTTTACCCTTATGATGAAAAAATTTCAAGTAACATGCACAAGCTGAGAAGTCATACATTTGTTTGTTTTAATAATTTTATGAGTCTTTAAATATTTTACACAAATATGTGTCAGTTGATAACCTGGTATCTTTACTGTATTATCAACAGGGTAATAAAATCCACAGAGCTTACTAAATTGGCACAATTAGTTGGGTGATAAAGTCTGTGTTCCAAGTTTACATCTGTGTGTGTGTGTGTGTGCACACTTCTGTGCCCACATGTGCATGTGCATTCCGGCATTTCTGCATGTATGTGCACTTATGTATTCATGGCATAAGGGGAAAAAAAAAATCAGACAGACAAGTAAGTTCTCCTAAATCCGGTGGTTTTAATCTCAGTGAGCAAAGGCAAAATAAATGCTGTAGTGGGGATGTCTCATTCCCTTCCTTGTTGAACAGCTCCACTGCATTATTTTTTTTTTAAATATGCAGTATTGTACATCAGGAGAAAAGAAAACCTGTAACTGAACTAGGAGAGATGCTGGCTATTCATAGTCTAGTTAAATAGTTTTCATGGGAATGATCTACACTTCCACAAGGACCTAGGCAGGTTTAATACAGATTTACATGCATTTTTGTTGTATTGAGAATACAGTCAACATGATTCAACAAAAACAGGAACAGGACTGAGCATCCACCCTGCAGAAAACAAACATGAATTCTGCTCTTGCAAGGTTCACAGGACAAAAATCCCTATGGCTAATTTTGCAAGAATAAATATCAACCTTTTTGCATTTGAAAATGTTTCCGTTCATTCTTTAGCCTCCCTGTCAGACTCCAAGGATACTCTGGACTTGCTGCACTTTGCACTTTGTCCAGAAGCTGTTTGGTTACCAATGCCCCTCAGAAAGTGAAGTCTTCTCCGTGAAAACTACATACAATTTGGCTGGGGATAGAACAGAGGCCTGAACAGCTCTTTCCCGAACAAAGGATTTCTTAAGTGGAAGAAATTCTCTTCGTCTCGCCTGAGTGGCTGGGCTGACATCCGGGGAAAAAGAAAATCCTATTCCCATTGTACGCTGCTGATGGAGAGCCTTGTGCAGTCTTAATTGTTCTCTGTCTGTCTGCTATCTGACACCTTATACAGAATGGTACATTTCAAGTCCTCTTCCAATTTTTGTCTTCTGACAGGGATCAAAAATGCCTTTTCATATATGCTCTTCCACATTTAAAACCCATGGCGACCCACTTTTCAGGAAAATCAGCAAGGTCTCTTCCTCAAAATCCCATGCAGAGGCCCACAGCTCTGACTGTCTCCCAGTCAGATTCAGAATCATTTCCCCTTGGGTCAGTGCTTTGTGTTGTCCATGACTGGCAAGAGTCCCTGGGTGGGTTTTCTTCAGTCATTTCTTTCTCTTGTCTTCAGTGCAGCCCATCCATTTTCCTCCAGCTTCTTCTTTCATCATCTGTGCTTGCGCTCTTCTCTTTCTCCTTTCTCTTCCCAGTTCACGGTCTCCAACGTGCAATTTCCCCTTTTTTGCGTGCTTTTTGCTCTTGTCCAATCTCTTCACCTCTCTCTCCCTTTTCTTCTGCACCTTTGTTTGCTTCCCATTCTTCTGCCCTTCTTCCTGCAGCAGATTATTAAGAGCTGTGAAGCCTGCAGCCACAAGCTCTGCCTGATTAGGCAACCTGAAATAATAGCCGATTTATTTATTTTTTTTAAATAAAGGCAATCCTCAGCTTTACTTTCTGTGAAGTTAACATAAACTGGGTGTATTCACCACCACTTCTAATTTATGGGCCTGGGTATGTTTTCAGGAGTTTAGTATCATTCACTTGGCTTTAAAATTTTGGTCATCGTCTCTCCTGCATGAGGATATTATAGATATCAAGTTTTATATGTGGCTTTTTTCCTTCATTTCAAATCTATATGCTGTCTAACTAATGTTAATTTACATCACACAGAATACATCAAAACACGATTAAGAAAAAAAACTAACTCCAGGCAGCAGTCCACGTCGGTCTTCAGGAAACAACGGAGGGAACTTCTATATTGCATGTGCTTCATTTTCAAGGACGTGGATCTCTTAAGGTCCTGTAATAGCCAGATCAAAAATGTAACCCTGGTGGTAGCCTGCAAGCAATCCTTACTCCTAGCTACTGTGACTTTCTCCAGTCATCACATATTTGACCATCACCCACTTTCTCTTGCATGACAAAACTCTGTGCCATAAAAAGTCCTACCTTTGGCCTCCCTGGGCTTGAGGTAAGCCTTGTGAAAGGACCTGATTCCTGTCACACAAAAGAAGAAATGGGATAATTTACGGTGTAAGCTGAGACAAAGCAGAATGCCGCCTTGTGAGAGTTTGAGCTCTTTCAAGTTTTAGATTTGCTAAAAATTCTGTCATGTCACATATCATCTATTTCATCCTTTTTCCCAAACTTTTGCACCTTTTTTGAGGCTTGGGCTTGATTCCTGCAATCCTCCAGGAGAGGCAATCATCACGTTTCTGTTTCCTTTATTAGCATTTGTCTTAAAGCCACTAGCACATGTCTAGTTCTCTCTCATTTTTTTCAGATTCCCAGATGTCTATATTTGGCTCCAGCAATCTGTGTTTCAGAGTGTTTGTCATGTGTCAAGTTAAGATTATAACTTGGACCATCTAGAACTGAAGAATTTGGATCCAGCATTCATGAGGGAGGACAGGATACTGTTTTCTCAGGAGGAGAAAAGCTAGCTGGCATGTTCCCTGCCCCATCAATTCCTATGTCCCCTACAAATAGGACAGTAGAAAGACTCTGTGCCGGGGTGGCAAAGAGAGAAGATCCACTGGCATCACACTCATCTTTGATGTTTCATCCAATTCTGGCTTGGACACTCTAGGAAAAGATTTGAGTCAAGACATATCTGGCAAATCTATCTATTAAACCTCATCAGCACTCTACTCTTGTTATGAAATGCAGAGGGTAAGCCAGATCAGAAGAAGAATTGCTGACTAAGCAGAGCAGGACATTCATGAGTAGTTTTTGTTGAACATGGACTATGTAATGTATGTAGGCATTCTCTATGCTTTTGGTAGGTTTTAGCATTATTTAATGTCAACCTCGACACTAAAAGAGCACACTCATGTTCTTTTAACAAATATCTGCCAAATATCTTTGATCAAATATATGGCATTTGTAAGAATCTAGATCCACTCGGCCTCATAATACCCTCATGGATCACACCAGAAGATACAAAGCCATGTGGATACTTTTGCTCATATTACCTTCAATTTAGTTTGCACATATTGTAGTAGCATTCAAGACCTGGTGCAGCACACCTCATAGCAAACTAGCAACATAAGATCATGCTGAAGATCTGTGGTTTCCTATAGCACATGCTGGCGTGTGCTGAATATAGGCAAACCTACCTTCACTTGAATTAACCTTAATTAGCCAGATTAAGTTTATACTACCTAACCATGAATCACATTACTTAACTGTGGTGACTCTTTGGCAATACTTAACAAACTAAACATTTACTTCTGTGTATATAAGCATATGTGTCTGTAGGCATGTGTACATGTACGCATGTACACGTGTGTGCCTGCATGCATGTGTATCCCTCACAGCCAGAATTCAAGACACTTTGCGCCAGGGAAAAGTGCTGAAGTGCCTGTGTTGAATTAGTTACAGTGCTGATCATCAGATTACAGGTGTGTTTTTAAAAGCATGGTTTGTTTTTACATTCACCTCAGCCTGGATTTTATTTTTTTTCTGTGGACTCCCTCCATAGAGGAATGAGATGGATGTAGAAAAAAAGATCGATTTAAAAATTGTTGCTTTGCCTACAGTACTCTCATAGCATTTGTGGACATTGATCAAATCTTAAGATTCCATTAAAAAAATGCCATCAATTTTTTATTTTTTCAGAAAAGGAAATAAATCTTTAAAGAAGATGATCGCTTAATTAATCACAGGGAAAAAGTGAGACTAATGCCTAGCAGTTTGGTGATTAAGAGAGCACAGAACGGAGGACTGGATAGCTCCAAATGCTCCTGGGCCATTTTTGCTTCAGTACAGACAGATAGCGATGGAAAGTCTGTGGGGCAGAACCTGACTCATGCCAGCCCATGTTTTCCCTGAATTAGCTGTCATCCTGTTGACTCCCACCTATCACTTCTGGCAAAGCCAGTGTTGAGAGACAGTGTAGGAAAAACACTAGACATTTATGTAGTGCCTAGCCAGCACATAGCCCAGACTGGAATAATAAAGGCAGCTAAAACAGAGCCTTGAAGTTGCTCTGTGTTGCCAGGCTCTATATTTGCAGTCATCTTGGTGGATTGCAATGCGAGTCACATATGTGGCCTCCTCCATCCCAACCATCGTCTCACAACTGGCCCAACCGAGTTTGCTCACTTACAAGTCTAGTGCAACATAATCTAATGAGATCCACTAAAAGAATTTGCTTTTCAGACAGGTTCTTAAGGTGTGCAGGTAAGTAAATTCCCAAAGAAATCACTGTTGTAGATGGTGGTAGTTGTCGAATCCCTCAACAGAAGAATTCTGGTCTTACTTAAAAAGATGAATCCGCTCTCCCTTCCCCATGTATGATCCTTTTGCTTTGTCGGGAATGAAACACCAACACAGAGCAGGAATTGCATTGCTGGTACTATAAATGAGACTGCCTTCTTAGCGTGTTTTCTAGGGAATGTTCATCAACTAAAGTTATCCTAAGGACAGAAGATGTTCACCAGGATCTTCTTATGATTAGAGATCTTCCTGAGCAGAAAATATGGATGCAATGCCAACCACTAATAATATGCTCTTTGGGAACAGAAACTCCCTCGGTCTCATAGACCCCAAAGGTCTATGAGGTCTCAAAGACTCCATAGGTCTCATATGGCTCCTTAGCCTGGGACCATATGTCACTCCATGGTGCACTGCCCACTCTGGCATTATTTAGGGTTTTCCTAAACCTTTTCTCCTGTAGCCATGTTTTACAACTACATCTCCACTTTCAGTTTAGATAACTTTCCCAGCCCCTCAAGTATTGCAGCCCCACAGGATCAGAAATCAGTATAATAACTATATTAAATCGTATTCTGAAGGAAATCTCATGATTCTGGCGAGGTCTTACTCATGATGTCTGAAGTGCGCAGTGGTCACTGTTACACAAAAAAAACCCAAACATTTTTGCCCTTACTGTAGCTATGGCTCTTGGACTTTAATCAGCATAATAGACAAAACGATTCTGATGTCTTGACACCAAAGAGTCCAGTCTCCATGTATTTGTGTTGTTTGGCCTTTGGACTTTTTAGCTGACAAATTAAATGACCCACGTTCCCAGTTAAGAGGAGGTGAGCCCCCGTAGCACTCTTGTGGGACCAGTTTTCCCTGCTCCACTGCCATCAGCCATCCCCATGTCCCAGTGTCCCCAGCTGCAGGTTCCTGCGCAGAAGCAATGGGACCTGCTGGTGTCACCTTTGCTTCTCCCAGTCAGTGAGTGCTCCACCGCCCATTTGTCATCCCCATGGGTCTCCCTGTTGTGATCTACCTCCAGCAACAAGGACAAGAGCTCTGTTTGGCAGAGCATGGAAACTGCAGCAGGGTTTTCACTAGACAACTGTCAACTTATTTACAGGCTGTGTATTAGTTAATATAATTAAGGCATTGATGCTGTAAATTAAATAGTATAGAAGACATTTTGCTGGCATAAGATCTGCACAGCGTTTTCCATACGCTTGCTTATAAGGCATGAAAAATGAACAAAGTGTACAAATTAGAAGTCAAGATGCTCAGAGCTGCTGAAGGGCTTTACCAGTAGTATATTATTTCTGTTCTGAGGAACTTTCAGGACACTTCCATAATGGATAGTTATGAACTTTTCTTCCTTCCTTTCCTTCCCCTTTTTTTAAGTGATAGCTGCCAAATTTCATAAATCCTATAATGTTCCATGCTGTAATTAGTTTGGAAGCCTGTAATTGTTTAAGTTTAAGCCAGCAGATAAAGGCTGCCAAACCACTTGAGCAGAAAAGTTGTATTAATGGCTTCATATTATCGCTTGCTGATTTATTTAATCTTTTTCGATCAAATTGTGATTCTCAAACAAAACCAAGAAAAAGCCGAGCAGTTGTTTTTCACCGCAAGGAGGAAATGGGCAGAATGGACATGCACACACATACAGACACACAGAGACAAAAGGGCTTTTGTGGCAGAAAGGGTGCGTCAACAGTCCTGAAGGTCAGTCATGATTCAAAGGAAAATATGCTGTGGGAAGAGTAATATTCAGTAATGACAGCTAAAATTATACAACATTTGGTTACAACCAAAAGGTTTCCCCTTGTGTTCCTGCACTGCTGTACCCTGGGACACCTTTCTCACTGTTAAATGAAAAATAATACACTAGTTTTAGCTATTAGAAGTACACTAGTCTGCACTGCTTATGGTTTTATACTGTTAACACATATCCCTTCATGTACAGCTTGTTCCTATCCTTTGCTAGCTGGAGTGGCAGGAGTTTAGCACTGAATGTGAGAAAAGATGGGAAGTGTATTGAAAAGAATACGTGTCTTTGTTGGCATTATTTGTAAGGGTTAGAGCAAAGGTACTTTTAAAAAACAACATAGAGAAAGTATTGCCAGGTTCATATGTTATTAATGGCCTATGTGTTGGTGTGCACCATTGCTATAACGCTGCCATTCAGATATTCTGTCACCTCCTTGGATAAGATACTTTTACAGTAAGTGTAAGTAGAGGACAGCTCAGAACCACGATCTAGGAAGCAGTCTATCTAGCTGCTATTGTTTCATCTCCAAGGAGTCAATATCGCATGCTACGCATAAACTCAGCTCAAATGCATCTATTAAGGAGTCATTTTACTAGTTTTAGAGTAAACACACTTAATTGAAGAACCAGTTTGGTCTTATACCAAGTACCAGTCTTGTACCAGTGCAACTTAAGCACATGTTTAAACTTAAATACAGGAGTAATCTCATTGATATTAGAATACTTTCTGCGTCTGAATTCAGCACATTCTGAAACTCCTTGATGGATCAAGGCCTCTGTGAGAAGAAAGTCATACTAAAGGTTTAACATCAATAATTCACGAAGAGACGGTGCTACCTTTATTGCAGACAGCAACATTTATACTCTGGATTCACTTTTTTGGTGTGGTTAATGACACTCATTGAAGGAAACATGGTCCTCGATTTGCCACCAAAGCTAAAGGAGCATTTCCTTTTTAAGACAACTCATCATGTTTTAACATTTGTTTCTATTCTGGGTCAAAGTGAAAGCGAAATCTTCCTAAAATTTTCATATGAAGAGAATTGTGTTGAAGTTGACCTTTTCAACAGAAGTTTGGATATGGGAAAGTGACTCTCTTAAAATTTTAGCCATTAAAATTCTGCAAAATATTTTGGCATTTACTGAAATAAAGATGTTCTGCCTAGCTCTTCTTCTTCCACAGCAAATTGGCTGTCTAAAATATAGAAAAGCAGAGGCATCGCCTGCTACATGCCATTTCTAGGATCTCCAACTTAATTACATACATAACCATAGGATTTTAAATAAGATTAATTTTGATGTTCAAATGTTTTATGGATATGTTTTTGGATTCAAAGCCAAAATACCCGGATTAAATTTATTGTTATTTTGAGGGTTTGTGTTTTAAACCGAACCATCGCTCTGAACCTGGTGAGTACTCAAACACTAGAAAATCTGGAAAATAAACACATTCCATGAAACAATTATTTTCTGACAGCTATTTATTTCATAAAATAATATCCAGGTGATGTATAAAAATAGTGGTAGGATATGTTAGTTACTAACCAATAGTAACAGTTTATTATAACTATCACATATGTAAGCCTTATAGACATATTCAGTAGGAACAAGGAGAAGGCACTTGCATGTGTAAATGAGTTACAAGTCCTGTTTAAAAATTAAATTTTAAAAAGCTGTTTCCTCACATTAGGGAAATTGAATTTTTTATAAAAACTGAAGGAAAAAGAGGTATTATTTCAGATTTCTGATGTGTTAAACTTTCTTTCAGTCATTAGTTTTCCATTGAAAAATGTTTTCACAAATACTTTTCTCTCTTCTCTACCCATCTGACATTTATTAGTACACTACTGTTTTGATAACATGTGATTTCCTCTTCTAAATTTCTAAAATACATCTCTTTATCTATTGAAAACACTTTGATATTAACATCTTTAACCCAATTTATTATTCTACCTCTTGATAGGTAGAAGTATGAAAGTATCTTATTTTAGCAACTCAACTTAAGAATTCTACATTGTTAAAGTCCTACCAGAGGGCTGTTTTGAAGATTCATACACAGACCTTGTGCAAGGCCTTCCACATCAGCAGAATCTTCCTCACTAGAATCTTATCTTTTATAAAAATAGCTACATAATGTTGGATTTCACACTACAATCAGATAGAGCTCAGCAAACTATACCATATCGCTGATAGGAAGCAAAGTATTAAGTACATATTACACAACATCAAATTTATTGCATGATATAGATGCAATAGAGAAGCAATTTAATTAGCTGATATAAAAAGTGAAAAAGGACAGGTGTAATATAGCAGTACACCGGGAGACTTTGGTAGGCTCTGTAAATATTTTTGATATTGTCTGATCATAAAGAGATAGCAATTTGCTGAGGGACAAGGACCGGGTCGCTGCATCTTTCAGCGCATGGAAGAGAGGGATGGGCTAGAAGAGGGAGCCATGCTCCAAATAAAATCACAGACATTGAGCTATGGGAGCCACATATTTCTCGGACAAGACACTGGGAAGATGAATAAGTCCAGCCAAGATACTTGCAAAGCATTAAACGTAAGGATGAAGGTCTGTATATTGGACCAGGTCAGCAGCACCCAAGCACTACACATCTACAAAGGCACAGGAGCTTCTGCATGTACAGTGCACTGTGCAACCCAGGTCAGGACTTCCATAAACACTCAGCCAAAAGAAAAGGTATACAACTGATGAAGAAGTCTTTCCTTTTGCCTTGTGTCGCAAAATGACTTGTGCTTTACTATGGCACCAGCAGGCAGAAGATAGCCCATTGCTCAGCCTGGATTCCCCATGAAAGGAATAGCCCATTAAAAATGGATACAAAGCCCAGACCATCTCCAAGCTCTTCTGTGAGAATGTCTATTGATTTCATTATGATTTAACGACATGCACTGAAGTTTGTCTGATATTTTGAGGTTCTTCATTCAGAGAAAAAAATTTTCATTAGAAAGGCTAAATGAATTAGACAACATGTGCAAACAAAACTACTCCATTTGTGATTACGTCCAGGTGAGACTTTGTTATTTTACTTGAACAATTAAATCTTCTCCACGCTCCTCTTAGCATTGATTTTTTAGTACATTTTGTACTGAGCAATTTGAAGAAAACAAATTAAAGCAGAGGATTTATCAGAAAGCCTCACAAAATCCCAGAGATGATTTTTTCCTTACCAAACTCAAGTATATCTGTGTGAGGTATTCAAAAATAAGAGAGGTGGGAGAAGTAAAAAAGAGGGAGCATCATCTACATTCTAGGAAAAAATTAATTACTAAAAACTTAAAGCCGCAGGGGAGACATATGCCTGTAATCAAATTCTGGGAAACAAGCCCCTGCAAACTCTCGCATTTCAACTTCCAACTCACTACCATTTCATGTTCATTTGGTGATGAAGTGTGAGCCTTCTAAAACAAACAAACAAACAAACAAACAAAAATCAGTTACAAAATTTCCACTTTTCTATGCAGCCGAAAAATCCTCCCCGAGTTCAAAACAGTGAGTTCCCCTCCAAACCATTCAGAAATGAGGTAATGGCTTTGCGATTTCATTTCTTTGGCCGGCGCAAAGAATAGAAGCTGGGAAAAGAGAGTCTCAAAAAGTGTGCTCTTTATCCCCTCCCCATTGGCTGCCTTCTGCAGCTTTCAGCCCCAGGAATGCAAGGGATGATGTAGTGCAGCCGGTATGTACGGAAGCACTTGCAAACCCATTGTACTTAATGAGACTTGGAAGCCAGTCAGGACCAGGGCACTTCTTCTTGTGATGCTTTTCATCAAGGCCACAAAGAGGGACAGCGGAGAGGCGTGAAGTGTTACATACTTTTGGTAAATATTTAGGGCAGGATTTTTAAAAACTAGCCAGCTGATTTCCAAACATCCTCAGCTCCCCAGAAGCTGCTGCTGAAGATGCCATTGCCTTCAAGGGTCATCTGTGTCCTGTTCCAGATCTCAGGGACAGTGTCGTTGCAATGCTGGACCAGCGGACAAGCTGTCAAAAAGGAGGAGATGCAGAGCAAAACTCCTTTCAGTACAGAAGGAGAGTTAGTGGAAGAGTGTGCTATTTTGAAGGGTTTGGATTTTATTTTCTGTTTTACACCCGGCTCTCTGTGCTTGTCAGTTCTATGAACATTTTAATATTCCTGACTTCACAGTTCTTCACAGTGTAAACTCTAACACTGCCAACACAATATTTAGCCTTAGCTTACACCAAAATCCTCTTATCTGGAGAAAAATGGGTCAGGGGGTTTGTGTCCAGCCTTTGCAAAAGTGTGAAGCAGCCTGAGCTAAGCCCACGGTGAAACACAGTGCAGCAACACGAGAAGTACATAAACTGCCCACATAGTGGTCAGTCAGCTCTGTCCAAGACCATATCTCCAAGATCCACCAAAGAGATAATTCAGGCTGCAGGTGTACTGTGCTTCATTTGCTTAAGGACACGTTCATACCGCTGTGTATGTGGATGTGTTTGTAAATATATGCATCTATAATTTATGAAGCCACCTATTTAAGATTCTTGTCATTTATCAAAATGCTTTTGAGACTTGATTCCTTATTTTGTAGACCAAATGTTAACATTTGATTGAATTTATTAACTTGATTAAATGAGAAGTGTTCCACATTAGAAAGCATAATGTCGGAATTAATCCCCCAAAAATGTGGTGATGCTTTAACGAATATCCTGTGACCTCTTGATACCTTCCGACACTATCCCGATGAGCTCAGTAAAAATAATCAGATCAGAGGTTTCCCAGGGAGCTCTGTCTAGGGAATATCAGATGTCTCCTCTCCTGGCCAGGGGAACTGCAGAATGCACTCCCTACCTTTTCCCAGCCTTCCATCCCTACCTCCCTCCATCCCTCACAGTCATTCCTTAGCAGAACAAAGCACCAAAGCTAGCTGTGGTGGCTTTCAGAAAAAGACTCTCTTTGCTGACTTTGATCCCAAAGAGAAGCAGGATGTGGACACTGGAAGACTGTTTGAGCAGGGTGTTAGATGGTCACAATAAGAACAAGTGCTTGGGGATAGAAATCCAAACACACCCACAACCTAAAATTCTTTGAAGCATCTTGAAAAAAAAAAAAAAAAATCACTTGAGAACTTCTAGAGATCAAGACAAGTGGCTATTTCTTTGTCAAGACTTGCCATATGCAGTCCAACTTTGCACCAGCCAAAGCAACAGCACTGAACCCAGCCCATACCTGGACAGACTGACAGACAATCTAATTGAGGCAGTACAACCCATCACTGACAGCTCACCACCATACTGTCTGTCTGCTCTGCCCCTCACCGAGCAACTAGAAGTCAGTCAGAAGTGGAACCTTCATCACCAAGCTGATCAAACATTCTCTCAGCCCAAGCCCTCCTTGTAGGTAGGCTTTTCCAATTCCAAAATAACAGGAAACAAACTCGTTAAAGGCAAAGCACGCAACAGATTTTCTCATAACCATTGCAATTTGCTACCTGGTAAGACACCGGAGGCAATTTTTGCTTTGCAAGAAGAAAGAATCATTAACCTCTTCCTAGACTAGCACAAAATTCCTGAATATTCACACTGGGCAGTGCTAAAAGTCTGGAGACCGTGCCACTAGAACAACAGTTTCCTAACATCAGTCTTTGAATGACATATGACAATGCTTATGGATTCTGTCAAAAATAGGAAAGCAGAGAAATTGAGGAATCTTTCCTCTGTGCCTAGAAAAGTAGAGGGAACATAGATACCTACCTTGACTTTACCCTTGATATAACCTTAACCAAACTAAAGGCAGCAGTTATAAAGGCTACAGAGAATGGGACACACCCATAACAGAGCATCCAAGGTAATCTAACCCCAAACATGCTAATTCCCATTTTGCATGATAAATCCCAGGAATTCTTCTGGCCAGGAACTGAAAGACCTTTGGTGGAAAGAGGCATCCCCACTATCCTGAGGACAGATCATGTCTCAGCTTCCTGAGCTATTCAGGCATCATCTTGGCTTCCTTGATGGCTGGAGAGGCCACAGCTGCCAGGTGCATGTGATTCTACAAGTACAACACACTCCTCAGCCCAAACATGTAAACTGCCCTGAAAAGAATGATAAAATAGAGACATGCTGTAGGAAAGGTGTCTTTATATAATTTTAAGGACTCACAGAGGCCTGGCTATCTTCTAATTTCTTTCCCCATTCTGTCTTAATAACCCCCTGAAAGGGTTATTAAGCATTGGAATGGGCTTCCCAGGAAAGCGGTTGAGGCACCATCCCTGGCCTGGTTGACATAGTGTTTAGGGACATAGTTTAGTAATGTGGAGGGTTCTTTTGGTTTTGTTTTTGGTTTTTTTTTTTCATCAGAGTTAGGTTGATGGTTGGACTAGATGATCTTAAAGGTCCCTTCCAACCTAGACGATTCTATGATTCCCAAGACATCTGCTATTAGCTGCTATTGGAGCCAGAATATTGAATTAAAGCGATCGTTGTTTCATTCTTAAATTCTTATAGAATATGTCACCCTCAAAAAAGTATCCTTCAACTCATAGCTTGAGATTATTGTTAGTAACAGGTTTGCGATTTCTCAGAGAAAGCCTTTGCATGCCTTGTTGATGCCTCACTGCACTCAAGATGAAAGTAACACTTTCTAACGGTAATGATAATTAGAACACTATATATAGACTCTTTTATATATTATATATAATATATATATCTACTGTACAGTATACTTATGGTAATTTCCATATTTTATCTTACATAATCCCCCTGCACGACAGAGCTTTCTATGAGTCCTGGAAGACTACTCTCTCCTCATGCACTGCTCCTCCACAGCCAGATGGAACCAAGTCTATGCACTATTGTCCTTCAATATGAAAAAGAAATAAATTATAACTCATAATTTCCTAGAGCCTTCTGTGGGGTCTTCCCCACTGCCAGTGTGGCTGACTGAGATGTTTAAGGGGGAGCCACTGTGCTGTTGCAGTATGAGTCCCAAACATACCGGATGTCTTAACTGACTTGGTTATGAGAAACACCCGAGGAGCTCCCATCAGCTTTTAGTGTATGCCGCTGAGTAGTTTGGGCCTAGCATGTAGGATAGCACTTAACCCTATTAGACTATGTTTGCATGATAGATACTTACAATCCTTAAAGCATCTTTCCATTGTCATGTCTATGTTCTGACTAGAGCCTTTGACAGAACCATCTCTTTTGTTGAAGAATGCTCTCAAAACTGCAGAAATGAAATAAATCCTTCTGACACAATTGACTAAATCTCTCGCTTTGCTTTCTTATTAAGCCTTCTTTTTTCTAGTCACCAGCAGTGACTAAAAGTCTCATTGAGTTTTTACCTTTCCCCGGCTTTCTTTGAGAACTATTTACTGGCTTTCAGCCCCAGTGAAAAGAAACTCCCATTTAACAAATGCACCATATTCTATAGTCCAATCAATACCAACCCTCTTTACTGATCATTTGGCTTAATTCAGAAGAAAAGATGTCATGCTTCACATAAATCACTTTTTTTACTCAAAAGAATCCCTTATTGAATAAACTGTAGTGTCATTTCAGTCAACAAAAATAGAGCACAAAGATCCCAGGCACCCCTTGGTAGTTTGCATTATTTATCCACCTGTAAAGTGATGTGATTTTGATGCAAATGAAATACATTTTTAACTCACATTTTCTCTGCTAATAGAGAATTACTACAGAAGGCTAGAAATGTCCCTATTTATGTAAGTGGACTTTCAATTACTGTAATCCGACAAGCACTGTACGTGTATATATATGCCTGTGTTCATTCACAGTTCTAGCAAAATTGAGCCCATTAGGCGATGCTTCACTTTGTTCTTGTTGGCACTGCCGCTCAGGTGCTTTGATTAAACAAGCAGATCGAGTCCTTTTAGAATGACAATTCAAAACTGTTCACTCTCAGGTTTTAGTTTGGATCCAAGTTGGAAATATGACACATTGCCAAATCACACTGAGCTGGATTTATGGCATAATGTAATAGATGATTCACCAATACTTTTGCTTGTGCCAGGCTGAGACAACAGACCTTAAATCAGCAATCAGTGTCAGGTTTGTAACTGTGTGGTCTATCTTAAAAAAAAAAAAAAAAAAAAAAAAAAAAAAAAGCCAAAATTTCTGCAGGACACTTTTTTCAGTTGAGGAGATTTTTTTCAGTATCTGGCGATACCGAAGTACCGTGATACTGACACTAACATGGAAACCTTCATTTCCATATTTATGTAAATTACCTACTGTAGCTTCAGAAATGTAAACATACGAACTTTCCATGCTCCCATATGCATTTTGAAATATGAACAAAAGGGATAAAATCCTAGCATGCTTCAATTTTAGGGATCAGAGGAGGAGCTACGTTTCGCATGACCACTATAACTGCTAAGTTGTAAGCTGCATAAGCATTCAGGGCACTCGGTGCATCTCATTTTAAGCAACTGTGTGTTTGAGTTTGCCAATAATATGTTCTGAATTCTTCTACAGATACTGGAAGCGTGCGTGCATGAGTGTGTGTGTGTGTGTGCGTGCTCGTGTGTGTGTGCTGTCATAACCCATCTGCCCAAGCGTGGACTGTCTGGAAAGATTAAGTGCACCTATTTTGAACTGGAGGCTGCATGCCATAATTTTTAGCTAACCCGTTTCCTTCTTAGTGAAAACAGAAATAAAAATATATTGTGCACACTTCATTGCTAGGACCTTTGACCTCAGCTGCCTGTCTAGCTGAGACTGTGATGAATGCTTTGTGTCTCTTCATTTTTAATTGCTCATAAATTGTTATCCCATGAAACACAAAACTAGCCTTGTCCTCATTTTAGTAGGGGTTGGAGGTCAGCCTAACAGTAATACAATTAAGGAGTGTCTTTGTGTGGGGGTGTGGGAGTGAGGAGGGCAGGAGGGTTACAGAAGGTTGTGGTAGTGAAAGATGTATTCCTTTCCAAGGAAATACAAAGCAAATTCCACACTTTCAAACAAAAGTCTTTAATGTTTGACAGTGTTGAGAAAAGCTCCTGGGAGGACATTCAGAAGGGCAATAAAGTAGACACAATTTTCCATATCTGTATAATCTTTCTTAAACATACATGTACACGTGGTTGTATATGATAGCACTGATCTTCTCTTCGCAATGGCAGACTTAATCCTATGGGTCAAATTTTACTCAGGCATGCATACTCCGACTTGCTGATTTCAGAAGAAATGATAGCTTACCTTTGACTCCTCTATAAAATAATCTAAACCACATCTGTGAAGATAGCACTGCAGAGTTACTTTTCTCTGGTTAATCTTCACTCAGTTGTCACACATTTCCTTCCTGTTCTTGAAAAACTGGACTACTCTTAATTCAAATAATATACAGTGTGCCAAGCCACAATGATATCTTTCACCTTCAAAATGTCTGGTAATAAATAACAATAAAATATTAGCTCAGTGACATCAAGGGGCTTAGCGTGCCCAGATATAAACCTCTTCTGATTTTGGTTGAATAAATATGCAAATAAAGCAAGCTTGCTGAATTTGCTTTTACAGCACACACACACGAGCACGCACACACACACCTTGTACCATGCATAATTCTATTTAACAAAAACGTTATTGGGCTTTCAGTAATTGAGCACGTCTTCAGATTCCTACAGACCAAACCATTCTGGTAACAGTGGGTTCTTGTTGGGGTTAATCTAGGCAATCTGTTCCAACACCCATAACGATCCTTGTTCTCTTATTTAGCTCTAACAAGACGCGGTATCTGCAGCAAAGCCACCAAGTTCTCAGAAACCTGACTGTCATGGAGCTCAGAAACAGTCTTCTCCGGCCCATTGCATGAGCTAATTTTAACAGCTGTTTAAAAAATACTGATAGCTATAAGGAAAAATAGCATTTAGCACGCACTGTTGAATCCTTCCTGGAAGACAGACAATTCCTTCACTTAGTCACAGTACAATGGATGCTACCTGCTCATAGAGATCCCAGCGGTCCAGAGAGTAGAAAGGAAAGTTTCAGTCCCAGTAAGTGACACACTGCTGAATTCAGGAGCCCAAGAGTCTGCACCTTCTCACCTGCAAACTCACCAATGACCTGTTACCAAAAAAGTCCTACAGTTTCATTAGATGCTGTATAGAAAGAGATGCAGCAAGTTATAAGGGAGGCTACTAGGGTCCCAAGATACAATTTTGAACTGGATTTCCAGAGTACTCAGAAGATTTCCTTCAGATCTATATCTGGTTTAGTTTTTTTCTAAACTGAAATGTATTATCTGTGAATTACTAGCATTTTATCATTTTACTTCATAGAATATTAATTACTTTCCCATGAACACTTATGCAGTACTACTAGGAAAGATAATAGCGTTCTTCCTCTAATGAAGGATTCCTGCTTGCTTTAGCTGTGCTAGTAGTTGAAATTGCATGTTTGCTAATGGTCCCACTAAAACTGAATTATATTTCAGGCCTTCTGTAAACTGAATTCTTACCTTATCTTTAGCAGATAAAAAGCATATTAGCGTTTTCAGGATTTGGGACAGAAAAAAAATATATCTCTGATATATGGGGTTTATCAAATTATACTGCAGTGTTTATCGTGACTTCTGCAAGACTTAATTTTTTACTAATAATTCTACTCCTTAAGGCTAGATCTATGGGATCTATGGGATTTCTAGCCTCCTTGCTCAAAAAGTTGAGGCCTGACACCATCCCTCTGTATCTGCTCTAAGTTGTGATTTAAGAACCAAAGTTCCACCTAAATTGCAGACAACTATCAGGACTGCCTGCACCCCAGCGTTACTCAGTCTTTGGTGCTAAAAACTGGTGTGTTCTTCCACAGTCTGTGTAAAACTCCCAAGCTGTCTGTGGTTAGTCACGTGTACTCAGAAACACTCTCTTCTTGCAGGGTGGGAACCTACTTCTAAGAAGGAGGAAATTTGAGTCACGTACATTTTCCCTGCTGGAACTGGGAAGTTTAGTTGCCATTTAACACACAAGCTGCTCCTGGGTCTCTCTTTTGTTATAATCTAGTACTTAAAACATCCAAAGGAGAAAAAATTGAGTGCTAGATACCCTTGCCTCAAGGGATATGAACCTGAAGTCCATAAAAATGTCTCAAACATCAGGCCAAGGCTATGCTAGTTGTACACCTCTCTTCCTGCAAGTGAGACAAATACAAAGAAGCCTGAAAAGCCTCTAGGTTAGGACTTCTGTTGAGGAAAGGTAGTCCTGAGAGTGTCAGTGTCAACACAATGATGGTGTAATGTTAAACCCGTACCCGTTTCATGGGCAAAGGTCTGGAACTCTAGCTATGCACCATCCAGGTAGTAGTCAGGATCCTACTTTCCTCCTTTCTCTTCAACTCCATAAGGGCTTCACTTCAGCTGTTGGTGTCTTTCCTGACTTCTGCTTGAAATCCCCACATCTGGCACATGGACATTTGGCCCCTCTCACCTCATGAGCAAGTCACATCTATGCATTGCTGCCAGTGCCTCCACTGCTCATAAGAGCACCTACCTGCATGAGAGCCTGGACAGCTTGCATCTCAAACTGAGGGAGACACTGTGCTGGTTTCCTCCACATTCAGTGGAGTTGCCAAAACTGATCTCTCAGGATCTTCAGAAATGCACACACCCCCCCTCATTCTTTATGTGTTCAACAAAGTTAATTTCAGAAGATGACTAAAGACTTCCTATCTAAAATTTAGGTCTACATTTTTCCCAGATGTTTTGGTCAGACAAAAGCTGAAGCCCAACTTGCAAACTCCATTAGGCCTTAACATTTACACAACCTTCCTACAGACTTAGTTGGAAAAAAGCTAGTATTAACCAGATAAAAAACTCAGAGTGCATGATTCTGATATTTTCGCAGTTAAAATTTATCACAGCACAAATGGCAAATCTTAGTGTTCTTGTTGGATTACAACATTGCAACACAGCATTCTCATTTAAAATGGCAGATTGGTTACTTGTCTCTTAATAAAGTCGACTATTTCATCCTACTGATGGAGGGGGTTTCTTTCAACATCATGTACAAAATCTCTCTTAAGGCTCAGTAGGGTCAGATCAGGTGGATGTTGCTGTCAGCATCTAACCAGCTGCTCAGCAGGAATTTCCAGCCGTGGGCAATCTAAGTAATAAGTATTTGATGGGTTCTCCCTCTTAATGTTTCTTAGAAAATGGTGATTTTGAATAAGTTTGGTAGTAAAGGTACTGCTTCCATAACTTGTCATGTGTTCAGTTCCATTAAAGTTCAGAAAGGAGTCTGACTTCTTGCATAGTTTGTATTGGGTAACGAAAGGATAAACGGTGTTTTGAGGCAGACTGTGAGAAGTCACCTGGACTAAAACCAGACTGAAAGATAGCTGTCTCCTAAAGATGTGGTCTGTGGCTGGTCAGATGCTGCTGTGGTCAGATGCTGCTGATAAAAAGACTGTCACCTTTTTTCCTCTAGGAGTCCCTTCTGAGGGGAGGGTATCAGGCCCAGCAGTAAAGGCCAGCATGATGGGATGACTGCTGATGGCAAACCTCCATCAATCGCGTTAGAGAGAAGGAGGGTTAAATTCTGGCTCTCTCTCAAGTAGAACAGATTGCAGACGAAAGAAAGCCAGTCCTGGATGAGTTGTTGAAAGATAGTTCCCAGATGTGTTACTTAATAAAGCAGTGGCTTGTCCAAACTATATTCCTGAGGTGTCTATTCCTTCGATGCCAGGGACATCCAACACTTTTTTTTTTCAAAATATCACTTTCTACAGAAAATAAGTATCACTTTAAGTGAGCCTAGAATTGCACATTGTAATTAACTTTCTTTTTAATTATGTTTGAGTATCTCATTTGGAGAAAGCCATGTCCAAGAAATAGTGCATCATGCTCTTTTAAAACCATCTAGTATACATTATTTACTACAGAGGTCTTGAGTTTATGAGCTATTTTTCTTTAGGGCCATGGACTTTAAACACAGTGTGTTTCTCAAAGCAAAGGAGACAATGAATTTGAGACTTTAAGTAGTCAGTGTTAGGGCAAAGCTAATGATTCTTCAAATGCCTTCTCCAGCATGTGGCAACTTCTGAAGAGAATCATGCTGGACTACAGCGATCCCCTTTGAGGTGGCAAAATAACTCTTGCAGAGCAGGGAACTCATAATGGAGGGAAGAGGTGGTGTTTGGAAAGCAGGCTGTGTTTGGTAAGATGCCCATTTTACAGTCCTAGTGTCAGAGGGCAACACTAGTCGGGGTCTCTAGGGCACCTGGCTCCACTTTGTGACAGGAGCATGTTGCCACCTTGTACAGTCTCATGAAGAGAACTAGGAGATCAGTGAAAGCAGTTAAACGTAGTTCATAACGCAGCCATATCTTTGGCCTTAGCTCCAGTGAGCCCAGGTGGGAAATAAGGGTCATTTAGAAACACAGCACTTCCCACAAACTAGAGAAAGATGTAAAACGTACTTACCCACTCATAATTTTCTTTCTCTGAAGTGGATACTGGGCCCTCTGTGACCCATTAGAGCTGGATTATTCTTCCACTCTAAACAAAGAAGCTGTCTGATTTTTATTTTTTTTTGCTAGCTTCTCAAACTAGTGCCAACTGCCCAAACTGGGAAGACAAACTACAAATCCTGATGAATAAACATTCTGCAAGATTAGCCATCTCCAAGCAGGAGATGTTCGCTTTTATCTATTTAATTTATCAAACAAAAAATGGAAATGAAGATGGTAAAGCAAGATACCAAAATGAAGGATTTGCAGGATTTCTCCCTTAGCTCTCAGCAGGAGTGCTTTCTGAGGGACAAAAGGACGATTAGAGACGATGCAAATGAGACAGTGTTCTGGGTGGGGTCTCTCCACAGCCACTTTAGAAAAAGGAAAATTCCAAGCAGGTAAATACATTTTAGCTTGCTCCCTTGTGGGTGTCTGGTGCTCAGTGATGCATCACAGGTGGGACATATCAAACAGTAAAACAAATCTCCACAAGCATAAGAGACATTTAAGTTATCAGGAAAATTGAACCCAGAGGAAAGAAAACCTTTATTTGAAAGTGGCTGTATGTTTTATTGTGTTGTGTTGTGGTTTTTTTCTTTACTGCCTTCCCACAGCATAAGAAGAAAGCTTTTTTTTAAAAACGAACAAACAAGTCCTCTAAATACTGCAGAATTTTGTGCCTACAGGTCATGGTTGGTTTAAACAGTACATATGGGAACGCATAAAAGAACAGGTACGCACACAAAAAGAAAAGCACTGACCTGGTGTAGCCTTTCCCTTGGCAGCCGCCCAGAAGAATGCTGGCCTTAAATAAACAACCTGATGGACTAGAAAACTTTTGGATTTATACATCAGGAAATAGCAGATGTGGCTGTTTGCCACCCCTTCTTAAAGTTGCCCCCAAAATCCTAAAATTATATCTGATGCTCTTCGATGATTAATTTGTGCATAAACAGAATTTTTAAGTTCCAACCACATCTCAAGCGCTAACGTGTACAAATGACTGATCTTCTGGAAAGAGTCAGAGCACAGGAAAGTGTTTGGTTCAGATGACAACTTAAGCATGCTACTACAACATAAGAATCAGTCAGAGAAGATGCACATTATTATTAGAGGTGGAGAGTGGCCTCACACATATTAGCTCTCCTAAAGTGCAGTTAATAAAGTAATAATTCATTGTAAGTGATAAAAAAGGATCTGAATAGTAGAAAGTTTTATCAACATGTTCACAAAGAAGTTGGTTTGTGTGGTCTAAAGCAGCCTGGATTCCGATGGAGCCTTGCTCTCTGTCACCATCCCTCTACTATCTTCCCCTGCAAAGAGTCTTGTTTCTGCTCACACACATTCTGGCAACACCACAGGGCAAGAGAGAGTCTACACTGGGACCAGTTTGGACCCAGCTGAATACCTAGCTGGCCAACCACATGATTGTGCTAACAGACGCAGCCTGCCTTTCCTTCAGAAAGTGTCAAATGTGGGTCTCTCATCCAGCTACTCATTTCTATAAAACCTGTGAGAATTTGATTATTCTTCTCTCCTCTTCCTAAACAGACTTCTTTTTTAACAATTTTAACAAATTTAATTGAAAATAGATCACAGATTCAGGATACACTTGGAGAAAAACACAAGACAATCAGATTAATAAAGTAAATGCACAAAGTTAATACATTAGGAAAAAACACTACTAAGTGCTGAACCATATACAAGAACTTTTTGAGACACGACTTCAAAGAATTGACAAAGACGATGGGTCACACAGAAAAATACTGTAATGGACTAAATTTCCTGCAAAATCTGTATCAATAACACTTGGATATCAGGACTAAGATCCAATCGAGTCCTTACTTAGCACAGAGCTCTGTTACATCCTTACCCATGAGATTAAACCCACAGCTGCACTTTTTAAGGCACCATTAACAGTATTTTCAGAACTCTGTGAAACACCATGAAACACACGCATCACTTGCATGAAGTCCCTCAACAGTCCTGCATATTCATGCTGCACAAGGCAGAAACCACTCTCACTTTCAAAGTTAAAATGACAATGAAGTTTGAGAAAATCCAGAAATAAACACATCCATTGATTCAGGACAGTTAAATGTTCTGAGTGACTATAAAACATCATCTGAAAGATTAGTAGTTACTTCAACCGCACGTTCAGGAAGCCCATTGACAATTCTCTGTGGAATCCACTTCACCTGGTCACAGGCACCTACAGATTATATGGCAGCTCTCAGAGCTGAGTCCATAGTCCATGGGGACGATAACAAGAACTTCCAGAGAGCAAGTCATTCCACCCGTAACACTTCCTCTAGCACTGGATTCATTATCCAGAGGTGCTTAACCATTTTCACTGGCTGCACAGGGATCTTAGACACTAATCTGCACTACCTCCTAACCTCCAAATGACTATAGTTTAGCAAAATGAGCTCTAACTGTACTGGATAACTTGTCCTTCTACGCAAACACAGGTAACTGTGTTCATCTGATTTATATTTTGAGCTTCTAAAAGTAGAAAGCATCCCAAGGTCTGAGAAAGAACTAGGCACTCAGTATTTATTTACTAACATTCACCATTCCAAAAGCAATTTTCCTTTTCTTCATACCAGATTTTGACTGCAAATTTTCACTTCCAGCTTATCTTATGAATGACAATCAAATGCAGAGACAAAATATCAGTGTAGATAACGGTACCCTCTTCAGTGTTTGAAAGCAGAAGACATTTTTCGTTCTTGATGTTGTTTACGATGCTACCGTCAATGGCTGGAGCCTTTTTATTTAAATTCCTCTGACAATACTCTAGGTGGTCATGTTGGTCCAAACACAGAGGTGTGCTTCCACCATTTCAACATCTGTTTGCCCGGTACAAGGGCAAACAGTCAAGGAATTCCCAGGGAGAACAACAGACAGACAAAAACACCAGTTGAAAAACGCCTCCTTGGGACTAGAAATGGTTGCAGTGTTTGGCAGAGCGGTCAGGTACTTGAGCTCTCTACAAGCAGCTGGCAAAATTGCAGAATAACAGCAGCTGAAAGGTCTGCTCAGCACGTTCAGAGATCACTTCTATGATGAACCATCAGCAAGTGATCTTGCTGTCTCCTGGACGTTGGTGCAAAGCCAAAAGGGCTTTGATCAAAACTAGAAATAAGCCCGCAATAGTGCAAAGCACCCAAGGTGCTTCTAACAAAGCCATCAAATTGGCATGAAGCTTTTTCGTTACAGGATGCTGCTGTTTTGAGATTAAATGTGTGTCTGGGTAGGAGGCACCTGCACTTCCAGAATGGTAAAGAACTTCTTTTTCCCATCAAGAAGATTAAAGATACACTGTGTGTGCAGATGAATTTACTTGTACTCAGGGAAGTGTCTGCTTGTGGCAAGATGCAGCTGCAGCAGCACCCATCACTGGGAGAGGAGAGGAGAGGAGCGGAAAGGAGAGGAGAGGAGAGGAGAGGAGAGGAGAGGAGAGGAGAGGAGAGGAGAGGAGAGGAGAGGAGATGGGAGCCAGCAGGGTATGCAGAAAGGCTCAGTTCCTTGCACCTAACAGGAATTTCAAGTATATTTGGAGAGTCAGAGATGCATTAAAGAAAAGCCATTGCTCAGTGAGAAAAGTGGTAAATATGTATACTTATTTCCACAGATACTTTTTTTTTCTATAAAATTAGAACTTTTTTTTATTTCACCATCACATTCTAGTACATTTATTATTTTTTCTTGCCCTTCCAGAGTACCCTTCTGCATAAAGACATTGCAAAGTCCGAAGCACAATTGAGACAGAATTAAGGGACCTTATCATGAAGAATTTGTGAGCAGATATGTCCTCCTAGCAAAAGCGAAGTTAAGTGTTGCAGTTAGATGTTACACTTTTTTTTTGGTTTATTTGTTTGAATAATGAATTACGCTCAGCCATTTACCAAAAACCTTTTTGGTAGCATGTTGTTTCCGTACTAGCAAGACAGCCTATGTGCAATTTACTGAAAATGAGAACTAACTATCTCGGAAAGACAGTTTTTCATTTGCTTAGGCCGTCCTGCTCCACAGTTGTAAAGTTTGTGTTGTTGCTACGTCTGCAACCTTGCTGCTGCCCCAGCCTGAGAGCTGCTCCTTGATGAGACAGGGAATACCATTTAAAAAAAAAAAAAAAAAAAAAAAAAAAAAAAAAAAAAAAAAAAGAAGCATATTTATAGAAGCAAGGCTGACAAGAGGGGGGAGAGTGGAGAACAGGGCATGAGCACTCATGCTTGAAACCCCTTGCTTGTGCAATAATGAGCTTGAAAGCCTTGCTGAAGTGGTTTTACAGCTGTGCAACAAAATGGTGCACTCTCCTCCCTTAATGCTGACATTTTAATGTAGGATCACAGCTATTCAGATTGTCCATTGGAGCTGGCAGGCTGATGGTGTGAGCAACTACGCACTCTCATCAATGTCGCTTGGATGAAAGCTGCTGTCAGGCTCAATAAAATGGCAGGCTAGGCCAATCTGGCACACATGAAAGGAAACTGGAAGAAAGGCTTAATTGCACCTCCAGCAGATTCCAGTTATTCTTCTGGCCTGTTAACAACACACAGCCTGGCATGCTGGTCCAGTCTGTCGTGCTGGTAAGAAAAACTCCTTGAAGGTATGGCACGAAGGCAGCCTGAGTTAGGCCATGCCAACCAAAGCCAAAGAGAGCACAGGTCTACCTGCTCAGTGAGGTTAGCAGCAGCCACCACATCCAGTGGAAAACTAAGAAACAGAGAAAGGAACCCTAAAATGGGAGGCTGGGTTGGTCCGTGCTTGAGGGAAGATGCCAGGATGGGACTGGATGTTCTTCTGAGACATCTCAAGGAATATCTACTGGAAAGAGTAGAAAACAGTAGGTGTCGATAGGCACAAGAGGGGAAAAGGAGAGAAGGCATGATCGATGAAAGCAAATACTGTGGCATTCACTGTGAATGGAGTGCTGGGTGGCATCAAGGATGGAAAAAATAAGCATTTGTGTCTTTGATGTGTTCATAGGGAATTGAGGAAGGGCAGGAGACTGAGTTTTATTGCATCTTCTCATTTTTATTCAGTGGTCATGGTGGGTATTACCTGTTGCTGGAACGTTTCTAAAAAAGGTTTTCTGATGGTGCGGTGAAGGAGACAAGGAAGAAAAATATACTGGATACAAAAGTCTTGCCTAGGGATAGGCAACAACATGCCCTTGGAGCAATCTTTTACCTCTTAAATGGGACTGAGATAATGGGAAGTAATGAGATACCTCTGGATATCTCCTTTTGCTGGCATAGCGTTGTGAAACTAAGGAAAGAAATTCTGTAAATTAGAAAAAAAGAACCTTCATACTCACAAGATGAGACAGAATTACTCGTTTCTAAATAGATCACCACAATTCCAGGCAGCCACAGAGTAAAAGGTTTAGTCCACCCATTCATTTTGTCTTGGAAGATGGTGTATGAGGATAACATGATTTCTTAGTATATTTATTTCTTACTTTTTAAATTTTACTTGCAAGCATGTCCAAGGACCACATAAAACAGATCCAAGACTGCAATTTTGTTACTTTGTGAAGCATGATAAAACAGAATTACTCTGAACAAATAATAACATTTTCTGTAGAGTTATTCTTTTGTAGCCAGTCTAAAAATACTCAAGAAAATTATGTCCTGTGATATGTTGAGAGAAAAGAGTATATCCCTACCTTGTGATGAATGCAATTTTGGTTGTACAAACCCTTCCATTTCTAACTCGGATTGGATCACAACCCTAACTGTCACCTATACTTTCTGTTCTTATTCTATCTAGGGATGAATAGATCTTGTTCCTGTTAGCCACTGGGTACCTACACAACTGGGTAGGAGAGACATTGTGGTCATCAGGATTGAAATCTCCCCCATTTCTGGAACTCTCCACATAGCGAATTTGAGCAAATGATCTCAACAGCTCTTCCATATAATGACCTGCCAAAAATAGAGAGCACAGGAACTTCCCATAGGACATGCATGGCTAGAAAACTGAAAATGCTCTGTCAGCCTGAAAAAAATAGAGAAATTCTTATCATGTCCCTTAAGGAACAGCCTCTCTGTGAGGTAGGGGTCTCCCATGCTTATGTATTAAAGTTGCCTCAGCTATGGACTCTGTCTATCCTCAGGGTCCCAGCTGTAAAGGAATTAGACCAAGGAGGCTGCCTGTGGTTGCTCAGCACTTAGTAGCAGAGTACGCTGTTTAAGAGAAACTTTGCTTTGGATATGTAATTCTTGGAATGAATTAATAATTTTACCTTGCCTAATTCCCTTTTTCCACAGTGAAGTCATAAGCATGCGTCTGATCTGAGGATGCTGGAGCAATACATGCATTGCCTGGAGAGGATGGAATACAGGGTTCCACTGATTCAAAAGTGTATCTCGCACTTGTGACAACTTCCCAGAGATCCAGGCTTGGAATCATGTTTTGGGGACTTGGAAATACACAGACCAGAATTTCTGCAGCAAGCTAGTGTCTACTGAGAATTTTATAACTTGGTAGCATTGTAACAGACGTTAAAAATCCACAAAGCTTCCTTTAATGTAAAGTTCTTTGATGGTAAAATGGATGGGCATTGAAATGACCAAAGTCATTCCCTTCAGCAACAGATGAAGTCAGGAAAGAAACGCTTCCTTAGCTCAGTCGCATAAGATATAGATATTCATCACCCTAAAAATGACATAGGGATCAATAAAAACTGGAAGAACTTCATAGACGCATCCTTTCCTAATTGAAAAGCTTAACATGACTGTTGCAATAAGAATAATATACCCAGTGTTGACCTACTTCAAAATAAAGAAAGTCATTTTATGGCTGCTTGCTTCACTCTGTCTACTTGTTTCCTTGAAGATAGCTTTATATAAAATATAAATATTCCCTGCCAGCATTTTTATCCAAGAGAAAAGTTTCATCCTTCAATAGTGCACGTAATAGAATTGGTCAGATTTGAAGCATGGGAGCACTTTTTTATCTTGGATCTTTAATATTTTACAGTTCAGGCAACAGAATCTAACCAAACCATTGGAGATATAACTAATAAGCTCTCCACACACACAGAAAACCCTCAAAGTGTAGCCTTCATTTTGTTTCTTCCTTTCCTGATCTACCTGTACTAAAAGCATGGTTTAAATTAGATGTAAAATTTGTGTTCTTATTTAGTTATCTCCTGGGACAATTAATGCCTCTGAAGAACTTCAATATTTTGACCACAAAACAGATTTAATAAGAACAAGAGTGGCAGCACTAAAGTCAGACGAAAGGTCTATTAAATCAGTAACCCTACTGATTTAAATAGGACTAGGACTGCACCCTGTGACTTTATGGACACTTATCATGCAAATTTTCAGAATATCCTAGTAAGCTTTTCACTCCAAGGCACTTACAAGGTCCTGCCTTTAACAAACTGTTTCCCAGAGATGCACATGCCACGTGCTTACACTTGAACCTCTTCTCTACCCTAAACTCACCAGTAGGGTAGAGTTTAGGGCAGGTTCTAGAACAAGATGAGAGCTTCGATCGTATAACACCACTCCATTTTCCCAAACCTCTTGAAACTTAAAAATGAAGCTGCAAATCTTGACAGAACAGGTTTATTTACAATATTTTAACAGTATCTTTCACTGCAGCATAAGAATAACTTGAAAACCTATGGAGTAGGGTTTTTTAATTCTCATGAAGTCTTTATTCTAATTTTCTATGCCATACAACATCGCAAAAATTTGTCTAACTCACAACATGCTTTAAGGTTCAGTCTTCAGAAAAATACTGAAAATCACATATTGTTCAATCTCTTTTTGGTTGAGGAACCTCCCTCACAAATAAAACTGCCATGATTAATAGGAAAGTCCTATAAAATAAGATGTTGATGATTGAGTATGATATTTTCATAGTTTAGTTCAGTTTACAGTGTTGTAAACTGTAATATTTATTTAAGATAAAGCTAAGAACTGACTAGTCACCACATGTAGCAGGCAGGGAAGGACAAATGAAATGTAGCATTTGGGGCTGTGTAATAATTACCAAGCTGAACCTGATCTTACACAAAGTTAGGTGTCAGGTTTAAGCTTAATGTAGATTCCCTCTAGAGTAAACAGAGAAAAACCTGCATTTCAGCAAGCAATTCCCCTCACTCAAAAATTATTTCTGAAAAAAGACTCTTTGAAAAAGAGAAGTCATTCTCACCAGTGACTACTGATGGCATCAAGACATCTAGTTCTGAGCAGACATCTAACTTCTGACCAGCTGGTGATATTAATGCAATCTCTGCTTGTTAAAATTCCTGGCAAAATTAGTAGGGAATCAGTGCATTAGTAGGAGTCTGGATGTAAGTGATTTGTGTATAGAAACTCACTAATTCCTGACGGAGGCACAAGGTAACAGCGATGCTGAGAGAAACTCATGCACGGTTCTGAGGCCGTGGTTTGATGAGAGGCGCTTGCAATATCCAGCTTGTGGCTGAATTCAGTGAGTTTCACGTCAAGAGAGCATGCCAGCTGCAGGTGACAACGAAGCTGGAACCCAGAGCTGATCCCTGAGAAACCACATACGTCCGGCAGTGGGACAGGACAGCTAAGAAAAAAAATTGTTTGGTAAAGGATAGACAAAGTGCCCCAAAGTCATGCTCTGACCACTTCAGCTTGCTCCTGTTTTTCCTGCCTGGAAAATCAGTTTCTTCTCCTGTAGTTTCCTGCCTTAGTCAGGCCTGATGACAATAGAGAGAATGTATACTCCGTATTTAATGACAAGAAGCTGCAGCGCATACTAATGGTGCCATAGCTCCTAATATCATCCAATATCCCCTGCTGGCATTGCAATTACATACACATGGAGCAGGGAGGTGGCATGTGGCACTCCCGGTGAGGATAAGCAGGTGTCTAGAATTACCTTTTGACATCTCTCAGAGGAAGAAGGTAAGTGTGAGTTAACTGACCCCACACACAGCTCCGAATGCCTCAAGGCCCCTAATGGCAAAGGCTGATGTCGAGTAAGGAGAGTCCGCAAGTCCTGACTGCCCTAAAATCCCTTCCCTCTCTCCTGGTCAGGAGGATACTCCTTACAGCCAAGCCAACAGAACATGTTCTGTTACCCAGTATTGCACCCGGTGTAAAGGTATTTAATCAGAGCATATTTAATAACACTAATCAGAGCATATTTAATCAGAGTCTTCATCCCTGATTTTATCCCCTCATACCCCAATTTGCTTGTTTGTGGCATTCCCTTCCACTGAATTACACACATAGGAGCGTGTAGTTCAGGAGAAACAGGAGTGTCCTCACCTTAGGATTGGAAAGATAGCAATTTCACTTCTCCCCTTTATATTTTTCCCTTGGAGGGGATAAAGGGAACAAATGGACAAAAGGGCAACATTTTAAGAAGGGTTTAATAGTTTCTAGGGTTGACGCACCAACACTATTTGGTGTCCCTGCTGTTATTTAATGCTGCAACCTGGACTAGATTAAATTACACGGCAGAGTACTACAGCGTATTGGGCAGCAGACAGAGAACAGGCTCTGCTCACTCATTACTGTGCCCTTGACTCAGTGTGTGAATTTGAGTGCTCCTCCGTTCTGTAGTATCCTGTATCCATAAAAAGGATAATGATTCCTGTTTAGAGACTCGCCTATTAAGACTAGGCTTCTCCTATTAAATATATAAGGAAATATTTGCTTTGGGTCAATTTTTTTCTTTGTTGTTTTCTGGGTTTTCACAGGAAATCCAATGACCCGCTTGGTTTTGTATACTCTCAGAACCAAATAGTTTGCTTTTCAGATTTCATATGAAAGGAATCGTTGGAAAAATGAAGGGGTTATTTTTTGGGGGGGGAAGAAGCATGTTTTCATCAAAATAATGTTTTCCATATAAAAAGTTAGAATTTATATTCATAACTGAAAGGTGTTTCTTCATATATATATATGCATATATATGTATGTGTGTATACATATGTGATAAGTGTTACTACTGAATGCATATACGACAGCATGCCTTGGATAGTCGTTACTTCTGCATTACTCTTTTCTTCATATAAGCTTCACTCTTTACTCTTGAAACCACAGTCAGCGAGCCTCAAATTTCATTAAATTCCAGGTTTCTGTTTGGGTGTGAGACCAGGAGAACCAACCCGTGCCCTGAACAAGTTGTTTGGGTGCATCTCAGCAAAGGCAGGGCGGGGGTTCTGTGAAACCAGGGTCCTGGCTGTTTTCTGTTCCACAGCGTATGAGGTTCTCTAACTCTGTTAGCTTTTTAACTCCTTTATTTTTTTTTGAGTCCGGGGAAAGAGGAAGGGTTTTGCGATGAAAATCGGCATAAGAACAGCTCTGGGGTGAGACAACAGACCTTGTCCAAGGCAGGCACCTGATGGGGGTGTTGCGTGGAAAGGGATGATGGATTGAACAGTGCCACCTTTTGGCTGTGACCAGGGCAAGGGCGTTGGGAGGAGGAGGTTTTGCCAGGCTTCCTTACGAAGCAGGCTGGGCATCTGGCAAAAGCCTGTTTTCATGCCAACCCGACACTGAAGCCCTTCCGACTGCTGATCTGTAGCACTGCACACGCTAGCGCACACCTTGTTGGCACCACGTAATTTAGGTGCCGTCCCTTATCTGTGAGGACCTCAGAACTGAGAAGACAGGCAAATAATGCAGAGAGCTGTTAGCTTTACTAAAGAATAAGTGCAATCAGGTTGATGTAAACAGTCACTTCAGCCTGACTGTGGTACACTCTTCCTGCCTCAGGAATACTTGAGAGTATCTCGCATTGTGTTGTGCTGAAATAGTGTTTTCTCAAGCGGTGAATTATATACAGTTTGTACTTCAACCTCTTTTGAGCACTTAGCTGTGAATGTTTGTATCGGTGACAGTGAGTATGTGAGGTGATCTCATTAGAAAGAGAAAGAAAATATTATCAGCCACAGAATTATTTCCCGGTGATTTAATGACTAACTCTCATTCACATGCAACCTCTGCAGTTCTTACATAGGGGAAGAAAAAAAACCCAAATATGTGTTTGAGGGCCAGAGACCCTGTACCTGTCCTGCCAACCCAGCAGTGTCTCCTGGCCCACGCAGCCTTGGTTCGGTGTGTACAGCTTTCTGTAACCTCCATCGCCATGCCAGCTGCAAAGCTGTAGCTCAGTGCCACATCCAGGTGTCGGCAAAACATGCCCTCCCCACGCAAACCTGACCCACACAAGCAGGTACAGCTTGTGGGCCCTTTCCTCACACCCTCAGGGAAACCCTGTTTGCTCAGGGGCTGAAGGGCTCCCAGCAGGACTTCCCGGTTGACGTAAATAGGGCTGGGGTTTCACCTCCACCTTCTCTTCTTGGGGCACATTAAAAAGAGCGTGGCCAGCAGGTTGAGGGAGGTCATCTTCCCCCTCTCCTCTGCCCTGGTGAGGCCACGTCTGGAGTACTGAGTCCAGTTCTGGGCTCACCACTTCAACAAGGAACTACTGGAGCGAGTCCAGCGGAGGGCTACAGAGATGATCAAGGGACTGGAGCACCTCTCTTATGGGGAAAGGCTGCGAGACCTGGGTCTGTTCAGCCTGGAGAAGACTTGAGAGGGGACCTCATCAAGGCTTATAGATATCTAAAGGGCAGGTGCAAAGAGCATGAGGGCAGGTTCTTTTCAGTGGTGCCCAGTGACAGGACAAGGGGCAACGGGGAAAATGAGGTGGAACATGGGAAATTCCACCTCAACACGAGTTAAAACTTCCTTATTTTGAGGGTGACAGAGCCCTGGAACAGGCTGCCCAGAGAGGTTGGTGGAGTCTCCTTCTCTGGAGATATTCAAATCCTGCCTGGATGTGTTCCTGCTCTGGATGGACCTGCTTTGGCAGGGGCGTTGGACCAGATGATCTCCGAAGGTCCCTTCCAACCCCTGCCATTCCGTGATTCTGTGATTCTCACCTAACTCTTTACCTTTGGGAACCCAAAATACGGGACCCCCGGGGGTGATTAAGCCGGGGATCGGGGCGGTCCTGTCGGAATACCGGGCGCTTTCCCAAGGCAAGCCGCGCACGGTTGCGGCACCGCTCCCCCTCCCCGCGGCAGCGCTGAGCGGGAGCCGCCGGGGCCCGGGCCGGGAGCGGCGGCCCCGCCACTCTCCCCTGTCAAGATTCCGCGGCGCTTCTGGCGGCCTTTGGCTTCCGCGGGCAGCTCCGCTCCCCTCCTCTTCCTCCTCCTCCTCCTCCTCACGGCCCCGGGGCGAGGGGCGGCCGGCCCCACCGGCGGCACACGGGGGGAGCGGGGCCGGGCCGGGCCCACCGCTCCGCCGCTCCCCGCTGCCCGCGGCGGCGCGTTGCCCGGCAACGGGGCGGCGGTGGGAGGGGTGGGGGGTTGAGGGGGGGAGCCGCGGGGCGCCTGCGCGGCGGCGAGGAGGCGGGAGGGCGGGCGGCCTCAGGCCGGGTTGCAGGGAGGAGCGGAGCCGCGCGGGGTCCGGCTCCCCGGGTGGGAGGGCGGCGGAGAATCAGACACCCCCCGCCACGGCCGTTCCCAGGCGGCCCCGGAGGGGAGCGGTGCATCCCGGCGTGGGGTGCCCACGCGTGTGAGCTGCGCGGCGGAGAGGGGGGAGAAGGTCCTGGACTCCTTCCATCGACTGGTGTGCGGGGGGGGTTGGGGGGGGGGGGGGGGGGAAGACAAAGCCCCCCGGCTTCCCTGCCCCGCCTTGGCAGATCCCAGTGTCCCGCTGCTTCCATTTGTTTTTGATCTGCCTCATTAAAAGACTATTGATGGCTTTAACCATTGTCCTTGTTTAGGTGCTGATTTACAAGCGCTAATATCTGACTGTGCCGAGATTAATGGGAGCCCGTGAGGTTTACAATTATCCGCAGGTCCCTTGACCACACATGGAGGGGTTTGGGTTGGGGTCACGCACTCGTATGAAAAACTCCAAAGCAGGCTTAAACCTGGGAACGTTTTAATAGGATTGAATTTGTAATAGGATTTGGCAGCTTGGCCTAAACTATATGGTAGGGGGAGGTTACTCGGGTATATTTTGGAGTCGAGTTTTTTTTGGGGGGGCAGGGGCGTTTAACGTGGTCTCACTGCTACTGCACAACACATCGTGGATTTTAACATTACGAGCTTATTTTTTTGTGGCGACCTAAGCACAAATATCTTTGATACGGAGCGTTAAAACAAAGAGGACTCTACCTGAATATTTCTTACAGTATGTGTATCTTACAGTGTAGTATCTAGAAGTAGATTGCGATGTTATGCATTTTCTGGTGTGAATCTGCGCACTTTATATGAGCTTAAAAGCCCTCAAATTAGTGACAACATATATGGCAGTTATTAAAGAAAAAAAAAAAAAAAGTCAAGTGTGATTGTTACTTCACTGGAGCAAGAGTTCTGCTGAATAACAAAAGATTCCCATGCCGACTCTTGCCTTAGTCAAACAAAGACACATTAGGAAACAGTAACTGGGCAATAAATTAGATTTATTGAAAACAGTGCCGCAAATAGAGGGGAAGTTACATGAGAAGGTAGGAGAGAACCTAAAAGTGAATCATACGAGCAATTAGTTCTCACTTAAAAGTTGACAGCAGCAAGTTTCAGTGGTAGCACATGCTCTATGGCTTTTAATTCACTTTACATCATTTTGTGCTGTGCAATAATCCTGGTATGCTCTTCAGATTGCTGTGGAACAGGATCTTGTGAATTACCTTATTATTAGGTAGCCTCATTTAGTAGTTTTTCTGGGTATGGGTCTTACTGTTGTTTTGTTTTGTTTTGTTTTTTGTTGGATTTCGTTGTGAATTTTTTTAGTAACACAGCAAAACTGGAAATATATGATACTTGTCCTCAGGGTCATGAGAGCACTTTTCTTTCAGGACATAAACTGTAAATCCTACAGCACCAAGGAAGTTACAGTGGCCAGGAGGTATCATGAAAAAATAATGGGAAGCTAATACAGATTCAGTTTGCTTGGCTATAAAAGTTCTAGTACAGCCAACTTTAAGGAAATGGGAGTTTTGGTGAGAAAACAGCAGCAGCAAACCCTGCACTAGAATATATCCTGTGAAATGTCAAAGAATGCCACTGGTTTCGCTGGAGTAGCATCGGACAAAAGACAGCCAGATTTTGCCCCTGTTTAGAGGCTCAAAGCTCCATTTTTTTGTAGTCAAGGCCGATGTAGGAAAGTGCTAGTGCCAGGGGTATGTGTATATCTGTATTTCCAGCTGCCTAATCCTTTGCATTATTGTACTCCCAGATGTTGCACATCTTTCCTGTCCTTATAAAATCAAGGGCTTGAGTATTCTGTGGCAAAGTTTTCTACATCTGGCTCCCCTGGCCAGATTTATTCATCTCTATGCCAGCCTGTAACAGCTTCTTGGAAATTCTGAGGCAGGTTCAGATAACCAAAAAAAAAAAAAGAATGTAATTAACTTAAACATAATAATCATTCCGAAGGCCATCCGTGGTTGTGTTATTTGCTAAGTATATTCTAATGTTGATTTTCAAGCAGCAATATGCTACCTATCCATAATTGCAATGTGGGATTTGAGAAGAAATTGCATATAAGGCTTTCCTGACAAGAGAGCGGAAGTTGTGTAGCACAAAATAACCCTTCCAATAAACTGTATGGTCATGGGTTTATTGGGAGGATTAGCAGCTGAAATGCCGAAATATGCATCATCCCTCAGCCTTCAGGAGTAACATCTGGAAATGAGTGGGACAGCCCTCACCTCCCTGAGAAATGTTGCTCCATGCTATTTGCAGGTCCAAGAGGAAGACTTAAAAATCCAATCAGGACTAATTTTACTTTGAGTATTTTCAATAAAACTTTGTAGGATCATAATTTTACAAGCTACCCTGGATCCTGTGGCAAATTCAGTGGCCACAACTTTACAAGAGGCATGTAGCCCAGTGAATAAGGTAATTTTCAGAATGCTTTAACCAAGAAAAATGTTTTCTGCTCCGCTATTTTCTTTGAACTCAGATTACGCTGTCTCATTAGCAGTTCCTCAGTGTCTGACTGAAGTAGGAATCTGGATGAAAATGAACTGACAGCAACTTAATCTAAACAAGTAGGACATGGTAATTGCTCACAGAGAAAAGTACTTTAAAACAGTTAGTAAAAGCCTGTGGGGTGGGAAAGGAGGAAGGGGGGAGTTGGGGGAGGTGTTTCTCCTGAACTAACCAAGTAGTGCTGGTGGGTGCTGGGCTAGATGCAGAGATGTGACATCTTTTAATATAAACTGGAACCCAAGGCTGAAGCCCTCAGGCTGCCCAATGCTCTCCTCTCTGCTTCTTCCCCCAACCTTTATCGACCCCCAAGACGCTCTTCAGCATCAGCTGTTGGTGCTTCAATCTGGAGCAGCCTGGGGGATAACGCACCTGATACTGGGGAAGTAAGGCCAGATACATACACTTTCATTACCACTTAAACACATAGCTCCATCAATATTGTATGTTTGCTAAAACCACCAGCAGAAGCAGGCCTGCCTGCCCCCAGCCCTGAGTGGGCATTTCCACCCATCCTCCTCTTTGCCCTCAGCCCGCACCACCATACCTGCTAGCAGAGGTCGAGCACTTCTGAGGGCTGACCGGTGTAACCTACCCATGGAGGAACGTAGAATGGAAATGGAAATCACCGTGGTGTCAGTTCCCTCAGCCGGCTGCCTGCGGGGCTGCCCCCCGAGGAGCCGGGGATGAGGACCGGGGGGATAAAGGAGACTGCAACTTTTGACAGCAAATCCTGCTCCCTCTGCCTGCATGATGTAAAGAGCTAGGAACCCCTAAAAGCTTCTTGAGCGTGACATTGGGGTGCAAAGCAGCGCACAGAGTGGGGAGGTCGCGAGGGTCGGCTGTAGGCCACCATCAATGTGCTCGATACTTGTGAGGACTGATGGGTCCAACCCAGAGGAAGGAAGAAAGGAGCCTTCTGAGTCTGCTGGATGGGACACGGATGGGAAGAAAGATAATAGGCAATCATATGGATTAAGTCTGTGTATCCACGTAGCCCCTAATAAGAAGCACTGCCTTTCCGCGTGCATCCGCTGTAACAAAGCCAGGTTCTGCAGTTGCCACAGGGAGGACTGACTTTCAAAGGGCTGGTGACAATGGCAGCTGCTTTCAAGTGTGTGCCTGCGAGACCTTTAAAAATGCCAGCTTGAAAAAAAAAAAAAAAGCCCAGATTCCATGTTTGAACACAGGCAGTTGCCATGTTTCTGCAGTTAATACTTTGTCTTTCTAGTATGACAGAAATTTAAAATAAATGCATGTACATTTTAAAATTATGACAGCTGTGATAGATGTCTGGGGTGGCATTGCGATTGTTTCAAGAAAAGGTGTTTGAGATGTAAAAATATTGTGCAATTTTTGATCAAATGACTGAAGCTTATTTGGGGCATTTTGTTATTTACTTATAATACACAGAGAGAATAATTTTAAATTGGTGTATAGTGATTGATTCTGAACAGTAAGGAAGTTTTACATCTCAAACTTGGGGAGAAAATCTCCTCCTTACATCTTTTAATGTTTTTAGTGTGACACCAAAATTATAGACAAAAGCCTCATTATGCATGTATGTGAAAAGAAAAGTGGATGAGAAAGAGAGATTACAGTCACTTAATCTGTAACACTTACACTAGTTTAAAATTAGAAAGCTATAGCTAATTATCTCATTTGGAAAGACTGAGCAAAATCTGACCAAATATCCATGACAGAGTCTAATTTATCATGTATCTCATATGATATCTTTTCCATAATAGCTAAATCAATGAGACCCAAGTGCCAGTCATTGATCTAATGGACAGATGGTGATTTCCATTTGATAAGGATTAAAGTTTTGGCAACGAGGATGGCTAGAGGTAACATTTTTTCTTGTGCTGAAGGGATTGTTGAGAATTGCCTTCAAATATTTGTACTCTAAATGAAGGCTGTATTTTTGTACACAGAGAAGCCAGCCCTGCTCCTCACAACCATTGCTGTTTGTGCTCATCAAGTCACCAAGCCACAGCGCAAACGCTCCACGTTCAGCTTTGCTCACAAAGTACTCAGTGGGATTTAAGGTGTTTTGTTGTTTGCATGGAACCAGAATTTGCTTTCTGACGTGCTGCGCCGACAGGGCAGCATATCTTTTGAGAGTCAGCAACATCATGAGTAAGCTCAATAAGTGGTTTTTTTCTAAATGCACTTTGTTGCTCAGCCTCTAGTCTTTGCAAGACCCCCCTCTCTCAAATTTCAGGACCACTGATGGCATCCCAAATATCCGAGTGCACCTTACACAGAGGGCTGCTGCCAGCTGGGGAGATGACTGGGTCACGGAGGATTTTCAACCAGGCAAGTAGGTGTCTCTGCCTGGCCCCAAATCTCTGTGGGCAGCCCCTAACAGCAGTTTGCTCAGAGAGAAAAACAAACCCAAGTGTCCCACAAGACAAAGATTTTTACCTTCACCAAGGGCCACTGATTTGGTTGTGTTCTCCAGCCAGATTGTAGCATGGAAGCTCATGAGATGAACTTAAAATATTCTTTTGGGGAGATCTTTGGTTGATGTTGTTGGTTACAAACCCTTTAAAGGGAAAAAAAGTACTTGTTTCTGAAGTCCTTGATGTAGTACGTCGTAGTTAGTTAAATATTGTTTTCAATCTAGATGCACAGACATAAGGGAAAATCTTAGTATTAGTTCTGATTATCTTTTTACCCTTTTTCCCTTCTGATATGATATTTGTGGTATGGAACCTGGTCATGCCGAGTCCATAATTTCTATAGTCAATATGAAACCTTAGAACTGTCTAGAAAATGAAGGAAATCATGACAGTTTCCTTCTGTCTCCCCACAAGAAACGATTAGAAATAAAAAAGCAACACAAGAAAGTGTTTCACCCTGTGTTTTGCTTCCTTCTGCTCTTACCTTCACATTTCTCCTCCTCTGACTGCCATAAGTTCCCATCATGACTCTGGTCCCAGTATGGTCCTAGAGCTGCGACGATGGACCAGGACAACTGGAATAGGTCCTAGACAAGCCGATTTGAAAATAATAATAATTAAAACAATCCTAAAATGCTCCTGCCTCAAAGATGTTACAACCTGAGGAATAAGGTACTTGCTGCATTCTCTTCTGATGAGCTGCTAGCTCAAGATACTCTATTGTTGTGCCAATGTGATTTTCCATGGAGCTACAGTGCAAGCTTTCTCTTTTACTAGAGAAAGTGTTAAGTGTAACCATATGCCAAGCATGAAATAAGAGTTAATAATAGATACACAAAGACAAGGGACTAAACAATAACCTGATACCTGCTGGGATGGTCAGTCATGTTCTAAGCACTGTTCTGTATGATAATTAATCTTTAGGTGGCTGTGGTGAAGTCCTGATTTAAATCCAAAGGAGAACAAGCCCAGCAAAGAATCTGTAAGAACTCTGCATTGAGCTGGATTAAGGCAGACAAAGAAAAATCACATATATAAAGGCAGGGACAAACAGTGAATTACAGTTAGTGGAGTCTGCTCTATTGGAGACTGTGTGGCTGTAAAGTCTTCCAAGCCTGGAGAAGCACAGCTAGCGCTGACAGCAGGGTCATGGGGCGCTGGTATTTATTATAGAGTGAAACCTGCCTTAAGTGAGAGCACAAGGAAGCGATGGAAAGGCTTGTTTAGTAGGAAAGACCACGAGCTGGGACAAAATTATACACAACTTGTGAAATATTTTAGAGAAGCCTGTTCAGACTGCCAGGCGTGCTGGGGGATGCACATCAACACTGGTTTGGAGGGACAGGTCTAAGTGCTGTGAGAGCAGCCTAACCAGTTCATAGTAATATTTAGATCCTGGCATTCATGTAAGTGGGGGCAGAAGATCCAGGCAGGGAAAGGAGATCGCAGCCAGGGAGTGGGATGGATTTCCTTGTCATTCCCTGTTCACCCTGTTGCTAGTTTTTGTGTTAGGACTCTGGGTTAGGATGATGAGAAGGTAAAGGTATTTATTTTTTCTCCAGATAATGTAATTAAAAAAAAGATCTGAACAAAACCCGGTGTCTGATTTGGCTAGTGGAACAGTCTGAGTGTAGGAAGCTTGGATTAATTGCCATGAGATGAAAAACAAAATTTGAGGAAGTGATCACTGCCATTTCTTGGAGGTGTATTTCCATGTGTTGAGAGCTCACCACAGCGTGCTGCATCTTCTAGCCTTCCCATTTGCTCCTGCTGTCATCATTAACCCAGAGGTGTCTTTTCCCTGCTGCCTGTTCCATAGTTCCCTGAAAAAGGGACCAGATACCTAAAATTTCTTTTCTGAATCATCCTGCCCCTTCTCTCTCTTTTGGTGACACTGGTGCTGCCTTCTGGACATTGGAAATCACTATTTGTGGCATTTTTATGTATATTTCCACAATTTGATTTTTTTTTTTAATGTAAGGCTATACAACAGGATTTTTTTAATTATCTGACAGAGGAGATGGAGCAAAAGAAAAGCATTTGCTTAGGTACAACTCTACAATGCTTATATTTTTTTCTTACCAAAATTAAAAAGAAAGCAAGTTGTCCTGTGAGTATCACAGCTCATGGAGCCTGGTTTCCTACAGAATTGTATCCCGTTTCCTTCCCTCGCTTCCACCACAATAGTTCTGTCTCCCTCTGTAAACCCTCTGACATCTGTCAGGCAAGAAATAGCACATATCCTGGCTAATCTGGAGCCATGCATATGCAGATTGGGCAGCTGGCTACTACCAGGCCACATAACATATCACATCCGAGTTCTTCCTGCCCTCTTTTCAATGGGGTTTTCACGCTGGGTCTCTCTCCACTTCCCAGCTGCAGATTTCAAAAAATGCAGTTAATTGTCTCTAAGACTTCTGCTCCTCTCAGATTTGGGTTAAGTTGCTCAACAGGCTAAAAAGTTATTAAGAAGACTGACTGGCAGAGAAGTGGAGAGCCAAAAGTGCAGAAGCATCATTTCTGTAGTAAACCGGCCTGAAATATTTCACTTAAATCATTCTCTTCAAGGCTAATACAGTATTTTGCTTTACTCCTCTGTGGCGCAAACAAAAGATGTGAGAGGCTGAATCCCAAATCAGCTGCAGAAGAAGGCGTCTGTGCCCCTTTAACCCAGGGTGTAGTCACTTGGTTAACCTTCTGGGAGGTAGGAGGTGCAATGCTTTCCTCTGTACCAGGAATTGAGCCTCAGCCTCTCCAGGGAACACTAGTTGTTTTAGGTAATGATTCCCCAGTCCGTTGTGCCAGCGCTGTCACCCTAAACTGGCTGAGGTGACATTAAGTGAGGCAAAAACTAATTCTTGGAGGATGATCCCTGTCACCAGGCCAGAAAAGCATAATCAGCATTAGTATCTGTTTCAGTATTGGGTACAAAAGGTGGGCAGGGGAGTCTAGTTCAGATGAGACCCGTTGTTTGAGAGGGAAAGAACCTAGATTCTCCTCTCCTTCTTTGCCTGTTAGGGGTTTGAAGTAAGAGCCTAAGGAAGTGCCTGACTGTTCAAGTTGTTCCAGCTTTTACACTGAAACCCAGAGTGTAATTCTTGCTTGTCTTTTAAGCCTGGTGGCTGAGCCAACCATGGAGCTAGAAGTTTTTGATGGCTCTCTTGCTATGTCATAATGCGGATTAAAGTACAGCATGTTTAACTGCAAAGACGCCTCCGAGAAGTGTCTAGAGAACACATGCAACCTGCATGTAGTTTTTCTTCCAAGGCTCTAACTTGTCCAAATTCAAGAAAATTTTTCACAGGGAAAACAGCAGGTTCTTTGGTTTTCACCCCCAAAGAATTGCCTCTGACAAATATCAAGTACCTGCCTGAAAGCTTACATCATTAAACTTTTTTTTTTTAAGACACTAGAAATATTTGACATGTGAAAGCATATTTTTCACTAGCCTTCTCTGCAGAAATGATCTGCCCATTTCAACTGAAACCTATAAAAAAATACATTGTCTGTCCATCATGGGTAGTTCTAGTCATGTAAAGTTTAGCAAACTTACTTAAATGAATCTACTACCATAATATTGAGGCGTAATACTCGGAATAGGCAGCTTTGCATGCATAAAAGGCTGGTGGTAAAGCAAAAACTCTCTTGAATCTTATAATGTATTTTTCAAAAGTTGAGGCTCATCCAGCATTCTTATACAAAATTCCTCCTGCCATGAGACAATCCTCAGGTTTCATATTGACTTTAGAAATTACGGACTCAGCATGACTAGGTTCCATACCCCAGATATCATATCAGAAGGGAAAAAGGGTGAAAAGATAATCAGAACTGAGATTTTTCCTTATGTCTGTGCACTTAGATTTAAAACATTATTTTTAAAATGTATAGGATCTGAAAAATACATCATTGCTGTACATAAGCTTATTAATCTTACACTTTAAATGTATTTGAGAATCCCTTTGCGACTCCTTTTTCCTATCCAGAAAAGAAAGGGAAAGGCAAACGAATTGTGGGGGAAGAATAAAGAGGGATCCCAGCTACACTGGAAAGCTGGAGAGGCTTTGACATGGAGGTTTCATTATCACTTCCACTCCCTCCCCGTAGGCATTCATTAAAATGTCAACCGTGTGAAGGTATACCCGTAAATATATAAATAATACATAATAATTTCATTTGCAGCTTCCACTCGGGAATACTAGCCCCAAACCATGTTAGTCTTGCTTATACCAGGAAAAATCACAAGCATTATTCTGTTCTGGTGGGGCTCCACTGGTAGTAATGATGTCGGTGCTGCAATGCAACGCGGGGATGCGGCTTTTCCTTCTGTATCATCATGCCCAGCTGACATGCTCTGGTATGTGAGCCCTGTTGACTCTTATTGCGTTCCGTATCACAAGGTTAAAAGTCATAGTCTTAAAATACCACCAGCTCAGCTTGATGTAACAGTTGTCTCCAGCTGATCTATCCCTGGATGTTTGGACTGGGTGGGTAATCTCTCACTTCAGGTCCTCCCACAGCCAAGTACAAGAAAGCACTGTCATTAAGAGAGCACAGTTACAAGTTTGTGCAGGACACCTTAGTTGTGGTGTTACCTCAACTCTGCGTACCTGGCTTTGCACAGCAGTGTTTATGTATGCACCATATATGCTTATCATGATCCATGTATCATGGTCCACTTTGCATCTGGGCAAAGGCGAGAGAGCTCAGGCTGGCTGCAGAGAGAGGTGTCGTCTGCGCGCTCCCTTTTAGGATACCAGTGGAAGCCAGTATGGACAAAACGTTAAAAACCTGGGGATGGCTGCTCGGCAGTCTATGTGAAAGGGGTGGGTGGTCTCAGCCTTGCTCATGGCAGCCTATTGTCTGCATGATGAAAACTCCCTTGCAAAGTGGCATTAATCAACACCCAAGTTGGCAATCTCAGAGAGTTTAGGATCTGAATGAACATAGAGACTGGATTACCCTCTTGGCCCTCCCAGTGGCCCCCAAAGAATAGGGCTGAAGGCAAAACCCATGGACAGGGCAGCCTGGGAGGCTTTGCCTAGCACAGTCCATATAAAACCCATTCCGTGGGATTACAGTCTCCAGGGCTGTCAAGTCACAGCTTTGTAAAAACCAGTAAGTTGCCTTTTAAAAGATGTTAAAGGAATCTTAAGGAAAAAAAAAATACATAATTACTATAAATGCAAGTTTTCCATTGGGTCATACATCTTCATTTAACTTAGTGATTTAGTGATTCCTAAAGGAAATGATTATAGTCCTTTGTTCTTAAACAAATAAGTTGTGTTCTTTATCCTCCGAAAAAGCTGATAATATGATAGGTGCGGCTCTAAGGAATAATTATACTAAATGGCCGTGGATACCTCAAAAGACAGAATACATCTATTATGCAGAATTCCCTACAGAAATCTTAGAAATCTTATATGCATTGATTGCTAGTTAGCATTAGAAAGACTTTTGCAAGTTGACTTTACCAAAGCAGCAACTATTTGCATTAGCAAACAGGCAACATCAGCTAGCTGATAAGAATACAGTGGAGTAATGCAATTAATATAGCTATGTCTGTTAATTAGTGTTTGCTGACTGTCAAAAGAAGATACTGTTAGGAGACAAACTTATTTTCCTGATTAAAGAGTAGGGCCCATCTTGTTGAATTGAGCTGGACCCACTTTTGATCTAATTAAAGCTAGCAGAGTACTGTGCACCGGAAACTTGTGCCACTCTGACATACATTTGCATATTCATAAGTGAGATAGATTGATATTTTGCAATTAACATGGACCAATGAGAATAAAGCCTAATTAGTAAACATGCTCTCTTTATTAACTTTCAGGTCAGGCTTTTGTTGTACCATAAAGTAATAATGGAACAGGAAGTCCTTTTTAAGAAAAAGAGTTATGTCATATATAGTTCATTCCTTTCTCATTCAAGCTCCATCTACTTGTTACCCTACTATTACTCATAGCCATTTAGTTAATGATTGGGATGATGCAAGGCAGAAGGAGATGTATAGGACCAAAGAGGAAATATTAGGTCAAAGTAGGAGTGGAAAATGTTGGTAAATGCAAAACTCCTGGGCAGTTCAGCTATAGAAAAGTTCATTATGATGCACTTTTTTCTGATTTGAGTTTGCTTCATTCAAGGCAAATCTGCAGGTTTTGAATGTTCTCCCAGATCCTCAGATGACAAAAATGAGATTACATCAAGAAGATGCAATACAGTGGTGTGCATGCAGGAGGCTGCAGTATGGGGTGTACATGTGGCGTTTAAGAAGCCTGCAGAGATAAACAAAACATAGCAATTGTTAGATTTATATGTATATACGTAATATTTTTAAATATAAATAGTAATTTAAAGATCAGATTGTAGAAATAATGATCTGCTTAGAATCAGCTGGCAAAAGACATAAAAAGCAAAACACAGCTCTATGTAGAGCTTACTAAACATGGTTTGCAGAAATAAGCCATACTTTCACATTACTAACTGATATCCTCATTATGATTAAATAAAATTAATTCTGTATGCCAATGTTTACAAATTCACTGATTCTAGCCTTCATTCTTTCTCTATTTAAAATACACAAGGATAAGGCATTTAACTAGATGTAACACATCAGAAAATGACTCGCAAACAAATAATATTATGCGGTATAAACTCCCATTAACTAATAATGTAGTTGACATTGATTGAAAGTGATTAACTCTAGTGCTCTTTTTCATGTTGTTAGTTAAAATAAATACCAGTGTATAAGGGAAAAGTTGGCATCTTCTCATTTTGCAGATGGATTGAACAAAGCTGACTTCTTCCTCATATTAAGTTAAACTAAAGGATTAGTAGATGCATTAGGGAGACACAGGAATCCAGGTAAAGCAATAATAGTCAATGAGGCAGTCTCACTCCATCATTCACCTTTCCTACTTAAAAGAGGTTAGTTACCTAATGATAAAATTTCATGGTCAATTTGGAATATGTAATTAAATCTGATTGTAAACCTACTGCTATTTCTCTCTTCTTCAGAGGTCAGCACAGCAGTATAATTCCTGACCCCTGTCCATGAGCATTTTCTTATAAGTGGCACCAAATATTATTTTGGAGGAGATAGCTCTTTTCTCGAGCCTTCAGTCAGCTTCTTGCTTCCGCGTGAGATCTGGCAAATGAGGCACACAGATCCTCATCCCCAAATGTAAGTCGTGGCAGGAGCCCAGGGCCCTTCCCATCACAGCCAACCGCTGGGAGTTCAGCCCTGGCTCTGCTGGTCTTTCATCACTTGGCTCTCTACAGGTGGCTCCACCTCCCCCGACTCCACCAACCTCCTTCCCATCTCCCAATTTCCTCCTTCACCCTTCACCTTCTCCTCACTGCCACATATGCCTCTCAATAAGACAAATGTAGGGCTGCCATGTTCCCGAAATTCCTGAGAGAGGGCAATAATTTTGTTTGCTTCCTTTGCCTTCAGAGCAGGATCCCAGCATTGATGTCCAGGCAGGTGATGCGCCATGGCCTCTCCAATGCTCCTTCAGCTTTGCAGCACAGGAGCTTTCCAAATAGTTCTCTCCTTCTTTCACCCTCTCTGCACCTTCTTTCCCTCCTTTCTGACCCAGCTGCAGGGTTGTGGGGACCAGGTATGTGCTGGTAGATGTCCAGCCTTCCTTCTGCCTCCTGCCACTGCTGTCCCTGCAGAGCTGACACTTCATGAAGTGTGTGTACGTTAGGTGCTGCTCCTGGCACTGTGGGTCTACCCATTCCCTCGCTGGCTTTTATCCAAAAAAAAAGACAGAAGTTCTGTACTGACAAGGACCAAAAAAAGCCCTGAATATTATCTGCAATCAGCAGAATTTTACTATGACAGGACCGTAAGAGCAGAAAATGAGGATGCTCCAGGAAAAAAAACAGCACAGTAGCCTGTGACGGACTGTAAGTGATGAAGTTAAGGCAAATAGCGAAGTGATTACCGTATCTGCATAAAGGCATGGTCTCAAAGGCTAGAAGGAGGATACCTTACCCTCTGGAAAAGCATAGTGTTAGATAGAGATAGGGCAAGATTGAATCTCATGAGGCTAAGAACAGAATTAATGAAGACTTCCTGCATCTGGGAACAGTCGTCTAAGCAGAAGTTTACCTGGAAACTTATCTTAATCTGGACTCTTAAAGAAATTGACCTCCACTTGGGAGGAGTGCAATTGGCTATGTTTATCTCAAACCTTGCATGAAGCTAAGAGGAAGGACATCTCACTTGTGGATGATGATGGGCTTTAGGCATGAACAAGGCTTCCGATCTTTCAGCCTTGACAACATAGAGGCACTTGTGAGAAACATAAAGGTGAAAAATGGCAGAGACTGTGGTTTCTAGTATTTCAAGTGTTAGGTGATATCTCAACTGAGATTTTCAGAGATGTAAGCGTAAGTGTCCTTTAAATACCTAAGTCCTTTTCTGTGGCTAGCAGTTGGGTTTTAAAGCAATTTATTTAAAAGTCTTTCTTTTATTAGCAAGCCTTACATCTTTCAGGTGCCCATCTGAAAAATCGCAGTTTGAAGCCCAAACCATTTACTATAGTCACCATTCTTTCAAAATGTCTTAGGTGTTCAGATGAATGGCTGAGTGTTAAAACTCGAAAAATTCAGATTAGTGAAGAATTATAATTATCTAATATCAAAAGCATCTGACCACTGGAAGAATTTATTAAGAATTGCTTTTAATTCACTATCTCAAGTAGCTTTCGATTCAAGATTAGATTTTCAGAAAAGAAAATGCTCTAGTTCAAACAGGTATTAAATATAAGAAATCAGTATTGTCTGTACTCTTGCTTTATCACAGCTCAGATTAGTTGCCCACCGTGGTCTCCCCTGAAACCTGAAAGTTAATCACTGACTTAACATAACCTTACATTGAAGCAGTTGGGGGAAAATGGCATTGATCTCTATTAGCTAAACAAAAAAAGCGAACAAGAAATATTTCTGTAGGCTTTTAGGTCCCATAATCATCTTTGTGCGATGACTAAGAGGGAAGAATATTCTTCTCCTGGGTAATTGTGGCTTTAACAGCCCCAGTCTCACCCAGAACAAGTGAATGAGAAGTGGGTAGAGGTCAGCTGCCTGGCACTGGCAAGTAGAAGAGAGCACAGAGGAGAAGATGGTAAGTGAAAATAAAGGGATGACAAAGATGCTCTGTCAGGTCATCTTTCCTGCTCTGAATGCTTAAATAACTTAGGAACTGGGGAGGAGGCAGCAGCTCCCACAGTTTCCCAATCCTGGGAAAAGTAATTTTGTTCCTCCTCCTCAGAAACATTTAAGCTCCTAATGCCCCTTGAGCACTGATCTCTCATTCATTTTGAACAGGAAAAAATAAAATTAAAAAAAAAAAAAAATAACATCTCAATTTCCAAACTCTCCTGGGCATGATGACAAGGGTGGAATGAAGTCTCTGAGCAACCAGGGAAGTATCGCAAGCCAAGAGTGCTGAGTAGGAAACAAGAAGTGGGACTGCACAGAGATGTTAACACTTCTGAAAATCATGTCCTTGTGACTTCAGTGACATTAAAGAGTGCCCAAGAACCTCACTTTCTACAGCAATTATGAAATGCTTTTTTCTATGACTCCATGAAAAACAAAACCTCCATGAGATTCTTTTTCATATGTGACTTAATCCGTCCCCTTGCTGACAGTAGAGACCTGTAGTGGAGAATGAAACTTTTTCTTCAACACCTCCTCCAATATACTCCTGAGTATTCAGATACCAACACTGTAACATACGGTTTTATTTATAACAAAATCCCAATTTTTTTAAAGATCTGTTGTGGTGTGATTTTTGTTGGGGCAGTTCTACTACCTCTTTTACAGTGAGAAGGTCCTAGATCTCTGACTGCTTTCAAAGTTCTTCTTTTAAATTGTGGCTTCTGATCCTACTTACCTCATCAAAAGAAAAATGAAGGACATTAGGGACATTTCTACTGTGCTACACTATTCATCTTGCATGAAAAGACAAAGCAAAATGGCTGCCTTGTGTGCAGCAATTTGCACTCTGAATTATTCAAATGCTTTTTCTTTCTCTTCTCATGGTTAGATGGTGCCTGAATCAACTCAAACAAATCAAAGCGGGTAATAAATTGATATAATTTCCCATCAGTCTTGCAGAAAGTCTCATTCAAAATAGCTGCAGGTTTGCCAGTCCGTCACACTATGAAGACTTCCAGGGTGATGTGTCTGATGCCACTGAGTTACCAAACTCTTGTACTGGGGCTTCTTGCACTTCAGTGCTAGAGTTGCTACTTTTTTGTGCCAGGGTGTTTCAGATAATGCCCCAGTCAGCAAGATGTTCTTCTTCAGGGTGACAATAATCCTCCTTGCAGCATATCTTCATCATTCTTGTGGATGTAATATTTATTTATGTAAGAGATTTGACATCCCCATGCCGTCGTTGTATGCCATAATTCTGTTCTAATCTAAGTATCATACTTTGTGGGTTTTGGTAATGATTTAAACATGAATAGAATACTATAAGTGCAGAATGCTTTAGTTTGCTCTTGCCATACTATAGAATATTCCAAGTATGTGTGTGTGAGGTATAGTATGTATAAGCATCCTACATATTTCCAAAGTGTGCCAAAAACCAGATGCAAAAATAAAATACGGACAGGTGGAATTTTCCATGCCTACCAAGTGCTCGTCACCTGCTTATGGATCAGAGGTTCTTGGGAAGGACAGCCAGCTGCCTAACCTGCTGGAGATGAATCCAGGTATCAGAGAGTTAAAACACTTGCTCATTGGTTTTCTCAGCTCCTATTTTAATTTGCTCTCTTTTTTTTTGGACAGCTCTGTGAAGGCAGTCTGGTTCGCTGCTTCGCCATACTAATGAGACTCATCCATCTGCCTCTGTCATTGCCAGGCTCTCTTTTCTGCTGGAAGTCAGAGATGAACGCTCAGGACAGGTCCTTTCTAGGCTGCAGTACTTAATCATTTCTAAACACGCTAGATGGCCTCAGGCAGTGAAGGCAACAAGCATTTAACCCAGGCTTGGCAGCTCAGGCTTCCACATAGTCTGGCTCTAAGCCTTGATAATGAAAAGTAGCTGTGCTTTTACTCTCCACTTAACCAGATGCTCTTTGCTTCTTGGGGCAAAAGGTTAAATAGATATAAGAACCCATGCTAGTTTTGAAGCCTTTTATTAGCAGTCCTTATAGAAGTAGAGAAGAGCATTCTGCTCCCCCGACTATGTCTCTCGGGATCCCGTATTTAGGACTGTGTCCACTAACTAGAGGAATGTAACCTCCTCACCCAAAGCTCATTTCTTGTTCAAGTAACAATAAATAGAGCCTAAAGCCCACTTTGCCACTTAATTATTTAATGTTCTATTTTTATAGTAAGAATGGATGAAGGAGACATTATCAGTTTTGTTTAATGGTGGCAACACCTTATATTAACAGTGCAGATAAAGCATTTTTTCCACTGTGGCTGGGACAACTGATTTATTTTTCCACTCCATCTACTGCTCCATATGTCTCTGGAATCTGCCTTTTTCCCAGAGCTCATGTTAGTATAAAGCAATTGTCTGGGATGTGTAAGAATTAAGTATCCCATCATTCAGGCTAGACATGCAATTAGAAGAGTTGCACTAATTTCCACTGCTGAGACCCTGTCACTTTAATTTATCCTTACTTTCCTGCATTTAGGTCTTCTCTGGTTTGAGGCCAAGGGTTTTATATAGTTTGAGGCAGTGGTTCTGTAATGCCAGAGGTGGGGGGGAGGAGGAGTTGGTGGATGTGGGTGGGAGAGGGAGAAGAGCGGCTGGGGGGAAGTGTTAAGGGCAGGGGAAGAATAAGAACTGGCTGAGAGGAACAAAACCGACACGTACACACTTTAAAGATCTAAAGCATGTGCCAAATAATGATGTGTGGAGTGGCTGCAAAGGAAAGTAAAGCTTTCAGAGAGGAAGTCTTTATTGAATTGCAGCACTGGGCTTGTGTCTCACCCTGGATTATTTTCTTTTTTACGTAGATGTTTGGCATTGAACCTCCAGGCTGGGGTTGGGTTCGAATGGCTCAGCTGAGAGCGCCGCTGCATCTGTCCTCTGCTCTGCTCCAGGTTTCCCAGGGGAGAGTCAGGGGTACAGGAACATCAGCTGGGGTACCACGTCTACACACATGCTGGCTCCCACGCAGCGCTGGAGCAGGAACCCTCAAAATGGCATAAATCTGCCAGTTCACTGAGCTCCTGATAAAATTCCAGGACGACTTCGGATAAGAAGGTTTTTGTGCATCTAGCCGCTCCTTGCACAGCATTTCTGCTGCAGTCAGGATGAAAGTATTCCGAGATCCAACTAGTAAAGCTTTGAAAAAATCCTCAAACTTTCCAAGCTTTCATCCAAAGAAAAAGCTTTAATTACATATCTTTATGGAAAACGGTGAATGACTCTCTAATTAAGAAGAGTTTTGTATCAGGTTATTTATATGGAACTGTCTGGGTTGATCTGTGTGAGTGTTTGTCAGTCCAGCATAAAGAAATGTGCAGAAAATATGTGTTAATACTGGGTGATACAGAAATATAGTGCTATAGTAAGTAGTTCTCTTGCTCCAGTGTTTTTCAAACAGATAGTAAAAAGTACCAAAACAATATACTTCAGTAAATTTAAAGAAAAGTACAAGGAAAATTGGTAAAACCACATTTACACTCATCAAACCTTTTTTAATGGGGTAAAGAAAAAGAAGATATAAGCTGCCATTCTGTACTTGCATTTCAGTGATGACATATTTACAATTTGTTTTCATGTTTTCTTACTACTGGAGGATATAGATCACTGTATTAGGTATACTTATTGCTAATAAAGTGTTGCAGAGACTAAATAGTGCTGATAAACTATTCTAACGTAAGTTAGTTGCTTCCTTTAATTTCCATCTGTTTGGATCTTCTTTTCCAATAAGTACAAGGGAAATGTAGCATCTTAGTAGACAGAAAGAAGTTTGCTGTGATGGATTTAAAATTCAGTTGCGAAATGTTTTATTTTTAGTTGATTATAACTCACATTTTACTGAAAGGTGGTGGAGGCCTAAAATTTAAAAGATAGACTATAAGCCATGGATGTGTCACGGTGGAGTTTAATGTGTCAGAGTGGGGATTTCACCGTGATCTCCGTGCCAGATTTCTGTGCACGGGTTCTAACTCGGCATCTTCCCTGACAGCACCTTGCAACCATATTCAACAAGCCCCCAGATACCGCTAGAAAGAAGCAGATGTCCTAGTCCGCTGATCACACATTGAGCAGCTAATGATTTAGACATGTGACTCGAGATTGAATGGAGGCCACATCTGTGGGAGAACAGCCCAAGTTCCCATCCATGACATCAGAATGCATTTTAAAAAAAAATACTTAACTTGGCTTCAGTCCTGTAGGATAACTGCATTCGTGTGTGTTCACTTTTGTGGCCCGCTTGCAAATCCAGAGCTGGAAGTCTGCCGCAAGGACAAAATTAGGCATGTCAGGGGAAGGGCTCAGGTGAAATCTGGATGTGATGTAGGCATTGGATCTTGGATAAATTGTTGATCCTAGAAATTTAGCTTAATTTCTTCAAAGGTATCTCTCGATGTGAAAGGGGAATTGACATTTAAGTACCTTTGCAGCTCTGAGAGTTCGTGAGGGAGACTTAGTGTTGTGGAGCCTGAGAATGAACTTGTTCATAGTTAGTATAGTTTTAAGCATTTTTAAATGCTAAGAAAAAATTTAGATTATACTGCCTGAGAGCAGTATAATCAACTGTAGTTGAACTGTACATTATTATTAATTGAATTTATAAGCTTGTACCTGGAGATCAGCCAAGCGCAAGACCCTGCTGTACTGGACGCTGTACAAACACAGCAACTGCTTCTGACTCAAGAGTTTAACCTCTACGGACAAGTTAGAGTAACGAGAGGGGAACTGAAATGGGTGATGTAATCAGAGTGAATGTAGCGATGGCTTGAAAACACCGTAGGAACGTTAAAATCTTCTAGAGATTTGCTATCTCAACTCTTGCACTGTGATGCAACCAGGGCAACCTGGATTACCCACCTTCCGTGCATGGCTAATTTCTATTAACAGGCTGTGTTTGGGAAGAGCAGAGAGGAAAGGGATGAAGAACAATTCGAAGGAACCCAAAGTCAAGGAGCTCTAAGGGAGGGAGAAGATGGGTATAGAAGTTAGCAGGCAATTTCTAGTATCTTCCTGAACTCTGTCCTCTTCCGATGTTTGCTACCTCTCCCACGCTCATCCTCCTTCTAACTTTTACGTTCTCCTCCATTGTGGATGTGATGAAGAGACCAGCCTCTTCTCAAGCCTTGTGTGGTCTCTGCACCATGTGTTGCAATGTGTTGCAAGGTCTCCCTGCATCTTCTCCAGGCAGAAAGACACTGGTGACCATTCTTGAAACAGAAGTCTTCAAACAGTTTGTACTCACTGCATAGTGATTTAGACTGTGTTTTGTTGGATAGCTTGTGTGAATTTTATGTTGGACGCCACGAAGATCTAATAAAGTCAGACTTGTGTTTTGATGGGCTGTTGGTAATGGCAAGTCCCCTTCCCTTGCTGTCCTCCTGCGGTGACTGTCATTTAAAGCAGCTCAGTTGATCCCATCTGTCATACCAGAGATCAGCAGGAGAGTGCAATTCTAACGCAGCCAAATCTTCTTTTATAGAGGCCGTTTTTGTAAAAACTCAGTGAAAATAAAATTCAAGCCGCAGATAAGGTAGAACTGCAAACTCTTGGTACTCCCAAGGCACCTTCACAAAATAGTTAAGGAAAATGTGAACTTGATTCATAGTCTGCTCTCCTGCACGTTCCATACTTGCTGCTTGAGTTTACAAGAACAAGATGAGAATGGTTTCAGACACAAATAAGCAGTATTAGCAGGGCAATTCTTCAGAAGTACACTTATTCTCTTCCAAATGCATTTGCATAATAATAAAGGAAGAAAACTATATAAGGTAAACTACATATCAGCAGAATTGTTTCTAAAAATGAATGCTTTCAAGGTTTTCCAAAAGGCAGTGGGAGCTCTTTGAAATCAATGAGGTAATTAAAAGTGGTGGAAAAACAGAATAAGAAAAAAGAAAAAAAGACGATTTGAAAGCCATTAAATTCCCACTGGTCCAGTGATTACAGCATTTACCTGGAGCTTGGGTGACGCTGGCTTGCATCCCTGCACTGTTACAGTTTCCCTATGGGAATTCTGGACAAGTAAATTCCTTTCTGTGCCTCATCTCACCTATAAAGCAAGAATCACGGTATTATCCCAATTCTGGGAGGTGTAATTAAGGTTGTAAAAGAAGCGCAGAAGTTCCCCAACGGTCCTGCAGTATTAGTAAATGAAGCAACATCTCCCCTCCGTTACTACAGCAGTTGTTACTGTGTAGTAACAGCTAAGTAGTCCCCATCTAGGGGGAGTAAGCTCAGCAGGAACTAGAAAGGAAAGAAGGAACCACGAAAGTTTGTTCCAGGGCGCATGGCGGTGCTCAGTGGTCCTTTGTCATGAAAGCAGATATATAAAAAGGACTTTCATGCCCAGATATTATGAGGATAGAGACCTTTAAAAGTTCCCAACATAAAAAGATGGTCTTCAAACATTCCAGATACCAAAAATAAATAAAAATAAAACACTTTACATTCTCCCAGAGTTCAGTGTATAATGCATACTGTTTGAAAGGTGCTATAGGTGCAGCACACATTTATTTTTGGTAATATAACATTAAACATGAATTTTTCCTCTAATGATTCCATGATAAGTAGTCTTACACTGCAGGTAAGAATATAATAGTATAATGAAAGGAATTAGCAAAATTACTGTGTCTTCCTGGTCCTGGCCCTGAAACCAATAGCGCTGTTAGCATCTGGAGGCTGCACCTGTCATGAGTTATGGCCCCTGTTTTTACAGGAAGGATAAAACTGGTATTTCAGTGCCATTCATCATATATAATAAACTCTCCGCCTTAGTACAAATGCATTTATATGCTGGTATCGGAACCGAGGACGGAAAATACAAGCAGTCAACTGTATATGTGAGATACACTTTTTGTAATACTTTCTGCTGCCAATAAAATAAGTCACTAGCTCTGTTTTCCAAGGGTAGTTTGACAGAGTTGAAATCGCAGGCTCTCTGTCGTGAAAGAGCACAATACCCTCTTTGCCCTTTAAATCTGGTGACAATGTTAGAGCTTCGGCTATTGTATGGGCTCTGAGTTGCCTGGCCAGAAACGTGGACCCAGGGTTCATGTTATCCCAAAATATTTAGTCATACAACCAAACACACTCTGCTCACAAGGCTGTCAAGATGTCTGAGTGAGATAAATGTCTTATTTTCTGATGGTTTCTTATGAACAATAGTGTTTGTGAGCAGCGGGGCACAGGAGGCAGTGGAGCCTGGTGGGCTGTGTTTGATTTTGGTGCTTTCCTGTTAGCCCCCACCATTTGTTGGAGCTCATTTTCATACCAGCATTGGCCCAACACCTACTTGCTTCTTGGCCACCCTTTCCTACAAGCAGGGTTCAAGCGACTTCACCAGCTAGCTTCTGGGATTAAGCCCCATCCCTTGTCAAGCTCCATCTTGCCCTGTGGTTTCTCCTCAGTGGGAGACTCCTGCCCCCCAGGGATGGGTCCATCTAGAGGAGATAAACATGACATTTCTGGCAAGGGCCCTCCTACTTCTTCCCACGTTTCTGGCCACCACAGCCCCGAAAGCAAGACTGAAGTGAGCCTTGAGCCCAGGTTTCCACGGGGCCTTGCACTGCACCACTCTGTCAGATTTGGCACATGCTCTGGTTTTATACTTGGTGCTACAGAATACAGAGTAAAATGGGGATTTTTTTTTTTTTTTTTTTTTTTTATTATTTATTTACTGATGGCACCATCTCAAATGCTTAATCAATACATATGAGATAGAAAGAATGAATCTAGTATTTTTCTGGGGAGATACAAGGTTTAGAAAGAAAGCTGATGTCCTAGCAGGAAAAGTTACTCTGGAGAAGCTGGTTTGCAGGTTTAATCATCAGGTTTCAAATAATTAAACACCCCAGAAATGTATTTTCAGATTATAGCAGGGTTGACTTTACCCTCCAGTTATAAGTGTCAGTAATCTGCAATGCCATTAATTCTTTTTAATGCTCTTAATAATTTCTGTACCAGCAATAGGAAAGAACATGAATGCTGTAGTGGAGGCTTTTGAAGCCAGAATAGGGCCGTGACAAAATGAATCAGCTTCTCAGTTTATCTAGTTCCTCTGAAATCAAGGGAGTTATGCTAAGTTACACCATACAAGAAGCCAAGTAATTTCAAGCGTTGTATGATTTAATAGTAACTGTGCCAAACTTGGTTATGCTTTCATAGGAGTAATGGAAAATAATAACGCTATGGAAGGGGAAGGTGGGTTTATTTAGCCTTGTGCATATATATTCATTTTGTGGAATCACTGAGTAGACTGTGGAAATAGCTACTTAAACATTGGTTTAATGCTTTAGGAGTGTCAACTTTTTAAGAAAATAGCTCGGATTTCTGTAGGAATCCTTATACAAACAGTAATGCTGAGTAATATTTTCTAATTTTGTGTCCTTTCTGTAATATGGTCTGACTTTAAAAAATACATAAATAAATAAGCAAGCAAGAGAACAGCAGTATATTTGCTCATAGGAATTATCTCTTTTCAGGGACTTTGCAACAAACGTGAAGCTAAGATCCTTTGTTAATTAGGACAGAAACACCATGCAGGCACATTTGCCAAATGTTAGTGAAAATTTTCTAACACTTTTTAAATTGTTGTTTGTAGAAAGGCTTTTTTCCCATTGTTGTTTTAGCCTTTCCTCTGTTATGAAGGACAATATATATCATTTTTACTGCAAAGTGCCAGGCAAGCCAGGATATTCAAATGAACAAACCTGGATGCTTTACAACTTTTGCCCTCTTGAAATCAGATCTGAAAAATATAGGACCTAAATATCAATACTGTAAGGTTTTAGTTTTATATCAGGCATAAATCTTAACAACCCCTACTTAACAATGAGCTCAGATTTTAACTTAATCTTTGGCAGGCTGAGAATTAAACCAGCACACACTCCGTTTTGTCTTCCTTCCCAGGCGGCTCCTGGAAAAAGGCACTGTCTGTGCCAGCCAGCTTAAAGGTTTTATAGTTTGTGAAAAGCAGATACAGCGCTGCCTAGGTGGGCCACAGGCTCCTCCTGAAAGACAAAGAGTTGAGTCTTGCACTCCCGAGCTCTCTTCTGCTTAAATAAAGTTGCTAGTTGCCTAATGAATGTTAGCTGTAATACTCCCTGTGGTCAGTGGGGCTGTTGTTTAATGAATTGCTTAATGTGCTTGATTACTGTTACTATGTGGAATGAGGGAAATAGCCAGAGAGATTTGAAAGACCCACTAGAGAATACGATGAAAATGAATTGGATCAATAAGAAGTTTTTGCTCATCTCTGAACAACGCATTATGTGCTGCATTGTTGGAGTTGGGGATAATGTAATTTTGTGGCTTGTTGTTGTTCTTTTTATAATTCAGAAAAATAAATCTCGTTTGACATTGGGTTTTAGGGCTGGCCTTCCTGGAGTTATAAATGTTCCCCTGACTCCAGTCCCGGTTACTCACATGGACAGATAAATTAATTAGGAAAACTTTTATGCCAATTACTTTATGCCCTTGGCTTTCATATGTTTCTGAAGAGCGGCAGCTAATTAAAGATATGATTCATAATTACTGGTCGATCGAGTAGTTGAGTAATGGAATCAGGAACTGTTCCAAAAAAATTATCCATCACATCATTACTAATTGTTACATAATACATAAGGATGTAGAATTCAAATAAAAAATTACTCACATTTGAAAGATTCATTCAATTAGTGGGTTTGGGATATTTTTTATAACAATTATAAACACCGACATAGTTCTCACATTTTTAAGGATCACAGAGGTTTTATAAATATTTATAATTAAATAGGAGCATAATTTCCAGTGAGTAAAGGACTCATGGGCCTAGCTGGAGGAGTGGGTTAGTAGTATATTGAATTTATGGAAGCTGGAATCAAATCTTCGGGTCAAATTAGGGCTCAAGTGAAATGAATACGATGGTGTCTTCCTAGTCCTGTTTGCACAAGCCACAAACGTGCTCTACTTTGGCAAGCATTGTAGGCTAATTTCTAGAGAGTGGAAGAGCTGTTGCAAGTTATAACTTGGCACTGAACGACACACAGAAATTTGCACAGAATTTGTCAACACTTGTTTTTCACAGTCAGCATTTGCTGTCCTAGCAAGAAGATCGTAACAGATACCACAGCCTGGTAAAACTGGCTAAATGGTGAAAAGAACCCGCAGCCCTCCAACATTTCCTTGCTAAATTTGCAGATGTTCTGTGTTACCACAGTTTGTGAGCAGTCATGTCACTTCTTCAATAAAAGATGTCTGGAAAACTCAAACATGGGTTCATTCAGTAATTCAGATATCCCACAGGTGAGCCTGGGAAACCTCTGGGTTCAATTTCCCACTGGTTCCTTACAGCCTAAAGCAATAGCGTGATAAAGTCCTGTATAAATATCTATATCTGCAAAGCTTGAAAATCACAGAATAGTAGGGGTTGGAAGGGACCTTCGGAGATCATCTGGTCCAACCCCCCTGCCAAAGCAGGTCCATCCAGAGCAGGAACACATCCAGGTGGGATTTGAATATCTCCAGAGAAGGAGACTCCACCAACCTCTCTGGGCAGCCTGTTCCAGGGCTCTGTCACCCTCAAAGTAAGGAAGTTTTTCCTCATGTTGAGGTGGAATTTCCCATGTTCCACCTCATTTTCCCCGTTGCCCCTTGTCCTGTCGCTGGGCACCACCAAAAAGAGTCTGGACCCATCCTCTTGACACCCGCCTTCTGGAAATTTGTAAGCATTCTGACTAACCGTCACAATAGAAATGCACTATTTCTTTCCAGGATAAACAGACCCACGTCTCAGCCTTTCCCCATAAGAGAGATGCGCCAGTACCTTGATCATTTTTGTAGCCCTCCACTGGACTCTCTCCAGTAGTTCCTTGTCTTTCTTGAACTGGACACAGGACCCCAGATGTGGCCTCACCAGGGCAGAGTAGAGGGTGAGGACCTCGACCTGCTGACCATGCTCTTTTTAATGCACCCCAGGAGAGCAGTGGCCTTTTTGGCCAGAAGGGCACATTGCTGGGCCCATGGTCAACTTATTGTCCATTGGGATTCCCAGATCCCTCTCTGCAGAGCAACTTTCCAGCAGGTCAGCCCCTAACCGGCACTGGTGCATGGGGTTATTACTTCCTAAGTACAGGACCCTACTCTTGCCCTTGTTGAACTTCATTAGGTTCCTCTCCACCCAGCCCTCTAGCCTCTCTGTATGGCAGCAGAGCCTTCTGGTGTGTCAGCCACTCCTCCCAGTTTTGTATCATCAGCAAACTTGCTGAGGGTACACTCTCCCCTCATCCAGGTTGTTAATTAATATGTTGAATAAGATTGGACCCAGTACTGACCCCTGGAGAACACCTAAGCTTACCTATGAGGATGTCACGGGAGACACTGTCAAAAGTCTTGCTGAAGTCAAGGTAGACAACATCCGCTACTCTCCCCTCATCTGCCCAGCCAGTCATTGCATCATAGAAGACTGTCGGATTGGTCAAGCATAATTTCCCTTTGGTGAATCCATGTTGACCACTCCCGATAACCTTCTCTTCCTCTACATGCTTAGAGATGACATCCGGAATGCAGTGTTCCATTGCCTTTTCAGGGATGGAGAATAGTTCCTAAACCTTCCAAAGCAGGGCCAGCAATACTTGCAGCATGTGCCTACACAAAAGCTGTGAAGATGTCCCAGCCAGTAGTTCAAAAGTTATCAAGAGAGCACCTCAAGTACCCAGAAGAATTTTAGCTGAACTTCCCGAAGGGCCTGATGCAGCATATTCTTCATCTCATTCATTTATTTAAACAACTCAGATCTACAGTATTAGCTTTTTCACCTACTCCGCAATGGTTTTTTTTGCGCTACTTGGTTGGTTTTGTATGATTAACTTAACCTACCACTCATTAGACATATGGCATATGGTTTGGAGGAGGATTAATAAATGTTTTGCCGTATCTAAATGAGAGAGAGAAAATGAATGAAAACAAACTTCCACTTCTGCTTGCAGCTTTAAATGGCTGTTTAGCTGCCATCCATCTGCAGGTACCATGTGCTGCCCTCCTGAATATCATCAGGGAACAAAGGAGAATTCAATTAAACATTTTTATATTCTAATTGACTTGGATTGCTATAGATACCTACAGCAGCATGTAGGAGAACCCAACTGATGGGTGGACAAGAACATTCAGCAGAAGAACATCCCAAAGACCTCAAAGTCCAGAGGGGCAAGGCGAGCACAAGGTAGCAGAGGGGGAGAAGGACCAGTGGGGAGTGTTTGTCCCCTTTTGAGAGTCTATACTGAAGTCAAGTCCTCTGAAGTCCTCACCAGCGCAGGGTGCTCTGATGAACCTTTCTCTTCTTACCCTGTAAAGGTGTTTCAGGGGAAACAGCTGCTTATGTAATTTTATTTTTTCTTTAGGAAGCCCTTTTCTAATAGTGCTGCATCTTTTAAAACCACGTTTTGGTGTTTCAGGAGTTGGTACCTCCTGATGAAGGGAGTGGGAAGGGTGTTTTCCCTGCATCGGGTCAGCTGAGCACACAGGGGAGAGGAGGGTGACAAGGTGATGCATAGAAGTCTGCAGAGGTGTTAAGGATTGCAGCTGTAGAACTAAGTGCTCTTAAAACTTCAAAGTTAACATCCTAGGGAATAATAAAGTGCAAAAACAAGTAATATACAATCATGATATTATATTAGATGGGAAATCAATACTGAACCTGGTAGCCATATTACAGTGCGTTTCTATTGTGACGGTTAGTCAGAAATAGCTTTTTAGGATGAATGGTGACAGCCTCTGACCCGTCAACATCCTTATCAAACACACACTCCTGCCTGGCAGAGGCACGGGTCCTCCTCACCTGCAACAGCATCACACTGTGAGAGGGCTGTCTGCAAAGCCAAACGAGGACAGAAACTCACGGCTAAAGCAAAATCCCAGCCCCAACACAATATAACCTTAATTCACAAAATCCACAGAAAAAAAAAAAAAAAAAAAAAAGAAAAAGGGCACTTTGAAATGAATTAAAGCTAATTTCTCTGCAGAAGTTTTATTTTTAAACATTTAAGCTGCTACGCTGCTGGTTTATGAAACATTATAAATGTATTTGCATAAAGGGAGCAGGGGGAGGAAAGATATTCGAGTTTGATATGGTTAGGGGTTTTTATGGAAGTTTAATTTCTTCTCATTTTAACACTAGAATAAAATGATTCAGTCGTCTGGACATTTGTCTGGAACTAGAAACCCTGTGGACATATGTCACACCTCCTCAAGATGCAGCAGGGCACAAGAGCAGCTCAGTCAATGCTGAGTATCTTGGGGGGAAAGACTTCTCTTTTTTTCATTTTGTATAAGAGAAGAGAACCCATATGGTCTATTTTTAGACATTGTAGTCCATATCTTAGAGAAAATTTTGGTCTAGATTACTCAGTGTGTATGTGGTACCCTCTGACTTAAAAGGGAAATAAAGGTTATTTTCATAGTATTTTTTGAATTACTGTACAAATTACTTTAAAGCAATTGAAAAGGAGCAGTTTTGAATTAATGGATGAAAAATTACATTGAATTATTCTCATTATGAAAATAGCCATATAGCTCTTGGTGAAATGGAGATTTTCATACTTTGGGTAAAATAATCATACCAGTAGTAAATGCTACCATGTAACAAATTCCCCTATATGTTATATGTTTTATATAAATACATGAAAATACAGGCTTACACTACAAAAAGAAAATCCCCTTCAGCCATGTTTAGTGCTTGAAAAGTCACATGACCAAGACTAATTAATCTCCTGTGGTTTATCAGATCGTATCAGTAGGCAATGGATTTTTCATAAATATTTGGGGTCACTTGATGCATTTTACTTTGATATATTTAAACATTTCATAACAAAAGTTATTTTAAAATTAAAAGCTCAAACTATTGTGAGTGTTGAAATGGGAAGCTGTCATTTTTTTCCCTGGATAAACAAAAACAACCATATAGGCAGAACTTAACGAAATACAAGTTAATTCAGTTGCAACAGCATTTTTCAATTGGAAAATGTTGGGGTTTTTCAAAACAGAAACGTTTTCGGGCAGCTTCAAGTACAGCTGATGGGCCTTAGTCCGTGATACCTCGAAGGTGCTACAGCTTCCCTGAGTTACCCCAAAGGATGGAGGTGTGCAGAGCTCCAAGAGGCCAAAACAGAACAGAGAACAGAGGGGAGAGGTGAAAGAGGGTGCATAATTTCCACGCTAGCTAGAAATTTGCTACCCGCAACCTGTGTCGCTCAGTACTTAGCAGCACCAAGTCCTCATGAAACCTTGAAGGCTGTCGTTTCTGTCTCTGAAATACTTCAAACTTGAGAGTTACATCTGGTAACTTTCAGGCAAAGCAAATATTTGTCACTTCTTGGATTTCAGCTAATTATATGCTTTCACCAGGAAGGTGCTATTTATTCTGCATGCGTGAACTTCTTTGTGGAATAAATATTATTTGCAAAAATGCAAGATAACATGGTTCGTGCCTGTCTGTGTCAAACGTAATAGGCACTATCAAACTAGACATACCCTCAGAGCACATTTCATCATTAGTTTACCACCTTTCTGATGTCAAAGGCAAATGTCTGATGTTGCAACAGATTCCAAATAATGCCCTAATGCACTTCATATGCCATAAAACTTTCATTACCAGCAACAGCAGCTGGGTTGTGTCACTGCAGCCAGTGAAATTCTGTAACATTTTATGAAGTGCAAACTTGTCCTACGAAGACAGATAAGATCCATTATCTAAAAAGTGGACTAAATTGCCAAAGTCTCAGGGCTTCACCAACTGGTGCAAATTGAGCTGAAAATCTACTAAGTAGCACATGTTGCTGTGCCCGTTTCATCCTCAGGCTCTGCTCTCGGAGCTGTCTCCCCATTGAGCACAGGTTAGTGTTAATACATAGCATTAAGAATATATGGTATAATACTGCAAGATCTCCCTGTCTCTGTCCTGATGCCCCAAGACTCTTTCCTCCCTGCCTGAGCGTGGTCCCCACGGGTGACTGAGCGCCCGGGACGCAGGGACCGTGGCGATGCTGGAAGGTTGGCAAGTGTGGGCAGCGGGACTTTCATGAGGGCTGAGCCCAGGTGTAAACATCCTCTGAGGCAAGACAAGGTAAATGGCTGTGGGATTCTTCAAAGGGAGAAATAAATGCCTGTTTGTGGCAGCTGTTCTTCAAAACCGCTACACCTCAAGCACGAGCAGAGAGAAAGGAGAAACATTCTTTCCCTGCGACTTTTTAGTTCAGGTGGTGAGTGCTGAGATGCTCTCGCAGTTTGGGGTGGGGGTGGCATACAAGTTGGTCAATTCAATAGATGCTCCTTGCGGTAACCAGACAGCTAAATTATTAACATTATTTTCTGAAAAAAAAAGGTGCTTGTTATTAAATGATTCATGCTTGAAGTTTTCCAAGCACTTAAAACAGAGTCACCGTGATTTACAAGTAAGAACAGATTATTAGTGTCTGAGAACTTAATTGACTGCCTCCTCTCGGCCATTGACTTCAGCAGTAAATTTTTTTTCCAGTTACCTGCTCAAAATAGCAGCATCTGCCCCTTAAACACCCAGCACAGATAAAGGATGGGAAAGTTCTGTGTGTCTGTTCTCGCAGAATAAATCAAAATTTGAGACTAAAAGCCTCAATCTTGTAAAACTGGCGCTGTTGGAAACAAATTGCTGGACACCTTGAAATCTCTGAGGGGCAAAGAAAATCAAAGCCAATTTCTAATATTTTTCTTCCTAAAACTGCTCTCATTCTAAAATGAAGAGGCATGTGGCGTATTCAGGCTGAGGTGAAGGAGGCGGGCAAGCAAAAAGAGCTTTTGTGCAGCATTGGGAGTCTCCAGAGCCACGCAGTGACTTTCTCTAATTTATTCAGCGGTGAATTCCAGCGAGATCTCCTCTCAGCCCTGTTTACACACATATGTTCCAATGTACGAGAGCCCTCCTCTCTCACATAAAAGCTGACACACAGATGTATAGGGTGCACATTGTACTTTCCTTACTTGGCAACTGATTGCATATCTCAGCTCCACTGTGGAAGTAATCCTCACATATGTATAATTATTTTTAATGAATTAAGTCCTTGAAGTGTGAAGATCCATAAAGATCTTTATAGTCTCCTTTGACACTTGAAGGTAAATATTTGCATTGTGCATTTCAAATTAGATGTGCAACGCCTGTTAAAAATAATGGGAGCTGGAAGTCTGGTCTGTCTAATGATTTCCTTCTTGATCATTGCGATAGTAGAGAAAACATAGAGAGCAGGTGCTTGAGTCCTCCTCAGCTCCCCTGAGGATGGAGAGATCTGTCGGCAAAGTCACCCCTAGGGTGGATGAGAACATCCTTCCCAGAGAGAGGCTGTGTCAGGGCATCTGCTAAATAAATGGTTCCCTTCCCTAGTGCTTCCTGAGTGATAAAAGGCGCTTTCAGTTCCCTCTGCGTTACTGAGATACAGACTATTTTTTAACCTACAACTATTCTATAACTTGTGCTGAAACATCTCTCGGGTCTGCAGGCAGCAGGAGGGAACACCATCGATGTTGTCATGCCACAGGGCAGCTCTGTGCACTGGGGCCAGTGTGAGAAAACTGAACTTGTTGGGTTAATGCAAGATGGGGAGGAGTTGGGGGAAGAACGCTCCCTGAGGTTGCACAGAACACTGTGCAACCCTACTGAATTGGCCAGTGAGGAGCTCTGTGCTAGGATAGTCACTAACCCAGCCAAATAGAGGCCCTTACCAGCCTGCCTAGCACTCTTCTCTTGACTGAACTCATCCATCTGGCACTAGTGTGGGTCTGCCCCACCACAGCAGAGTTGGCTGGGCAGTCATTGCCCTTAGTCAAACCTCTCTGCTTGAGCCTCGTCTTCCACCTCGGCACCCAAGAGATCAGCTAGGGTAGAGACAATTTGTCTCAACACAGCCCCCCATCCATCTGAGCTGTCGGGCACTTGCTTTGCCACTGAGGCTGAAACGTTCATCCTGCATGAGGAGCATCTAGCAATGCCTGACAAGATGGGGTTCCACCATCCCACACATAGTTCCTCCCAGGGAGCCCTTGTCTGAGACCTTCTAAGCCATTATGGTCATCTCTGCGGTGTGCTAGCACAACTGCATTGCCTACACCAAAGAAAAAAAAAGAAGAAAAGGTCCACGTTTTTACTTTAACAAAAGTCACGTCTCGCTGAATATACGCTTTAAAAATTGAAACATCTGGTGCAGTGAAATCTCTGCTGTACATAAGGATGGCATGTCTACTCTTCTTGTCCCAAATCAATAAAATAAACCCATGATTGGGTTTATGAACCCTCCTCTGTTCAATGTTTTTAAGTCTTAGTTCTACAGCCAGGAGATACAGTGCAAAATGATTCATTGACACATGCCTACTACAATATACAATATCACCAATTCCTAACCAAAAAAGTAATAGAACCGTATATAATGTGAAGAATGGCTTGGAGCCTTATTGTGAGAGACTCGGGAGGAGGGAGAGCTAAAGAAATGAAATGTCACTCACTCCTAAATGTTGCAGTTGTCTCGTCTGTCCTCCGACGTGCTGGCTTTGCAAGCCTTTAGTTACCTGGAAATTCCCGTAAGAGCCTGGAGGGTGGGCACAGAGGCGGGAGGAGGCTGGGGAAGGGAGAAGGGAAAGAAAGACAGGAGGATTAAACTGAAGCACTCCTATCAGTGCTGCATTTTCCCTCCAGAGAAATCCATATTGTGTACCAAGTACCACAAGTGTGTTTCTTATTGAGGAGAGGGAGAAGGAACAATCAGAAACTCTGTCACATATTGTATCACCATGAAGAGTAGTTGTATTTTTTTAAAAGAAGGTATGGCTGGCTGGAGCAATTTCTCACTACTTTTTTATATCTTATATGTGGTTCAGGATGCTACAAGAAAAAGAGTCAAGCCACCTCCCTGCGTACCATGATGTGAAGGAGCAGAATATGCTCCGGTTGCAGAGGAACATTCTGGGTTCATGCTCAGGTGGAAACTGTAACATCACAAGAGAGTATTTCAGGTTTCACTCTTTAAGAGTTGCCATTTGTTTAACCAATAAGAAAGTCAATCTATTTTTATTTGTTAAGCATAAAGAGAAGGATTGAGCTCTACCAGTCGTGGATAATTATGCCTTATCTCTCGCTATGACAGTGGCTGTCTCTGAAAGCTACACCTAAGTTATGACTAAGAGATACCATTTTGATAGATCTCAATCAGGAAATACCAGAACAAATTGAGATGGATTATTCCTTTGTGTTAATACCTTCCTCTTTTTCAAACAAGAAATATGATGCCTCCAATTTCACTGATTACTAGTTTCAGTGTCAGTCTTATCAAGGCAATGATAGGCTCTATACAAATGCCCTCCTAATGTTATTTTCCTAACAAAAATAGTACCTGACCTGCAGCTTTTAGAGACAGCGTAGAAGAACAGATCATATTTTTCTGCTGGCTCTACCTGGTTTCTAGCTAGCAGCTTGATTTAATGTCACTGAGAGCCCTCATCCAAGGAGCACTGCAAGACTAACGCTGAGCATTTCGCTATGCTTTTTTTTGTGTGTGTCAGGATTAGGATTCATTTATGTTTAACTTACTCCGTTCTTTATGTCAGCAAAGCTGATCCTAGAGTTAAAGCTAAACTTTCTGAGGACATGGCTGGCCGGTACAGGAGAGAGCAAAAATGCTGTGCCTGACCGTGTCTAGCTCTGATGAAGCTTGATTGGCCTTTTCATGCCCTCCAGTAGCAAGGTTGGCTTCTTGCAAATGTGCCGCCACTGTCATAGCTGCATAATTGAAGGACTGACAGTTCTCAAGACTTCATTATTATTTTTATTAGGGAATCTGTTGGCACTGACAGTTTTTTCTCATGCTCTTCAAATATGCCGGATACTGGCAGCTGAGGATTCTGCATGACAGCTTGCATTGAAGTATCGGGGTATTTTTCATGTCGGTACAGAGAGAGAAAAACTGTCAACAGGAACACAAAACAGAGCTCAGAGATGGTTTTATATATCTTAGTTTATTTCAGATGATGCTATTTTGATTTTTCACTTGTAAATCGTAATTTTAATTATATGTGAGCAAAGGTTATTGTTAAAAATACAAGCAACAAGATAAATTGAATGCCTCTAAACAAATACATAGTAAGAGCACAGTTAGCAAGGGAAGAAGTTTCCTGATTCATCGCTAGCTTCCTTTATTTAGGTCACCGCTAGAATGGCTTCATCTGAGCCCATTTTTTTAACGGTTCAGTACTGAATGATGCCAGATCGTGAATGGCCTTCTATATTCCTTCTTCATAAACAAGGAAGCAGAGCCTAGACAGATTAGTCTTGATGTGGATCAAAAGCAAGGTCTTTAAGGATATACAGGAAAACCTTTAAGGTTGTTTAAAGAGTGTACTTAAAACGCAGGGAAGATTTTCCTTGACTTTGCTGTCATAAAGGATCGCGTTGAACATGACTAGCAACAAAACACTTGGCATACTGAGAGCGGGACTTTCAGATCCTGAACACCCAGCAAGGAGCAAATTGTGTTGAGCACAGAAGCAGGAGATGTGGTTCCTTGGCAGACCTCGTGAGCGGTGATGCCAAACTCTGAGCTGAATTACCAATGGGGAATCAGTAAGTGTGAATAGCCCCAGATAGGGTTTAGAGGTCTTCCTTTCTGAATGAGCACCGAGAGAAAATAAGCGGTGCCTCTCCAGTACTGCAGAGCTTTTATAAAATCGACTCTTCAGAGACACAGGTTGATTAATTAAACTCACTAAAGTGGATGTGATTAAAAAACATACTGTCAAAGCAAGAGGAGAAAGATGAAGAAGAAAAATTTGTATGTAAGAAATCATTATTTGCATGAAATCATTGTGAGTTCATACAAAGGGTTTATTGAATGCACATTGGACAAACCTTATTGATGATTATGGATTTTCTGGATATGCCTCAAAAACAGCATTTTCACCCCTGCATAATTGCTTTTTTTTCTCCCGACCATTTTTATAATTTGATTATCTCTATAGCTCCTGTAGTATAAGCTATTTATTGAGAAATGCAATAGTCACATCAATAAAAAAGTATTAGAAATAAAGTAAAAATCATCTGATATTTCAATTTGCATTTAAATTCTCTGGATTTTTGGAATTCTGTTTCTTTCCCATTACTAATATTGTAAATGCCAAACAAGCTGTCAGAAGAGGATGTATCAGTTTAAGTCACGTGTGCCTCTGTTAATGGTACCTGGGCATTAGCATACCCAAATATTATTTGTGTGCCCAGATGATGACTGCTCATTGCATGTCATGACTGGTTTCTTTGGTCTCCATGATGACAACCACAGAATCAGGTTCCAGGTCCAGTTCCAGGTAAATAGGCCCATGCTTTCAGACCACTGGAACCTCTCACGCTTCATGTCTGTTAACTATTTGAAAATAACTCTCTGCAGAATAATTGCCCATGATCTTTCCAGTTCCCGGAACAAGTCAATGGAGAGAAGGCGGCAGTGGGTTTGTATTTAAAAATTATTACAATCTTTCCAGATTTTAGCTATCTTATTGATGGGATACTTGTTCTACTGGATAGGGCAATGGACTGGCAGACAGGAAACTATCTGCTCATCCCAGCTTTTGTCCTCTGCTCTGCAACAAGTCCTGAATCACCTCACAGTCCTGTTTCCATCATTCCTCCATGCTTCATCAGTTTTGCATGTGTTGGCTTTAGGATGTTGAGAGAAGTAAACATTTTTCTGCTTGCTTGTAGGCTGCTCGGAGCAGTTATCTTTTTCAGTTTCTCTAAATGAAATTGAAAATGAATATATTTTTAAAGCTTATACAAAAGAATTAAGAAGGCAATTTAAACTTTTCCTTTTTTGTTCTTAAGTACTAAAATAGCCTGGTCAATTCATGCCCAGTGATAAAAAGACTCTACTATGCACATGCTACCTAAGCTCCAGTCCTGAAAACAGGACTCGCTGTCAGACCAACAGGACTGGCCAAGGAAAGCAGAGCTAAGCCTACGTGTACGGGTATGAGACAAGGGCTGCTGTTACAGATTGTTGTACTGGTGTTGCTGCAGCCGCTCTTTGCATGTTAGATAGTAGGATTTACCACTGCCAGAACCAACTACCTAGGACGTAATAACCACAAAAGGAACAACAAAAAATAGGACATTTTTAATGAAGTGAAAGGGCTTTTATAATTCTAGAAGTCTTTCCAAGTCCTTCTAAAACTTTAAATAAAATTTTATTCTACCTCAGTTTGACATTTTGACAGAGAAATAAGACAATTTTTGCAAAAATAACAGGAGACAGAGTAAATTGTCCACTTAAATATTGTAGAAGCCAGTTCTTCTACAGAACAATAAAATATATGCTGTATACTTACTTTCAGAAGTGCCCGACTGTATGGTAAAGAATCAGTGTGTAGATAATTGTTCTTCAGTGTGTGGGGTCCCTCAGAGCTTGAGTTATGACCTACATATTCATTTGCAGCTCTGACATTTAGGGACTCTCTCTTAGGAGGGAGGCACCAGCCTACCAGGGTCCTGCATCTTGTCCTGTGCAAGCCTCTGCCGTTACCAAAGATGGGGGCGGGGGGGACAATTTGCAGAGAGCATGATAGAGAATGACCCTAAAGGGGGAAGAACCAAGCCAATACACCCATGGAGATGGTGCATAAGTGGAGAGCAAGCTCATGGGAGCCATGCAGGACAGCATCAGCTACAGTTTGCAGACAGCAGCCTGGATGGTGGTGTTATTTGGACATATTTGCCAGAGTAAATTTAGAGATTAGCTTAACATGTGAATATATACTGAATAGCATACACCCGTTTGCAAGTTAACCCCACCTTTATTTATCATTTCCTTACACGTATATAGAGATATATAGATAAAGATGTTAAAAATAGATTAGGAAGTGACTATATGTCTATATGATAACTTTGTAATTTGTTTATACATATATATACATAAAACAGTGTTAGAAAATGATAGCACTCATGTATTCTGTGCAAATTACAATGCATCCTTTTGTCAACAGGTCTCCCCAGAATAGTTGTGCAAACAGTGTATGTCTCTCTGTCATGCAACTGTGGGTAATTAACATATGCAAAACACTACAGTGCTGCTAGAAGCTACCCAGCCCTCCCCTGAAATTTAGGCTCTATTTATTTACAACAAAATAAAGTGGACCCTTCTGGAAAGAAACATAGCTTTGTGGCTGCACCAATGCTGTCGCACAGATGCTTTAAATCTTTTATATCTCCCAGACCTCCAGGGGCTGGTGTTGGATGGTATTGAGCCAGGGCCAATAAATAATTTATGCTAAGTAGCAATTTAGTTGTTTGGCTTGGGGTAAAGAAATCCAAGAAATTCATAAATAAAGTTCCCATTTTTGCTGTGTTCCAAAGTTAATTTATGTTACTCTGCAATTAACTAACATAAAGGTGAAAAAATATGACAGGCCTAAGGTAGAAAATAAAGCTCATAAATCTGCTGTATCTTAACTAGTGGTGCTTTAATGATAGTTGGTGCTTGCACTTGGTTTCCTGTTCATCTAATTCACCTGTATTTGCTTGACCCAGAAAAACATAGTAATTGATTTCTAATAGTTCCCCTTTGAAATAAACAAGCAAACCCAACATTTTTTGCTCTGTCTTTTGAACGAGAAAGTAGGGACTAGATTTTGTCAGATGCTTTGGCAAAACACACATAACTGGAAATGTATGTGTGGATAAAGTCTGGTCATCAGATAGTCCCTGCATGCAATGGGCTGTATTTAAAACCAAATCCAGCTATTCATTAATGTCCTTTATATATACATGCATATTGCACTTATATATACAAATGCATAGGATTTTGATGTGACCCCTGAATTCTTCCCCTTGACCTAATACAGATATTCCCTGTCAAAGACATGAGTTTTCTTCAGCATCATTCATTAGTTTGTTGACACTGTGTGTACAATTTAAAAGGACGCTCTTACATATATGCAAGTGTGTGATGGTTGCTTTCATTAAACACCGTCCCTGCATCAAGAAGAATAAAATTATATCAATACCTGCTGTATGCAATGTGCAAAATACAGAAGTTGGGTAGACTGAAGGAATGAAAGTCAGGCAAAAGACTGGATTCAGGTTGTTCCAAGATGAAAAGTCTATGCTTGTGTTTTCTGCCTGAAAATATGCTGTAAGCTATTAACCATAATATTTAGTGAAATTTTACAATTTGTATTGTTGCGTTTAGAACTTTAGAACTGCCCATCTTTCTAGTCTTGAAGGGTTTGAGTAAAAGGGTGTATACCATTAATTTAACAGGTTTTCTTAGTCACAAGAGGAATTCTGACCATAGGCCCAAGGAACTTATGTCAGGAAGGTTGTCTGTTATCTGTTTCTACAGAAATAGATTCTGACTATCTGTAAATAGAGAAAAATTGAAACACTATTATGCAACAGAGAAGGACCGAGACCTCTGCTTCTCTGAAGCACTGTGCAGTCACTGATTTCAGTGAAACTACATTGATTCTAAGCAGCTTAATAGCTCGTATTTTCAACTTTAAGACTTGTCTTTGCAATTACTAGTAGTTTGAACAAGTGCATTCAACGTCCTTCCTTTCAGGATGCAGAGAAAGGGGAGCTTCTTTCCTCCCCTCAGTTTCAGTCCTGCAGAGTACAGAGTTGCAAACATCCTTCGCTGAAATCAATGCCTTCTTATAACTTCAAGGAGCCTGTAAGTTTCAAACCTGCTCAGAGGTGAAGTGGCACAGAAGAGTTCAGGCTCAGACACTCAGATACTTGCCTGTTGTAGAAAAAATATCTCCGACCGTGATACAAAAGGGTCTGGTTATGAAAGAGATTGCATTTGCTGCGATAATGGGACCAGAATATGCTTCACTATCCACTGTAATATTTGTTTTCTTTTTCTGGATGAAGGTGAATTTAGCTCTTCCTGAGATAAAAAGAAAATTGCATGATTGATTTCTCTTTTAATTGCAATCCAGAGTATCTTGATTTCTGACTCTCACTTTTAATCATGTTCCAGGCAGTGCTCTCTGTGCCGGTGGCACAGAGGAACTGTGGGGTGTTGTCACAGGAGTGAGTGTGACCCTGTACCCCTCTTTGGCAGACTTCAGACCGCAGGACCTGGGCCCTGGAGGAACAGTCCTAAACTGTCCTAGAATCTACTTTTTAGAAACAAATTTCAAATTTGCCAGATAAGAGTTTGGAAAAGACCATGTAATTTATTTAATGGAAGACAAGGTGCGAATCTACTCATTAAAATTCATAATGAGATGCATCTGGCATCTTAACACTTCTTACTATTCTGCAAATAGACTTTGTAAAAGGCCATTTTACTCTTTCCAGCAGGACTACATGGCACAGATAAAGGGTTTTGAATTGCAGAAATGAGAATACGTTTTCAAGTCTATTACCTCCAATTTCCAGTCATTAAATGATTCAGTGGGAAAGTTTCTGTTTTAACTTTAGTGACCTCTAGCAGGGACACCAAGCCAAAGTGACTCTTGAAGAAGACTGTAAGTCTGACATTTTTATATATACATTTAGAAACAAATAAAGGGAAGGCTAAAAAGCAGTTCAGCTCGTTCCTACCAGTCTGTCGCGGATCAGATTTCAACCAAAATAATGTTGCCTCTGAATAGCCATGTGTCAGTGTAGGGGGAACAAATGTGTAGCATCATTCCATTCTTTGCCGAAAAGGACTCTCTCCACCTGAGAGATGTCTATCGCACTGGAGACTCAGCGAAAGAGCCAAAGGGAAGCAGAGAGCTTTCTACCCCCTAGGGTGAACTATCCCCTTTACCCCATCAAGGTTAAAGGATTTGTGTGGCTCAAGGCACATTTTTCCTTCACATATCTGGTTCTTATTTCAGTCTCTGGAGCTGCCAGAGACTGATGCTCTACATTTTCCTCCTTTCACTGCTGCTCTACATTTCATAGAATCATAGAATCATAGAATGGTTAGAGTTCGAAGGAACCTTAAAGATCATTGAGTTCCAACCCTCCTGCCATGGACAGGGACACGTCCCACTAGACCAGGTTGCTCAAAGCCCCATCCAGCCTGGCCTTGAACACCTCCAGGGATGGGGCATCCACAACTTCTCCGACTTCCTCTCTTCAGAAAGTCAAAGGGAGGTTTGCAGGCAGTTCAAGCCCCAAGCGAAACAGCAAAATGGTTTCACCCTTCCATCCCTCCTCACCCCAGAGGCAGTGGGGTAGAGAGCTCTCCTGCCAGCAGACATTATGGTGGGACACTCCTGTCCCTTCAGTTCGGGCAGATGGGACAGGAGTGTCCTGTGGCTCTCCCCTTGCTCTCCTACCACTCTCTGGAAAAGCCTGTTTCTCTTGAGTGACTCTCAACAGAGCCTAAGAGTTTGGTGATCTGGACTTTTGACATTCACACTGATGATGGAGTCTAAAATAACATAAAACCAGAAATGTGAAGCAAAAAGCAAAGTATTTCTTCAGATGCAGAAAGCTCAGGAACATTAGTAGTTCGGGAGCATGCATAACCAAGACTGTGTCCGCATGGAGTTACATATAGACACATAATTGTGGGAGCTTGATCTTGCAAAACATGGGGTTTGTATTTTAAATGGATGTCGTGGGATATATTTGCTTACAGTCTTAGAGATACACTACATCTCCAACACATCTTTCTTAATTTAAACATTTCCTGGGTAAAAGAGAGGATTTATTCCACAGAGTGTGCTATTGGATAGCTCATGCATAAATTTGTTCAAAGTTACACATATGGCTATACGTATCTCCAGCTGATTTCTCTGAAGCTGCTTTGTAGGAAACACACCACCCACGGTCACCTACATGTGTGCTGTCTAGTCCCATGCTAGGTTTACGTAGCAGAAAACTGTTTCCAATAGTCTTATGCAGAACAACCAGTTACAACAGTCACTTATCAGGGTGGTATGAAGTACTTCACATAGCGGATTTACGCATCAAGCATCCTGATGAAGCTGGTGCTCAAATAATAAGGGGAGTTGGAGAAAAATAAGCAGACTGTGTTATTTACCAGAAAGAGACTGGATGCCGGTCTGGAGCTCTTGTCGAGAGCTCCTTCTCTGTGGAAATAGGCACATGTAAGAGACAATCTGCATAATCCATAATAAAAAGAGCATGAGTTATATTGTATTTCATAGTTTGTCGGTCTACCCATTTCATTGCTTACTGCAGTTTTACTCGTGATTCTGATCATCTTCCTTTCTGCTATGACATGAGATTTTTTTAAAATTATTAATCTCTGTGTAGATTCTCAGGTCTTACACATCTGCATGCAGTGGGTAAAGATTATACATTAGCTGATCATTGCAGTATTTTTGAGGTTGTACCTTTGCTGTACTGACCAACAGGAAAGCGAATGCAGTCACTCAGAACAGCGAGACATTTGCACAATATGCTCTAATCAACTATCAACTAGTTACTGAGGAGGGAAGTATATACATAAATATCAGCTGGTGCTAGTAAAGGAACTTTAATTAGTAATGTTAAAGAGTGTAACTGTTCAGAAGTGTTTATGCTGCTTTCACAGCATCTGGTCAGGACTCCATTAGTAAATATTTTTAAAAAGAGGACCTTCCTTCCCCTTTGACCCTTCTTATGTGATATTGCTAAAGTAATTAATTCATTTTCACAATTTCCTCTCAATGTATACTCAGCTTCTTCTTTCAGCTTTTAAATAAATACTGTCTATCTATATACCCTCTCTGGTAACAACTCTGCTCTGATCTGCTGTAGAGCGGTGGAGCAAATCAGGACTATAGACCTGCAACTTAAGCAGGACATCTTCTTGTGTGGAGATCACTGCTACGTTGAGCAGTTGGTGTTTCAGGAGCAGGACACATGTTTTTGAGGAAATACAGGTGCACATGACCCATAGTTTGTCTGCTTTCACAGTGGTGTCTACATCACTGAAGAAGGGTAGAGGAGAAAATAAGCCTCAACTGCATGGACCTACGCAGAATGAGTTAAGAAAGTTCTTCCTTACAACTTCACATTCACATTAATTCTTATCATGTTCTTCTGGAAACAGAAATACTTTCTTCCATGCAAGCTACTGCGTCCTTTGGAGGTAGAATCTTGACCCACATGAAGCTAGTGGAAAAAGTCTACTGAATTATGTAAAAATCACGGTCAGGATTTCATACATGGGAAATAAAAACTGTTATCTACAAAGTCCTGTGGTACCACATTTCATTCGTGCAACTTGACATTTCAGACACTTTTGCTTGCAAACACAACACTAACGCCTCTGGTATTTCTACTGAAAACCACATTTTTGGATACAGATTTTTGCTCCATGTTAATCATAGTCCTCAATTTCTTATAACTGTATATTCTAAAATAAGACAAGAATTTTTAAAGAATTTAAAGAACTTTAGCTAGTAAAATCTAGGGGTTTCTCTTCTAGGAAACAAATTAAAATATATACAATATATTCAGTGATACAGAATGTGGTGTGTGCTAATAAATATTAATAAAATATGTATTGGAGTTGAGGTATCCCTCACAACTGAAATGTGCCATATAATCTTTGACCTTAAAGGTGTAAGAGATCCCCACATCAACCCATTCAGTTTATCCACTGTGCAAAATCATACATATCAAAACTGTTATTTGTTGAATTTAATTCTGTTCTTTTTTCATTTTTTTCTAAATTACTTAAAAGCTAAAAAGAGATGACCAGATGCTATGAAGTCGTATGGAAAATGTTACCTAGTATCAGTAAGAGGAGATGCCTTCTCAAAGTCCTTTCCATCTTCATTGATTGGAAAGAGAGCTTAGATAACTACACTAGACCAGGTACCAACTCTTAGATGGCTAATTTCAGGTAACACATATTCCATTCAAAGTGATTTTATTTTCTGTTCAGTCCTTCTGGAAATGGCTAATTAAAAATAATAACAATTGTAACAATCCTTGTATAATTTTTGACTATTTCTACCCATGGGTTGTTCTGGATTATTCAAAAACCTCTTCAACTGTTTTCTCTCTGCTCTCCACAGTGTGCAAGTGGCTGTGTGTCTCACATGGTTGTTTCATCTTCCATACCACTAACTTTAATCAGAGCTATCTCTGAAGACCATGGAGCCTTTCCTCTGCACTGACCAAGTACTGGTGGTTTTCGCTAGATCTGTTCCAGTACGGGAATATCCTCAGATTTTTTCGGACACCTTGTGTCTATGGCACTTTCATTTGCAGAAGTGAGGCCTAAACATTTCTGCTCTTATAGTGACTTGGTTATTTAAGGGAAGTGAAAGGGAGTAAGAGATCCCAAAATAGCTGTGTCTGACCAGACTAATTTTAGCTGTCTAAAGATTAGACTGTCTCAGTGGTCAACGGGAAGAGAGAAAAATCTCCAGGCAGTGGTTTGTGCCTTGCTAAGGTTGCTGTCAGAGGTGTCAATAAACCTCAGCAAGTCACAGAGTCTCTCTGTTGATGCCTCACTCAAAGTGAACGCTTAATCTTTAAAGCTCTGTCGTTAAATGAGGTGCAGCCTTCCCACCCCACCATCCCAGTGCCCAACTCAGTTTGACTTTCTGGGGCCTGGAGAGAAGTGAAGTGAATCCCTCTGCTACTATACACTGAATACATACTGTGGAAATAACTAAATGAATCCCAGCTTTACTGTCAGGACCTATTTATCTGCTATATTTGCTCTTTTCATTAGCACATGCTAGAAGTGTGGTTCTATCTCAAAGAGGTTTGGTTTTTTTTTTAATTCAAACAGAATCCATACTGCTCTTTTCCTAGAAGTACGTTGCCTACAATTTTTGTCAAAAATATCAAGGATCATATAATATACTGTACTTGTGTTCTTCTAATGGAACTATGATACAAAGGCAGCAAAATAAAACTGGTTTTCCAATTTTTCCCCTTCTTCAGCTGCAGACACATACAACAGCCCATGATATAACCAATATTTTTAAAAAGATGGCGCAGACGGATGTTCAATGTAATACTCTTGTCTAATCACACCCAGATGTCCACCATTATTATTATTATTATTATTGTTGTTGTTGCTATATTTACTGTTAATTTAGCATCAGTTTTTAAAATTAAGTTCTTTTCCTTTAGTCCATGCTGCATGTGCTCAGCACATTGTTGATCTTTGCCATTACTTTTTGTAAATGGAAAGGGCCCTGTCTTCCAACACAGTTTTTACCCCATCAAATTCCCTGACAGCAAAAGAACTCCTAACTTACAATGATTTCAGAGTTCATGCTAACTCTGAGTCTTTCAGGTCTCAGATGTATTTGTTGTCATTTCCCCACCTTTCTTATAGAAAATTCTGTTATTTTTTATATATTTCTTAGTTATGGCACAGTCCAAAATTTGGGCCATTATTTGTCTGGGTTTTTCCCTCTCATTTATCATCATTTTCTGCTATGTATCTGTCCAGTTGTCTTTTTCTTTCCTTTAATTTCTATTTCATGGTCCCCAGATAGAGAATGAAATATTAGGTTTGTCAAGCGTATATCATTGTTTAAATGCCTGGAGATGATGGGTTAAACAGCCCAATCAATGAAACAAACCTCCAGTGCATTGCAGCTACTGCAAGCGATGTTCCCTCTGGCTGTTTAAGACCTACCAAGTCAATAACCTATTAATATCATACTCTGCTAGGGTCAGCGCCAAACAAGTCACACGTCTTTTCAAGGCATTCAGCTTATGGGTGGATTAAATGGAAGGCTGTTGGTCCTCTGGTGGCCTTAAAAAAAAATGTATTTTTTTAATCTTCTTGCGTGATTAAACCTTGTTGACTGTGAAATAAATTAAAAATTAAAAATGGATCAGATGGTAGTTACTGTAGCTACATAAAGTCATAGCTTAACACAAACTGCACCACTAGTAATTCACGTGGAACCATTGCTCCTCTTCAGAATCTGATTATATTTTACTACTACAGGCTGCAAAATAGCAGTCAGCAAACATGACACTATCGTGTGACAAAATGTTTAGTCCTATCCTTGAATATAGCAAAGTTCGAAGTCTTCTGTTTTTATAATAGGTCCAAAATAGAATCACAGAGTACAAATAGGTAAGATGCCATTTAAAGTACCATCTAGTGTCACCATTTACAGTCAGTTATTTTTCATACAAAAACCATTCCAACCACGAAAATTTAGGGCTGAATTTTACCCAGGGTGCACTTTTAGGTCACAAAAGCTCTCTGCATGCGTCTGGAGAAAACTTTTTCCTGCTATATCAAGCTGTAATTCATTGCATGAACCTGCCGACCTCACCATGTGGTTAATAAATAGTATGCCAATGTGAAAAAGGGTTGCGAGACCTCTTGAGAAAGGAATATTTGTGAGAACAAGCTGGGATGTTCCCAGCCCTGAAACAGAAGTGGCTTGAGAAAATTATCTTTAAAATATCCAAAACATATCTCAGCAGGTTCTCATCAAGAAGAACTTTCACTCTGAAATGATCTGTTGGATTAATTTGTACCCAAGGTTGTGCTTGGGGTTTCCATTAGATTGTCCACTTCCTGGCCCGTTGTGTGCCATTCTGGACTAGAACTGGAAGAAATTTTTCAGGCTTCCTTGTCACGAGCCTCTCCAAGTGTGAGCGCAAGAAAGTGTCATTGGGAAGACATTGCTGGGAGGCATCAAAAGAGATCCCACTGCCTTCCCGTATGTCATTAACAAACCATTCAATTCAAGGTGGTTAGCAGGAAAATTAACCACCTCCTCACGGGTCCTTGCTAAGGTGACAGAACCAAGGAGCCTGGGTCACTGCACATATCCTGTCCAGACTCTGTGGTCCCAGCCAATATTCACACTACAGCCATGTGTGCAACAGGCATTTTAATTGTGCCCTGGAAGAGTACTGTGTACTGGATGCTGGTGTAAGAGAAGCATCCAATTCCAGTCCTGATCCTGTACATTGTTTCCAAAACACAAGTACCAAAGGTCTCCCACTTGGTAGAGTTTCTTTTCATTCAGGATGTCTTAGACAGAAACCGATGATGAGGAGGGGAGAAAGAGATGAAAATAGGTGCAAATTCAATCCCAGATCAGGCCTTACATCTGATGTGCCCTCAAGAAGAGTGAAGGTGAATGTATTAAAAGGTAGAGGCCCAGACCTGGAAGGTGATGACTAATTCAGTCCGATACAGCAAAGCATTATGTTTAATGACAAAGAATAATTTCACTGGCTTCAGGAATGAATGCTGAATGAATGCCAAACTGGTGGTTAAGGTCTCCTTGTAAATACCCTTCAAGGCTCAGTCTCTAATTAAAAATAAATAAATAAAAAGGAAGCCAGATCAACACAGAAAGCAGAGAAATAAACAGCACATTCAGCCTTCTCCTCACACAAGAATTTACACAGGGTTCAAAACACATTGGCCCAAATTAAGCAGAAAAGAAAGAAAAAGTACCTATCTCATCCCTGATTATAAAAGAAGAACTTCAGGGGCTCACGGTAAAGCCTTCTGGCAGAAAGAAACTTCAAAATCTATCCTTTTTTTCCCTTTACTGAGAACCCCCTTTGAAGTACACTGCAAAGGATTCTGCCTGTCCCCAGAAGCCCTGTGCAGTGCCGCTAGCCATCAGCTCCCACCACTTCTGAATTAACATCCCACAGACACTCCGAAGGAGCAGCACACCTACATTTCCTAGCAGATAACTTATTTAGTACACGAGCTCCTGTTACCCACCAGGCCAAAAGAAAAAGCACTGTACCCCTTTGGTATTATCCCTGAGCCCCAAGAGGAGGGATCAGCTCTTCCATGAAACATCAAATAACACGTTGCAGGCACAGTGGATTTGTGTGTGTGTGTGACTAGGTTGAGTAATTTACACAACACTCCGTGGTAGAGTTTGGGGCCACATCGCTTCACTGCTGGGAAGGTTTGCTCTCTTCATCCCTCCAAAGCTTAGCTTTCATGAAAGCACCGCACCAGCCCAAATTTCTCCCCTTTATGTCAGCTGTACTGGAAGATTGGTTCATCTCATCATACTTCCATTTCTGGTTATTTGCTGGACAAGGGCAGCAGCACCCAGTGCTCATGGGGGCTTCTTGGGCTCCACTCAAGCAGCAGATTTCTCCCCACACCCACTGCAAGGCCCTGCTGAATACCAGCCACAAACATGAGATGTGTGAAACTGAATTAGGCAAATGGTTCATCTAGCTGTTTATTTTTCTGCAGGCACAAACACCAGAGTGGACTTCAAGAAACAAACAGAAATACAAAAATGTCGTATCCTGGGTAATGGCTAAATACCCTTCTCAGATGCAAAGTGTCTTCTGAAACCTAGAAAATGCGTGATTTTTTCCTGCCCTGCCACAGAAAATAAAAGTTATTATCAATATAGTTCATTTATACTGACTAATACTAGGGTGTTTGTATGAACAATAAATCCTTTCTTTGGATCCTTCCAAGTTCTTGGCCTCAGTAGCATCTTGATGTGGAGCCAGTGGAAGTTTTCTCTACCCACCCAAGGAAGCAGGGAAGTCATATTGCTAGTGCTGTTGCCAGCTGCACCAATTAAAGGAGAGAAAAATGTATTCTGGAAATCTGTACTGACCAGTCAAGAAGGTCAACTGAATGATGGCCGGATCTCTATGACTGAAAGTGTCTGTTCTCCTTTTACCCACATGGGTATTTTCCAGGTCATCAGAGAAGGACAAAGACACCTCAAAGTCACCTCATTAGATCATCTCTGGGGATAAGGACCTTCACTGTTATAGCTTAGCCGTACCATCACAAAGAAGATTAACACTGAAGTAGGGTAGATGAGGATCTGCACCTAAAATGTTTTATACCTCTCTGTCATGGCTGCCTTTGCTCCAAGGGCTACCCACAAATGTGGGCACTGGTAGTTGACAAAGGTCCTATTATAAATAAAGGCAAAATGTCTTAGTCAGCTTCCAACGTTGTGTCTTCTTGATGGGAGGAAATTCCCAAGTACCATGTCTGAGTCTTTCAAACACAACAGAGTCTCTTGCTTCCCATTGCAAGTCAGTGATAAATCCCTCATGCCTCATCTTCCTTCTCCCAAAACAGCTGGCACCAAAGAGCACTCCATTCCCACAGGCTCCTGCAGTCACAAAGATTTAAGAGTACACCACCATCCGTTCCAATCCCACTCTATGTGTTTTCCAAATATCGCCATGTCCCTTTGCTGGGATGAAAGCCAGGTTCGTGCGAGCAGCTGAGATCTACTGCTATTTCCCTTTTGTATGTTATTTGTCAAATCTATTAACTGCAATCCCAGTCAGGCAGAACTAGACCTGCCCTGAGAGTGTGGTGGTGTTTCCAGTAAGATGAAGTCAGTGAATGATATGTTTATACGTGCGGTTCTTCTTGATCCTAGAGGTCCGTTCAACCTGTTGGAGTTTCTCTTGTGAGCCCTGTTTTTCCCCCAGCCTGCTGCCTTCCCTCATTTCGATGCAGCGATGCTCTTTTCATGCTGGCTCATGGACCCTTTACTAAAGAGCTATAAGGAAGCATGGTCCGCAACAGTAGCATTCAGAGAAACCGTTAATCCCGTCATTTAGAAAGTTTATGTTCTCATTAAAGTTTTTCGCATCTGAAATATATGTCTTTAATCCAGTTTCTAGGAAAATAACCAGCACATGATAAGGACGGTGTGAAAAAGGAGCCCTTGAATCCATGTTAAAATAGTGCACATCACTTTGATTTCCACCTCATTTTGGAGGCTTATCTGCTTCACAGTATTTTCTTTTCCCTTCTGCAATTTATGATGATGTTTACAGGGAGGTGCTTTTAAATATTAGTGTTCTAGAAAGCAAAGTGGTGGCAGATTTCTTTGTAAGAAAAAGCAAACTACCTCCAAGAATTAAACAAAATAAACATATTTGGTCAGTGTGTCCTCTGTCCCACCTGATGTTGGCATTTCTGCACAGTGAAAACAGGCATTTTATTCTGAGCACCCCCAAGGACCTCTGGGGTTAAGGTTCTGCTTGTTACAGGGAAAATCAGCTGATGACACTTCAGTGAAAGGTTGATTAAAACTCAGCTGGGGAAATATTTATTGTTCACCTTGTCCAGAGGCAAGAGTCTCGGTCACAGTCTTGGTTCAGACATTGCTCTGTCAAGGATGGCCAGGAGACCATCAACAATGGCCCTGGGAGTCTGACACCAAGAAATGAGGTCTCAGATGCTTTACCCTGTGCCAACACAGTTAGTGCAACTCTGCCATTCAAGGAAAGCTTTTTATTCCTCTAGAAAATAATAAAAATGCGTCCGAATTCCAAGTGAATCCCAGGAATAAAAATTCCTGCTCATTTAGGCATTTGTCTACAGAGGAGAAAGAACTGAAATAGGTACTCCTGATTGAATATCTCATTAGGGGAATACGTGCTGGGGGAGACAGAAGTTTTCAAAGAAAGGAGACTTCCCAAACATAGAGAATAAAACTGGGTCGCCCATCATGAGGGTCTAGGCAGACGGTGTGCCCAATGTGTTTGCTAGTTTCAGCTCTGGACTTTTCATCTTTTGCAGAACAAAGAAGACACATCCATACCCTTCTGTGTTGGTAGGACTTTGGCCTCTAGTTCTGCACATTCAGATGGACTTGTTTCAATATAACCCGTACCTCCTATTTGTATCTATACAGTGGTGACACAATGGTGCATGCATTGCATGTGTTTCATCATTATATATGCCTTGTATACCGTTTCATTGAAAAGTAAAGCAAAAAGAAGAAGAGAGAACAGAAGAGAAACAGGCTTTATGCTACAAACTTTCCTGAACATTCTTTTTGACAGGTATCACTAATGCATTATTTTAAATCCAAATATTTTTGTTATGTACAAGTTATGGCAGCATCACTGAGAAAAAGCCATGTCCACAGCACTGAATACAAGGTCTGGTACATTCAGAGTTGTCTGGGTTTTTTTCTCTTCCTGTGCTTTATACTCAGCGGGTTTTGATTATGATGTCTTTCTATTAAAAAGGAAGCTGTTGTTGAGTGTAATGTGTATAATGACACCACTTTCATTGTAATGCAGAATGCATAGCTTCAAGTGTTTGCAACACTTTAGCCAGTTCCTTTCAAACTGAAAACAGAAACAGAGCCATTCTGAATGCAACCTGCTAGGTCCAGCCACCAATCTTGTGGCTGACACCTCTACAAACAGCTCAGCATTCACCAAAGTTGAGGAAACTTCTAACAGCCTTGCTCTTCAGTGCCTCAAGTTTTAAAAGTAATGTGCAAATGGTGATTTCTTTCATAAATCGCATTAAAGCAAAAGATTGGTTTTCCTAGGGAGAGAAGCATGGTCATTTTTCACAAATCGAAAGCATCTGGTCCAAACAGAGCAGTGCATTTAATATATCACTATTTTATTCATGTCATTTGTAAACAGAAAAATATCCTTGGCAATGTCAGTATTTTTTTCTCCTCTTTTGCCCTTTAAAAAATGCTTATAAATTAAGCTTCCTTCTGCATCTATGAGCTCTAACTGAAGGGCAGAGACTCTCTGAGGCAATACAAGGCACACAGTTTTCACACCCGAAGCTCACCAAGGGCAGGTTGTATGGACCAGGCCCCAGGGGATATAAACTATATCCCGTCTTTCCAGAGGAACTCTCCCAGTCTCACATCAGCGTTTTTCTCTCCCCCCTCAATGGTGGACTGTCCATGGGGGAGAGAAGTCTCCTACCGGACACTGAGAGCCCTGATCTCCCCCAGCTCAGAGCCAGAGCAGCGCCTCTGCCACCGGCAAACATCAGCACCTAAAAAGCAGCACTGTGCCAAAGCCATGACTAGAGGGAGTCACTAAAGTAGCCAAATGTCAGGGAAACATTTTGAACAGAGAATCACCATCCATTTGCCTGCTCCCTGGTTTCTGAGGCTAGTGCCCAGACCCTGGAGAGGAACGTCCTGCTGTGTAACACAGTGTAAGGGACGGGGCAACCTTAGTAAGAGCTTTTCTGGCATTTCTGCCAGGATCTGTTTTCTGTTCATTGTCATTCAATACCTTTAACAGTGCTCTGGAAGAAAATCTAAATCATTTGCAGTAAAGTTTACTAGAGATTCAAAGTTGGTGAAGTCCTAAATTAATGATAGAGGCAGGTCAAGTGAACAGAGCAATGTAGGTTGCTTGATAAACTAGTCTCCTTTGAACATCAGATGTTATTGATATTTCCAAACATGATGTAATGCATCTCAGAACGAAAAATAATTAAAAAAAAAAAGAATTTTAGATTCACAAGATGCAAATCACTTGGCCCAAACTACTCTGACCCTAAAAAACCCTCTTAATGCCCATATTACATACCATTGAAAAATCTCCCAGTCCAGTGCTTTGGCTGAGAGGAATAGTAAATTTAAAAGCAGAGGAATATCAAACAGGGAAGTGAATTGCGTCTAAACAGCACCACTGAGAACATTACTGGAATATTGTCCCCGTTCTTTCAGCCACTTCAAAAAAGATGTAGGAAAAATGTGAAAAGAATCCAGAAAACTATTACGATTCATTCAGAATTATGGAATATTCCACTCTGTGGTAAGAAATAAGATAATTCAGTGTGTTCAGTTTCTTCAAAGAAGGGTAAGGACAAATTTATGATGCCTTATAAAGCTCTACCTGTTGAAAAGAAGGAAACTTTGCTAGTAGCAGATCACTCTCTTAACGCAGCAGAGGCATAACAATCAGAACCTGAAAACTTCACAAATGCTGATTCAAAATAAAGGACATTTCTTTAACAGTGCCAGTAATTAACTAATTGAACAATTATAAAAGGATGTGGTAGACTTTTGAACACCATGGAGTATTTGTCTGTTCATTGCAGAAATTACTAATGAATATTTCCAGATAGCCCCGCACAACTCTGAGGTCATACAGTCAGACCACTCCCACAGATAGTTGAATCTTATGTCTCCTCTTGTTGCCAAAAGTGTCATTTGTGCTATTGGGCATACTTTAGTGTATTAACCCAGCCTCTAGGAGATACAACATAAATGCGTTGCTGTTGGGTTGTTTGTTTATTTTTATTTCAATGTCATTTTAGTCTGGAGAGCCTTTGAAAATACAAGAATATGCTTTTTCTTAATATTTTAGGAGAAATGAAAGCCAAGGATTTTTTCAGGGAGGGTTGTGTCTTTCTGAAAAAAAAAAAAAAAAAAAGGAATATATTGGATAGAGAATAACCAACTTCTAGAAGATGAATAGTTGTTTACCTGGTCAGGTGGGGAAGGAGCTGTATCTCCCTAGGCATACAAAACCCCCTTTCAAAGTAGGTGCGCAGGGAAGGCAGTTGCACAGAGAGGAAAAAATGAGAGGGGTCTCTGTGTAACTTAAGCACCCTCAAGTCACTTAAAAAAAAAGCTTAACTTTTTCTAACGTTTTCTAAATTACAAGCATTTGGAAAGGTGGATGTGAAGAATGGCTCCTGATGCAGCCCTGTGGTCCATTTAGGTTTCTGAACATACAAATAAACTCTGAAGCTGCCAGTCTTTTAAAGTTAGCTGTACAGTAACTGAGAGCTTGTCCTCTCACCCCTCTGCCCCGCTCCTCTCTCCTCTCGTTACTAAGAACATGTTGTAAGACAAATCACCGTGAAGAGCCTATCTTTTAATCAGGCTCTGAACTCTCCATATAACTGTGTGTTTGCTGGGTTTGATTTTGGTTTGCATTTTCTTTTCCCTCCATAAAATACTCCAGGGATATCAGGTACCCAGTCTTCAATGGGTTGGTTGGTACTTGATGTCACTGGTCTCAGAGCTATTCACTGTGAATAATGTTTGGTCCTTTTTTATTTTAATTGCTGGAATGGCTGTGGATATAAGTTGCTCGACACAAAAGGGTGACAAATAATGATGAAAGACACTAGAGTGCTCTCATGTGTAGCTTGGACCAGAAGGAGAAAAGAGATTATTGCAGCTGAACTGGTCACATGGAATTTGCTGGACCTGCCTGCTCCCACCCCCTCCAGCCCCTCTCGGGGAATAGTGCTCTTACAAGCTAAGAAAGACACAGTTGGCACAAAAAAAAAAAAAAAAAAAAATTGATCCCATTAACAATGACCTTTAGAAATTTCAAGGACATAACGCTGCCTTTGTGAAGTGTAAACAGATGCATTGTCAAATAGTTAAAGAACAGAATTGCTCCTGGATCTGTCATTTACCTCCTCATGAACTGGAGCTCCAAACTGTAAAGAGCCAGGAGGAAACCGCGGCAGCATGATTATGCAGTTAAAGAGACAAATACTTATGTTGGTCTTCTCAGCGATTGATATTTCTATTATATTTTTAATTAACATTTTAATCCTTTAAAATCATTTTAATCCTCGGGAAGCATGTTACAGAGTGAAATCGTTGCTATGAAAAGTGTCAAACAGATAATAGCTAAAATTAATGGTTTTGTGATATATCAAGTTTTCAAATTGTTCTTTTATTAAAAGAGCCTGACATTTTTCATTACAGTGAGCAGAGCTTTCTGAATAAAAAGTGAGCGTGTACCCCAGATTACAGAACATTTAACTATTTGCATGATAAAGTCCTCGTCCCAGTTTTCCTCCCGTTTGAAACGGTTGCCGATAGACTGGATAGATAAATATCTTTTGCGGTGTGCAAACCAAGGTGTCCCGCTCCCCTCTTCCCACTCCTCCTTGTTTTGCCCAGGGCTCTTGGTAGCGCACAGAGCTCTTTCCCATGCAACGGGCGCTGTTGCCCTTTGCGAGGAGGGCAGGGCTCGGCCGGGGGCTTCGCTCCGCTCAGCTGATGGCCATTGCACGCCCTTGTCTCTCCCTCCTTCTCGGCTCAGAGTGTCATCAGCAGTTTTCTCATTTAAGCGCTTAGAGGCAACCTCTGAAAGGCTGTAGCTCATAATAGGATAAATAACTGCGTGCATAATTGCGAAAACACTTCAGCAAGTGGATGCGAGCTGCCACGGACCTCATCGTTAGACCTTCCCAGACGCGCAGGCACACGCAATTCCTTCTCTCGCAGTCACGTTCTTCCTTTCTGACATCTCTCAGTGCAGTACACACAGAAGCTGGCACACATAAACTGCAAATCTCCTACTTACTGGGAGCCATCGGTAGCTGTACATACAGACTGTGACCCACAGGGAACGGCGTAATTGTCTCAAAGATAAAATAATAAAGCCATTCCTCGAAGAACCAGCCTTTCCGTAAAATCCCTTCAGTGTGTGGTCTTTAATGCCTCACCTTGTCAAACAGAGTGCGGGTTCAGCGGTAAGCAGAGAGTCCTCCTTCTGCGGACACTTCGCGATGGATTACAGTGGATGCGGTTGCTCCACAGGTTTTCTTCTTTCCGCTTTTTCTTCTTGAAATGGAGAGTAAAACATTTCCTGGGGTAGTAAAAGAATGCTGAAAACTAGAGAATGAGTGATCTCGTTAAAAACTGTTGATTGCCAGCAGATGTGCTACCGGGTACGTGTTGGATAATACGGGGCCTTTTGAAGAGGTCCGTCTTTTGTGCTGGGGAGGCCCCTGTAATAAGCCGAGTGTAATGAAACCACAAGTAATAAGCTGCACAATATTTAATGTCTGGGGTCACCAATTAAGGCAATGTATGAAACGTTGCAATGAAATGTTTCCCCAACCCACCCTACCTCTGTTTGGGTCTACAAAGCTCAATTAGGCACTCGAGCGAGCCGGTAAGGGTTTGGAAATCTGTCTGAACAAAAACTTGGATAAATACCTTAAAGCATTGGACTAATACTCCAGTAGATGTGGTTTATTACCCATCTCTGCCATTAACTTGCTGAGAGCCCCTGGACACATCAGTTCCTCCTCTCTCCTTCCCAAAAGGAGGGCAAATGGTGTTTAGGTTCCCTGGGACACCTCTGTGACGTGCCACACACAGCCAACGTGGGGTGAGCATGCTCTGGCTGTGTGTGGGTGCTCACCTCCACACCAGGGGACTCGCGCTGTGTGGCACCAAAGCCTGAGGGCAGCGAGCTGGGCAAAAGAAACGTCCTCTTGGAGGGGGCACGAACACAAAACTGGAAGGATAAACAGGATTCACAGCTGGTATCTATCTGTCACCATTTCCAACGAAAGTCAACCATAACCCAGTCACGTTCCCGTGAAGTCGGTGCTAGATCTTCCTGGGGCAGTCACGGCATGCCCAAAACCTCCAGCCAAATTTAGCCCTAACAGGGAGTCATGTGCCACATTGGTCCTTACATCCATGATGCCCGAGCTGCCTCAGCCTCCAGCTAGTTTTCTGATGATGTCAAAGTTGTTGGGTTTGACCTCAGGAGCCGTGTCTGGGTCAGGGTCCTGGCAGCAGAGGTGTCCTCACCACCAGTGGTGCCATGGGAGCCTGGCGACTGGAAGCACCACCAAGCCCTGGGTTAAACTGGGGAGTCGGGGGGCAGGCAGCCAGTCTCTTTCCTTGCAGGCTCCTTGACTCTGGATTTTGGTACCTCCTACCCTTTCAAGGTCAATGCAGTGACCTTGAGGGCAGGCTATAAGGTCTGTTTATTTTCCCAGGCTCTCTCTTGCAGTGGGAGTGGGGTGAGGGGGGCGGGGGGAGAGAATGGCAGGGAGAAGGTAGCATCCTTAGGGGGGTGAGGCGGGGAGGAATAATTCTGCTTGTGACCATACACAGCTTGCACTACAGTGTAGAAACTAATTAAGACTCTTCCTGAATTAAATAATAAACACTCATACATTGAAATCGGGCCACAAAATCAAAAGTGGGCTAAATCCAATACCGCTAATAGTAAAATACTTTTTTACCTAGGCAGAAATTATTCCAAAATCAAAATGAGGAAATAGTGATATGTTGGCTTGAGAAAGATAAATAAATCCATTTTTTTTCCTCACAAAAAGTGTGTGTAAGCTGTAAATCCTGATCCACATTAATTAAATTTCACTTTTAGGAAACAGTAGTGCAAATTCCTCTTAATCCACAATATCTGACCTAACTTGGGAGGAGGGGGGAGAATTTCTTGATTCCCAGCAAAGATCTTTCTTGCATCCACTACAGAGCCTTACTCTTTATTCCTCCGTACAGTGAAAGAAATGTGAGGGGTTTGAACGCTGGGAAGAAAAAAAAAGCAAAGCAAAGCATAGCAAAAAAAAAAAAAAAAAAAAAAGCCGCCTTCTTTGTGTCCTTATCTCTCCCGATGCGTGCTACACGTTGCAGCAAAGAGCAGGGGCGCTGAAGCCGAGCCCAGAAATCCGACTGGATCTGAGGACGCCCCCAGTAAACAGGGCGGCACAAAAGTCCATTGTGCTATGAGATAACTGCGGGGCTGAATGGGGGAGGCTGTCACGGGGGGGATTGTTGGGCCAGTCACCATCGGATCACAGTCGAGGCCTGAATTCCTTTATGGTTCATCAGGGCCTGTTGGTACCACAGAAAGTGTCATGATCCTTTTTTTCACTGGGGCCAGATGGTGTCCTTTTTTGAGGCCTTCCTAATGCCCGGTTTTCCACATGTAAAACTCCTGGGAAAATGACCTAACTCACAGCTGCTTAGTGAGGCTTGAGCAGGTCTTTAGAAAGACTTCTGTCAGGAACAAGGCGGTCGTACCACTCTGGGGGAGCAGGGGGAGGCCGCCGCCACAAACCTACCCCTCGTCAGCTATATTTAAGCGGAAATAAAAACCCCTCCTCGGCCGCGGCCGTGGCCGGCTGAAAAGGTAACGCTGCCGAGCAGCGAGCTGCCCTCAGGGGCTGCCGTGCCGGCGGCCGCCCTGCTCCCTTCCCCGGCGAGCAGATGGCCTGAATAAAAAAAAGAAAAAAAAAAAAAAAAAAGCCAACAAAACATAGAATGTGGTCCAGAAGGGTCGGGAGAGGACAAAAAGTGAGAGGTTCCCCAGACCGCGGCGGCCGGCCGCCCGGGGAGAGGGGAGGGACCCGCCGCTGAAAGGGGCTGAGGGAAAGTGGAAACTTTTGATGTCGGCGGGGCCGTACTCACCAGCGCGCTGAGTGATGCCCCGAGGAGCCGTGGTACCGCAGGTGCGATGCTTATAAAGCCCGAAGCCTTTTATATTAATAAAATAATGCCTGGCCGGAGGAGCTCTTTCAAGGCTGCAAGGGATGCAGAGCTGAAAGGCTTCCGTGGTGGTGCTTATTTTCCCCAATCAAGGCATTAGCAATAATTATCTTGATAACTTTTAGCCACAGTCATTGACCTTTTAGCCTCCACCGTACATCACTGTATCGGGATGTTTTCACTTGCCTGGCTTTGCCGGGGAATTTTTTGTTGTGGGTTTATGAAAGCATCTGTATCCATCCTTTGCAGCTGAAGCACTTTGTTTCCAGCGGTACATTTCTTTAGTCTGTCAGTGTATCTGCAGCTATTTCAAGACCTGCTACATCTATCCTACAGGTTCTCCAATGGTATTTTTCAAAAGCTCACACATAAATAGGTGCAGTGTAAATATTAACGGTCAATTTTTATTTTACTTGTCCTGTGACTGCTTTAATCCCATTACATTTGCCCTCATATATTTTAAAGTTCAAAGTTAGCATGGGAAGCTCCAATAGCATTTCTTTCCTGGGCATGGCCATCTGAGGAACTAAATAGGGATGACTGAAAAGTAGCTATAATTGTTCAGGGGAAATTGCGGGGGGAGAAGGCTCTCATAAAAATGTTATGCTTTTTCAATTAAAAACTAAAAGTCAAAACTGAACAATTGTGCTAAAACTCTTTCAGTGCCGATACTTTAAAAATCAAATTTGGTTTCAAATATTTAATTTCTGTGAAAAAATGCAAGAAAGATGCTTACCCCAACACTTTCCATTTTTAGACTTGCAGAGAACACTTCTATGAATCTTTTTCTTTTTTGGCTAAAATCTTTTTTTCACTTTTTTTAGTTCAAGCAGAATCCCAATCCTCATTTTTTTTGATTTTGCAGTCAGATCTGAGTGCAAAAGAAATACAGCATTTGATCCCAGGTAGGTATTGTTCAAAGGTTTCTTCCTTGCGCTTGTTAAGAGTACAAGTTAACTTTGTTACAGAATATACATCCAGGGCATAGAAAGATGATACAAAAGAAAACAAGTAATTTTTCAATCTCACCACCTCAGCTAAAAGAATAAAAGATGCAAGAAGCATGTGTAAAGAAAGCCCTAGTTGATCAGAGAAGGGCCATTTTTCAGTGCTGTCTGTACGAAACTTAAACAAAAACAACCCAAAAGTGTTTGGCGATCATCATTCTGGAGCATCTGCCTTTGACCCCAAAAACTACTGACATCCACGAGTTTCATTTCTCTTTGGTAACTTGCAGATTATTGATTTTATCGTTTGCCTGACATTTCACAGTGCATTGCCTCACTTACAGAAATGTTCAGCATTTACACTGTGATGTGAACTGTCATAAAGTGAGGTAACATTCCATAAAATCCTAAGGGGAAAAACACTTTGATGAGATGCAGTCCAACTTGGAAGGACTGTATTTTTTCTCAAGCTGTTCTAGGCTCGCTCACCCTGAAAAAGCACATTTCAGAAGGGACAAGATAATTTTAAATAAGGACTGCTGTTTGAAAGGAAAAAGGAAAAGGATGAAATCTTTTCTTGTGACACGAAGAAGAGTCATTATCAGTGTGGAATGTAAAAATGAGTAAAATGCACGTGTATTTGCTGTGCTCCGTTTTCAGAAGAGCAATGAAGTTCGAGATAAGCAGCTTGTGGCTTACACTTTTGATCTGCTCATTCCTCTTTTTGTTTTAAAAAGTATCACTCGGCCTGAATGCCCCCAAGAAATCAGGCAGAGGCATCCGGCACGTACTTAGGATCTGTGTCTTGCAACAGAAGGAGCCCGAGAAAGAGAGCCAGCCCTTCTCCTGCTGGGTCAGTCACATGCAGTCAGGCTTTTGCATAGAGCCAGCCTTCTGTCTCCTTCCTTTCAGGGACAGAGTAACATTTTGTAGTGACACAAAGAAATTCTTCCCTCTCTTGATCATAAAGACCCACAGCGCCAGATCCTCTTTATCAACTGCTCTTTTCTTATGGGACGCGATATATTTTATTTACATATGAATTGATTGGTTTGTCCAGCAAACTTGGAAAGTCCAGTGGTTCGCAAAAACATAAACTACACTAGTTGGAGTCATTGCTGAAACTTGAAGAAAACAGCTATCGCGCTGGTTGCTTAACTCTCCGTGATCTGCATCCTGTCCATTGTACCTGTTAGTATTGTGGGGGGATCAGAGATGGGGTGTAATTAGTTAGATTTTGTGGGTGACAAAGCAGAAAAATAAACTACAACGAAATTATAACCACAGATGGAATCACAGTATTTGGCCACACTCTGTTTCTTTTTTGGAAAAAGATCCCTATAAAATACCCAGCTTTTCATTGCCTTTGAAAGTGGCTGTGCAGTTTGCGAGAGCCTGCAGACACACCGTAGTAAGCTTTCAAAATCTCTCCTCTGTACCTACAGGTGTGAGTACGATTCCGAAATGCATTTCCTTCCAGACTCTGCTGTCATTTCTTGTACCTTCCATATGCTCCCATTAGCGCGATGCAGCTTACCAACAACTGCGTGGCGTGTAACGTAGGAGAAACCACAACAAAGATAAACGACGGGGAGATTTTCTGCCTTCGTGATTTTTCTCCCTAGTCCAATCAGAATCTTGAAACTTCTCTTGGCCTGGTAAATAAGAAGCCTCAAATGAAATTACTAGGCAGAATTATAAGACAAACAAAAGTATTCCTTCATACATGGCGTACTCGGGCTCTTTGTACCACGTAACTCCTCCCTAGAAGAGGATGTGGAAGCCAAATGGGCTCAAAAAGCAACTGTGCAAAGCCAGGAAAGAAAAGTCCAGTGGATATCACGTCTGTGTCAGGAAATTCCTAAATTATAGAGAGCTGAATGCGGAGAGACTCTACCATGGGAAGGGTCACTCTGTGCTGTCCTCCTCATAATCTTTCCCTAAGCAGTCATTACGAGACACTGTCAGGGACAGGAGCAGAAGGACCTTTGGTCTGACTCCATACAGCTGTTCTCTTGTTCCTCTGTTCTTATTTTATTCCACCAACAGAGTCTATTTTTATTCTTCTCCCTAGAACTGTGGCCAGCACACTGGAAAGGATTTTACTAGGAATCCAGACTGCTGTGACCCCGTTTGTGGTGCTCACAGGGACACTTATTTTCTTTCTTCTTCTGCACAGAGAAGCTCTGTCAGAGACATTCTCTGTCTTCCCCAGCTCAAGATGCTGAAACTCATTACGACCAAGAGGCAATATACTCATGGGCCTCAGTGATTGTCTGGTAGGCATCAAAGCAACATTAATGCCATAACATGTGGTAGTTCAACACCTATGTAAAAAGTACGGACGGCTCCTCACCAGAACGCGTCTGTCACCAGATACCTTATATTGAGAGCTTTAATAAATGCACTTATTTAATTCACAGGAATGATGCCTCTTAAAATAACCCCAGTGTTTAGGATTCCTTTCCTTTCTGCTGACAAGGATGTCACTGGAGAAAAATATGAGCCTGAAAGTCATGGTTAAAATCCGACATAAATGTCATAAATCTGTTCTGGAAAATGCCAAATACCTAACCTTCACACACAGAGCCCCCACTCAATCCAAGCAAAGGACCAGGTTTAAATTCTGTTTCAGCCTTGTTTCCCATCTCGCATTTATGGAGAAAGCCCATGTCTAGCAGGGAGCATCATTCATTACTGGATAAAACCACTCAGTTCTATTCTCAGAAGAGAATAGGACATGATGCTGACCTCCCCACTAGCAACTTCACAGGGCACTCAAGAAGCACATCAGTGGTACGCTTCTAGTGTGTGTTGGAGATAGATTAGCTCCAGAAGGACTCTATCTACATTTTCTATTCTCCAGGATTGCGTGGTGGGATTTAACCTCTGTGCTGTGGATGGTTCGTGGTAGGACTGTGCAGGAATTCTGCCCAGTACAGTCAGTGACACGTCTCATGCCCGGGCATGAGAATACTCAATCAGGGAGGCGGCAGAGCGAGGGCTGGAAGCAGAAAGGACTGAGGCAGACGAGTTGCGTGCTGAGCTGATCTCCATTCGGACGAAGGCAATAGGTGGGCAGCACGATTCCCATCTAGCCCCAGGTCTGACCTGACGCCGAGGCCAGAGCAGTCTTTGCAGCCCCCGAGAAGTGGAGGCACAAATCACATTTCCTTAGTGTCTGCACGAGTGGCGCCGTGTGCCCGGGCCACAGGTCCCTCGCTGCCGTCGGCAGGCCTGCTTAGCATAGATGGATCCTGGCAGCGCTGCAACCTTCAGTCTAATGCCAGATGAAATTTCTGGGAAATGCAACACAAACTTTGAGAATCAATGAAGAGTGGTCCTTAGTCTCTACACAAAGTAATACAGTCACCAAACACACGCACCCTTCAAATCCCAGACTTATTCCAAATGAGCTGGAAATTGTCCTAAACCAAAACCTCAGCACCGGCTGTCTCCAAAATTTGCAGAAGCCTGGCAGCAAAACCATGGTTTTGATCTCTCTGATAACTTGACAAGCTCCTGTATCCAAACAACCAAATTTAGGAAAGCCTGGATTTCTATGTGAGCACTGCCCTTCTGCTGGATAAATCCAGCCTTCGCTACTGGATAAATTTGCATATTGCTGATGTAAATTAGCCACGATGACTATATGACTATCAAATCAGCAAACTGCACTGATGTGCAACTAGTACTAGCAACAAATCAAGCCTTAAATGCCTTTGATCATGGATCTCAGTCTATTAGAGTACAGGTTATGCACCCCAATGAAGACTCCTGGCATGGCATTCTGCAGCAAATAAATACCACTTTTTGGTTGCTAACCTGTCTTCTTGGTATCTCGCCCAGACAGAGAGCTCCCGTCTGGGTTTATAAGAATAAGCAGTTTGATTTGGAATTTCATAACATACTTACATGTCGCTCACATCCTTCTGTTGAGCTAAATTGATCTTTTTTCTTCTCATTTCCTGGGTAGATTGCATTTGGTCTATGAGTAAACACAGTGTAGCTGCCCCCTTTTCCCAGGCTTTCTAATGAGAATGTGCTGTCTGATCAGGTGCATGCACTCTGCTGTCATTTGCAGCCTGACCTGCGGGTCAGAGGTGATTTGAGCAGGCTCAGGGATGCATACAAATCACATCCTCTTGTCTGTCTGTTTTGTTGACTGGTTCTCCTCAGGGTCATGGCTATCTTAAGTAGCAGCCTGAAGGATAAAGTGCGCCCTGTCTGAGCTGTAAAACTTTGACTTTGGACCAATTGCATCTGACATACAGCAGCATGAGGTTTGGTTTAGCCTTTGGATTCAGAACAAATCACTGGCTATCAATAGCTGATAGTGACATGCAGTTTACTGAATGTCCCCTTTTCTCTGGCAGCTGTATATTCTTTGGGAGAAACGGATGTGTTTTTAAGTTTCTAAGGTCATGTTTTAAATATGATGTTGCACACACTCCATTAGAAAATAAGTGTAGCAAATAAATAAACAGCTAGAAAATGTTATGCCATTTCGTGAGCTTGCTTTTGGGCTCCCAGGTGGTGCACAGTATGGAGGTGGGGGGGATAGATGTAAAATGGCATAAGACTGACCTACTCATGGAATGAAATTTTTTTAAGATTAGCATACTTACTAAAAACCATTCAGGAATGATACTGGGGAACAGCCATGCAGAATAAAGAACTCTGTGTCCCCAAGACTGATATACTGCGGGGATTTGCGCCGGCACGCCAGCCCATACCCTGAGTTACAGACACAGGAGCAAAGTGCCCTACTCACACCACTCCGTTCTGCACCAACCACCAGCCCCAGCCCCACCATCCCCATGCCAAACCTACCACCATGAAAGCACTTGCTGGTGCAGGAAACACCTGCTCATGCAAAACCCAACCAAGGGGGAAGCTTTTAAGGCCACCAAGCAGTCATCAAAGAGTTACGTCTCTCAGCTGGCAGCAGCCGGGGCCAGATTCAGAGCAGTGACCTGGAAGCAAGAGGCTCCGTATCACCCCCATGGGTTGCCTGGCCCCCTAACACTTCACTTATTAAAAGGCGACTCCAGGACCGTGTCAGTGTCCTTGTGCCTCCACAGTGTCATGCTAAAAATCCAGCCTGCCTTATACGTGTGGAAATGGATTTTATGCAAAAGGACCACATTTTTATAGGTCAAAATTCTATTTATCCCATCTCTATTAATAGTTACATTACTTTTGTCAACAGTGTTATCTGTTTCATTTTCTCAGCTCTGCTGTCATGGCACTGCTTCCAAATTTTTGCCAAGTCTGTGCTGCAGAATTATACTGAGGGGTACTTTGTGTTCCCATCATATTGTGACTTGGTAGAAAAAAATAAAAGGTTTTATTATCATTATTATTATTAAAGGAGCATAAGTGCCACTATAAAACCAGAATAGCTGAGGTGCCACTTTCAGGAACAATCATGTTACATTTCTCACTTTATCCACTTATAGAGGTTATCCAGGACTTAAGAAGTTTTCATAGAGTACATGTGTAGGGCTCACAGGGTTGTAAATAAATAGCCTTGCCAAGCATTTTCCACCAAAACGTGTTTTTTTTTCAACTGAGCAGCCTGATTATTTCATTGCTTCTTTTTTTTTCACAAAAAGTTCTCCCCTGTGGTAATAGAAAATTTAAACTATTGCATTAAAAATGAGACATTTTCCATTTTCAGCCAAATGTATTTGTGTTTTAGGTACAGAAGGGTGAAAGACAACAATTTGCAAAAGATAATCTCCTTTTTCAGACTGTTTATTAATAAATTGTATCTAGTGCAGTCTTAAACTATCATTAAATAATAAAATATTGTTAGTATACCAAAACTGGTGAAGTCGTGCTTGACAGGTCTCATCATATCTGAAGACTAGTCCCAAGATCTTTCAGGTCTTATTGAAATAAACAAAGTGTTCAACATACTGTAGGATTTCAGCCTTAATGATATCCTATCTGTGAATTGTGAAGTGATGCTACAAGATGAAGAATTGATGGCAGCATAATAGGATATGTTCCTTCCCCAGCAAAATCCAACAGAGGATTGTAATAGTTCACCAGGGGAAGTAGGGTTAAAAACCTCTGACCCTTGATATCACATAAACATTGCCAAAAAAAATAAAACCCTTGATTGACAGTGAAATGCGTGACTACCTCGAGTCTGGTCTGAAATCTTTGCTGATAATTACTGGGTTGAATGTTATGAGAAGTGGGCAGGAGGGGTATCAGCCACATGAGCGTACATACTCAGAGACCTGAGCATCTCTAATAAGAATTGATGTAGTGTGTCATTTGTAATTTAATCAGCAGCATTACATCTTGATAGTAAAAGGAGTATCATGAACATTTTCACAGCAAAGTAAGATTAACACACACACCCTCCAAATCTCTACTGCCTTAAAGTAATGTTCCAGTTGTGACAGGGGCTGATAAATGGAAGAAATTGCCAGTTTAAGCTGACACGCGACCTCGAGCTGATTCCACAGTGCGTAGGCATTTCGCTGCATATGGCACTTAGTGCCAAGCACTGACCTGAGACATTCTGTGAGCACAGGCAGAACAGTGCCAGCTCAGCAAGGAGTACCAGCCCTGATCCAAATTTTGGCTCCCCTTCTTTTCCACTGGCTATCGTATCCCACAGTCCAGGTCTAGATGCGAATTGGAACCTCTCACAGTCAGCTCCATTCTAAGCAGATCCCTATTTTTCTCATTTTTTGTTTATGAGTTTGGGAGCCATCTCCTTTCCCTTTGTGGTCTAGACTTCTCCGACACATTCAGTACCCCAGCACGCACCAACCAGAGCTGCCTGACATGCAAGAGAAACTCCATGGATATCTGCAAGAGAAGATCTGGCATAAAGCAGACACCAGGAAGCTAGTCGTCTCAACTTCAGCTCCTCAATTTAGACTTCCACTGTAATGGAGGAAAATAGGCCCTTCTAGAGTCAATTTGAGCAGCGTAGCTGTCTAAAAAACCTAAGACGAATGGTTCTTTGAAAAGGTCTTTTCCTTTTTTTTTTTCTCTGTCCACAGTGAAGAAAGACCAGAGTCTTTCTGGTTAGGACATCTACATTTAAGATTTCTGAAGTGAGGTGAGTTGAATCCCACACTTGCTCTGTCCAGGAAACCCAATCTGCGGAGGAGACTGTCAGACATGAACTCTCACAACATCTGTGTCAACATCTCTTTAATCAAAACTTTAAGATTTCTCACCAACTGTGTCTGAATAATATTTTTTCCTTTTTTTTTTTCCTTTTCTATTTTTAACAATGCTCAGTTGTGAGAGCTGAAAGAATTAGCAGTAAATTTACTCATGGGAAAAAACACATTATGACAATGAAGCAAAGGTCTCCAGTGTCTGCAGTCCCGCAGTGAATATGCATGTTCAGATGTGCATATTAATTGTCATTTATATCAGTGGCAAGAGGAAGAGAACAAATGGTGCATGGGCATCTGTTTTCAAATGCTTACCCAAGGTGCTGACTCACGTCCATAGGTCACCTGAAAGTAAAATTAGTCCCTTAGGATCCAGGCAAAATGTTCTGGGAAAATATCCCTTCCCAACGCTCTTCGCAGTCACTCTTAGCAACTTTGGTTTTTTAACTCATGTCTCCTTTTTTTTTGTACACAAATGTGACATAGCCTCGTACAAATACTATTTTCACAGCCTTCTGTCTAATTATGCATCCTACCACTGTTCCATCGTGGTTTTAGCCTCTTTCCTCTCATTCACCAAAAAGAGAAAGGTGCTTTGTATCGCAGTTTTATCTTCCAGATCTGTTGGTATTGATCTCATGGCACAATCTGCATCTTTTTAAGACGTATTATTGTATATATTCTTTCAAAATTTCACTCCGTGTCACTCAGTAGCAATTAAACAAACATGCCAATAAAAACAAAACACCAGATACAAGACAAAAAAAAAAAATTTAGAATTATAATTTATCCAAATAACAAGGCTCTGAATTTCTGACAAACATTAAATTGTGATATAAAAGAACCTAAAGAAAGGCTAATGTTTTCCATTATGTTCTGTAGGCTGTTTTCAGGAAGGTTTTCCCCTGCACCTACAGCTTTTGGGGTAATGTCAGGGCAAAACCCACATGTAATTCACAAAGTGAGAAACGTTAATTGTTTTCACACATCTTTTGGTTAAAACCTCTGCTGTAATCAACGAGACCTTTGACTTCCTCAAAAAGGCTTAAAAATGTCACTTAATATCAGTTTCCATTGCAGTGTATTTCAGGGCTGGTCGTTTAACAATTGCTCTCCAGGAGAATTATTTATTTCTTGTTTTATTTGTGTGAGGAGCTCTCCAGTGTGACAGGTCCATGAGAAAGTGAACCCAGCAGAGGAGCAGGTGGTCTGCTGCTCCTATGTTATTGCCATTATGTTGCCTTTGTTAAATTACTCCATAAACCCAAGTTTCCTCATTGCCATTTGTTAAATTTGCCTACCTCCACTCTGTGAGTACAGATAATCAGTCAAACCTTAATTGGGGTGTATTTAGATCAAAGTATGCAGCCAGCGTTTGCTCCCAGTACCTGGGTTGCAAATGATAGTCACATGAGTGGCTTGCTCTATTGGACGTGCTTTTTGTTTAACCATGATCATTGCTGGCAGGCGGCTTTTTGTGTGAGTGAAAAGCCCTTTAGAATTCCTCTAATTCTGACAAAGAAACTGTCTTTGGGAGGAGAAATTCAGTATTGCCTTCTTGCATCTGAATGGTCTTTCAGCTCTATATTCACAGCAATATACTTAATATCCGCAGACAAGAAACAGAAGGTTGGGACCCATGTGTACTTTTATTTGATCCATTTAGCTTCTAGAAACTCTTGGAAGTTTGTCTTTTTACTGGTTAAGGAGATGTGTGTAAGTTTTCTTAGTATAGGCGTGAATTTCTCTGGAGAAGTATTGCAAAAACACTTTGCAGCAAAAATCATACAGGTTGTCTTTTTTTTTTTTAAGAAGGAATAAATCAAAGCAAGGCTTGGGTAGGGGTAAGTGATACATTGATTTGCACTGCTCCTCTGAAAAGAGTAGAAAATGTTTACAGAAAGATTTCTTTATTTTACCTTATTTCTTATGTAATTGCTGGTTTAATCAGTTGTTTTCAGATGGGTTAAATTACCTTTATTTATTACCTTTTATGTCTTTCACAGAAGGTGTCTGTAGACAGGTCCTGATGCTTCCACTGTCTTTAGTGGCACTGTTTTATATTGTATTTTATTTATCCGTATTGTGGTAGCACCTAAAGACCTCAGCTGAAGTTAGAGTCCTGGTACGCTGAAAGCTGCAGGGAATAAATGATCTGTTCCCTGAAGAGCTTATAGTTTCATCAAGGCAGCACGCTACAATAAATTTTGAACTCACCAGCACGAGCAAAACCCCTACAATTAGATTTTGGCACTAATAACGCTTGGGCTTCGGTCAAGCAGAGACATATGCAAGCGCTCAATTTTAAGGCATGTTGAGCAGCCCCATTTAGTTCAAAGCGAGAAGGACGTATGCAAAGCTGATGATAAATCTTCCAGGGCAGAAGGTTAGGTTGTGTGACCAGGCCATTGGCCGGTGGAGAGGGAAAGCTGTCGTTAGGGACAGAAAGTTGACCTGATCTTTGGATTTCTCTACATTTGAATGCTCAGTTAACAAAGCACAGATTTAGTATGTTTAAAGAGTCAATGCGGAGAAAATACTGTAAAGTAGCTCTGTTTTCCACAAAATTCCTCGCAGACCTTATTCTAAAGGAACTTTGCAAAGAGTAAAGGCCACTTTTGAAGCAACATAAAGGCCACTTTTGTCAGTGAAATAACTTGCTGGACTTTTTCCCCCCAGATTTGTATAGAGCACTGGTTCACATCAGGGTCTGAAAAAAAATTAGTTTTGATTGTATATACATACATACAAAAGGGTAAACAGTCTGAATAAAGCCTTTTGTACTGGATTAGTGTCTTAGCTCTTTAACCCAAGCTGCAGGTTTGGGATGTCTTTGTTCAGTTAGGTTTTTGGGGCTGACCAAACCGGGTGTGTTTGAGTTTCATTCCTCACCCTTTTGAGGTCTGTAGGACTGATTCCTTGCATTCAATGCCAGCAGTACTGTAAGTGCCTGATGCTTTATTCTCTAAGCTATTCATCCTTTCAACCTTTGGCTTTTTTTCCTTAATCCATCTACCTTACTGAGTTTTCAAGTCAAGTAAAATGTTAAACATGTGCTTCAAGCAAGAGCAACACAGAAATAACAGAGTACGTGCCAAGAATTTCTGACCATCTAGTCTATTTGTTCTTTGTATGTGTGTGTATAAATATATATGTATATGTGTCTATATGTGCATGGGGGTATATGATTGCACCACAAAGGATGGATCTACCATGAGGCAGAAGTCATGCAAAGCACATATTCCAAATGATTTTATACAGAGAGAGGCAAAATAAACACGTTTTAGCAACTTTTCTCTAATATCAAAAACAAGTAATTGCTCTACACCACGAATATTTTTATGGAGAATTCAAATGCTTAATGCTGCTTGTCTGAAGCCTTGATGACTTTTTTTTTTTTGGCTGCAGGGGACAAGAGGCTTACACACATGCCACTACTTCAAAGATTTGCCTTCTATTAATTTTTTACTTAAGCTTCAGAGTGTTAAATTGTTCAATTTAAGCCGTGAATACATTTTATAAGATCATCCTAGCCCACCATTTTTCCCAAAATAGAGAAGTTCAGGATATTTGGCAGTTTCACCTCCTCACCAACTCCGTGCAAAATATATATGAATAATCTCTTTGAACCTCAGCAGCTTGTGATATAGAGAACCACAAGTTCAAGCCTTAGTCTTTCCTTAACGATGGAAATAGACTGTTCTAAAAATAAGTGCTGAATTTGATGATTTAGATAAAAAAAAAAACATGCACATCATAAATAGAAATGTGTTTTAACTTTTCCAATTGGAAATTAAAAATAATGGGCTATTTTCCATTTCCTTGTGGGGCTTTCATGAGCTGAATCAATATAATGAAATGTTCTAGTCAGCAAAATAAATCAAGAGCCTTTTACTGTTTTTATCATGAGAGATCCCCAGTGGGGTGAGGGAGGAGAACAGAAGAGATGGCATGACATTATGCAACTATCCTACATCAGAGCACAAGTCCGGCTGCTGCTGCTGAGCCGGATGCCGCCCCTGCTCAGCCGAAGCCAGGAGAGAGACGGAAACAAGCACTTGCCAAGAACCGGGCGCACTGCCGCTAATCTGTCTCAATTACAAAGAAAAAAAGGGGGTCCATTGATCTTCTGTGCTCTCACCATGACTTGGAGACCCTCTGCTCATGCATTCTGGGGGCCGAGAGCATGCCTGACCCCATTCCCCCAAAGCCAACAGAAAAGATTCCCCCCTTACCTCTGTGAGAAGTGCATCAGGCTGAAATGCAGAATCCAGGCACGGTTCATCGTGTGCTTCAGGTGGGACCCACAGCAGGGCTGCTGGAGCAGCATGCTCACCACACCATGACCTTGCTGTGGGTCACAGCATGCTTCCCCTCTTCACCGCCATCTGAGACCTGGGGGCTGCTTGCCTGCAAACGCTGCTTAGCTGGAGGGCCTGGAAACACGTCACCAGAAAACCACCCTAGCCAAGGGTTTGACATCGTGTTGCATTCTGCAGAAAATTTTTGTGTTTGTGCTTTTAGAGAGAAATCCTTCTATTTCAGATTAAGAGCCTTTGCCATTGGGTAAAAGAATGGTAGAACAGCACACGGGCAGCTGTCAAAGAGCAGAGCTACACACACAGTGCAAAGCCACCTTCTTGCTAACTCCATGGTAAGAGTTCCCATTTCATAGGGTGTTTCATGCTGCTTTTAGGGAGATTTTCATCTGAAGCCAAAGGGATTCTGGTGACAAAAAATGCTGTCCTAGTTCATCCCAGCATCCTTCTGCAGCCAGCTTCACTTCCAGAGCAGGATCAGACAACCTGGAAGAAAGATCTCTGGGATATCAGTCATAAACAGGTCACTGCAAACACATGGGCACCCATGCTCTGAACCAAAGCATTAGGGAGGAAGGAGGCTGGAGCTGTGAAGAGGCGGCTGACCTATTTCTTTCTATGAACAATTTCTTTTGGTGTTTTTAGGCCTCTCCAGCTGGCAGGGACTATGGGACAGTAGTGTTTCAGACCTAGAGCAACTGGCAGTAGACTCATGACTTGGGGAAACTCGTGCCCACTTTGCTGGAGATGTGGATAACGTCATCCTGGAACAGAAATGCAGAGTGCCCCGTAGCACAGGCAGGTGCTTAGCCAGACTACCTGGAAGCTTGCCACTCCTGATTGCTGCTTCAGAGCAGACCATTTCAAAGCTGTAGCAATGGAGATATGTGCTGCTATCAAGAAAGTGCTATTATTCTTGCTAATAAGAGTAGATGATATATAGAAGGCTATCAATGAGCGTAGACTCTTGGATTCCCAAAGGCTAATGCTACCCAAGTAAATTAAACAACTTAGATGAAAATCCTCTGGCACTGAAACGTGATTGTCTGAACCATTAAATTGCTAGAAGGGTCCTTGGCACAATTTTGACCCAAGCCACCTAGTGCTCTCCCAAGCAATTCCTGGACATGCTACAGAAGTTAGGTCAGTCCAGAGACCATTCCCATTAGGCAGTCTGTGTATATATGGACTAAAGCTGTTCCAGGCCAGCTGGCCAGAAACCAGTCTTGGGCAAATTTAATTCACCCATATAGATGTAGCCAAAATGTACTGAGGTTATTAATACATTTATTCAGTGTCCCAGGCACACAGACTTGGGACTCCATGAGCAGGTTAGGGTATATCTTCATCATGCTGCAAGGCTCATCATAGAAGAATCACTGATACTGAGATGTTTCAGTAGTCTGAAAATCATTTAAAATATTAGCAAAACACCTAGCATGAAGTCAGACCAAGAAGCCAGCTGACTGAGTAGCCCGTGCCCAGCAGTGGCCAGAAGGGGATGTCTAGGGAGCAGTATAAAAACAGCACGAAAGCCCTGTTATAACTCTCCTGAATATCAGCAATCTGCAGTTTAGGTCTTTGATACCTTAGGATCTTTCAATCTTGAGAAATACCACATTGTCTTCTACACTGATAAAAGGACCTTTTTGCCTATATTTATGGGCAAAGGAAGTACTGGTATTCATCTAACTATTCTGGAAGAGCCAGGTTGAGTTCTGCTCCCCAGGCTTTCCTGGGAGCTCTTTCTGCATATTCTGAGCACTTTCAGAGTGGCAATGCAACGTGCTTTAGGAAGATAGACAGGTAGATGGAGGAGGGATGTTTAGCCTGCAGGCTACTAAAAAATATGTGCTCCCCCTGATAGTTACTGTGTGCTGGTTTGCACTCCAGCTGAAAGGATGAAGGGAAAGCTGGTCACCTCCTACTCCTTTTCCCACTTGACAGCTTGTTCAGCTGAATGTTGTACACAGCAATGAAGAGGGCTTCTAGATAAGAGTGAGGAACACATTTTGCTCTTAATGTTGATTTAATAGACACATGGTTAATGAGTAAGATACTGGTCATTTTGTGGTGAGGAGCTCTTCCTATGCATCAAATGGGGCTCCTGCAAGACTGTATATGAGATATACTTTAGTCCATATTGGGATTTTATGGCAGTGAGCCTGGACATTTTAATGAATTGCTCAAGAGACACATCATGAATATAAATCCAATGTCAATTAATGTTCTTTTAACTATTGACAGCAGGGAGAAATAGTGAGCACTGTATGTCAATACATTAAGCTAGAATCTTTTAAAAACCTAAAAATAAATGATGTGCAGATAAGTTTGTGCCTTTGAGACCACACAAAGCAATGCAGGTGGGAAGGTAATGGATGTTCTCTGTTAGAGGACAGTAAAAGGGCTTGTGTCCATTTGGAGCATCCCAGGGCTCCCCTTCTCCTTGCTGCCCAGTTGCAGGAATATTGATTGGGGGGTGTGCCCCAAAATATGGCAGTGTGACAGTCTGGACTGTCACTACACCTGAAGGCTGAAGCTGAAAGCCACCAGGGTGGTCTGTTTGCCTCTCAGACATCCTTATGAGCCTTCTCTAACCCTTCCCTGTCCTTTTCTTTCCCATTCACTGTGCTTCAGAACACATCCTTGTATTCCTCCATCATTTCACCCTTCCCTTGGAATATGTGAGAGCTGTCTGAACATGTCCTCTCCTCTCTGGGTTCATTTTCCCTCTGATGCAAAGCAAGACTATGAGCATCCCAGTCCATGGTCACTGCTGTGTCAGCAGCTATACTAAAATCCAGGCAGCTTTGTTCCTGAATTTTAACCTGGTCATGCAAACAGTGATAAAATTTTGATTTTTTCACGCAAGTGGGAGTGCTTGTTCTTCTCAGGTTTTAGTCAGTTTGACCATGGTAAACTGTGACAGAGATGTCAAAAGATCTCCCATTTTGACAGACCCTCTGAGCTGTCATAAGAAAGAAATGTACATGGAAAGGGAACAGAGCAGTCATGGCAACTTTTGAGGATGGAAAAAAATGCCAGGTGTAATAAGGTTGTTAGGGACTTGGCTAGCTAAAGAGAAGCAGCAGAGACCAGCCGCTAACTGTATGTGTGTTTCTGCAAGCTGACCTTCCTTTGAAGGATTCTGCAGTGCAGCCTCTCCCCCAAAGGAAGGAAGAGTTCTGCAGAGAGAGGAGTGAGAAACTAAGAAAATTTGCCTTGCTGTTGCATTCCTGGTGCCTCCTCTCTGCTGTGGGAACAGGAGTCAGCTGCATGCCAGATTCGGGCACGTCGTCTCACTTACAATCTCACTTTTTAACAAGCACAGGTCAGCAGAAGATGCAGCACACAATAACCGGCAACCTACAGCAGCCCAAAGGGAAGGGCCTCAAAACCTCTCTGGAAACCTCTGCACTGTAAGATTTGGCTCGTTTAGCTCATTGCACCGCGCATCGGCTCAAGGCTGAGGGCACTGATGAAACTGAGAGCCAGCAACGGGGTTCTAAACTTTTTATCTGACACCAGAGTCGAAGTAGCCATCCTTCAAACCATCTGCCTTGTAACACACATGGTATTCCTAACTGCCCACCACTCCTTTCGATAGTGCCAGGCTCACTGGGCAGAGGTGAGACAATGATAGCTACTGTGACAAGCGTAAAGAGTAGGAAATTCCAAGTTGCATATGCATTTCCACTGCATTTGTTTTTTGATCTGAACATCTTCTCTTTTCCCTGTAAGGTCTAGCACAGAATTAAGAAAATATAGTATCTCACTGCTTCTACTTTTATTTCTGCCCTTCCTGAAAGAAAGAAACTTGTATTCCATATTTACCACAAATGATTGTTATTTCTACTGCACTTAAATTTCCTGTGCTGACCAGTCCAAGCTGTAGTTTGGGGACCTACCTCTGTCATCTTTTAGATTTATCAAATCAATAAGCTCTGGTTTTCAAAACCAGTCTCCTGGCCTGCATCATGTTCAGCCCCACCAGGATGCACTGGGGTAAGCGGTGAAACCCTTGGCAGCTAGAGTGGCTACCTACCTAACACAGCAACAGACCTTCTGAGGACTGGCAGAAGTCTTGTCAGCCTCTGGAAGAGAAACCACCCCAAAACCCTGAACACCCTCACTTTCATGTATTGGGGTAACTGGTTTTGCTGTGATTGAGGGGGCAGGGTATCCTATCCGCCCTGCAGAGTGAGGACACAGTGAATTTGACTTCTGAGTAAACAGAAGCAGGACAGCCCAGAGATCCCAAAGCAGCACTCACTTTTCAACAAAAAGGTGAATCCCGCCAGGATAAGTCTACGGCAGGACGATAAAATGGAAGGGAAGAAACCTTCCAAGCAGCAGGAGGAGCGAGAAGATGTGCAGTCAGTGCAGGGGGATGGCGATGAGGATGGGGATGCAGGCATCCCTGTGGTGCTGAGGGCAGGTCCATCTCCGTGGGTTTCATCATGTGCAGTAGAATATCAGATGATTTACAACTGTGACAAGGTTGCTTGTGGACACACAGCATTTTAGAAAGAAATAAGTTAACTCAAAAGAAGTGCCAGTTGTAGAGCAGTCCTGAGGTACCATCCTCAACAATCACCTTTTGATTTTCTGTCTCAGTTTTCTTATCTGTAAATAATTTTAATATTTAATTCAGCCATGTTATTTGATTTAATTGGTTGGTAGTTTTAGCTTAGAAAGTTAAATGCTATGTGCATTTTTCTTAACTTTGTTTACCATTAATTTAGCTGCTACTTTAATGAGTGGCCCTAAGCCTTTTCTGTGAGCAGTATCTAAAACCAGAGCTCTGCCAGTCTTTAAGTGATGAGGGACATTCTTCTGATGGTCTCTGTCAGAGCAGGGGGAAATCTCATTTTCCAGGATGGTCTCTGGCCTGGGCCAGGGGCTGGGGCTACACAGGACGGTGCCTCCATCAGCAGCTGGGTTTAGTCCCCATGCAGGCTCAGGGAAGAAGTCCCATGTAAAATGAGACTAATGGAAGCAGTTAAGCAGAGAAAGTTTCTTTCTGCTCTTCTATCCCTGGTGCCAGTTAGCGCAGGGACTTCAGTGTAACATTATTATAACATTTTTTACAGTAGGAATTATAATTGAAATTTGTTATGTATGAGGATAACTAAAACTCGATCATTTCACACTCTTCAGTCCATGCCTGAGGACATTTTGGGGTAAATAGATTGCTTGGAAACAGCCAGTGACTACAGCTAAAATTACATTTTACCAACTGAGCTGAATGGCTTTTTAATTACAGCACTGATGTCCACATGCTGTCACCACCGTCTAATACTAAGATGGTATTGATTTGATTTTTAACTTTGATGCACCAGGGGAAAAAATGCAGAGTAGGACTTTTTCTGAAATCCTTTTTTCCAAAGTAGTCAAGAACCCCAACTATAAAGTGATGGGTTATTTTTTGTCTGTCTCCTTTTTAATTTGCTTGTGCCTGTGTCCACCTTGAATATTGTTACTGTCCACCTTGAATTTGTTTAGTTGTATCAAACATTTTGAAATAAAAATTTATAATTTCAAGGTACTGGTGAGCCTCAAAAACAATGAAATATGTGCCATACATACAAATGTTATATGAAATAACTGAAATAGCTACCATGCACACATATCAGAAAGCCACAGGCATCTGCATAGTCGCAATCTCTTGTGATGATGCAGTCTTACTGTATTCATTTCCTTCAAAAGCAACAAGAAATGCTTTCAAACCAAGATGCCAAGCATTTTATAATTTATGAGAAAGTAATTATTTTTAAAGAAATATTTTGTACCTTTACTACAGCTGGGACTGATCACTGAGTAAAGTGCTACTCCAGGCACGGGAGTCTGGTCCTTTCTGAATGCAGAACTTTTCTTCTTTGTCTAGGGAAAAATTACAAAGACTTGCCTAGGCTAAACCTTTAGTTTGCAAAAGGATTGCTCCATGAGCTGTGCGGCTGCCAAGGCCACAGAATAGCTCTTCTTGGGCCACTCTGCCCCACAGGGAAGAGACAAGTAGCTGCTGCCCCGCAGACTCCTCCACACTCAATTTACTTTGGCTCAGAAGAAGAGATAAAGGAGGCAATTTCCTATCTGCATGTGAATATAGACTAATATTGGTCTACGTAGGTGTTTTAGGACTAGAAAGAGTGGACTTGATCCAAAATCCTTTTAATTTGATGGGCCTCTAACTACTGACTCCCGTGGGTTTGCAATTGCATTTGCACAAGCACTGTGGAAAAGGTGATCCATTTACCGTGCAGGTGGGATACTGGTCTGTACAGGTATTCCCTATTCGTACAGCTGGGAACACAGCTGACATCATCAATATCTGAGCTGACAATAAAGAGGTAAATGAAAGTATATTAACTGCACCCACTGCATAGCTATAAAGGCAAAGGTCCATTTGAGATTAACAAACAGCTTTTCAGTGAGGACGGGACTATAATTCATGTCAGGGGCTCTGATCTTTGATGAGTTTATGAATGAAAACAAAGCTCAAGTGAATGAATTACGGACATGATTCACTCAGTTGTCTCATACACTTTTATGGCCTTTTAGTGTCTTCAGTTGCCAGGAGGATGGGATGCTGGGTGGCCTCCAGGAGCCCTTTGCTTGAGCTGTGGCTTGGTTAAAGGCTCTCGATGTGTCCTTGGGAAAATCGCTTTAATATGCCTCATCTCTCTGCTCCCCGTTTGTAAAACAGGGATGATAATTTTGTGTCATTTGTATGGAGGTCACCTGAATGTCAAATCCAGTGATGAAAAGTTCTGTGTTGTTAAAAAGCTGTATTTCCCCTTTCATCAGTAGAAATACTCTTATTTACCCCATCTAATATGCAGCTATGTATATCTGCCATTTCCAGCCTAAAAAGCTCTGTCAAATAATCAAGCAAATATGCAAATAGAGTCAAAAGAATAGGGAAGAATGAGAACATCCCAAGAGAGAAATGGCCATGGCAACCCACTCTAAATCTCCCATCCCAAGGACCCCATGAAGAAGGTTTAGCAGGAGTCGAGAAAAGAAAAGGGAAGAAAGAATTTGGATTTTTATGACAAAAACATCTTCACACTCTTTAGGGTTCATAATTCCAGCCTTTTTACCACAATACGCAAGGGCTAAGAAATAAATGAGAAAAAACAATAATTCTCATGAAACTGCCTGACTGCCAAATCTGGACCTCTCCAGAGCGTACCAGATGCTGCAACATGCAAAAAAAAACATGTGCAACAATAGCATGAGGTGTTTACCGTGCTGCTAAAGAAAAAATCTTGCATGCACAAAGAGAGCAGGCTTTGGGTTGTTTTCATTTTTGCTGGGGCTGAAGTCAAGAGTAAGGGAGTGGGTAACCCATTCCCTGAAAGCTTTCCTATCCTGCTGCTCTTTCAAGTAGAGTTTTGCCCCAGGCTGACTGATCTTGCAAACCCGGCTCTGCTTGAGATAGCTGATTTTATAATGGATATTAACTAAAATTTCACCCTGTAGAAATTACAGTAAATTCCATTACCTCTGTTAGGATCATTACCAGTGATTTGTACATATTATTTCGTAATGTGTATGCATATCACTTACCATACATTAAAACAACCTCTTAGCAGCATATTTTGAGAACTCTGCCATCTTTTAGAATGCTGGCAAAATGAAGGGAAAACATGGGATATATGCAGATATGCAGCCTCTGAAGGGTTAATGAACAATGAGGAATTTGTGTATAGCTCATTAATTGTTATATTGCATCCCTTTATCTAAATTGTTAGTGGCCTGCTTAGTCAATTGAAACACATTACTTTGATATTAAAGCTGCAATCAAATTCTTTATTCTTGTGCATGTTCTACTTGAGAATACAAATCCTTCAGAACAGGGCAGCCAGAATTATCTTGAAAAGTATTACAATTCAATAAACCATATGTTCAAAAATAGAGACATCAGGTTCAGCCAAATATTCTGGACACTAACTCGGTGGCTCTGACTTGCCCATATAAGCACACCAATTTGAAATACTGTATGGAAAAGCCCACCAGGGTTTGGACTCAAATTCTGGCCTTGTGTTCAAGGAAAATGAGGAGAATAGTTCCATGCCAGCCCATCATACAAAATTAGTGTCACTGTGCTACTGTAACAGAGCCCTCCACAGGGAGGGTAGTTATTGTGGATCTGTGATATAGTACGTGGAGGGTTTTATATTTGTTACATAAGTCCCAGAGTATCCCACCTAATTTATGATGCTCTGTGAGACATATATGCTCTAGGCTTCTTCTCTAGACCAGGGAGCGATATAAGAACTTTGAAGACTCTCCAAGACCTAGCAAGGCTTAATCATTTTGACAAAATGCCTTTTTCACCTCAATGGGGATAGAACCATTGCAGTGTGGACACACTCCCAAATTAGGCATCTCCATTAACTCCCTAAAATAAAGAAGAATCAGCGTGGCCCTTAGTGCCCAGGCAGCCTAACCATGTTTCAGAGCCCCACTGCATTTGGCTTGTGCAGGACCAGCCCAACGGTGAGCCCTGTTGCAAGCAGTGTGAGTGGAAGAGAAGAGGAAATAGATGGGACAGTTCAGAGAGAAGAAGGGAAATAAGGAGCACCATCAATGAGCAGAATTGGTGCTAGACACCTACATTGTCATCACTAGGAGCAGAGTTCTAAAAGAGGAGGAGGAAAGCAGTGGAATAGCATTGCAGAGGTTTGTAGAGGAAAGGATGCAGGAGCCCCATGTGGCACAGGCACCTCTTCAACCAAAGCCTCCTCCGTTTAAATGAGTATAAATCTGTCGTCCACGGCACTGGAGTTGGTTTGGAGTTGCAGAGGTATGTTCAGACGTGGGGGTCAGCCAGCAGGGTGACAACATTTCTGGTCTTGGACACAGGGAAGTGTGGTGATGCTTGGTGTAACTGTGCCTGTACGCTCAAATGTACACTCCAGCAGTGAAAACACGGAGTCCCTTTGGGTGTGTTGGGGATTGAAGTGCACCATTCATAATGTTTATATTACATCTTATGTGGTGTGGTTTCCTGTGAGAGCCAGCAGGACACAGAGCTCCCCTCTTCTACTTACCCGGCCAGTTTATAACGCACCGGGATCAGTGTGCACATGTGTACATATATGTGCGTGTTCACGTGTGTGTGTGAAATGTTATGCTACTGGGGACAAATAACTACATGAATAGGGAAAATGGCAGAGCAGTGCAGTAGAAGAACAAATATCTGTATTAATATTCTGGTTGTTTCTGTGGCAAGTGGAAGTGAAATAGCATTTTTTTATCAGAACAGTCTTTCTGTTTTTCAAGCCATTCTCGACAATGTTCACAGAAACCTATACTTCTATAGACATTGCATGCTCTTGCATTTTAGCTTTTTTTTCCTGTTAATATGACTCAGCTATTATTAAGAAAGATTATGTAGTGGGTAAAGAAACATTTTAAACTATTTTGTTGATTAAGTTAATTTGTTTACTGGATATCAGTTAAAAATCATGTTTTCTAAAATGTACTTTTCACTATTAAATTTGGTGTTATCAACTCAAATAAATCAAGCCTGACTGCAACCTAAGGAAAACAAATGCTCGAGCACTGTTTTAAAACACATACTAACTAGCAAGCTCAGTAATGAGGAGATGACGCCAGGAATGCCAGGATATCATCTTCTTACTATGATTCAACTTGAGGTCGGTGACATTGATATAACTTTGACTTCAAGAGAGGAAATATTTCATAGTAAACAGAGCAAGAATGAATCCCCTTGGAATAGTAAAGGTACAAATTGCTTTAGTTTTCATTTCCGTAGTGCTAAATTTGTATTTCATGTGTGGGATTGTAATTGATGACTGCTTACTTGTCTGGATGAAGAAGGATGAAAAAAATACATTCTGATTGTCAAGGTTGTTTGTGTTAGTGGCTAAAATAGTAGACATCATGCTGAAATCTCTGTAAACAGCACACAAGCAATTCTTTTCTTCTTAAGCAAAACAGAAAAGGAGAGAAGAAGCTTCCAAGCCAAAAATATCCTTGTATCATCTGGCTGACATCTGGGAGTGCAATGTACAAATTTTCCTGGAAATATGATTTGTATCAGCAAAGCAAACTCCGGTGTACCAGCCAAAGCATTAGATCTTCACTAAAGCTTTAAGGGATTTGAGGAGATTTTAACACCAGGCATCCTAATTCCCTTTCTACCAAGGTTCACAGTTAAAACCAAAGAGGTTTCTTCCATAGCATTTCTTGGTAAATACTGTAAAATCTGTAATTATTATTTCCACATGCCAATTTCTCAGTTCTTCCAAAAACTCCCAGTTGCCTCTCATTATCTGAGATAGTCCCACATCTAAATTTCCCCTGATCCCTTACAGACAAGATTATGTCCCAGTTAGCAGTGTAATTCATTAACATTCTCTGTGTTGTAGAGAAAGCAAAAGCAAAACAAAGCCCTCTCCAGTTAACATTATTTTCACATCTTTTGAGGAAGAGGTGGAGTTCTGGCTTTATTTGTTTTTGCTGAGCTTTTATCGTGGTCACTGTTCTCTCATGAGAATTCCAGTGAATTGGAAAAAGAAAATACAATTTTCTTCCCCTATATAGCCTACAAGCATGATCCACCTTCAACATTATTTCGGACATGTTGGGTTTTTGGTACTATAGCAGAGCAAGTGACTGAGACTCAGGATACTCGAATTTTATCCTGCCATTGTCTTGGAATCGCCTTGAGGAAGTGACTTTCATTTGGGAGTGAAAGCCATCAAGTCTATCGAAGACATTGCTGTTGTCAGAGCCTGATGAGTTAATGAAAGGGAAAACACTACATCGAAGTTGGTGGCAAAGGACTCGGATCAGTGACCCAGAGACCCGTTCCAGTTCTGCCTTCTTATTTTGTTTATTAACTCTGATTACAGCTAAGCCAGAAACTGAGTTCGTATTATCTTATTCAAGATCAATTAAATCAGCTTAGATTTGTTTATGGAAGAGTAGAATCCATCAGAAACCTATGTTTCATTTCAGGAAAGAAAATTCGTTTCATTTCATTTAAGGAAAAAATGTCAAGTAATTCCTTTAGGGTCAGTTTCCAGAGCCCATAATAAAACACTTGTGGTACTTAATGGGAAAATTATATATAATTGGGAAATATTATGTATAATTGAGGAGCATTTGGAAGAGAAAGGAATCTAGGAAGGATCAATAGCACATCTCTTTTTACTCTGAACTGAACCAAATTTGCAGTTTTCTAAACTCACCCTTTGTTCTCCCTGCTGCTGGTAATGTGTAACGCATACAGAGGATCTCAGCTGCTCTTCTCAGCTGACCACACTATTTATTCTAATATGGGCAAGCTGAGTGTTTGCAAATCTCAAAGGAGGGATGACAGAGAATGCCCACTTATAGGTATCCTGATCCCTAGGGCACTTTTGGGGTAAATCCACTTTATTCTGTAGATCCCTTCCCTTCTGCAGATCTATAGGGTGTCTCACTGTTGCCTCAGAGTGATATCTTGACCCTGATCCAAGAAAGTACTTTACCATATGAGAAACTAGCCACACGTTTTAAGTTAAGCACAAGCTAACTGGTTTACTGGATATAAGTATTTGTGGCTTTTGACCAACTGCTTTTATTTACTGGTTAGCCTTAATAAAACTCAGCTAGGCTGTGAACTACTCCATCTGAAGAAGAGGTGTTCATGTTTTGAGTTTATGTGTAGGCCACACAATTGTCATGGATCCCATGCCATGTGAAAGAAATGCGAAAATAAACCATTACATGCTTTTTCTGTGCTCCATCATACACTTCTCCATTCGGTTCATTGCCCTCACAAGCTCTGAGAGCTCGGTTTGCCAACTGTGTTTTCCTAAGGCCTCATGGTATCCCATATACCCTGATGCAGACCACTAAAGGTGTGCATGACACACATGGGTTCCTGCATCACTGCTCAAACTGCTATGGATCCAGATCTTCTTCTCTGACTAGTGTTTACCTGAAAGCCTTTGCACCCTCAGTTCACAAGCCTGCAGCAGACAGCCTGACTGCTCGGGCACTGCCAACACTGGGTATTTCAACTCTCATAACTTGTAAGTATTAACTTAGGTTACAGCATCAGAGAAAACTGTGGCACCACTTTTCATATTGACAGTGGACGGATTGTGATTGTTTTGTGGACTCAACAGTAGCAGAATTTCTCCACGCTTTTCTGTGCAGCTTTACCTTTGTAACTGGGATGGGGTAAAACAGTGGCAAAGACTTCCACCACTGATTTCCAGAGCGCCATCCCCTCTTGTGCTCAGGCAACCACACACCCTTGCTCACAGGGCATGCACATGAGAAATTGTAAGGAAAATATGCATAAGTAGGTCTTTCATCCTTCCTGTGTGTTTTGTCCTTTGCATGTCCCAAAAGAACTCCACTTGCTGTAACTAGAAAAAGTCCAATCTTACTAACCTGCAGCCTTTGCAAATCTTTGCGTGTCAGTATCTACCTCTGGTCAACCAGAAGGTCTGACTCCAATTATTAGAGGCTGTTGGCTTTTGTACTACCCGCCCTGGTTTCACCTGGGACAGAGTTAATTTTCTTTCTAGTGGTTGCCGTGTTACAGATTTGGTGTGAAAGAAATGTCAATAATACATATTGGTTTAGTTTTTCCCAGGTGAGATTTAGAGTTTTCAAGGACTTTTTTTTCAACTTCCCATAGAGGCTGAGAAGAAACCTAGACAGAAGGATGGAACGGCTGATGGAATACTCTGTACCATAGACATCACACTCAGTATATAAATGAGGTTGGCCAGGGGGTGGGTACTTGCGATCACTGCTCAGGACGGTGCCAATCCACTAGAAGGTGACAGTGATGTTTGTCATTATTATTATTTTTATTATTGTTATTATTATTAATATTTTCCTTTTCTGATATTTTTCTATTAAACTGTCCTTATCTCAACCCACAGGTTTTTTTTCCTTTCCCCTCCTTTTCTCCCTCTTCTCCCTACCCTACTGGGGGGAAGAAGGGGAGCAAGTGAGCAGCTGTGTGGTCCTAGCCGCTGGCCGGGCTTAAACCACAATACTACCATCTTCTTCTTTCTAGCTTTTTTTTTTTGAGGAAAAAAAAAAAAAAGTGTATTTCCCCCTACACACACACAGAGTCTTCTAGTGGCATCATAAAATACACTCTTCTGGACTCTGTGCTGTTATAATGTTGTTTCAGCTGATAAGTGTTAGCAAGAAGCCAATACAATGGAGTATGAAGTCAGTGTGAGAGCTCCATCGGTGTAGGTCTTTATTTAGAACAATAAACATTGTAAGATGATATATGCGATCTTTTCCACTAGGAGTGAAGAGGCAATAGACTGAATGCGCCAAAAGCTGTTTCAAACCCCTCTGCTGCTATCCAAGTTTTACCTCTTTGTCTATTTGTATGGTCAAACGAAACTCTGTTTTCACTCCTTTCTTCTTTTTTTTTTCTCCCTTTTTGTACACTCTACTTGCCATCTAATTAGCTTTCTATTACTACTTTAAGGGGCAAATAGTGATGTCTGTTCTATAGTTGCTGAGAGCTCTTCTGCAGGCAACCGTGTATGGGTTTGCTTACAATGTTAGGCAGGAAGGGCTGGAGAGAGGAGGGCTGCTTGCCTGGGGTGTGGGGGAGTGAGCACAAGCCTCTTCCCACTACAGACCGTGCCAGCATCACTGACCCTTCTGGGAGCGAGAAAGCTGCCATTTCTCATCCGTAGAACAGCAAGAATAACGTTCTCTGGGTAAGGGTAGTCAGGGAATAAATACATAGATGATTGTACAATGCTAAAGGTAATTAAACATGTGGGTGTTCCTGTCAAGTTTCTATGCCCTTATACTCAGCTCCAGCAGTGTCCCTGTCGTTCCCCAGTCCATGGACAGGGTAGGACTATTCAGGGCAGCCAAAAGCATACCTGAAAGAGCACCAGGTCCTCCATAGTCTTGCAGAAGTCCTCTTATCCTGCTTAAGCACTGGGACCTACTGGCTGAAACAGGGGAGCTTGGTGACCCATGGCATGGCATTCAGTGCTTTTTTGTTTCCGTTTCCTCACCTGACACTGACTTCTTTTGCAAAGCACTTGGGAGTCTGAGAAGCGTTATGTAGGAATTAAGTATTATATCTTATTAGGTGGAGTACTGAAGGAAAATGTGGGTTCTTGGCATTGCTTACTTAACATAGCTGAAAGGAAGCCTTGTGCCAGGCAGCTGCGTTCCTCATATGCTCTTACGGATGTGAACACCTACACCATAGTGTTCATCTGCTGGTTTCAAAGCTCCCAGGAGGGTCCATCTCACAGGAAGGGTTCATGGGGCATGGGGAGGGGAAGCGTCTGCCTAGGATCACTCAATTTCCAACGTAAAGCCCTTGATCCATGCAGTGTGCAAAGGTCGTGCTTGGTCATACCTGAGGGCCCTTCTGAGACATCTGGGCTTGCGCCGGGATGCAGGGGAACAGCCCTCTCATTGCACCCGGGGGGACCCTGAAAACCTCCCCCTGCCGCCTGCTTGAGGCAGAACCGAGTCTGGCAGCTCTAAGGTGCTGACGGCAGGATTTGTGTGCATTTTGGGCTGGCCTATTTGTTCAGCTTTATCATTATGCCCGTGGAAAATAGTGGCCAATAAAGCATAAATGCCTTTGTCCCACTAACATTGGCACTTCTTGTTTTCCGAAGGATGCCCGAGACCACTGAAATAAGTTAATTAGCACAAACGTGGCATGGTAGAGCAGGAATAAAGGAGAATAAGACAAGTTTATTTTGAAGAAGAAAATGCTAGTGTACTTTAATCCAACAGCTCACAGGATGAGTATCTCCATGCCACGTGCAGGTGCAGTGGACTTGGGAGTTCGAGCGGGTGAGAATTGTGACCCCCCAGGGAGGTCACTTGCTCAAAATACAAGGCAGAAAAATGCAGTGTATGAAAATACAGTTACCAGAGTAAACAAAAGCTGCTTTTGCCAATAGTTAAATATTGTTTCACAGATATCGGCCAAGCCATTCAACACACATTAAAAAAAAAAAAAAAAAGCAAACAGGCAGATTGTCTTCATGTTTCAGGAGAAAGCAAAACAGTCTGGAGGTGGTGGTGGCCTACATAGAGAGATATTATCCTGTGTCTAGATAAGTTCCAGCTGGTCCCAGACATTATTTGGTTTGCTTTTGATTTTCGACATTTAAAATTATACTTTATTTCCTAATTACCAGCATACTCTTGCTGGACTGCTCAGTAGAAGTGAGATGTCCTTGTCAGATGACATTTTGCTCTTCCCTTGCCGGTGCTGGCACACACTCAGAGCAGGCACCTCGTTCCTCATTCCTTGTTGGTGTTCCTGGCTGCAATATGATGCTAAGACCAACTGCTCTGCCTTTGCTGCTAGCTTCTTCTCTGCTCCCTGATGGCCAGCGTACTAGAACAGCCATGCCTGATGGCACCTACCTGAGGTGTCTCGTAGATATCTGGAACCATGCAGATACCAATTCACAAAGAGCTTTCCACAGCTACCAGCACATAGGTCTGACTCCACTGGTGGATAGTGCAAATTTTTCCCTGAGGAGTTCGACTTCCTCTTTTAGACACTCTGGCAAGATGTTCAGACTACTCTTAGAGGAGCTCTGGAACTGGTACCCTGTTGTGAATGTCTTTATTACCACCCTTGTATTGTTATTGCCCCTCTGTCCAAGGGGTCTTTCCTGAGCCCATGCAAGCCTGTGTCTGCTCCTTCTTCTTCCACCACATGCCACTGCCAGAGCAAGGGTACACATGGCTGTCCCTCTCTGACTACAGCAGGTTTATACTCATTTACTGTGTTAGAGGTGTTGCCTCTTACCAATACTAAGGGGAAGAGGCTTTATCTCACCTGATTTTAACTTTCTGAAGATTTGGCATCTGACCTCTTTCTGCAAAGAATGGAGGCAGACAGGCATCTCCAGGTGGAGATTCAGCCCATCCTCAGAGATGAATCCCACTGTATATGATTCATTCCTGGTGGAAGCAGAGGCATAAAAAGTTGAGTAGCTTGTTATTGCCCTTCTTTTTCTTTCAGAAAGGGTGACTGGTGAAAGGAAGTTGCCTCAGGTCTTAGGCTCAATCAGCAGAGTCTGAGCATAGAAGCACTTAGCACGGAGGAGTGCCCACCTTCCCACCTAGTTCCCATTCACCAAAGCACATTGCTTCCCAACCCACAGGGTACGGCTGTGCCTGAATTACAAAACCATCTTCTTCAGGCCTGTGTGGGCATGAGGGAAATGCATGTTTAGATACACTTTGCAATCAAACTATTTTTAATCTTTCCTTCTCCCTCCCTTTCTGTCCTAGCCCCTTCTTCATTTTGGTTTATTTCACTGTTACATATTAAATGCTTTTCTTTCACATGCTCTGATAATTTTCTTCAACTTTCAAATTCTTTTCTTTTTTGTAGAATATTTTAATTTAATATAAATTGTATTTTTAAAAGAGAGGGAGTTGTCAACAAACAAATTGTCAGTCATAACAAAATAGAGAACCATCTTGTCTAATACTAGAACTCTAATGCCACGGGTGTCGGAGAAGGTCTGCAGTTTTGCAGGTCCTTCATGGCCCCATCCTGATCCCTGCTGCAAGATGAGCCGGAGGGTAGGCCAGTCCTGTAACCCTTATCTCAGCTCTGTGTCTGCAGGTACACCTCAGACCCCATCCCACCCCAAGATGCTCTGCAGGCTGCAGCCCCACAGCATCATGGCCCAGCTGCATGATGCGCTCGTAGGAGCAGACAATCCCTTACCCAGGGAAGACAGCCCATAATGGCACAGCAATGCTTGGGAAAGCTTTCACAACTGTTCGGGTTCACAGCAGCATTTCCTGCAGTATGAGGTGAATGAGGCCCAAATTGAGAGAGGATTGGGATGCAGAGAGCTGAACTTTCACTGGGTTGGGATGCACAGATGTGAATTATCTTAGATGTTTTTTCTGCTTTTGTCCAAGTATCCAGAAACACATACATATGAATTTCAAAGTTAAGGAACATTTCCTCTTTCTACTTCTCCAGGGAGGTTAAAAAAAAAAAAAAACCCACTAAAAAATCCTAATCCAAAAAATGTTTATAGGATGAGGCCAAAGACCATAGACCTTTTCCAGTAATGCTGGCCTGCAATAATGACCTTAGTCCCAAGCCTAGAAGCAGAGTCAGATGCAAGGAGTTTGTCTGCACTTCTGGATCCCTTTAAATCCAATTGGATGTCATTTGCTGAGGCTGATTGCACCAAAGGGGGCACGTGGGATTGTCTCGTCCCCAGACTTTAAGATTTGGCCCTCTAATTAATACATGCTTTTAACCTCAGTTTATGGGCCCACCTTTACAAATAGCTTGGCAAGTGTGTGAGCCAAAGAAGATGCTGACCTGATCAGCTTGCAATGTGTCAGCTATACTGAAAATATTTCCACACAGAAAACCTCCTAGGTACCTTACTGGGCTTTCATTTAAGCTATCTACTCAGAGAGGTAACACTTGGCTGGGAGTGTATGTTTGTAGTCACTGAGAAGAGAGACACCCTGCAAGTTTGCACTCCAACTTCCAAGAGCTTGCCCCCATGCCTTTGCTTTTCCTAAGCCAGTTGCCTTCATACATCCAGCTGCTGTGGCTTCCACAGCTCTGTTTCAGTCCAGTTTCTTTGCGATCGCTTCACTTTGTAATTAGAAATGTTATGGAGCATAGCTCAGTGTGTCACGAAGGATGGAGAGGATGAAACAGCAAGAAGCTGCAGAAGGATGCTGCCTTTCGCTACCCGCTGTCCTGCAGAGAGGCAGCTGCTGACACCACGAGGTGACACCACCTCCAGCTGCTGAGCTCCCCATGCAGGGGGGCACAGAGCAGCGCGGCATGTTTCAGTCCTTCAGGCAACCAGCATTGGGCAACTGTCCTTTCACCGCATGGGAAAATTGGGTAGCACCCCAAGTGCCAAGTTCTTGATGAAAATTGCTCAGCGGTTAACAGCCACCAGTGGAGTCTGGCATCCATGAGCATGAGGTCAGTGTCTCCTCCACCCAAGGAATGGGTCTCAGGATTGGCCGTAGACCCTCCCATAGGTGAGAAAGGCCACTTTGCAGCCTTGGTCCTTGCCCCACAGCAAAGACAGGAGCAGGAATGAGGAGTTAAAAGATCTCTTTGCAGCACACCTTGGAGGGAAGAACAGTGCGTGGGGAAACCTAGTGCCCATTAGAAGTCTTCACAGGCCCACGGTGCATGAAGGAGAATGCGGGTGGGATGGATAAGGGCTGGTCCTGGACCAGCAAGTGACACCTCTTGAGTGAAAAGTGAGTGAAAGGGGTACTGTGTAGCTAGGATGTATGGGATAAGTACTGCTGGGCCATTTATGTTTTCTCAGGACAATCATGTCTCAAATATTCAGGAGCTAATGCCTTCTCTCCTTTCTCCTATACACCCCAGCCATACCTCTTTATATCAGAAAGTGTTTTTAGGACCATACTCTACTGAAAAGACCTGCCCCAAGCAACAAAGAAAAAAAAGAAAATCAAGGGAATATCGTAGGTGTGTTGAAAAAAGTCACCTAAGACTAACCGTTAGAAAGGTTCTGGGATGAAAAAAAAACAAAAAACCAACCTACTGTAGCATTGCAAAAGGAAATAAAATGCTTTGAGAGGCAAGAAAAGTCTTTCTACCTCCTTCTTCTGACACACACAGCTCCTCAGCTAGGCTGGTGAGCCAGGCAGGCAGAGAGGGGAGCTCATTGAAAAGTGGAGCCTGTATTTTGAAGAGTCTGTGCATGCTTAAGAATCCATAGCATTTTCAGCTGTGAACATTATTCAACTCTTACGTGGACAAAAAGGGACATTTCCCAAGGCCAATATTGGATTTTTGCATGAGCTGCATTCCTGCTGAAACCACATGTACTCTGAAGTCTACGTGATCTAGCTACTTTTATTTGGCTATAAGGAATTCAATGCACTTGACAGGGTATAACATCTGTGGCACATCCACATGAGCATTGTTTATTTTTATGATACAAGACCTACACTTACAGTTGCTTACTCTTGCTTTGCATCCTCCAAATGAGAATGTGCAAGGAGAATCATGGCATTTGATTTCCAGTGGTTTGTGGAGGCACAATATACAAAGTGGGCCTTCTCTAGCACATTGATGATCCTACCTAATTACACATACATGCACAGCTAGTGTCAACAAACTGAAATCAAAGTCTGCTTTGAAAAAAAAATCAGTGTTATTACACAGAATAAATCATAGGGAGTAGATGTGTGACTGTATTCATATTGTTGTCTGGAAGATGGAGGGGAAAGCTGTGATTGAGCAAGGCTTCAGTTTTGATCCGGGGCTGCTACTGACTCCCTCTCACCTCCAGCAACTTTGCTGGCTCAGTTTCTCCAGCTGTGAAAGGCAGACGGATAATGATAATGTATATGTATGGGTGTGCTGTGAGAGCTATTGGCTCTGTCCATGCAAATGCTAATTTATTGGTGGTGAAGTACAGCCTAGATGAAGGTACTACAGTATTTGCCGGTTTTGCGGTGCATCTGCTGATTGGCCCTACAGATAAAAGATTGAGGGCTGCATAACCTGGGCACAGCCTGGAGAGAGTGACCACAGGGATAAATTTACAACATGAGCAAGAACAATTTTGGTAGGAAACATTTGGTAGGGAGGGTGGCTTGGAAAACAAGCATGATTTGTTTTGCTTTGCATTTTCAGCTTTCTTTTTCCCTTGTACTTTATCTGATTTTCTAGTAAGTGATAGTCTATTGATCCAAATTCACCTCTGATTAAGTCCAACATCCTGAGAGACATTCACCCACACATACACCCAGCAAACAGCAGCAAAGGAGCTGCTGAAAAGAGTACATATTTCTTAGGTTTTATATGTGCATGGAAAGATAAAAAGTGCAATGTAAAGTATGGTTCCTTATAATTGGGAGACTTTGGCCTAGATGCCATGTTGTGTTGACATCTGTCTTCCAACAAGATAATTTTTTGACCCTTTTGAGCAGAATACAGTGCCTATGATAGAGGCCAGCAAGTTTTTCCACCTTAATTCAAGGAGTCAGCCTACACACAGCACCTCAGTTTCACAAATGTCCAGATTGTATGTTTCTGGGGGAATGGGGTGAGTACACACTCGTCTGTGTGTGTGTGTGTGTGCGTGCTACACCTACATACACAGGCATTTAGCTATGGAGCCAGTGATCAGTGAGTTTGCAGCACAGGGTAAAAAAAGGAATGTGTTTATTCTGTAATCCATAAAAGCATCTCTTATAACTGCATCTTGTCTGAGCCCTTTCCCCCTCCTTCAGGTGGGCTATAACATCTGGCACAACCCCAGACCAGGGGTGGGACAGCTACAGAGTTTACCAGCAGCTCCCATCTGTCACAGAGTTCTCCCCTTGCTCCTCTCTTTTTTCCACTGCAGGCAAGAGAAGGACTTATTCTTCTCATAGACTAGTAGCAAATGGCTGCGCTTCCGGCACTGACTTGCATTTAATGGTAAATAGCCAATATTCGGACCATTCTCTACAAGCCACTGTGATGAGCTGATTGACGATTAAGCCCATACTGCACTCTGGGTGGGCCATATAAATCCCACCCAGATCTCTTTCCCCTCACATAGGCATATAATCCACCTCGCTATTTAGGCTGGGGCTCGATTTAGAAGTACAACTTCATTTTAGCGAGGCTAAAATGCCAGGTCAAACAGGAGGAGCAGTCGCTCCTCTGCATTGCATCCTGCAGGGTGAAAATTTCCTGCTCTCGAAAGTGTGGGAAACTTCTTTTCAGAGCGAGCAGAAAAGTTGAAGTTGTACCTCCAGAGCACTTAGGGGACGCGCAGGGCTGGAAGTAGCAGCACACGAGAGGAGAACCCCACAGAAAAGTGACAAGATTAAAGGATCTTCTCTCCCCCGCCCCCCTCTCCCATCCCTCCCCCGAACGGGTAGCAAAATCAAAGTTAAAAATGTATCTATGGAAGGGACTGATGAAAGATTAATAATTAATTTTAGAGCAGCGATACAGCATTTTTTGAAATGTAAATTTGATGCGCAAAAGTGGCATATTATGATAAGCAGGAGCAACAAGGGAGAGTGAGTACAGGAGGGCCTGTTGCTCAGAGACAGGCTAGCGAGGAACACTTACAGCCAGCTTTATTTTTTCCTCTTCCCCTCCCTCTCTCTCTTTATGCAAACTTATTATCTGAACTTAGGAGGTTTTGAAGAAGTTTAAGGGCTGAATATCTGAGGCGCAGAGTCTTCAGAGCGCAGCTCAGCCGCAGTTTTGCCTTGAAAGCTAAATCTCTAGTTGCGCATTGCCATCCAGTGTCTTCCCATACTTCATTTCTTCTGACCGCTCCGGTGGCAGTGGTGCTAACCGTCCGACTACATTGCTAAGAATTTCCCTTCTGCTTCTAATATTTGGATTACATTTTCGGCCCCTTTCCATCCCGCTTCCCTCCCGGCTCCCCTCCTCCTTTAGCTCAGCCTCTTTTGAACCATCTCCTTTTGTGCTTTTCCCGTGCACGGTGCAGGCTCTTTTACTCTCCCTTTTCTTTCCCCAGCCCTGTTTACATGAGGGCTTTGAGAGCAGCTTCACCGTGCGCTCTCATGAGAGTTGTGCAAATTGCACCAGTGCTTCAGTTGGAAGAGACACTCATCTCTGGAGCCCCATGCTGTGCAAGAGTGCATCAAGGCCAAGTAAGCCCCTTGATGCTGCCTCACGCTGTGATCCTCCTTTGCACAGTGTCATGTGTCAGGACGGTTTTCCCACAATGCATTCTTTAGTTCGGTGTCAGGGAAAAAAAAAAAAAAGGGAAAAAAAAAAAAAAAAAGAAAAAGAACAAATAATCTGCTGCCGTCACAGGCAAACACATTACCTGCAGGGCAGGGAGAGGAGCCAGTCGTCTTTCGCTGAATCAAATTCACTCCCCAAAGTTGCCTTTGGATGTGTACTTATTAATTAGTGCCCAGGCAGTCCAGCCTCTCCCCCTTCAAACTCTTTGCCCAGCACATGTTGTTATTTTACAAACAGTGAGAATTTTGGAAAGTCGTTAAGGAAAAAAAAAAATAAATTGTGCTTTCATTCCCTTACTTGGTTTTATTTATGCATATTGACAGACCTGTGCTTCGCAATTAATACTATATAAATCATTCATATCCCTGCCCTGTCATTTATGGGAGTATAGCATAAACTCCATATCCTTATCTTAATTAAAGCGATAACGCACAAGAGATACAGCTCCCAAGTGCATCTGGAAACCTCACTGAACACCGCCAGCTCTCTCTCTCAAGCCCGCATTGGTACAGGGTTTTTACCACCTGGCCGGAGGTCACCTGCAGCAGCAGCAGCAGCAGCCGGGCAGGCTCTGCAGCCTGACCCACCAGAGAGCAGAAATCGAGCCCTGCGCTGCTCTGAGGTTTGCTGGGAAGGTTTCAACACTGCCATGCCGTTTGATGCTTCTCCCGCAGGGAGCCCACGCAGCCACGCAGCTGAGCTTGGTGTGCCGGCAGCGAAGCACCCACCTACACCCCTAAGCAGGGCAACTCCAGAGGAACCAGGCGATGCCGCAGCCTGGGGAGAACCGGGAAGGATGGCATGGGGATGGGGCTGAGCAGGGAGGAGGAATTGGGGCAGGACATAAGCAAAAGTTATAGCGGAACAATTTGAAACCAGCCAACTGTGCCATTCTGCCCGGAGCACTGGGGAGGCAGGTGGGCACAGGATCCGTTCCCTGGGGAGGCAGGCGGGAGGCTGGGTGCAAGTGGGGGGGTGATGCTGTCTCCCCGCAGACCCACACACTGCTGATGTTTGCCCTGTTCAGGGCAGGCTGCAAATTCCTCGGCGTAGCTCCTCTTCCTGCCCAGACCTCTTCATCCCCCCTCTCCATCACCCCTCACTACCAGCAGTTTTGCAAATCTCAGTGTAAGGTGACACAAGGTTAGCTGGCAGGGCGATGGGGTATGTGTGGGGCAGCCCCAGAAGAGATGAGGAGAGGGGGTGTGCTGGTTTTTGGGGAGGAGAAGGAGTGCTCCGTCAGTGCAGCTGGAGCAAGAGGTGGGCCAGGGTAAGAAGAAAAATTCCCAGAGAATATTTTTTTGGCTTTGTTTCAGAAAAGCATCCCTATTCAAGAGGAGCACTTAAGCATTTGCTTATGTTTAAGCACATGCTCAAATCCTGTTGACCTAAACAGAAACGAAGCATATGTGTTTAAATGAGCATATGCTTAAGTGCGTTCTTCAGACAGGAGGGATGAGGGCAATTAAGCACGTATCTATATGCAAGCTAACTATCTGTCATTTACGTTTAGTCATTGTAATGCATTTTGGACAGTGAACAATTCTGGCAAGGAATTTTTTACTAATCATTTCACAACATTTGATAGCTTTAATGAAAAGACAGCATTCCCTGTTCTTTTGAAATAAGGTTTTCTCCTTGAAAAAAAAAAAAATAAATAAAGCAAACCGTGGGTTTTCTAACTGCACTTTTTTTTGAGAAGGTAACAAATAGCACTGGAATGCAAGCTGTAGTCTGTGTCCACCCTGGGTCATTTCACCAGAGAGAGACATCTTGCATAACCATGAAAGGAGACAAAACTGTCATTTAAGTCCTGAAACACAGAATAAACTTTTCCCATCCATTGTTCTCTTGTATATATGTAAACGTTACCTTTAGCTGGCATGATTTGATTTAGACCTTCCCCACATTGCAGCTGGTTTAATGGAATGCCGTAATAGTGTCACACGGTTAGTCTTGAAAAACAGCTACTAAATGTTGATGTTACTTATTGTAGCAATATTTATGTGAGAATGCTGCAAATACTTGGGAAAAGGTTTTAAAGGTTGAAAGGCGAGTATAGCCATAAATTATGAGTAATGCTGCAGTTGGGAAGTGACATAAAGTTCAATGGCCTCAGCTTTCGACACTGTGTGTTCATTGTTTTGGACACTCATGTGACTGCCTCTCAGCCAGGCCAGGGCTCCTTCTCTCCCTTGCTGGATGGGATTTCAATGCAGGATTGTGGAGGTTTTTAAAAGTGATTCTCTAACGTCTATTGTGTAACTTTCTCGTCTCCGACACAAGAATCAGCCTAAAAGCCAATCTTAGCAGTCTGAGCGACTGAAACAGCTAATGGAGTTCATATTCATGCTGGCTTACAAGATTAATTCACATTTTATTTCCTTATAACACTGAATGGAGAAACAGAAGGCAAAAACGCAGTGCTAACCAGTAAAGCAGATTTGTTTGTTCCAGGGGTATTTACAGGTTCTTCGAACGGCTTTTTGGGAGCCTACCACCCAGCAAAACACGGAGAAGCCCAGAGACAAAGCCAGCCCAAAAGCTCACAGCGCTGCTGGCACAGTGGAGTTTCCCTGCCGGGCAAAGGACACCTGGGGCAGCTCTTGCCCCAGGACAGGGAGGGAAGGAAGAAGGGATGGAGCCGGGACAAGGAGCCTGGGGGAAGATGCACAGAGCTGGGCTGGCTGCTGCTGTCCCCCGCCGTGGCCATGGCTATTTGATCTCAGGCACAGCAGCAGCCTGCTGGCTTTTCTCGGGCTGCCACGCAAGCAAAGCAAGCAGCAAAGCCAGGATATCCTTGCTGCTCACAACAGCCCGCGGCATCTTTTGCCTGTATCAAGGCTGGCACAAGGGAAGCCTGGAATAGATAAGGTCCTGAATTGCAAGATCGCTCCAGACTGTCCTCAGACGTACTGTGGCATCCTCCTACTGACACTCTCCTTAGGCAGTGGAGGGCTTTATGGTTTGTGTAGATTAGATTAGTCCCATTATGAAGTTCATTTTTAAATGAAAGTGTCAGCTCTCCTTGTGTTGTGGCATGCAGAGAGGGTCTTCAACCTCCCTTCAAAACTTTTAAGCACGGTCTTGCTGGTTTGGGCTGGGATAGAATTAATTTTCTTCATAGTAACTAAAATAGGGCTATGTTTTGGATTTGTGCTGAAAACAGTCGTTTGCTTTGTGGGTGAGGAAGTGTCCACGTGCTAAACTGAACAAACTTCTGCAATGTGGAGAAAGTCATTAGGGCTGATTAGACTCCAGTCTGTAAAGTCCTTAACGACCATACCTGCAGTTTTCTGTACCATATTATATCTCTGTCCCCCATGCTACCTGCTGCCTTGTATCCCCTTCATCCTGCCTCTGCCAGCGCCTGTCCCTGATCGGCTCCAGCTAGAATGGACGATGCTTGGCATTTAGCCAGCCGTTAGCTCACTATAAGAGCATACCAGGATTCAAAGTGCTGTGATGTGAATACTACTGGTCCTGCAATTATGGCAAGGTCTCCAGAAATGTCAACGTCTTTGTGACAGACCCATTTTTCCTTCAGTTTTCATCAGCTGCTGGGATAAAACTTGCAAATCTCTGTGCCTGACAGACTCCACAGGCTGTCAGTGAAGCTCCTGGGCAGTTCCCTCACACCAGAACCACACTGGTGATGTTCCAAGTATTGTCAAGTCCCTGGTAGGCTGTCCAGTGGCCAAAATCTCAGAAATTGTCTCTGAGCAAGCGGGATCCTCTTCCCCCTCCCTCTATGGTTGATGAATCTCCTTCTGTTCAGTGTCAGAGGTGGAAAACTTAGGAATGGCTGGACAACCCATCACCTAGGGATTGCTCCACCACCATGCAAGCCTCTCTGGCCTGGCAACTTGGCCAGGAACAAGAGCACTTTGCCACTCAGAGCTTAGGGCTTTCACCTGTGCCCTGTCCTTTCACAGTAGCAACCGTTCTATGCAAGCACAGGTGGATACAGGTGCATGAATTATACACTTTTTGTAGCACACATCGCTTATTCTGCATTTATAAAAAGTTTGTAAGGGTACAGTTACATTATTTTTTCTCTGATTTGAACAGGTTGATTAGTAAACGGAACAGCCTGTAGCAACATTCTCTTCTGCCAAGGTAGGAGGAATGGGGAAGTCACTTTTAGCAAAGTGCATCAGGAGAAGTGTGGCCAGCAGGTCTCGCGAGGTGATTCTGCTCCTCTACTCTGCGCTCGTGAGACCCCTCCTGGAGTACTGTGTCCAGCTTTGGAGTCCTCAACACAGAAGGGACATGGACCTGTTGGAACGGGTCCAGCGGAGGGCCACGAGGATGATCAGAGGGATGGAGCACCTCCCCTATGAAGACAGACTGAGAGAGCTGGGGTTGTTCAGCCTGGAGAAGAGAAGGCTCCGGGGAGACCTTATAACAGCCTATCAATACCTGAAGGGAGCCTACAGAAGAGCTGAAGAGGGACTCTTTGTCAGGAAGAGTGGTGACAGGACAAGGGGCAATGGTTTTAAATTGGAAGAGAAGAGATTTAGATTAGATATAAGGAAGAAATTCTTTACAGCGAGGGTGGTGAGGCACTGGAACAGGTTGCCCAGGGAAGTTGTGGATGCCCCATCCCTGGAAGTGTTCAAGGCCAGGCTGGATGCGGCTTTGAGCAACCTGCTCTAGTGAGAGGTGTCCCTGCCCATGGCAGGGGGGTTGGAACTAGATGATCTTTAAGGTCCTTTCCAACTCTAGCCATTCTATGATTCTATGAAAGTTGCAAAATGTCGTTAGCACATAAAACCTAGAATCACCATAAGCCCATAAAAACTATGGTAAGTGAACAAGTAAAATTACAGTAAGCATATAATCATATAAAACCTATAATAAATTGCTGTTGTGTAGTAAAAGCTGATTAAAAATTGATTGAAATGGTTCAAACTATGTAGATCTCACCTTAATGCATCACCTGGTGTTTACACGACTCTGACTTGCAAGGAGTCCTTTGTTTTCCTTGCCCCTCCATACACATCCACAGTGATGAGGGGAGACAAGTTCTGCTTACCTGTACCAGACCTGCAAAGCAATAACTTACAGTGTTCAGAGATCACGCCAAATAAAAATACTCTGCTTGAACCTAGCAAACATGCAGGGCACATCACCAAAAGCACAGTTATGTCACAGGCCGTGTTAGATGGCTGCCAGCAACACCATCTTGCTTTCAGTGCCTTCTCCTCCTCAAAAACTAGTACACGTAGCCAAACCTTCTTCCTGGCAACTTGAAATACAGCTAATAAGCAATTTAAGGATCTCAAATAAGAAAGCAAGTGCAAATATCTTGCTGCATCCATTGCTTCAGCCAGTTGTTGTGGGGACAGTCAGGGTAAGCTCTGCACGCCAGGCAGAACCCCAAAGGCCCCAAATCCTTTTGCTCCTTTTCCAGCTCTGTGTGATGATATGAATTAACCTCACCCTATTATTTTCTCTGCCTCCACCAAGGAGCAGCAGCCACAGTATTTCATCATGTCAGCTCAACTCTTCCATAAATCAATCACCTACATCCTGCTGCCGTCTGTGTCTCCGGAAATGCTCCCCAAATGCCATCCAGGAAGATGCTCTATTGTATAAGTGCTGCTTCACTGTGTCAACATCTTGCCCTGAACAAAGAAATAGCTCACATAAGGTTTCCACAGTCTGCCCCGTCATGACGGCAGGCAGCAATAAGAAGACAAGTTCAGGAAGCTCAGCGTATGCACAGACCTGCAATGGGGACACTCGGAGCAGCCTTGCCTGGTCCCTCCACTCCAAACACCCTCCGAATGCAACTCCCCGCAGCCCCTCGGCTGCACGAAAAATAGATCCACCTGGGGAAACTGCCCAGTGTTCCCGTTAGAAACACTCTAAAGCAGCAGCTGGTTTCTGCTGGTGGACCCATGAGATGTGGTGCCACGTACTCTGGTGACCAGTAATAATATATTTATCTTTTCATTTCTGATATAGCTTTGTCTGCAGGTAATCCCAACAGGAAAAAAATGGTCTAAATTCAGCAAATACACTGTTCATTGCAGGTCTTCTATTCTGTCCTTCCTGCTAAGTAGATGATATTCATACAGTGAAGTGAACATTACATCTATTTCTGAAAGTAATGCAGAGTATCAGAGTTTTGGGGCAAGAAATCTCTGTTCAAAAGATGGTTAACTAATAATGTCTCAGTAATGATAAATGGGGATTTTCAGAAAGCCTGCTCAGCATTTCTAACCCGAAATACAATTTGCAGATCAAGTTTCAGATTGAAGTCCTGAAAAAACTCTGAGGAAAAAAATTAATGGAAAACACCCAGTAGCTGGTGTGATATCTTTCTGTTAAGGAAACTGGTTCAATACGTCTTGTATAGGAGAGGGAGAGGCAAGGGAAGGAGGCAAGGCAAGTCTAGGCAAGGGAAAACATTTTAGGAGTGACTCTAGTCCTCACTAAGAATCTTTCTAACTTTTAATCTTTAATTTGGCTTTAAAAAGACTGTGTAATCAATTCATATCTGAGTTTTAAGCCATGTAGAAAATGATCAACGATATTGATTCTAAAAGAAAATGCGTGTAATTCAGTTGCATAAGGTTGAGACAGAAAAATCCAAATGTCAAGCTGGGTCAAAGAAGGATCAAGAAGATTCGAAGCTGTGGGATTTTGTCTTCAAAGCTACAATCTCTTAGGCAGACAATTAAATGAATGGCTGAAAGTGATGGTTTGGGATGGTTTTGGAGGCTTCCAAAGAAATACCATTAGTAGCTGGCAAACTGTAAAGCCACCATTAAAAATAACCTTAAACTTGATAAGATTTTCATAGAAGATCTATCCTTTAAAAAGTGTTTAAAGAGCTACAGAGCTGGCCAGGAAAATTGTCTATTTCTTCTTGTCTGCTTCGCTGGACATTTATAGGGTAACAGCACACACTGCCTCAGTGAAAGTTAAAGAATGATGTCCATAGGGCAAACAGTTGCCGAGTTATCTATAAACTCATTTCTTCCAAACCTTTAGGGAGACAAAATCCTTTTGATTTTATTGAATGTACTTTTCTGTCTAATCTCCTGCCAGCCTCTCCTTAGCATTACCAGTGGCTGCAGAATTGACCCTGGACATGAGTTGAGCTCTTCCTTTGGAGTGAGTCACAACTTCAGGAAACAAGATGTAATGGCACTTCCGACGCCTGTTAGAATGAAGTGGACATCAGTGCACTGTACCAGAGCATCCTCAAGCCACATGAGATTCAAACATAACTATTGCCAATCATAATTTAACTTCTTACCCTAGAAATGCATACTATTTCTATCTCATCATCATTGAACTCTTGATAACCAGTTAGAGCCTCAGATAAAGGTATTTTTGCCTTTAAAGAGTAGTACTTAGGCTCTCATTCAGCAAGGCATCTAAGTTTATTCTTAGCTTTAATTTCAGACTATTCTGCAAGGAACATCACTACAGCTTAACAGCTATGGTGTAATTAAGAAACACATTGGGGACAAGATTCAGACTGCCAGTTTCACTTAGGAGAACTACAGGCTTGTTAGTCAGAGGGAAAAATTACAAATATTGAAGGAGAAGTTCCTTCTGCCAAGCTTTAATTGACTAAGCATACCTAGACTCCATGTGTAGTCCATGGCAAGAAGCAAACACCTCTGGAGAGGAATTCCTGTCACTTACCTTAGATACCCATCTGGGATGAAATAATCAGGCGTTCCAAAATCACACTGCCTTTTCTTTAGTGACACAGAAATGTACATACCTAATGAAAACAAATTGTTATGATCCCTCTCTGCTCTTCTGGTTTCTTTCCTCCAGAACTTGTGCATTGATTTGAAGAGACATTCTGCTACAAACCAGAGCCTTTTGACCTTTCTCTCTGCTCCTGCACATGACGCCTTCCAGACCATGGTGCTTTGCTGGTTGGTGGGGAGATGACACATACTCAGTCAGCCTTTCACCTGTGCTTCCCCAACAGCTCCTGAGAAACTCTTTCTTCTATAACCTGCACGTCCTTTAATTGTGTGACCTTCTGATCAGACACGGCTGATCTCTATTATTTATCTGTCTCCCCATTCTGTACTAGGTAGGAAAAATAGGTTTGTTCTAGACAGAATCCACCTTTTTGCCCCAGTGGGCTGCATTTGAATGCCCGGTCAGCAGAAGATGACGAGTTCCTATCATTAGCATGTGTCAGGTGCAAGATCCTCTCCCAGCCCTTCCTCAACTTCTTCCCCAATAAGGAAGGAAAAAATACCACATAATTTCTTCATGTTCCATATTCAAAATGGATTTATATGGAGAATCCCCAGTGTCAAAAATGTTAAACCCTCAATAGGCAGAATTCCCAGTCAAGTGCACCCAGCAGCGCATGGCGCTCTGAGGCTTCATAGCATCAGTTAAACTCAGGCTTCTCCAAATAGCTCCTTATGTACCTCTTCTTCACCCTTGGGCACCAAAGTGAATGGCCAAGATACTTGTTTAAACACTTTCCTGGATGTTACAAGGAAAACCAAGCTGTGGATTTAGCCATTTCAAAAAAACCTTATTAAAGGATTCAGTAATATTTAAATCAAGCTGCAGGATATTACAGACAGCTTTGCTTTCCACCTTCTCAACAGGACCTAGAGGTTCAGCCCTACTAATTTCAGATGCCTGCCAAGCTATATGGTAAAATAAGACCTTTAGTTGGACTAATTCATAACATGATGTAAATTATCTTTTTGTACACCATGCTAGCATTTATTAATTAATAGATACATGCTAGAATCTTCCCCAGTAAGTATTGTTTGGAAACTTATTAGCAGGTAAGAAGTCATGCAACTCTCCTTTAAATTGCTCTTTCCCTTCCTCACCCTGTGCCACAACCACACAAGAAGCATGAAGTTTAATAGTTCCTGAACGCTGCCCGTTTTTCCAGTGCATCACAGTTGCGGAGACACCTGCTCTGGATGACTCCGTGTCCATCCACTGTGGACAGGGCTCAATAGGGCTCTGTGTTTCTCACAAATCACTGCTGGTTGAAAATCAGGTGTGGTCAAAAGCATGTTGGGGTACCAGGACAAGTTTGCAGACGGGTTTATACTAGCTATAGCCTCTGTGGCTTTTTTTATTCTTTTCAAAGATATGGATTTGCGCTTTTTATTGTCCATTTTTGAAGCCTGTAACATTTTTAAGAGTTCATTGTTGCATTAAGAACCCCGTTTTGTAAGTCATGTAGATATACAGAAGCAGTGGTGAAAGGGTAATAGTAAAATGGAAAAAAAAAAAACCCAAGAGGTTTAAAGAAAAGTAATTAGTGCTGGACTGTGTCACGTGACTTTCTAAAAGATCCCAGATGTAACCACCAAAGCAGAGCTGAGTGTGTAAGACAGAAAGGTGCTGGTGCACCTTGAACTACTGAAGAGACCAATCACACGAATTTCTCCCTTGGAGTCACAAGCTGGCCTTAGTCTGCAGGTATTCCCATGAGATATGTCAGGCTGCCTGGACTTAGCGGCCTCCAGCACAAGGAGATTTGGGTTTACCCGTAAACGTAAGACCAATAATGGTGCTCAAGCTCCTATTCCCATCTATCAGGTGTATCACGTTTGCAAAGAGGACACTGTGGGCACAAACTGTGTGTACTTGGATTTATGCAATCTTCAGCGAGCTAAAGATACACGTCTTTGCGTGGCCCTGCCCCTCTGGTCTTCTTCCTATGCTTCTACAGCAACACCTTGTAAGAGAAAAGAGGAGTGGGTTCCCTCGTTAAGCCTCTCACCTTGTGCAGCTACAAGCAGCGTTCCCCACGGGCACTGGGTGATCCCAGCCTGTCGTTGCCACCATCTACACCATGCCGATGCCTTTTTCTAGCAGGCTGGCTCCCTGCCAAAGGAGCAGAACTGCCTGCTGTGCCGGGTATTGACACTCTAGTAGCAGCGTACGCAAGCAAAAAGCGTCCTCCTCTCTTCCTGTTTTGATATCCCGTCACCCGTGCGCGGGGGCAGACAGTCGTGCAAACTTTACGTTGCGATTAGTAACAGCCGTAGCATCCACAGCAGCAGGCAGTTTCCAGGTGGTATTCCCGTGTAAGGCATGTCTGTCCTTCCAGGAGCTTGTCTGCCACACACCTGTGGCTGAAATGCTTGGGAGAAACAAGGCAGTAGCTTTTGTTCAAAACCGAATCCCCTCAGCAGTAATTATCTTATTTTGCTGAAAACCAAAGCCAACACATTCAGTGTCTTAGTCCATTTGCTGTTGCTTCAGCTTCATCATCCTATCGTCTCCAATGATGCTTGGCTTAACTGCCTGGATCTAGGTGAATCTGGTCCACACTGATGTCAGTTATCTCTGTGAGAAAAGATTCAATATAAAATCTCTGCCTTTGGCTTTCCTCAGCACTTGCCCTTTCACTTACAAAGTCTGTTTATGGTGCAAACGATTTACAGAAGTCTGACAGCAGTTCAGCAAGGTGAAAAGCAAAAGGCAGAAGAACTCCACGTTTTTGTCATGTCACAAACATGATAGAACAACAAAAACAATTCCATTTTCTGCTTTCTCCTTTCAGTAGTGATAAAGTCAGATCTCTGAGGAGGTATTACTGTGAAACTAACACTGAAATACGTGCCTGTGAGGCTTTTTTTTCCATTGTTTTCCCTTTAAAATTAAGTTTAAAAATACATTGGGGATTCAGTAATATCTATAATTCTGTCTCTAGGTTTCTGCCTCTCTGAGATTTGCTTCTTTGTGTCTTTTAGTCCAAATCCATTTCTGGTGTAAGCAGGTGCAGCTCTCCTGTCTTCCATGAAGATGCACTTACACAGCCAGACGCACCAAGCCAGATATTTTGGGAATGCATCCCCTGCAATTACCTTACCTCCTTCCTCCTACACCTGCAGCTCAGTGCCAGGGTCTCTTCTCCCCAGCTCCCTGCAGTGATCCTCTTTGCTGGTGCAAGGAGCAGACCAGAAGGTGAGCCACGACAGCGTGCCCCAGCACTCGGGTCCCTCACCTCCCACGTGGTTCGTGTTGACCAGTACTGGCATGTGCCTGACATGATGGTGTCCCACATGGAGTGAAGAAGGCATCTCAGCAGTCCCAAATAAGATTTGTGCAAGTCCAGTGATGCCTGCTTGTCAAGCAGAACCACCTGAAGAGAAAGTGATATCAAGCCCAGTCAATATATTGTGATGCCTGCAGCAGGAGGAGATACTACCTAGTTATTACCCAGATTACTATTTTTACCGTTTTTCTTTCTTTTTCACCCCGGAAACCTCAGTACTAATGCTGTCCAGAATATGCCACATGAAGGGGAAGGGGGAGGAGAAGGGGAAGGAAGAAGATTGTTCTCTGGCTGACAGGAAGAAGCAGGTCCAAGCGGGTCTTTTGGAACGCTTTGACCCAAAATGATCTCTTATAAACCTGTGTGCCCGATTCCAGCTAAGGGACACAAATGCATCTCCAGATACCACTGGATACCCCATGAAACAGTGCTGCAACCAATAAAGTCTGTTTCATATGGCTGGCTGGTAGCCGAGATGCCACTCTGTCAATCACCAGAGTCTACTAAGGTCCTCCATATGGAAAAAACAAACAAACAAACAAACAAACAAAAAACAAACAACCAAAAAAAAAACAACCAAAAAAAAAAAGCAAACCAAGGTCTGTTTTTGCAGGAATTGTGTGCAACAGCAGAATTTACTGAAAAAGAAGATGGTACCAGAGAAAAATGCATTTCCAACCATGTCTTCGATGCTAAGCCCTCTTCTTCCACAGGAAAGTATAAAGCAGATTTTAAAAGATGTCAAGAGAAAGATCATTTTTTTTTAAGTTGATTTCCATTTGCAGAGGCATACACTGACTTTCTGTTGGGCTGGTTAATGATCCTAAATTGTTCTGAGGCAAGATTAATGTCTATAATCTCTTGGCCCAAATGTTATTGTGGGCTATTGATCATAAGCCAAATGAGGACAGCTTCACACAGCTCCTTAGACTGAGGATGGTCTTTTGACTTCAGTAGATATGGTACACTTCAGTGGGCTCAGGATACTAGAAACTGCCCTAGAAAATGTCTGTTACAACATGCATCTCTGAAGTCATTCGGAGTAAAAGGAAATAATGACACAAGTGTGAAAGGGCAGATTAATTGATCAAATTACTCTGCTTCCTCTCTCTGCTACAGGTTTCCTGGAGGATTTGGGCAAAACCCTTCAGCAGCACTTAGTGTTCCCCCCTCCAAAATGAGAGAAGTAGTGCTTGCCATCTGCAGAGATGGGTTTTAAGAGAGGTAAGTGAGGGAATTTCACAAAATGTGCTGAAATCCTCAGGTGACAGGAATAGAAAAGTATTATCAGCTGCAGTCACCTTCTTATTTATTCTGCTCAAAGAACGAGAACGATCACACTTTCAAAGGGATTTCGATTCGTCTTTCTCTTTGGACAGACCCTGTTAAGCGGCAAATCTCATTCGTGTGCCTTTCCCCACTTGGATTCTGTGTTTCTCCTCAATGGAAGTAAAAGTCTTGCGAATTTATTTGCGTTTCATAACTGCAGCTCCCAACTTCTGCAGCAGCCACATGCCAGCACGGGGGTGAGGAGGGGAAGCGCGGGCGGGGGATCGCTGCTCCGTGCCCCCTGCACCCGGTAGAGAGAAAGGATTTGCTTTTCTCCCTTTTCCTCCTGTGGGAGGAATCCCGGGGGCGGGCTGGGAAAGGAATCCTGGTCACTGCTGGAACGGAGAGGGGGATGATGCTCATTCATTCACCACCCTCTAGGCAGGGTTAGCGCTCGCCTATTACTTAACCCGTTGAGCCACGCACTCTTTCTCTGATGACCCAGCCATACTGTTTGCTCCCTGGTCCTGGTGTCAATGGGAAGCAATGTGACACCAAATCTGCAACCGGGATGCTCTCCTCTACACCAGGCATCCCACCTCCCCCGCTACCCCTTGCGTCCTTGCAATGCCCTGCAGGTTGGCCCTATATGGCCAGGAAATACTCATTATAATTCAGGTGGAATTATAGCACCCTGCATAAGATGGGCCTCAAGGCATTCAGCATAACTCTCAATGTAATTCTAGTATGAACCTGGCTGACCCATCAGTGATACCTAGCAGTGCTCCTGGCTTAGGGCTCTGCAAAGTCCGTGGCAGTTTCTGAATCTTCTTTTCTTGAGAAAATAAAGCTTGCATGCTCATGCTGGTTTTGCACATATTGGTGTATATGTGTGTGCATTCATGTGTGAAAGAGAGAGACACAATTCCCTCTCTATCCCACCTTCCTTCCGAAGGTGCTCATTAGCACTTTCAGCTCAACCCAACAGAAACACACAATGTTCAAAGCCATCCTGATTCCTGCATGTTTCATGAAGAGGGGCAAATGATAGAAGAGACAGGTTTTTCTGGTGCCCTGGCTGAGAAGGTGGCTACAGGCTGCACATACCCACCAAGAAATCACAGAATCACAGAATGATATGGGGTTGGAAGGGACCTCTGGAGATCATCTAGTCCAACCCCCCTGCCAAAGCAGGTCCACCTAGAACAGGTTGCACAGGAACATGTCCAGGCAGGTTTTGAATGTCTCCGGAGAAGGAGACCACCACCTCTCTGGGCAGCCTCTTCCAGGGCTCTGCTACCCTCAAAGTAAAGTTCCTCCTCATGTTTAGATGGAACTTCTTATGTTCAAGTTTGTGCCCATTTCCCCTTGTCCTGTCACTGGGCACCAGTGAAAAAAGACTGGCCCCATCCTCTTGACACCAACCCTTTAAGTATTTATAGGCATTAATCACATCGCCCCTTAGTCTTCTCTTCTCCAGACTAAAAAGAACCAAGTTCCTCCTGAAAAGGCAAAATACCCCAACTCCCATGCACACGCTGCTCATTGCTTGAACCGTACTAAACACCAGAGGATCTAGCCAGAAGACACAGTGCAATAGAAAATCAATTCTTTCATAAATCTCAGTGCTATCAGAGACACTTTTTAGCTTTGCTTGAAGCAAGTACCTTCTCTGAAAATCTTTTCTGAAAAAAAAAGTCATAAACCTGATTGTTTTGAGGGTGACTGTGTCTTGCTACATCTGTTTCAGGACAGACTGGAGCAGTGGTACCACTCTTTTCTGGTTCTATTTATATTGTTGTGACATGAATTGATGTTTATTGGCAAGACATCAGCTTTCTCCCTATCTTGCTACTTTTCCTTGAATCAAAACTCCAACCAATCATTTTGCTTTAAATAAAATGCAATCACAGGTTAGTGGAATTGATTTGTGGATAAGATTGCTAGACTGGGGGAAAAGGTGTGGAGATATTTTCCTATGATTCATTTACTTGGGCAAAAATAAATAAAATAAAAAAAACAGCTGAAAAAAATCTAAGGTCCAGTGTAGTTTCTACAGCAACTCTAAACTGGATAGATAGACACAAGTAATAAGGCATTATATAGATGCCAAAGTGAGTAAGTTATGTGAGTAACTTATAGAAGACTAGAGCACCGAGGGATGCATGCAGAAGAGCAGAATCATGACCTCTCCAGGTGTTTTAATACTAACAACATCCTGCTTCTCCTCTGGGCTTTTTCTGTTTTGCACCAGAAAATCCAGCAACAACTTTTTGTATCTGATATTAACAGATGCTGTCTTCCTGTACCAGTGGTGGCATTTAGAGGTTGCAACACAAAAAGGTGTTGGTGAAGGAAATGTTTTGGTTAGTTGATGCCGGTGCATTGTCCTCTTCCACTGAGAGCCCTTAGTTTCAGCTTCACAGTATTCTTTAACTCAGAATCAGTATCTTATCTTTTTAACCGCTTATACCAGTATGAGATCTCATCTGTGCTGCCATTTATATTGTCATCAATATCAGTCCGCTTGACCCACTGTGTTTATTATGACTCCTGTCCCTTATGGCTTTGAGACATAAGTATTTCTACTAACATCTCGAAATCTTTGTAGGATTCTTGATATTTTCACAGATTTCCTGACATCAAAGTCACAAGCAGGATCTTCAGGATCGCGTATGCATTTTGGGATGCATAGCTGAAAAGCAATGTCCAAGAGCACAGTAAGAATAATACATTGTTCTGTCTAACAACAATCAGATTATTGACCGAATTCAGCTTCAGCAGGAAGTACAAATTGTCAGGAACTCAACTGAATTTGGTGGAATAACTGGAATGGATGCCATTACAACAAACATGAAATCTGGTCCCATGTCCTTCTGTATTCTACCATGTTTAAACTTAAATTCAAGACTAATAGTGGTGTAACTAAAGACTTTGGTTAAGAGATTTTTGAACTCCTCCATTCTACTGACAAATTGCTAAATTGGATTTATGCACCAATCTTGAAATGGATAATTCCATTTAATGTTTATTTGTCAAGAAAAGTACTGATTAATATGTCTTCTAGATCAGAAAGGATTTTGATATATTTTCCTTTGGCAGTCTTAGTGGGAGAAGCTCAGGTACATGTCAAAATGCATCTTTTGTTTCCTTCCACACCTGCTAATAGTTGATAAGGCCTGTTGTAAGGTACAACCTCCTAACTAGCGTAAGGTCTTTTAGTATGTTTTCCTCTCTGTATTCTGGTTTGCTGTTTCACCTGATCATGTAAAATTTACAGGGTGATACGCTACCGTGGACAGCAAAATGGCCAGGGATGCCCATCTGGCTTAGGGGGCCACAGCAGCTGGGGGACAGTGTTGAAGTAGCATCCATTGCCCCAACAACAGCTCTGACCTGTAGGATGGACACTGGCTGCCTTTGCTGCCCAGGGGAGCTGGTGGGCTGGGAAGTCAAGTCAATGGGAACATTGTCTTTGATGTTAGTGATTCAGCATTTTGTTGTCATGGGATACTTGTATTTCTGTGTTTCCTAAATTAAATTAGGGAAAATAAATCAAAACCAAATTTTGGTTTTGTTATATAAAATAAAATAAGATATCGATACACTCAAACTCTTTGACAGTGTCACTTTAAGAAAGCAAAAGCCTAGCCAGCCTGCAAGTCCTGTTAAGTTGTTTCAAGTTGATCAAGAGCTCTTCTCGTTACGCAGCAAAACTCCTTTTTGAAACTTCTGCAGAAATTTTTGCTGCCTTTTCTGTTGACTTTTAATTATTTCTATAACACAGCTCTCTTCTCTGACCATCTCTTAGCTGATTATTTTGACTTGTTTTAGTCACATTCACCCTACAGTCTGATACTGCAACAATCTAGGCAGACACAAAATTTGATGTGCTGGAGTTGCTCCGCTGACATTCTCAGAGCTAATGGGAGTAAATTAAGTTCATGCAGAAGCTTTATATGATCCAGATCTAAAATACCCGCAAGTGAAATCAATGTGTGTGTGAGTGTTTGATCTTTTTATTTCAACATGAGTAATCCTACGGCTTGTTTGTGATTATGTTTTAGCTGTTTTGAATTGTGCTGCTATTGTTCAGTTATCATAAATAAGTTGCCATTGTCTCCTAAGCATCTTGAATTATCACCTTCTCTTTCACCTCCCATCCCTAAGACCTTGGAAAAGGATTGTGGGGGGAGATGAAGGGAAAGATGATCGTGTGTCTGACCATCTCATCACACAAAATTTCCCTAAAGTCCGGTTTGATTTCCATAATACTGAGGCTGCATTGTTTTGAATTTTTAATTATTTATTACAGTCATCAGAATATGGCAATGTGACTGACCTATTGCTTTTTAATTATTTTGGTTGCTTTTGATACTATTAACCATGACATTTTGCTGATCTGGCTACATTCTTCTTTTAGTTTTGGCCCTGAGATCATTCAATGTCTGTGTCCATCTCTGTCAACGGAATGTCAGCTTCTTCTTAAAAGATCACTTTTGTCTGACAGTATCTGTTGCGAAAGATGATTTAGTCCTCACCTCCAACTTGTGGATGAGAATTTGGGCTAGATTTTTGTCTTTCTCCTGACATAGTGTATATTTCTGGCTCCAATAAAACAGTAGTATCCTAAGGTGTTTTTTTTTTAATCATGCTTCCACTTGAAAAGGAACACATAATAATTTCAGTAAAGGAATTTCAGCAAGACAAGCTTGTATTAGTAGCCTATTACAAAAGCTCATTATCTTTCCTTTATTTACTGATTGGAGGGGAAGATTTTCAAAAGGAGACAGGTTCCCCAGTTACTCCTGGAAACCCCTGAGAGGTGGCCTGAGTGCCACCACTCTCTGGCATCTGTTGTTATTCAACGTGTGGGTTGCGCTCTTGTTCTGCCTGGGTCCAAGATTGTTATTAGGCTTTTCTACAAATACCTGTAAAATTCAGTGTCTTTTACACAGAACTTTATCAACCAAGTGGAAAAAGACAAGAGCTGGAAGAAACCGGGCTGTGCTGGTGGGGTAGAACAAGCTGTTAAAAATCACTCCCATTCCTATAGCCAACCACTGCAAAATGAAAGCCAGAACATGATGCTTCCCTCTGGGACTGTATGGCTGAGACTGAGCTCATGAGGCGTCTCCTCCTCTCTGGTTCATGCAGAACCACCACCTGGTTGCAAAACCTGGATCATGTTTCAATTAGCTGTTGCTGAGTTCATTTAAAACTTGTCCTTTCAGTTTGCATGGCCTTGCAATGTTAGAAAAGAATGTCTGAAAGAAAAGATTTGAAAGAGAAAAAGGAGAGGGCCTTATGGATCAATATAATGACCTCCTGAAAACATGGATCCCCACAAAGCCTTTGGTGTGGGACTTCTCTAACCAAAAAGCAATGCTGCTCCTAAAGTAGCAGTAGATAAGAGGAATTGTGCCCTAAGAGTGCATGTTTTTCTGCCAAGAGAAGCAGGCAATGAAAACTAGCTCAGAGGAAAATGCATACCTTGCAGACATCGAAGGGGGAGATGATACTGCGACGCCTGCTCTTGATGCACGTTTCCAAAAAGAAATAACTGGGGAAGCAAACAGTTCTTGGGGGAAGGATACATCCCCTGATTGTCTTTTTCTGTTTCCAGGCAGGAGCCCTTTTGCTGCCAATATGGTCAAATTCACCCTGGAACAGTGAGGTTGACGCCGTGCTATGGATATACCCGCTCTGCACTGTCCTGCTCCACTGGGCTCTAAACTTGCCTGGTAGAGTAAATATGAATTCAGCCTTTGCTCATGTTCTGCAAACTGTTGACTAGTATCTCTTAAAATATTTTTAAAGTAATGCTCAAAATGCTGGGGTTAATCTGGTGGAAACTTCTGATCAATTCCTTTTTTGAAGGGCACCCATTGAGCCCTAAAAAATACTCTTTTTAAAGCCAAACACCTGAACAATTAATTGTCCAGAGCTCCCCCAACTTCTCCCTTCCCCATCAGACACTGCCTGAAACCTGACTGAACCATGTACTCGCATCATGTAAAAACACTGTCAGGACATAAGAAAACTTCTCAGCCATAAAATGCTGCTGAACTGTTTAATGCATTGACTATATTAGTGACTGTGTCATGTATAAATCCTGATTCCTCTAAGACAATTGGTGTCTCAAGCTGATTTTCTGTGGATTTTCTGACAGTGGGGAGAACACTGAATGTAGATTTTGAATTTTCCTTCTCCTAAATGTTCTTCCATGTCTTATTATCATTACATTTCAGAAGACCAAATTATTTTTCTCCTCTTTGTGGTAAGTATGAATACTATTTCAAGGTGCATTTTTGCAGGGGAAGAAAGGGAAAAATTTCAATTCAGCCCTATCATCACTGCCAGCTCCATGTGTCTGCTGTTCTGCTGGAGAAAGCACATTAAAATGAACCCTCAAACTCAACAACTGTGGAAGGAAAGCAAGGCACGAATGATGTCTAACATAGTAGAGCAATGATATCATTATTTAATGGGGAAGAATTAGTGAAGTTATGGATGTATCATTATGAAGTGTGTGTTTTGAGCCATTTCCCATTCCTATATGGTGATTGCTGATAAAACATCAGCATCAGTGATTACTGCAATCTTTACTTGCAACACCATCTCCACACTACAGAATACCATTATTGTTCAATGTGAATTAAAAGTTGATGAGCAGTCACGTGTAGAAAACAGGAATGCATTATATCCCACTCAGCCAAAAAGCACAAAATACCAAATTTTGCCTTATAAAGGATGCATGTTCCTAATCTAACTGGATGAAGACTTAAGCTGCTCCAAATGAAAAGCTATCACAGATTTCATCACTACATAACGAACTCCAACCTGTTGCATTGGTTTTACCCCCAGTCCCTGCATAGAATCATACGGACCTCAGTACATGGATGGATGATGGCACATAGTTCCAAGCATTTATTTTGTCTTTTATCCTTCTGTCTAATATAAAAATATACTGGATATGTCAATCTTTCACAAAGGAATTGGTTCCATTTTTTTTTGGCTTGCTTTGTTTATAGTAAAAACGCCTGCTCTAAAGCAAGGAAATGCCTATGGAAACTATAACCTACGGAACACAATTTCCTGACAACCCAGTATTGTACAACACTTACGAGATACCCATACACCCGAAAAAGAAAGAAAAAGGAGGAGAGGAAAACAAGAGACAGTACTGTTAATGAAAACACCAAGGCAGCAAAGCACAAAGGGAAGAAACAGTAAGAAACTGCTCTGTGCAGTGCTATCATTACCGGCTCTAAAGCAGTTTGCCCATTTGAGGCTCACAAAAAATTTGTAGCACTTGACCCACATAGTTCCTTCCACAAATCTGTGTGAACTTACCTGGCATTTTTCTGAATCAGTTTTAAAGGAGTGGTATTTATAAATCTTATTACAACTACTTCCAGAAGGTTAGGGCAGCACACAAATTCTTGGATTGTTAGTGACGAGTCCTTCTTATCACTGAGATTTCCAAACTATGAAAAGATACAACTGAATGCTAAAAGCATGCTATAGTCTTGCCAGATTTGTATAATCACTCTCCTCCTGTTGGACCGTTCTTCTCTAATGTTGCTTTCTGCAGTAGTTCTTTTTTGATTGTGAATACACACACACGGATTCCCTTGGAAACAATTAAATGTGAATATGTTCACAACAGCCAAAAGTTAGCTATTAATATTAATACAGAAGAAGAAAGAAAAAGCTGTTGAAGATGCTATTGCTAGGCTCCTTGCAGGTCTTTTGGTTTACAAGGAATTCATAGAAGATGCAAATTCACAGCTATTCCAGATCTGTTTGAAACACAAAGGTTTTATTAAATTCCAGAAGGAAAAAAAAAAAAAAACAGTTCAAATCAAGCCCATGGGAATTTTTCCATTGGCTGCGCTGTGCCAGGACTTCAAATGGGTATTTAACCTGGCGAAGAAATGAGTAGAGACGATTGCAGGATTTCCTCCGTTTGAATGTTCTCATTAGATGAGGCCTCGGTGACCTCTGGGTTGATGGGTTGTTCCAATGTTTAATTGCTTTGACCTTCGGGGAGTTTCTTTTCATGTCCAACATAACCTTAGGTTTTTTTAGTTTAATGTGACAAATTACTTCATAAAAACAGCCCTGGATATTTTCATTAATTCTGGACAAATTGTGTTACACATAAAAGATGTCTTTTTCACAGATGCTGTCACCATGCCAAATAGTCTCGTAATTGTTCCTTTTTAACTACTTCGATATATGTCGATACATATTTAGAGTAATTGGTGTGCTTTATAGGAGTATATAAATGATGGTGTAATTCTAAGAAGGGTAAGAACACAAAAATACACAATTTTGTCCCCCTACTCAGTAAAGTAAGCCTTCCCAAGGGCCACGTTTCCTGAGAATGAACCACTTCTCTGAGAAGGGAGCACCGTCCCTCGGCATTGCCGCTGTGACGCTGACAGCCATGGTGGTGATGCAGAAAGGGTCCTGGCTGGCTCAGAACCAGCCCTGCCCAACTGGGAGCTGTGTCTTCCACATCTCTGAGAGCCTGCAGAGAGGTCCAGCTGCTCCATAGCTTTCCACACGAGTCGGGTATCAACTTCCCTTGGCACCCCAGCCCAAAGCATGCCAAGAAAAGCGTTTCAGAGTTCAAAGTGCACAAAATTGTGGATGGCTTTCCCCATTTTCCCTTCTAAACAAAGAGCATGGAGCGGCATTTGAAGTAGCCGGGCACCATGCAGCGTGCCTCCATCGCCCCTGCCAGGCGGACACCCTTGCGAAGGGAGAAGGACCTGCTCCCTCGCGGTAAACCCAATATAGCCAAATTTCCGCCTGTTGCAGAATAGCCTCTTCGTTGACACAAAGTGCGCTTATGCCAGCCTGCACGTATGGAAATGAGACAGTTAGCTGCGGGGTTTACACATGCGGATCCCCATTTGCAAATGTCACCTGTGAAAGACAGAGGCCACTCCAGAAAGTACAAAGCTCGGGATTGTTTAGGCAGAATGGAAAATGACACCCCGGCATTTACAATGGGATTTTTATTATCGATGTCACAGATATGATACTTGCTACTGACATGCTTGAATTAGAAGAGACAAAGTAAACTGTTAGAAAGAAGAGGCCATTGAGCTAAATACAAGTGTAACCCGCGTGCTTATATTGCAGCATTCGATTTCCTCTTAAAGTCTCAGGAGAAGGGGTGAGACAGCAAAGGGGAGACCTGTGTTTCAGCTGAAATCTCTTGTGTCTACACGGGAGGGTAGGGCCTCTCCAAAAAGCAGACAAAGAGCTGCAAGCAGGCAGATACGAGAGCTTTCGTTACGGGAGAGGAGCTTTGCAATTCCCGCCCGCTTCCATCCCAACGCAGAGCTCTGTGAAGCTGCAAGTGGGGAAAAAGTCAAAAAATACAGGAGTTGGAAACATCCCTGAGGACTGAGCAGCTGACGACATGTAAAGGACAAAAGCTAGGTTTGCTCTGTCCTAGGCGTACCACTGCTGATACAGGTTTTGGATGTCCAGATTCATAAGAAGCCAAGGAAATGGTCATCCCACGCCTCAGAGCCTGAAACTGGCCATCAGAACCCATAGGCTTGTTTTCCTTGGAGAGGTTTGGTTGGGAGCTGGACTGAGAAACTGGGCAATCCAGGTGGTACTCACATGCCCGTTCGCTTTTAGGATGTGTTGGAAAGACAAAGTAACTGGTGCTGTATGGTGAAAATGGGAGAATGGGGAAGTTTCTGAACATGTCGGCCAAAGAGAAGAAGTGTCATGGGTCACCTTAAGCTTTGTAGCAACTGCACATAATAGCAGCAATGTTGGGGGTGAGTAGGTTTCATCTCTACAGGTTCTTTTTTCTTTTAAGGAAATAACAGTATTTTAAAAGCATGTCTAGTATCGATTGCAGAGGACTGTGTTTGTGTTAAGTGCTTCATTCCCCAAGAAGTTTGGCCCCTGAGGGCTTTTAGGATCATAGCTCAAAGGATTACATCTATGACAGACAGACACAGATAGATTATAAAATGTCTTGGAAGGCCAAAAATCTGGTCCCTCCTTCTGCAAAGCTGTGTACAAATGAAAGAGCGCAGCTGAGTTATCCGTACTAAAACCTCAGTGTCTCCATGCCACTCAAAGAGCTTCTCTAAACCCTGTGCTGCCAGGAATAAGAAAGAAGAGCGAAATAGCCCACTGTGTGATTCAAATATTCCTAAATGGTCACTGAAACACCCTCCTCTTGGCCACAAGACCGCATTCTTCAACTCTGTTTGCTGCAGTATAAAACACATGAGGTCATTTTTATCACAAGTCTTTATGAATAGAGACTGGAATTTTCTACAAGGTCTTCTTTTCTTATCCCCCATTTCTCCCCCCTTTTAAAACAACGCCCAGCCCGCCAGTACAAGAGGGTTCACTGTCTGGGAGTTTCCTGCCCATGATACCTATAGCCTTAGAGGGGACCTGGTGGCCCCGCCGGGTCCGCAGAGCAATTTGCCAGCTTACCTGGAAGCAACCTGATCTCCTCCTCCTGCCACCCTGCCTGGTGTCATCTAGCGGCAGCGGGAGGTTTAGAAATGTCGGGAATAGCAGATGCCATTTTCCTCTAAAAGCCAAAGTTTTATGTTAAGGAGGAGAAGTGAATGATACTTTGCGGGTATTTATAGCAATTAGATGCTGCCTGTAAGAACTTGAGCTCCTCGGGAGGAGCGGTGACCGAAAGGCATGCAGACAGCTACTGGATGAAGCGGTGTTCACCTGATGAAATCTGTACTCTCAGCGTTTTTAAACAAAAAACAGCTCCTTTCAGGTGAGACCCTTAGCGCTCAGTCCAGAAGGAGCACAAAGCAGGACTCTGATCCAGGCATCTTCCAATGCTTGGTATCCAAAACCTGGAGCTACCATTTTCTATTGTTTTGAGCCTGGATTTGGGAATTTCATCACTTCTCTAAGTAGAAAAGCAACAAATCTGTCCCCGATCAACTACTTCTGCTGGATTATGCACTATATGCTAAACACAGTATAAATGAGCAGTCCATATACAGGAATTACTGGCCAGCCTATTAACACTGACTAGTCACACCGAGTAGAGACTTCTGCGTCCAACCACTTCTCACACTTCAGCAAGGAAGAAGGGTGAGTCTTTTGGGTCACCAGGGGCACTCTGGCGAGTCATCTCAGTCAATAGTACACCACAAAACCTATTCCTTGGAATCAATGACATTTCCACTAAAATGTTATGAGTGAAAAAATACCTTAGATTGCAAATTCTTTGAGCTAACTCTACATTTTTAAGTAAATAAAACAATTCTTAATTATTTAAACTATGTATTTTAACTAAAATTTAGATTTTACTGACAATATCTCATTGGAACACACTAGTCTGAAATAAATATAGACTCTTGCAGTAAACAGAAGCTCGAGGCCCAGTCCTGAAATCCTTTCTGACAGAAGGTTAGGGCTACTTTTCAGAATGCAAATAGCACTTTCTATTCTGTTTCGTTCTTTCAGTAACTCCCTGAATTGAAGTCCTGCTGGAGCAGGAAGGAAGCCTTACCTAGAGAGCATGCCCCAGCTGGGATATATTTTGCAAGTTTTGCATACCATTATGAGGACCTAAATTGAGCCCTCCTGCAGCAGTGCAGAATAGGGAACTCCAACGTAGGAAAAAAAAAAGAAAAAAAAACACATTTAGATTCACCCAGATTTATATCCTTTGATCAAAAGCTGCCCCTTGTGCTTATGAGAATCTCATGTAAATATCTGCAAAGTTACTCCTTTATCTGCTTTCATATTCCTCTGCAGAACAGCCTTTGCCAGGTTATCCACAAGAACTGTAGTTTCTTGGGCTGCTGAAATCATGGCTCATACTGCTGAATATTAGTATCTCATTATCCTTGTTCTCATTAGGGATGTATCTACCCCTTGTTTCAGGGCTGTGACCATATTTTATCCCTTATTTATGCAATACCTATAAAAATGGGGTCCTGCTGCATAACTGGTCTCCCATCTGCCATGATAATGAAAAATATTACTTTTATTACCACTAGGTTTTACTTAGCTACATCTTTCGAAGGACACTGCCAAGGTTGGGCCAAAGTTTAAATCTCACAGAAGCAGACTTTTACAAAACATATGTCTGAATAGAAACGTTGCCATTGATTTTTTTAATTGCAAGTGAAAACAGTCGTATTCGATGAAATAACCATTCCCCTGAACTTTCTGCCCTAAACCTGAAAACCTAAAAGTGAAAGTGACTCAAACGCAGGCGAATCTGACTTCATTGATTTCTATTGTTCACGGTGAGAAAACACAACCAGTAAACAAAGCAGAAAGAGTGACAAGTAAATTGGATTTTTAAAAATTCTTTCACTTTTAATAACGTTAAGGTGGGATTTGCAACACAGGTAAAGGCATTCGTTTGTTTGCAACGTAGGAGCTGTGAGGTGACAGTGTCCCTTTAAATACCTTCCCGTTGTAATTTATTTGCTCCAGGAATGAACGGCAGTTCATGAATTCCAGTTCACACTGGAAATACTCACTGCTTCCGAAGAAGTTAAATCTTCCACAAACGTCACATTGCTGTTCAGAGGGACCTTTTGCTTTCAGGTAACACCAAAGCAAGTCTCTTCCCCCACCCGTTTCTCCCTCTGCTGGTGATGGGATTCCCTAGGTACCCTCCTCGCATCCCAAAGCGATGCTTGGGCACACCCTGGATCTCCTGCCGAGGAAGGAAAATGAAGGTTCAGGTGGCTCAGGTGGGGCTGAGCGTGATGCCCTTCTTTCAGCATTGCAGGGTTTCCCATCTGAAGATGAAAGCCCAGAGGCTTTGGTGACACAGCCCCCACGGGCCACCTGGGTCACAGCAGCTGGTGGGAAAATAGACTTTCCTCCTTCTCCCAAGCCAAGGAAAACCCTGCCCGTCTGTCAGTCTTAGTGGTAATTTGGCCCACATTTTGCTCAGACTCAGCTTCTTTGGAAATCTGCTCGAGTTTCGTCAAAGAGGAGCCCAAACCAAAGCAGAGCGAGGACGTCAGGACCTGGCATCCGTGCCGTGATGAGGCACGTCAGCGATTTAAGCTGATCAAAACTGCCACTGTGGGATAGGAACTGCTGTACCAAACCGAAAGTCTAAATCCTCTACAAATTGTTTATATTGTTCAGGGCTTTTGTCATACTTTGCATATTATCGCATTAAATGATGTTTCTGTAAAAATGTGAGGCTTTTCAATGCCAGAATCGTTCATGTCATAAATGCCTGAATAAAGCAACAGCAAAAATCTGTAAACAGAGGAAAGCAACTGTCTTTGCTTCCATTCATCAGCATGTCTGGATAAAAATCACCTCTCCTGTTTAAAGTTTGCCCTCCATATTTTCAAGTGTAAAAATTCAAGAAAAAAAAAATGCTATGTAGCAGCTGGCCCATTTAAGGAGGTGATACATATTATTCAAATGATTACACAAATGGCTAAAGGTGATGCATTATTCCCTATTTTCATTTGTGCAGCATAGCTTCAGCATGGTGATGAACTATGTCAACCAGGAACCTTGGCTGCCTTCTATTGGAGAAAGCCCCTCAAAGATCTTTGATGTGACAATGAAACTGGGAAATATTACTGACTCACAGCCTTTAAGCAATCAAGAAGTGATCAAAGCAGTGACTCAAGAATTCAAGGGAAAAATTACATGCTCAGGGAAATGAGGAAAGCTTATTATCGACTGATATTCAATAGAACAGGCAACTGAAAGTCTAATTTTATGAAATATGCTTTTAATTGGTGTTCACCGGCTTATTGTATATTACTTATGTAAAAAGCAGCTTTTAATTCCAAAAAAAATGAATGGCTCAAAATTCCAGTCATGAAAGTGTGGGGTAGAAACACTTTCTCCCATTTCAGCTCTGTCCGACTCCTACATAAAACACAGAGCAGAAAGAAAGGCAGAGAGGTCTTCAGAGTTCACCTCTGTAATGTCACCCCATGAGCCTATGTTCTACTCAAGTCTAATCACCATATTTCCCAGTTTCCCACCATGGCTGTGCCATGGGTGCTCACCACCCCACCCTTTCCCCACCACCCAGGAGCCCAGGTGTGCAGGAGGCACTAGAGTCACTCACCCAACCTGAAGACCACCAACAAGGGGACACCCTATGGAGCTCCGTGGAGCTGTGGCCACTGGGACAAGGTCATACTGCAGCAAGAAGGTTTGCTTCACAGGCAGATTAGAGATGGTACAGGGGAAATTCCTTTCACTCAATAAGCATCAGCATATTTTTGCCTTTGTTGAAAATACCAGTTTATTTGCCTGGCAAATTGTTCCCTCAGACTAGCTACATATAATTTTCATGCACCTCAATGAGAAGACTAACAACTAACTGATTTTCTGGCTGTCCACTGATTGCTTGTCAGGCATCACTATATATAAAATACCTTGAATATGCCAATGATCAGGTAAAAATTGAAGCTACTTGTCTTGATGTTACATTCTATTCCCACTAGACTCTATTTTTCAAAAGATCTCAAATGCTGCGAAATGAGAATTGTACATTTTTAGTGAACGCTGAGAGGATGATCCATGCTGACAGGCACTCACTCGCTATCTGCCACAGGTAGCCCAGCATTAAGGTATAAAGCTTCAGGGCACTGAAAGGATTTGATCTAATCTTATATTATAAGAAGCATCCAGCATTGTACATTCTCTTTTCCTACACAGACACTTATGTACAGCCTAAGGGCCCAATCCTGCTCCTCTTGAAATCCGCTGGAGTTTCTGCCTTTCCTTCAGCAGCAGAGGGAGAGGGAGCAACTTTTGTAAGGGCATTAATGATGGCTGGTCTTTCAGTCTTTCCATCCAAGTCCTTCTTTCACGGGAGAAGGCAGACACAGCAGCGCTGGAAACGCTACCTGTGTAATTAGAGGGACCTGCCTCCCAGCTCTTTTCTGTCAGTCAACTTTGCTTCTGTTGCTCTTCCTTGCCGAAAATCTGGAGGTGGGTACATTGACTGGTGATCCAGATTAAGGAAAGGAGAGGGTCTTTCAGCAGAGACAGAGCTGTATGAACACCAAACGATTCGGGGTTCTTGTGTGAGTCATGAAAACAAACACATTGACTACACTAGAAGGACATCAACGCAGCATGTAAATGTTCTCAATAACTAAATATTTCTTGTAACCAGTTGATGAATTGCGCTTCTTGAAACAAAGCATGAATACAGAAGCCAATGATTAAGATTTAAGAATACCTTTCATTTTCTTTCCCATTTTGTTAACCAGTAAAATGCATTTATTGTAGTCTCATCGCCCTATGTTGTAGCATACCAGGCTTTAAACTGAGAAGATGTGTTACAGATACTGTGCGTATTTGTGGAAACTGAGAAACAGGAGGACTTGGCCGAATGCAGGTTTTCTCTGTCCGATCTTTTCTAATGTAAACATTGGAGCATTCAGATGACAAACCCTGGGACTGATCCCAGTGTTCTTATTGGTAATCTTTTCTCTTACAAATAACACAAGTCCATAGAAACTGGCTTCTAGCCGCTTGCAAGAAGCACTCATCTCTTTTTCCGTCAGCTGGGACTACAGGACTAGGGTCAAAAATATAGAAACAAGAAGGAAACATTGACCAATATTGGGGACTGCATCAAATGCTTTCAATAGCTTCAAACACAGAGAAAGAAATTAGGTGTATAAGCTTGAAGAAAACAATCCAAAAAGGTCTGTTTTCATATCACATTATCCATTCCTGGCTGGCTGTAAGCAGCAGAGCCTGATCCTGCTAGGTCTTATTTGTGTGGGTAATCCCTTTGACCCTAGTTATAAATACATTATTCTAGCTCAGGATAATCTCCAAGTATCAATCTGAACTGATGCCTGCGCTCTTGAACACAAACATACGTTTTCTATTTCTTGAATCTCAGAGCTGCAATAGTAAGCAGGCTGTCTTAACATAATATTTTGCCTTAAAAAAAAAAAATTCCAGGCATGTCCTACCAGATCCAACTTTTAAAAAGAAAAAATCCAGGTGGCTCAATTTGGAAAGAAACTTTGGATTTGTTGTAGTTCTCTTTCCGTGAGCTTTTTTTCCCAAAGCCAGACATTCATACACATATAATTCCCTCTTCTTGTCACTGGGCTTCTGGGTCAGTGAGCATTCCTTTGCTGTAGCGTTTTTCAGATGAAACTCCAAGAGAAACACTGTCCTCAATGATGGGTCGGATACAGAAGAGGAGGATGGGCAAATATTCTAAGATTGGCCTGGATTCTTGCCAGGAGCAGCAGAAGAAAAGGGCCTTTGTGTTTGGACATCTGAAGGCCAGGCATAAACATGTTAGCCGATACTTAACACCCAAAGCCAGAGCCAAAACCGTTAGACACCCTGAATAATCCTCACTAGGCCTCCTTTGGGTTTCAACTGCCCATTACAATGGGGCGGCCTCCTCCAATTACCAAATGTGTTTCTTCTAAAAACATCCTTACAGGAACTCCCAAAATAGCAGCGATTAAAAGCAAACAGCCTGTAATTCATTGACATATGCAAACCTTTTAATGTTTTGCTGGAGACAAGTTGCAACTTTTTGTACCTACAAGACTATTTATGCATTTTTAATAATTACCCTTGTATATTATATGATACAATTCCTTTAGGCATTTAGTTAAGAGAAGCAACAGAATTCACATTCAAAAGAAACTGTTAGTTTTGCTGCAAGAAGCGCAGCTAATTTATGTAGTGAATTTTTTATACATTTTTCCCCTGATTTCTCTTCCCCGCTGTCCTCTTCCCCCTTTCTTCTTCACTGCATTAAGAAATTCTGATGTGCCTGCAGCAACATCCACTGGTGGGGAGTGTCTGCAGTGATGCCAGCCCCGGCTCCTCGGCAGTGGAAGCCAGTAATGTGTGCTGCTTCAGCAGTACGAGCTGCCTTATAAGCCCCGTTGGGAATCGCCTTACCCTAGGGTCCTCTCTAATCACATACCTTCTGCGAGCTGGCGGATTCCCTTGTCGCCTGATAGACAGTAATCCTGATCCCGTCAGTTCTGCGCAGAAAACAGCACGGGGAACTCTTCCCTGCAGATCAAGAATAAAGATGCTTTCACGACCAACACGGTCCTGAGAGCTCTGACTCGTATTCAAGCTCAAATTCCCAGGCTGCTTGCATTTTGGCTAACGCCTTGGCTCTAGATGAGCCCATGAAAGTGCCAAGCAGGCAAACTCAGGGGCTGGGCACGGCGTGCCCACAGTTCCCACTGCCGGCACGGGTACACACAGTTTGGGAAAGTAGAGCCTGAACTAATGGCACAACTGGTCAAAGCAGTGCGGATTGTAGCAACAGACAGCGCTTGACCTGCCTCAAAGTAAGGAGTTACTTTCTTCCTCATCAGACACCAAAGGGCCAGATCCCCAGCTGTGCAGCTGCATTGATTTCACCCATTTATACCTCCCAAAAACCTGATCCTCCCTCCCTTTTTATAAGAACAACCGAAGAAAGCCCAGACAAATACTTTGGTGTTATTGCTGTTTGAAAACATGTTTGAGGAGGGATTTTCAAGTCAGCCATTGCAGATACTACACTTAAGGGAAAAGCAAAGAAAACCTAATGCTTATCACGTGCAGGTCACAGTTCTTGCACAGCAGCATTTCCCCTCGGCTTCAGCAGGCAGTTTGTCAAATCGAGGACTTCATCTTCCCATTTTAAATTAGCAGTAAATAACTAGGAACTGCCCACAATTAAATATAGATGTAAAAAAAAATAAATAAATACTGGCACTTCCCTGTTTAGACAGTAAGGAGAAGGCTTTGCATTGAAAAACACAGGACATATGAGAATGGGAATAGTAAAAGGCTCATAACAAAGAAGGATAAACTCTTCTTTGTGTGCTTACTGGATTCATTTATTTCTCTGTAACTGAGAACCTATACAAATAAATGGAATAAAAAGCCCACGTACACCTTGATATCAGCTGTAATCTGCCTGTTCTTCAACTAAACCTACTGTAATGCAAAGGAAAGGAGTGAGATTTACACAACAGGCACACTGAGTCAGCTCTTGTCTCGACAAAGCTGCTCCTTGGCTCCTAAAGCTGCGGTAGGACAAGTCTAGCGCCAACAAAACCAGTGTGTGGGGTGGATCCTCGGCTGAAGAGCGTGACTGATGCCAGAAGCATGCCCAACGTGGTTTAAGTATCCCCAGAAACCAGCTGAGCAAGACGCACCTAAACCTGTCTCCAGTGCACGTGGCAGGAGCTGGACTCTGCAGGGCCATCACTGAATCTGATATCAGACTTGCCTGAGCCTATGCCACAGGGGATGCTTATCTACAGATGCGTGGGCCCACAGCCTGCTTGCAGCCCTAGCAGTGGTTTGGCAGGGCTGTCAGGTGGCTGGAAAGCTTAGGCAAATGTAGAAAATCTCTAAATTCCTCCTGAAGAAGTTTTCTGGGTAGATAAGGGGAATGAATTGTAAAGTAGCCATCTTTGCGTGGCCTAACGTCCTTTGTGGGAGTCCTCACCTGAAGTTAGGTACCTCCTCTAAGATTTCCTAGCTCCGAAAAGTACTAAAGAACTTCCCAGCCAGGTTTGCAGATGCTCTAGTTTGGTATCACGGAAGGGACGTGGAAGACCTTGGTTCCACTCTACTTGAGCACATAAAGCTACTAGATTGGAAAAAGAGTTCTGCTGCCCTGACCTCATCTTGGTCCCGTAGCAAAGCTCATTTCCTGTGACTTTAAATGCCAGAGTCGAGGAATGGAAATGCAGCATCGTTTCAGTGCATCACAGTGTATCACATCTGCTTGTAGCAAAGTTATTTTGAAGAGAAAAAAAGACTTCAGGGTAAGAAAGGTTTAGCAAAATAATAGCAGCAATTCAAACAATAGTAACAATTCAGACAAAAGTGCAAGATCATACGTGTTTCTGCCTCTGACACTTTGGGGAACATTCACCTACAAGAGAAATTGTGGAGCAGAATCAGTGAACTAATGTCACTTCAGTTTTATGGGCCAAAATTATTGCCTTGGACCCTTCCGAAGCACCCAGATGCTCAGGGTACTTTGCAGTACCACCATCCCACTCTGGGTGGCTTTTCTGTCACCAGGGAGAAGCAGGACAGGGCTTCCTCAGCCAGTGATGCTGGCCTTACCCCGGCGAGCTTGACAAGTCCACTTTGGTTAGTGGACCAGACTCACTTGTGGCACCATCCCACCCACCCAAGTGTCACTTTCCTCCAGAAGCCCTTAGAGCTTGGTCACGTGGCAGCTTAATGGCATGGTGGATATTTATTTGGGATGGCGACTTTCCCGAACGATTCAAGAGTTATAAGGAGGTAAATATTCATGGGTGTCTCGGTGCGACAAAAATATTTAGAAGGGATTGCAGCATGATAAACATGACCAAGGGAGGAGTGTTCTCCTTTCTTTCCCCAGCAAAATGGAGCCACTACCCAGCAATGTTGTAATCCTCCGTATTTCTCATTAACCTTAACATTTCTTCTCTTGCCCCCCAAAAAGCACAATGATGTAGACTAGCGGTATTGCTCCTACCCTAACACCTTGCTACGGTTTATATCTTTTCTTTTGAACGTCTCTCTTGAGCCAGATTTAAGTCTCTGGTAGGCTTCTTGTAAACACCTCTGCGAGAAAAGCAGGACTGTTGAGGAGACAGGCAGGAGAGTTATCAAATGAACTTTCCATTTTATTTACAGTTCAGGAGCCCTGCAGAATGACACACACTTATGGTTTGGGATCACTAGCAATTATTGTAAAGGTGAAAGCAGATACTGCAAATTTAACAAGCCTTTTGTATGAACTAATTGCATTAGAATACATTAGTAAGGGCGCACATTGTAGGTTTTATGTTTCATTGGAAAGGTCATCCTAGATTCTGGTTGAATAGTGAAAGAGAGGAAACCATATTAGCAGTGTATCCAGCAAGTGTCTCTAGGATGAATTTCCTTCAGGTCATTTGCATTATTTGATTGTAGCTGAATAGTTCTCCCTCTGCTAAGCAAGTAGGGGAAGACCTACGGTGACAATAGGGGAAGTTCAAAGTCTTTGAGCCTTATTAGAAGGCTCATTTTCTGCACTCATTTTCATGCACTCGTTTCCCAGAACTAGGCTAGCAGCTGTATAATCAGGACAGCAAGTTGACATGCCTCCTGTAAAATACGAACCTCTCAGGGAAAGTTGCTGTTAGTTTTCAGGAGGCAAGAGGGTTCCTGCTTCTTCAGAGGTGCGACACCCCGTTGTGCCACAGTACAAAGTCTCGCTTGCTGCTCTCTCTGCAAATGATTTGTGCCTGCCGCCTGAGCCAGGGCATGCCAGGAGGTCGTGTGTTAGCAGAGGGCTTCTGAGCAAACCCAGGAACCCCTCCAGGCCCTGCTACAGCTACCTCGGGTGTCTCCAAACGCTGAGCTGGGGGGAGTCACTACACCAGCTCCATCAGCCCATGGGGCTCCGGTGGCTTTGCAAGCCCGGGGGTGATGGTAGCACCGAAGAGGCTGCAGAGGGCACAGAGGTGGCAGCATCAGAGCCAGAGTACAGGGAAGGGAAGAGAAGGGGAGCAGGGCAGCCAGCAGGATCCTGAAGGAGATGAAGGGGTGGGGGAGCTGGGCCCATGGAGGCACAAAATTTTGGCTCAAAGGGAAAACTCCTCTCCCCAGTCAGGCAGGACCTTTGGGTAACTGCCATCTGCCAGTGCTGCCTCATCCCATGGCTGCAGCAAGGGGGCTAAGTGTCAGGCGGAGACTGCGTCTATCCAGGCATCTGGGAGATCTGTTGATCTGACAGTATAAAATCTTCTTCTTACCCCCTCTGAGTATCCCCCAGGGTCTCCAGAAGAGTGGCTGATGTCAACTAGTTTTACTGACCCATGGACCTAAACCAGCCCTCCAGAAAACCTCACCATGTAAAAAGCAGTTTACATTGCCTTAGGCTAAGCAGTGCCAGCAGGGCTAGAAGATAAGCTAAATGGATGTTCCCAATGACTCTCATCTTCCTCAGATCCGTCTCTGTCATTTAAGTGGTGCAGACAGCACAACACCCTCTGGAAGGTGCCGTGGCATTTACCCTGTCACCAGCCACCTTTGCTCTGAAAGGAGGTGGCTTCTACCCATCTGCCATCCCCAGAAGATGTAAAAGAAAGGAGCATCTGGTTTTGAGAAAATAATAGGTCCTGGTATCTGAGCTTGGTAAAGCTATTGACTTACTGTCTGACCTCCAGCAAGACACGTGCCCTCCATCTGCCCCACTCAGGCTGGCTGCAAGACAAGCAGAAGTGACTCTGCTGCAGAGATGCTGAATTTGAGTTTAGCTTGTCAAATCCACAGCAGCTGGTCATCCCTTTGATGCCAACAAGCTAAGCCAAGGCCCATTTCAGCCAGCTCATAGTAGCTGGGCTTTCTCCTCCCACAAATTCAAACCAGCCATGAGGCTCCCAAGAGATTCCCAAGCCCACGATCACAAGTAATGCAAAACCGTGGTATGACTGCTGCAAGGATGGGCTGGGATCCCCTGGACCACATTGCACCTCTTCGCCCAGCTCCATAGCCCCGTCCTCCAGCTCCTGCAGACCCACAGGTTCATCACACACTCAGTCCTTGCCTATCGCTCCTTTATACACATGCTTTCATGCACCTGGAGCCTAGGGAGGGAATCAATCCACTCCACAATGTATGTCACCTCTGGCAAGGTTAAACCTCCAGTTCAGCAAAGCCCTTGTGCATTTGGTCATGGGGACTCATCCTGTGCCACCGTTTGACAGCACACCGGGTAGGAGAGGTCTCAGTGTGCGGAGGAGGACTAAGCCCCGTTAGAAACCAGAAGGGCCCCAGCCTTCCAGTCCCAAGGCAGCCAAATCTTAACAGGGGAAGAGTAAATAGTGTCCATCCTTCATTGAAGCTGTGTATCAACCCAAACAATAATTTTTACACACTCTACATTGAGAACATTATACTTCAAATCTTAGTGTCCCACAATTTGCATACTGAATTCCAGGGAGGATATTTGATGGAGTGTATGCCACAGCTCCTGTATGTATGTACTATATCCAAAGGACACGGCAATCTAGCATAACATCAGATAAGTCCTAATAATAGCCATATTTTAAATCCCATTTTAAATATTTTAAAATATAATCTGAAATAAAAATGAAGTGTGAAACGTCCGTATTAATAATATTATCATCAGCCGTTATTAAAGTAAAAGACTTGAGTTTTCATCACAGTTACAGTCCCGTTAATAGCTTTATCCTGACAAATGCACTGAAGATCTCTATTTTCTTCAGTTAATATTTTGGTCCACTTCATCATTTCTTTTCATAGGGAACCAAAAGCTGAAAGTGCTAGAGGGGGGGTTGAAAACCTCAACCTCCCACCAGGTTCCACTGGCACAAATGCCCTGAAGCCACCCCTGCTCCCTTCATGGTGCTACTGAATTTGGCCCAGACAAACTCCATCACTCACCCACCAAGCTCTGGATTCCTTTTCTTCTCACCCATCCCACACAAATATACACACCTTTTCATTGTCCTCCAGACCCAAGTTTCATGATAAATTAACAATCAGGAAACTAAGATATATCTGGAACTTGAAAAATATTTTTTAAGCACCTTCCTCTAATGTGACAAGAGCCTGCCACCTCCGTCACCTCTTTCTTCATTTACTGTACCCCTCTTTGATCGTGGTGTTTCTCTCCATTCAGTTCATTAGGAAAGGAAGGGGACAACGCTCCTGACTGCTATGTACATGGTGTGGATAAGGAAGAGGGGATTCATGCTGGACATACGGGCCCTAAATATTAATTATATCAATGTCTTTACACAGCAACAAAGTAAATATAGGATTTTTAACAATGTGTTTTGAAAGGTCATGAAAATACATTAAAATGCAGCAAATCAATAACAAGAACTGCAAACTACTCTCAGAAAACCCTAAATAGCTACATCTACGAATGATAACCATTGGAAAGAACTTCATATAAAATCATTTCTTACTTCAGTATCCTCTCATGATCTGACGGAAAGATTTTTCTGCTCTGGAAGAAAATTATTTGTTTGTAATATCAGTCTAATACTATCAGTTATATTGATTCGTGTTAGGCTATAGACTGGTGAAGTTTTCAAAGCCTTAGCATCGCACAGCTGATGAAAACCTCTCTCTGGAGCTTTTGCCTGGGCAAGGTGCAGAGCAGGGTCCCCCAAGTGGTGTATGTTTTGCCAGATTATGTTTAATCAAGTCATGTAATGATTACTATAGATTAACAGTGAGTGTTTATATTGCTTTAAATTGCCTTGATTGGTTGAAATAGTTTTACTGATACATCAGAATCTTGAGCATGTTTTCTTCAACTATTCTACACTTTTATTTCTCATACTGTTCTCGTACTCTTAGGAAAGCAAATTTCAACACAATTTGGGCAAAGTCAAAATCAGAACCTGCTTTTTAGCAGTACCCTTTAAAAAAGAGTCTTGGTCAAACCTTTCCATTGATAACAATAAGCTTTGGGACAGGCCTTAGGGCTCCCACCTAGATTTTAAAACTCATCAGTTCCTGAGTCTGGATTGTTTAAATAAATACAATATTCTCAGTTAACACAAACACATTCACCTGGAACACGCTTGCACAGGACGCTTCCGAAGGCAGCACATAATCATTGTCTCCCTTGTATAAAGGAAAAATGCTGGGGGGGGTGTTTCCATTTGCAAAACCTCCCTGTGCTTCCTACTGTACCGGTACAGAAAATTTGTTTCTCGGCAAGATTTCATAGCCCTCATGCCCCAAAGCACGCAGGGACCCCGGGGGCTTACATGCTTTGCAGGCGTTCTGCGAAGGTGAATCGCTTTAACCTCAAAATTCATAAATTGAAAAGGCAACCCCACGTGCACCTGCTTCTTTGAAGTGCTTAATTGGTTTGTATTTAAAAACACACACACAAAAAAATCTTTAAAATCTAGAAAATTAATAAAATAGAAACACTATTTAAGGTGATGGATCCTGTAAGGTAATCACTAAAGTCTCTCAGACTGTAAAATAGGATTACACATTGTTTCTTCATTTTTTTTCTTTATTGGACGATGCAGTATCAACTGCTGTAGTCCTAAATTTAGCCAAACACTGCAATTATCAGATGTATTCGGTTGCAAAAGCTTTTGTCATTTTTGTGGTTGTCTGACGGTATACGGTTCAATCATAAAAGGGCAAATGACAGGCGGGTGTAAGAAATGAATTTTCTTCTTCTTACTGACATACCAGGGGAAGGCCCCCTGCTGTAATATGGAAAATCTTTTATGCAAAAGAGCACAGCAACTTACAGAGCACAATCACTATGCAGACTTTTGCTTGGGTATTCTTTTCCCAAATCAGTTAAGAAAAGGGGAAAAAAAAATGGCCTTAAAAACAAGTTAAAAAGTTCAAAATTGATTTTAGAGTTAATGTATATTTATAGTTTTAAGGATATAGAGATTAAAATGCAATAAAGCTCCATCTAAGTATGAACATGCCCTCTTTAAAAGACACTGTTTTTCTGGTGATCCCGAGGCCGTGGCAGTGAACAGTTTTTCACACGCAGCTGAAGGGAGGTGAGAGGCAGAGAGGGATGCTGAGTCCAGCGGGAAGCAGCCAGGGCCATCCCATGTTGTGTCTACTAGAAAAACAAGCAGAAGGTTGTACGTATGTTTTAGGTATGCGTTTAGTATTTATACTGCTATTTCTGGGCACAATCCAAACATAAAACCATATATAGAAAAATCAACCTTCCTGCAGGATTTAAGTAAAACTGCCTTTGGAATCAATAAACTTTCTTTTCCTTTCCACAAGGACCACTTTACCCTCTTCCGGCTGTAAACAAAGGTCTCAAAGAGAGGGCAAATTTAGTGTTTGCCATTTTAAGGTCCTGGTGTAAAGTGGCCTTACTGCAAATAGCCATCACTCAGATTATCCACGACGCTTTTCAATGAAAGTGGGAATGGCACAAAAGCTTATTATTCACCAAAAGACACACCAAACCTGCTCTTTGGCTCACGTACGCTGCTCAGCTGGATGAACCAAAAAGGTGGCAAATTGGCAGCGGGAAGAAGACCTACCCGTTACCCGTTACACCAAGGCTGGCGGTGGGAGCTGTGGCAATGCCTGACCCTAAAAGCAGGGAGCTCCTCCAAAAGGGGCATGGGGTGAAAGTCACTGCACTCAGGCTCTTCTCCCTCCTCTCCAACACCTCTTGAGCTGGCAAGACAAGGAGGCAGGTAGGTGTCGTGGGTGGAAGGGAGCAGCTCTGGCTTGCTAAGAGATATATGGTCACAGAGCCCCCTCCTGCAGCCCTAACACCACCACCACCACCATAACCCCATGCTTCCCACCACTGCAACTCCCTCCTTGGATATTCCCACTGGACATGGCATGTCTCCAGCTTCCCAACAGAGAGGTATTTGGAGGCTGTGAAGAAGCAGGGTCTCCACCACGACCTTTAGTCGTTGCCTGCAAATGGTCTCACAAGGAGAGCGCTCAACCAAAGAGGGAGTGTCCCTCTGAGAATGGTCAAGAGATGGGGAAGGGATTGCCTCCTTCACTTCCCACACCTCAAAACTGTTGATGAAAAAGAAGATTCAATAGGGTAGAGTGGAATATTTTTTTTTTTTTTCTGGGATTTCTCAAGTCAGTAACTCTTCAGTTAAAGGGAAAGTGACCAAAACCTTCAAGGTCAGCAAATCACTGCAAAGCCTCACAAACATGGCACGGCCTCACACACCCACAGCCCCCCAAGAGCTGGCCTCGCAGACATGAATGTAAGTCTCATGGAGCTTCACAGGCTCCTGTCCTGGTCATAGTGCAGCCCCAAAGCAGAGAAATACGGCATACAGAGGGGAGGGGCTTTACACCCCCAAACTACACTTCCCATCAGGTTCTGTGACATTTCCAGAACAAATGTAGGGTCACACAGCTGAAATTTTTCAATTTCAACAAAAACAACCTTTTTTTTTTTTTTCAATAAGCATCTATGTACGTGACAGATTTTCCCAGGAAAAGCATATATGTTTTGCTTCCCAAAATCTGTTTAGTTAAGAATCCACATTTCTACTTAAAAACAGTCTCAATGGACAATCTCTTTGAATTACTCACAGAAAACTGAATAAATCCCAACAGCAATAAATACTATGAAGAAATATTTAGTACCTTGGGAAGGAAATGAGCCCTTCAATAACTGATGGCTAAAATTCAGCAGGACTGGTCCCAGCAAGTGCAAATCAGCTATTGATTTCAATGAACCTACATCAGTTTACCCCGGGTAAAGTTCTGGCCCACTGAGTTCAGGGAAACAAAATGTCACCTTTACTTTCTAAACACTCTTTCTCAAATCATATTCCCCTTGTAATAATGTGCAGCGAGTGTTTAGCTCAACATGCCTCTTATAGTTTCTGTTTGGGAGATGATTTTTCTTTTTAATTTCTCTGTCAGGCACACTTATTGAAGCGCACACACTTTAGACAGATGCAACCTGCAAAAAAGGTTTGAAAGACAGTGATTTATTTATGAAATTCCTGGTTGAGAGGGTGAGGTAAGCCACACGAAAATTTTAAAGCTGCTCACTACTGTAAAGCATGTATGTAATATATGTAAAACATGAGGAGGGAAAGCATTGAGAGCGCTGGGCACAGTGCCTGCACTCGGCAGAACTGCAGCGGGAGAAAAGGGGCAGCGGGTGGGGAAAAAGCTGTAAGGACAAGCTCTGCTCTGCCTTTACATTCACTTTGCTACCTCAGGGCCAGCAGCATTTATTATATGGACTTTATACATACATCAATTTTTCTTCTCATGTGTTTTATACTATGTAGTCAACACTTCTATCAAACCTGAAGCTCCATGGTGGGAGCAGAGCATAAATTCACTGCGCTAAAGCATTTTGCTCCTAACTAAACGCCTGTCCATGTCAAAGGCCTTTACTCCAAGTAAGAGGCATTTTAAATTGCAGATGACTCCAGCCAAAGCGGCCACACTGGAGTCCCAGGACCACCAACGTTCACTGAGGACACAATTATTGGGCACCGCGAGTTCGACGGCCGCCCGTGCTAGAACCCTGGGATGAAAGTGCTCTCCCTCCCTGGCACGGCAGAAGGTGAGGGGGCCAGCAGATGTGCTACGGCAGTGCCACTCTGTGGCATTTTAAAAGGGACTTCTCCCTGCCCACCTCCTCCCATTGAATGCCCCTATAACAGAGTCGCCTGAAGAGAAGGTGGATCCTAAGCTCTGGTGAGCGGGTGAGTGGGAGGAGGCAGCGGGACCGTGCTCCCTTCCCACACTGCAACGTGTATCACCGGCGATTGCCCATACCCGCTGGAATAAAGTACTTAGAGGTCACTGATGTGGAGAGGAAAAACATCAGTTGCATGCAGGTTGCAGATAATGGGTGCAACAAAGCAGCCTGAATGATGAGAGAGACAAGGATGAAGGGAAGAGCATCAGGAACAGGGGCTGGAGAGACACCCCTGGATGGTACTGACTTAGCCAGGGATATACGCAAACATCTTTAAAAGGCACATCCAAATAAAAGAGATTTTGAAAGTATTTATTTGTCCTGGACCTAGCCATAAGTGGGTGGCAATTTTTGCAGGCTTTCAGCTGAAATGGCTTTGAGAGGGAATTGCAGGGGTGAGGTGGTGAGGTGGTAATGCATGTACTATCTGGTTCAGAAAGGACAGCACATGCACAGAGACAGGGCCATCAGACTGCTGATGCTGGCAAAGCTGGAGTCGCTACGGTACAACAACAATCAGGAAGAGATTGGAGCTGCTCTGTATCTTACTGAGGAGGAAAGGAAAGTTGTGTTCAACAAGGTGAAGAGTGGGGCTTTGGTAGAGAGAGATTCAAGGTGTGAGCTACAACGGAGAAATATGACATGAAGAACCAGGATCATCAGAAGAATGATCCTAACAGGGGTATCTGGGACACATTGCCAAAGGCAGAGGCCACCATCGCCACACAAGGGGCAAAAGCTATGTCCATTATAAAACAAGGTTCTGCCCTACCATCTTCTCCATCTTCCTGGCACATAGCATAGAAAGCAACATCAAACCCCAGGGGTACCAGTGCCCTCTGAGGGGCCCCAGTTCCAGGCTAAAGCAGAGCTAGAAGTGCGCTTAATTAAGCCAAAAATGTCTAACACTAGAAGAGACAAGCCCTTGAGTCACCCAATCCGGCTCTAGCGGTGAGGAACAAGGATCCTTCTGCACTTCCAAAGGGAAGCACAGTGACTTAGGACCCTGCCAGGAGCTCCCCACCAGTGAAAGGAGTTAGAAAAGGAGCTCTTCACCTGCCGTATAAGAGCTATTGCTGGCAAGCTTTCAGCTGAAGAAATTAAAGTTTGAGTAGTTAAACCATATATGTTGTGTCTTATCTTTCTCCCTGCGTGATGAGAATGCTAGATGGAAGGCAAGGTGAGGAGATGCCAGGTGTTGAGACTTGCTATGTGGATGTATGCGGGAAAAGACAGTGCTAGTCAAGACGGGAGATGAGAAGAGTTTTGGCAGTGCCCACAGAGTAAATCTGAAAAGGAAGATATGGCAACTGTTGGAAAGAGCCCCAGGGTGGTGGAGATGAGCTGGGGGTGGAAAGGAGATAAGGAAAGAGGCATGGAGAGATACCAGATGTAGAATATAACACCCCAGTACAATTTTGCCAAGAATACAGGCTTCTGAGCCATCACTTTGAATCTACATGTCCACCCTCCACTAGTAAAACCATTAGACAGACAAGAATTAAGAGGAGAGAAATCACTCGCCTGCAAACAGCTTGCTGAAGACATGACATTTCCGAAGAAAAATGTACACAAGCGTAAGCAGCTTACAAGAGCGAGCTATCTCACCCAGCTCACCCCCCACGAACACTATTAAATCCATGAGAATCAGAACAAGGAAATTGTCAGGGAGAGGCTGCGATTAGCCAGGGTCTCGGCTAGAAAAATAGTTTATGAATTGTCATAAAAATTTAAAGCTCAACCTCACATTAGCTGCTGCAGTGTCTCTGCTCCCACCTACAGTACAGTTCGTCTCCCTCTATCTTCATCACTGACTGTGCCAGTACAAGGGGGAAATCTTCTGAATGTTTCCCCAAAATTAAATGCTGAAACGGCATATCATTATTTTTGATATTCAAATCTATTATTAATAAGCTATACACTACAAAAAGATTCTGAACATGAGTGATACGTCTCATAATTCTGACCTATTAACAGAAGTACACGAGTCTCCCTGGACCAAAAAAATAGTTGTTAAAAAAGATGAATCGCTTACTCAAATCAAAATAACACGACAGTTCCATGAAAGATTTCAAAATAAAAGTTAATAAGTTAATGGATTCGTTTTACTGCTCCTAAGATGCAAACAGACAATGCAGAACAGTCAATCATCTTCTTATTAAATAATATGAATCAACTACTCCATCATGTTTGTATTAAGCAACAGGCAATAATACACTCCCTGATAGTGTATTGGGGGATCATGCCAGGAAGAGGACAAGGCCAAAGCACATTCTTAATTTTCTTTGGAGTCCATAAGCACATACTTACAAGTCTGGCATATATTTCAGTATTACCCTGAATGCAGGGGGAGAAGTACTTCCCCAGCTGAGGGACACCATTTAAGCCATCAAAGCCTTTCTGCTCTGCAATCACCCTTAATCCTCACGGTTTGGGCGAGACTCATCCCACCAGCTGACCTGTCATCCACGGCATGGCAGAGTGATGGGAACCCCTGCATCCCCTCTCCAGGACACCTCTCCCAGGAGAAAGTGTCCCTCCCTCCGAGGATACCTCAGAGCTTCTGAGGGACCCCAGGTGAACACCTTGGCTGCTTGCTTTTCAGTGGTGAAAATGAGGGGAAACGCCACACTCAACACGGAGGAAAATGTTTCTGAAAACTTTGGTGAAAAAAAAAGGATGTTTTTTCCAGTGTGAGGAGAGTAAAAATAAAATGACATTTCCCTGATACAAAAATAATTCTTTTGGCTTCTTTCAAGTGCTGTAGCCCAGAAATATTCCAGAGGAGATACTTGGGAAGAAGATTGCCTTTGGGGAGTGGTAGAGTGACTTTCCCCAGCCTTGTGGAAGTCCTGTTCTGGTTTGGCTTCATTATGTGAGTTTGATAATCAAAGTCTTTCTATGCACAGGAGTTATTTTAATAAGAACAAGGGGTAACAAAAAAAATCTTCTGGTTGAAAGCAGACTGCATTGTACAGGCATAAGAGATTTCATTACCTACTAGAATAGATAGATGTGGGGGTTTTAATGTAGGAAATCAGGTGGTGAAAGGATAGGAAAAAAAACGACTTGTGGTTCCTGCCATTTAAGCATGAAAGGGGCACGTGAAGAGGCATTGATTTCAGCCACGCTAGGCTGAAGGGTGAGGACTATTCACACAAGTAAGGCTTTGGAGGACTGGGCTTGTAAACTGCAGCCGCTTGAACAAAAGTCTGGGGCACCTTTTTCAAGAGTACCTACGGCTGCTTTTCAAAAGGACCTGCCCCTCTTAAATCACTTAGGATATATCTACCCCTTCCAGCGGAGGCTTGGTTAATAGAGGGGCTTTGCCTCCCTAGCAGAGGGAGGGATGAGGGCGACTGTCTGCTGATGGGGCTGTGGCCACCGCAGGACCTCTGCAGGCTGCCAGTGTAGAGCTGGATGTATGGGTGCCAGCAGTGCGCTGGGGGCCACACGCTGTCCCACATCTTTCATTCCCTCAGGCACTTTCAAAACTCCTTCCTTAAGCCTGCAGCAGGCTTTCAGCAGAGGCCTCTTAGGCTGTAAGCGGTTTCTAACTGTATTTATGTGCTTTATCCCTTGAGTAGGATAAACAGGTTAGCAATTAACACTAGCTTCCTGACCTCCAGCTGGATAACCAGATCTCTAATTATATTTTCAGTGGCAGTGAATCTCAAGAGTTGTGTGCCTCTCTCTGAAAGTTTCCATTCCTGTATAGTGTCTGCAGCTCTATGTGGAAATTGGCAGCCGAGGAAGTATTGGCAAAACAGAAAGCCAATTTTTCCCCTCCCTGGTACTTCTGCCGCTTCAGCACTTCCAATCCTTCCACTCTGTTGCCTGGAAAATACTTGCCCTGATAGGCGATTCCTGGTACCCCAGGCAGCTCACATTGAGAAGCAAATGATTCTGAGAAGTATTTTATCCAAAAATCCCTTTTATTTCATAGGATACTTGTGGTAGAGGATATTCACCAGAGTCAAGAAACTGGAGAGCAATGATAAGCCCCGTGTCCTTTAGAGGTTGTTTTCAATGGTTTCTCAATAGAGCACTGTGTTGGGAGAGAGGATGGTTTTGTTTCTTTATACTGCTACAGAATTATTATTTATGAAAAAGAAAAAAAGAAAAGAATTGTAATGTACCGCTTACTGTAGGAGCGTAACTGACCTTCGGAAAGGTGATATAGTTGGAGGGACAACTCTGGAACTGGCAGAGCACATCTCAAAAACAGAGTATCTGGATGGCCTAATGCCAGAAGCTAACAGTGACAAAGCAGAGCAATTTGGAAAATCAGCTTGCTGTCATCCTGTATGCATGTAACTCTTGAAATAAAACAGTGATCTAATATAGAGGAAGTTTATGGATTTACTCTGACAGCAATGCCAAGCATCCATTCTAAGCAAGTGCCACACATATTGACTTTTTAAAAGGGGTAAAATATACTGCAAATTAGCTATGTTCACACCTTCAGAATGAGTGGTCTTTGCGCTGATTTTTCTATGTGGTTTCCCCCTATCTGTACAGAAAATGCATGTCTGCATCTAACTCCATGTCTTACTTCATTACCCATATGAATTATCCTTTCTGAAGACAGATGTAGAAGAACTGTTCAAGATCTGCATTGAACCAAGAGAAAAATAAACTACTTCTTACTTACATAGAACATAATACTTTATTGTAATAGGAGCTGGTTTGGATTCACACCGCAAATGCTTCTACACTTCAAGGTTCTGAGCTGCAAACAGATTAGTTTGGAGAGCTCCACTGAATGTCTCTGCCTCCAGGACAAATGGGCATACAGACACTGGTAGATTCCTTCTCAAGAAGGCAGAAACTACAGTAAGATGTGCACAACACGAGATAATAACCTGAAAGAGTAAAGGACAAGAGAAGAAAATATGGTTCATGTATCAGCTGGACAGTTAATTTTACAGGTCTTAGAGGGCCATGACAAAGTCATTTTAGAAGTCTCATTTTGTTTCCCTCAATGGAAAACAAGCAGTGGCAGAGGTGAGCCCAGTAGTTCCTGCTTAGGTCTTTCCCTTCTCAGTGGCTTCCTTGCTTATTTCACCTCATCGCCAATTCTACACTCCCAGCACCAGCCAAGTTCTTACTTTGCCTGCCCTACCACTACTGCTCCTCCAAACAAACTATAACAAAAAAAAAAAAAAAAACAAATTGTTGTGTTGGTTGTGAAGCACTTAGGGACAGCCCACAGCACATTTCAAATGGCCCATTACCAGCTCCAGGTAAGGTATGCTTTTGTATCTCTGGCCATTTCATTTTCTGGGTTACGTCTCTACAGAAGAAGGTGGCATGCAAGGGAGATGACGAAACACAGCAGCATTTCATGGAGAGAATAAAGGCAAACATGCACCTGAGGCTATAAAGGAAGAGACCAGAAGAGAAGGAGAAGTAGCGGTGTTATCCCGCCTAAGCAATCATGATATTTTTTGCTCCCCACAAATTCCTTACTTGGCCCATCTCACCCATGTTACAGCTTCACCTCCTGACACAAAGGACCGTTATGTATGGTACTCATGTTCTTCATCATGCTCCAAGCTCCATGGGCAGTATTTTCCATAGCAGCCAACCATAACAACAGAATTGAGCCACAGAGATTCGTATCAGGAAGAGTATCAAAAAGACTATAGGGTTGTCTCATCAGGCTGTTAGATTTATAAGAAGGAAGGAGAAGTAGTGGAGGGAACAAACAGCTGACCTAGTTTATTGGAAAAGACCAGACAAAAGCCAATTGAAGAGGGACAGGGGAGAATTAAAGCTGAAAGAAAGAAACTCTTAACAAAGGTTACCCACACGGTGTCTCTGGAAAAGAGATGCCCAGTGAGCCATAGCTGCCGGAAATACACATTTCCTGTATTTGTACCGAAAGAAACCAGTCTGATTGTGGTGTGGAAAACAGGTGAGGTGTTCAAAGGGAGGTGCACCTGAAGCAGGATGTAGGAAAAGAGAGGAGAAGATCAACCGAAATCTTAATTGGTCTTATCTTTTAAAGCAGTGGAATATTATTTTTTTTCATGGAAAATTTTGGGACAATGACTTAAAGAAGCATCCAAATAACCCATGTGGAAGATATACCTAGGACTCAGTGCATGTAATAAAGCTTAGCAGGAATAAAATATGCTGGATGAAGTCAGGCTTAGCAGAAGGACAAAAGCACCTATGAACTTCGTGTCCATTCCTGTCTTGAGCATCCAGCCGATACAGTGCCTGCTCAGCTCACATGGCACAGCCAGAGCCATAGAGCTGCCCAGATGTCTCCCACGTAGACAGAGACAGCCACACAAGGAACAAGAACACAGGAGGAAAACTGTTGCAGAGCACAGATTCAGGGCACAAACCATTCTGAGTGCTCTAAATAAAGGTTTAAAGGAAAAAATTACTATACTGTATAATTTATACCTCAGAGAACAAAAAGATGGGGATGGTTCTGTTCTTCAGATGCCTGAAAGACACCAAATCAATCAAGAACAAATAAGTAGGCAGGCTATTCCAAGCTAAGCTTGAAGGGTAATGTGCAAAAAGAGCTGTTTCCTGACTGAGTCTACCCAACAAGCATGTTCTCATCCTTTCTAACCTGCTTCGAGGCTAAAAAAAGACCAGACACCCTTCCTGCTTCTGAAAGGTCTGCCCTGTTTTCGTGCTTGGCAGAGGTGAGGTAGGCTGAATTCTGCAACTGCCTGGCCAGCCACAAATACTTTTTCTGCTGTAAAGCAAAGGCAGGGGATCCAGTGGTTGCTGTTGAATAGCCAGCAGTAATAGTGTGTGCTTCCCAAGAAGCTTCACCGTTTCCCTGTCCCAAGAACGGAAAATAATTGCTGCCTGGGACAGATCGCTTTTTAATAATAAGTGATATACACACACCAATATTGAGATAGTCTGAAGGTTCTTAATAACCTCTTGGGCAGTTTTAGAGACTTTTTTTTCCCCTTTCCAGTTTGTGTGTTAAACGTTTTCACAATCCTGTTAACAAATCTCCTAGAAAACTAAAAGTGATCTACACCCGGGTTAAAGCTAGCAATGAAAAGTGGCACTCATCCATTGACATGATCCAAAGACGCCATCACACATAATCACACTTTTAATGTGTAATAAAACAATGCTTCACACATTTATGGAGTGGAATAAAACCATTCTATTACTGGTGCCTTTTAGTGTGGTTTACTTTTCTCGAGAAATGATGACTTAATAAGAGCCCTCCTCACAGAAAGCGTGCAGGTCTGAATGAGAAGTGTGAAACTGAATTTATGAAATAACCTTGGCAGTAAATAATAGCACACCTCAAACCGGGATTCATCACACACCTGTGTGGCAGGGAATGGAAGTCAGCTTCATCACGCTTAGAGTATCAATCACTCCCAGGATGCAAATTCCGTGAGATACAGAAAGATTACTTTACATAACCTGTGGAAAGTAGTTGAATCAATGTAATAAAAGCTTCAGCACAGCATTGTACAGCCTGCGAGTGTCCTTAAGAACACACTTTTTTCATCATTTTACACATGAGCAGGAGTGTGGTACGTAGATGGGTGCACTAGCTCGTAGACATATTAAGCTTTATTCAAAGATTTTTTCAAAGGTTTCAGTCATGAGTCTTGATTCTTTTGGTCAGAGGAAGGCTCTCTTTCCTGCAAATTAGCAGCAAAAATCCCATGGCCTTCACTAAGGGGAGGGTCTTCCATGTTTCATGTATTTTTAGTGCTCCACTTCTTCCTGACAACCTCTGGCATTCCTGAGCAGTATCTGAAGGAGGTTCAGCCAGCAGGGAGCCCTGTCTGAGTCTGTCTACTGTCCTGGCTGGGACTGCTGGTTTAGAGGCAGCCCCCAGCAACAGAGATGACTTCATGGACTTCACCTCTCCATAGACCTGCCCCTGTCTGTTCCTGCATAAGCACCCAGAGGAAACATCTACATGTGCAAGCAGCCCAGCATCCAGTAGCTAAGCTCTTCTGAAAATCCAGCCCCTGGGTGAGGTCTATAGTTACATTCTTTTAAAACATGTGTCCCAAGAGGTTGGCAAAAACCCTCCTGAAGGGCTGTGCCCGGTGGCCATGCTGGGTGCTGGGGTGGGGGGAGCCGGCAGAGCATGGTCATCCCAGACACCCACCCCTTCACTGCGGTCTCTGTGACAGGCAGAAAGGCAACCAGGCATTTTGCTGTAGAAGGCAAACACTGCAGCCAGAAGGAGACAGACTGTCTTGTTTTTTCCTTCACTACATAATATAATTCTTAGGTACCATTTACTGTACGTACAGTCTCCTATTTACTCTGTTCCTTGGTAAAACTGTGCATCACAGTAAACCCCTGTGTCATGTATATTGCAAGTGATTTCTGACACCAGGATACCTTAGAAAAAAAGATGCATATAAAAAGCGTAGGGGAAAAAAATGAAGATCTTGTTTTCATTCTCATGTATTTTACTGTCATCAAAGAAGTATAAACACATATACATAAAAACATAAATCTTAAAGCTCATTTTATATGCTTTTTATATATTAAATAGAACTGTTTACCTTCTTATTTTATTCCTTTTGAAAAGAGATTAATGTAGAAAAGTTTTAAAATAAGGTATTCCACTGCCACTTCTTCTCTATTGCACTATTTATTACTGCTTTGAGACTGCAGAAAAGAAAAAGGATGCAAATGGCACTTTATTCCATAAGTCTTTGGGTCAAACTCTGCTGCCTACCATGCTGATCAGATTTCTTTTTTTTTTTTATTTTGGCAAGGGCTAGATATAACCCATCTTCATATTAGATTTTGCAATATAATCCTTGTTATCTAAGCCCATCTACACCTGTCAGCATACAGCTTTCGATTTTTCTTTTCTTGTCATCTTTTTCTTTCTTTTTTTTTTTTTTTTTTAGATTCACGCATACAATCCCCACCCTAACTAATGTATAAAACATCAGGGTAAAAGATAATAAACTTGTTTTGCCTGCATAAGCATTTTAAAGTGAACTGTTTCTTATTTTATGGGGGTATCTTTTAGTAAAAGAGAGGGAAAAAAAAAAAAAATGGGGAAACAGTTAAAATGTGATGTTTAACACTGACTTACTATTTAGCTTTTTATAGCTTCAAATCCTAAACAGCATGCTGAAGAATTACTGGAGAGGAACAAGAGCTCTCTTCCAGCGCGAGGGCAATCGGGCTCGGGCAGCGGTGCCGCAGAGCCTGGGAGGGAGCGCGGGGCCGGGGAGCCGAGGAGACCGGGGTCCTGCAGTCACATCCAGAGCTAATTGAAGTCACCGCCAGCCTCAGTAGAACACAACCGGAGGTCTCAATTCGGGGGGCGGAGGGAAAAAAAAAAAAAAAAAACCCAACCCTTACAGACGTGCTTAATTCAGGGCACATCGGATCACCGGCATCATCCACCTGCTGGAAATGAGGAACGTCTCTAAATCTTGAGAGGAGCGTCGCCTTCGTTGCTATTACATTTCCATTGGGGCGGGGGGCCGGGGGAGGACGTGGGGGCTGCATTCCCGAGCACAACGGCGACATTCAGAACAGCCTTCATTCCTCCGCAATAACTCTTCTTCCTATGTTATACAGAAGAGTCATTTAATATTTGTTTCTAGGTAATTAATTTTGGAAACGCTCTTCATTAAAATTGAACAGATCGCCGTGCGTTCTGCGTGTACTGACGGAGCTGGGATAACCCGGGGCTTGTGCTGTGCAAAGACGGAGAGAGAGGAGCTATAGGTAGGATGGAGAGCATGCAGATTTACAAGATTATTTTCTAAATGTGAATGAACTGACAAACCTCATTTTCCTCGGCGCAGCAATGGCTCTTCTCTACTTAAGAATTACTAGATGCAGAACAGCGTGATGAATATTCAGCGTGCAACCAGGACTTCTGCCTTTGCTGTGCCCTCAACTGAAAATTATGAAGCATACAAGGCCAGAAAAGTCATAAACCTTTGTTCCCAAGAGTTATGCTCGCTCTACCCCCCTCAAATTGTCATTTTGGAGCTTGATTGAAAAGCAGTTGAGAAGGAGGGGTTAAAAAGCAGTCAGACCAGGGCCCTGGCTATAAAGCTGCTGCAGCTGCTCTGTGCCCATTCACACAGATAATCTGGGCCACCAGAAACTTCTCCAGAGTCTTCGAGCAACCTCCTGTCTCGGAGGGCCGGGAAAGGCAGGGTGAGCACCAGCCATCATGACAGGGAACAATCTGTCATTAACTGGTGTCTGTGGCTCATCTGCACGGAGACGTTTTGGGGGACCCGGTGAGGATAACTCCATGTTGCATCTCAGGGGGCTGTTCTGTGTTCTCCCCTATGAAAGGTCCCCTATGAAAGAGGGTGGTTTCTTTCGTTTCCAACCAGAAGACTGAATGTAATGAGACTGTGCTCCAGCAAATAACAGGTCAGATTTCCTATCTGGTGAGGGCTAATTTTTGACGATGAATTAAGAGTTCCACCCACATTATGAGGGAGGCTTTGGGATTAAAATAATGCACACACAATGTGTGGTTATTATCTATCATTGCCATATGCAATTAAAACCTTTTTTAAAGCATTTGGTCATTTGATCCAAGTTTTCACAAGGGATCACTCAACTTTGTATGTCCAGTCTTACTCAACGGGGCCCGTATATGTGATCACACGGGCACATTTCAGTTTATATACACAAGAGGAGAGTCTTAATTCTGGCATGCTGTAACTTTTGAAGGCTCAATTATTCAACCTTCGTACCCCTCAGGCAGATGGGATTCAGGAGGAGGAAAACTTTTTATTACTTGTTTTAAAATAAATATATCACTGGGTAGGAGAATTAAGTCCTCCACTCACAATTAGCTCTGTGGCACCACTCCTTGCTTGAAATGATGGCAGTAACAGGCGGTTATCTTTTATGTGGTGCTCACCAGAGGCATATGGGAGCACATGCAAGGCTAGCATATCCACTGTTCTTACCAGTCAGAACATGAATGTTGAGAGGTGGCACTCTTGGATCCCATCCCAGGTCCCTTTGGGAGCTACAAGCTCTTTCACCTCTGTCCATCCATCCCTTTTCAGCCTCATATTCCCTCCCACTTTGGGCCCCGATTCTTCCTTCATCCTCTTAATCTCACCCTGTTCCTTCTCTACCTTCCCCTTTCTCTTTTCCCTTGTCTGAACCCCCATCCTCCCTCCATCTTTCTGCACTTCTGGGAGTTTCCCCCTCTCCGTACTCCAGTCTCATCCCTTAAGATGAAACATGTAAGATCACAGGACAGTGACCCATACTGGCACTTTCCCTACCCAGAAACATGGAGATATAAAGTCACCACAAAGAGAAGTTACAGGGAAATCCTCCTCCGACCCACTTCCTTGGGATCTCTTTCTCCATCCACGGTCTGGTCATGACCGGGTGAGGGGAGAGGCTGAAGCACATTAAAAGTATATGGAGTCTGCAAGGACTGCATCAGGCCAAGGCTAAACAAGAAGCTATAAACAGACATTTTCAGAAATATTAGAGTGTGGTTAAAGGCAGTTCCCCATCCTAAAATATTCTGGGTTTCTGTGCTAAAGCATGTTGTACTAGATCTTCCCGATGAGATAATTGTGGTAATTTTTTAGGATGTTAAAATGTATCCCAAATTTTCACTTAATTTCATTCAAAGAAATGATTGAACCATAGAACTGGCTGCTTCCAGGATAGTTTGCCTTGAGTCAGAGAGTAGCAGGAAAAAAAGCTCTTTCGTTGTTAAAAGTTTGGCAGACCTATAAACAATACTGCCAGTCCCAAGCATTAAAAAACTACAAATCAGGCCGTGCACAAAAAGCCTCATAGATTAGCTGTAAAAGTGTGATTTTTTCAAATAGCAGTAAAAGCAGGCACCTGCAGATGGGTTGGTTTAGCTTTCTCATTGCATTTGCAAGGCTTCCCTTGCAAACTTTGCAACTTGGCAAACTTGAGAAGTTTTTCGTTTGAAGTGAAAGATGGGCTGCTTGTATTTCCACTTGTCTCCTGGATCTTGATCTGGATGAAAACATCGAGCATTGAAACACTCACATCAAGACAGATGGCAAAACTATGTAAGCAAGAGGAAGTGGAATCTTATGATGAAAAGCATCAAGGAAGGTACCTATAGGTGATAGCATCAGTGTGTCTATCATGCTCCTCCTATCTCTTACAATAAAATTCCATCCAATGAATCTCGACTCTGGTTAGCTATGTGCTCCTTTCCACCACTTCAGATAAGATTTCATGGCATGGCAAGGCACATGATTTAGGGGTAGCAGCACACAGTATAGCAGGAGCAGAGTTCAGCTTCTTGCCCTGATCTTCTTCCTACCTTGCAGTGTGTCTATTTTCCTACCTAAAGCCACAACAAAAAAAGTTGTGACATTTGTAAACAGGCAGCTCCCCTAATGAGCCCCAGTGAAGGCTATAGGGGTGCGCATAAACACAGGGATGGAGGCTGAGCCAGCAGCTCACATGAGCAACCCCTGAGAGGGGTGACACCTTTTGGGGGTCTCCACACTTTTGCCTCTGCTCACTCTTTCCCCAGAAAGTGAACCTGTGTATAACATAATATGTGCTGACTTGATGTCCAAAGGAGTCATTTAGAGAAAAAAGAGACATGAAAAAGACCATTAGATGGACATTTGATCCTGTACTTCCATATTCCTTCAGCTTCCAGAAGAGTTTCCTGCATATAGACCTGATCCCCTCCCAGCCCACTTTCTAAATGGCACACCAACTTCGGCGACTGCAATGCAAGGATGCTTCTAACGCATCCAAAACTTCCCGGGGCATATGTTGCATGGAACTGATATCGCTGCCAGCAGCAAGACACGGGTCAGGCGGTCTGATAATAATAAACCGAGCTATATGGGCATAGAGATGGAAAGAGAGATGCAAAATGTACAGGGCAAGAATCCCAAATCTTCCTTTTTTAAAAAAAGAGGAACATTTCAAAGCAAGTATCAGGCACCTGTTGTTACGTGCTAAAGGGGCAATCTTTCCACCAGATCCACAGGGCAGGTCTGAGATAAGCAGCTGGAATGATAAGTTATCTCTGTTGCGATTCAGGAAATATAGATGCTTCGGATGCTAATGGTGTGTCAGCAGGGAAACAGACACGCGGCAGACTGGGGTTAAGTAAGCCCGGGAAGGTGTTTATTCATGTATAACATTTGCAGAGAAGGTGACTCCCTACCTCGCTCCTGGCTGCCCAGAGGAACTGCTTATAGCCAAAAATATGCTCGGAGAAGTCAAGCGGAAAGGTCAGGGGGGGAGAGGGGCAAATCCCAGCCGTGACAGCCCTCCCGTCAGCGCTGGCGTTCCCCGCAGCCTCACATGTCCCGGGAAGGACCGCAGTCTGTCCGTGCCTGCTGGCCACCACGCCTCGACGTAACCCAGCCGGGCTCCGGCGCTGGCACCGGCAGAGGGGGACCACTGCCAGCTCTCAGAGAGCACACCGTGCTGCAGCCGGGAAGAATTAGAGGTCACTTGTGCATCCCTTCGTGCTGGGCTGGATCGACTGTAGCTGAACCATTCCCGGCAGACATTTGTCCAATCTATTTTCAAAATCCTCCCACTGCCACTCTAGGCAATCTATTCTTGTGCTTTCCAACTGAAAGTTAGAAAGCTGTTCTTAATGTCTAATCTAAATCATAAGTCAACTTTAAAAATGACAAGTATGGTTAAAAGTTTCAAAATTTTTCCTAATAATAAATGTGGTTTTCATTTTATTTCTCTGTTGGTTGCTGCACATTCAGGGTACCTTCAAATCACTTTTTAAAGCATCCCTCTAGAATCATGATGTATAGAAACCATATTTTTTATTTTTCACAAGAGCTGAGATTGTCATTTAATTACATAAATCCAGGAGTAGGAGATTTAAGGAGAAAAAAAATGTGATAAAGTCCTGTGAGAGATGCCAACACTTAATTTAGCTGTAAAAGGCTTTTTTTTTTTTTTAACCGTATGCCTCACAGACCCGTTGCCCAAAAATGTTCTAAAGTGACAGCAATGTCAAGCAGAAAAGACATCTCACCCATAACTAATAGAGGAAAACATCTCAGGTGTGGGAGAGATGTATTCCTATGTATATGCATACATACCCCTTCATTTACCTCATCACTGAAATCCACTTTAACTATCCCAATCATGTGAACATTGCCTTTCAGTAGACATTTCGCAAGATCCCATTCAAATAAGTTAATGGCAATAGAGGTAGTTTCCTCCTGCCTGAGAAAAGGAGAGAGGAGAGGAGAGGAGAGGAGAGGAGAGGAGAGGAGAGGAGAGGAGAGGAGAGGAGAGGAGAGGAGAGGAGAGGAGAGGAGAGGAGAGGAGAGGAGAGGAGAGGAGAGGAGAGGAGAGGAGAGGAGAGGAGAGGAGAGGAGAGGAGAGGAGAGGAGAGGAGAGGAGAGGAGAGGAGAGGAGAGGAGAGGAGAGGAGAGGAGAGGAGAGGAGAGGAGAGGAGAGGAGAGGAGAGGAGAGGAGAGGAGAGGAGAGGAGAGGAGAGGAGAGGAGAGGAGAGAAGAGGAGAGAAGAGAAGAGAAGAGAAGAGAAGAGAAGAGAAGAGAAGAGAAGAGAAGAGAAGAGAAGAGAAGAGAAGAGAAGAGAAGAGAAGAGAAGAGAAGAGAAGAGAAGAGAAGAGAGAAGAGAAAAATTACTCTGCTTACCATTTTCTATCAGCAGGTTGAGGCCAGCCACATGCCCCTTCTGAGGTGCCCGCTTATCAGGGCTGTAGTTACAATAACCTGGAGTCCAGTTCCAGGCTGAGGACCTCGTGGAAAACAGGGTATATAAAAATTAGGCATTGCAAGCTGAGCTTCAGCCCCCTTCTAGGTATCTAGCCTAAACTGCATTTCTACTCTCTTTTCTGTACCTTTAGCAAACAAAAGGGAGGGAAGAGAGCTTGTGGCTATCCCAAGAAATTTAACTATTATTTTTACCACAGCACGTCTAACACCTGGTATGCAGCTACCAACTTTGTGTGTATATATAAATATATATATATATATATATACACACACATATATAGGTGTATCATGTGCCTTTTTCTTTATGGACATGATAGCAAGTTACACTAAAATCACAAAGCCCTAACTATGGTATTGTCTTTTGCTGTCTAACCTAAGACAATAAATGTGGTCCGATGCAAGGTCTGGGTGAGTTACATTTCCAGAAAAGAGGAACAACTGTTTCTATTCATTGTGTTGACAATGCACTTATGGTCTGAAGGTATGTAGTTTCCAAACGGCCCTAATTTCCACCCTCAGTGTGTCTGCAGGACATAGCGCCATGGCAAAAGACCCCAGCTGTGTCTGGAAGAGCTAGTTCTGCCACAGCACGTACTCCAGTTGAAGCCAGTCCCTCACAATCCATTCCCCACTCCGTGGACTTTCCTCTTTGCTCCACCACAGGTGAAAATTCTGTCTATGCCTGCTTTTCCACCATTTCCCAATCCTCCCTGCATGGTCGAAGAAGTCTGAGACTCTCTTACCCACCCAGCCCCATGTATTCCAGCTCTCCGTACAGCTTCTTGCTTGCTCAGTGTCCTCAGTAAGCTGGTTTCCCTTTTGTCTTTCAGAGAGCAGCATCCTCCTCCTAGTCCTCAGACCCAGGTTCCCTCTTCACCCAGCTCTAATTTCTTCACCAAACCACTCCCACCTCACTTTTCTCATTTTCAGCTCTCACTCCTAACCTGAAGGCCAAGTTAGAGTTTCTCTCCTCCTTCCAAATTCCAGAGGTGCACCTGAAGCTGTGTCTCCATCTTCTCTTCTTCTTTTTTCACCCCATTCCTCCCCCTCTGCCTCCATGTCAGGGAGCTTTGCTGTATGTTCCAGGTGCCTGACAACAGCAAGTCTCTCGGGACGGAGCACAGAGCAGCCAGGAGGGGAAGATGCAGCCTGTGTGCATCTCCGGCAGCGCTGCACTCAGTTACTGCTTGTGGACAGTGCATGCCTTCAGAGAGATGGGCGAATGAAGGTTTTCTTAGGGAAAAGAGAGCCTTCAAAGGTGCTTACTGCTGCCTTGCTGCATATATACAACCTGTTTGGTTGGGTTTTTTTTCCAGACTCTTCTTAACTTGACCTAATTGACATAACAGCTTTTTTTTTTTTTTTTTTTTGCAGCCTGGACCTTCATTGCTTTGATCTTCGTTCTGATTCCTGAAGCTCTGGATGATAACAGAAAATTTTGGCCTTGTTAATACAATCTAGCAACATTATAACCATGTTTTTTTAAACTGGAAGTATCAAGCAACTATAACAAGAGGCAGCTCTCCCATTCCCACCTGTAATGACCAGGATGTGCTCTGGTCAGAGGCAAAGAGTGAGGTCGTCATCTCCTAACCATAAAAACAAAGCATGTAGATTTTTAAATGTGTTTATTTTTCAGCATCCATGAATACGGACTTCTTCCAAAATAATGTATGAACACTGGATGTTGGCCAGATTTTTGTGGATGTTTATTAGATAAATTATAGAATAACGGGATGGTTTATGTTGGAAGGGACCTTAAAGATCAGCTAGTTCCAATCCCCCTGCCATGGGGGTTGCCCCCCCATGTACCCCTCCCACTAGACCAGGTTGCTCAAAGCCACATCCAACCTGGCCTTGAACATTTCCAGGGATGGGGCATCCACAGCTTCTCTGGGCAGCCTGTTCCTGTGTCTCACCACCCCCAGAGTAAAGAACTTCTTTCCAGTATCTAATCTAAATCTCCCCTCTTTCAGTTTAAAACTGTTACCCCAAATCCTATCACTACACTCCCTGAAAAAGAGTCCCTCCCCATCATTCCTGCAGGCTCCCTTTAACTACTGAAAGGCTGCTAAAAGTCTCCCCAGAGCCTTCTGACAGGCTGAACAACCCAACTCTCAGCCTGTCTTCATCGAAGAGGTGGTCTAGACCTCTGACCATCTTTGAGGCCCTCCTCTGGACTGGTTTAGTGTAAGAGATTGCTATAAGAAAAAGGAAGAAAGGAAATAATGGAAGAGGAGCACAAGAAGCCCTGCAAGAAACATTTGAGGGCTGGTAGAAGACACTAGAGCCACTGAATTGCCCTTGAGTAGTCCAGCCTAACCGTGATGCACCAGCCCAAGATGTTTGAACTAGCAATGCCAAAGCTCTGGAGCAAAGGACTAACTCAGAGACCCTTTTGGCTGCATAAAGATCTTCTTTTTCAAGAGGAGAGCAAGTTGTTGTGAAGCCATGGCAGGGAAAGCAGACTGACACAGGGTCCCCCAGGATTATCGGTGCCAAATGCAAAAGCTACTGTCAGCTCAGAAAATGCTTTACTGACACGCTGAAGATAAAAATTGTGTATTGCCAACCACCCTCACCACACATCCCAAAACGTGCCATATGGCCGAAACTACTACAACTGATTTTGCCGTTCCTCGGGTTCTGGTGTGAATTGACAATGAGTCTAACATATAAATTACATCATCTTTTAACTTTTTGTGATGTATGACATCGGACAGCTTTGTCTGGGACAATCCATCATGAACTAGTCTTGTTGACATTTTGGATTCTCTCTTCTGACCTTGTCCTTTCAGCACAGGCATAATTGTGCTTATGATAATTTTATTCCCAGTTAGGCAGCAATTTTGCACACCTTTGAGTTACAGAATAACTAAGAAGCCAGTTCTCTGTACGACTGCTGAAACGAGGCACCTTGAACCAATTTATGCTGAAGCGCAGTCCGGTGGTGTGGCAGTAAATAAAAGTGGGTAAACTCACCTCTCTCGGTGCGCATAAGTATGTTAACTCTCTTTAGCCATGTTTACTGTTGACTATACCACAGGTGCAATCTCAGCTGGGGGCTCCCTACTGAGGAAACACCAACCATATGTTTGCACAGCAGAGGATGGGGGGGGGGGGAGGAGGTTGTACAACCCAATCCTCACGATATGAAGGGTCTAGCAAGCAAAGGAGAGGGATCCAGGCTCATTTCTGCCACCCAGCTCACGTGCAGAGAGTCTCCCATTTCCACTGGGGAGCTGTAGGGTCAGAAACCGTCACTAATTTGTTCACACACACATACCATCGTGGGGTTTTAGGGATTTTTTTAGGTGTGTAACGCTTTAGCAATTATCTAAGGTGATGGACAAATCTTTTTTTTTTGAAGAATTGACTGTTCGGTGTCGCTTTCATGGGAATATACAATTATTACGGTACATGAATTATTTGAGCTGTTCCCTATGAAGACTGATTGCCTTTCACGGGCTGCGTGTGGGAAAGGCAGAGAAATCCTTGCTGTTCCAACTGGTGTCGGCACCCCCAGGCAGACAAGCAAAGCTGCCGAAGCACGACCATCATTTCACCTGTAGTGGTGCTCGAGCCAAGGTTTCTGCCCACCCTGCTCTTAAAACAAGAGAGTGATTTAGAAGAGAGCTTGTTTCAAAGCATCAGATTTACACAAATGTGAGAAAATGTGCTGGGCTGAAAATATTTAAAATTAAACTATGAGCTATCACTTACCTCAGCGAAGCAAAAGGAACATCCCACCACATCTGCATTTTCAGGGAAGAAATGGTTATGTTGGCCGTAGCTGCCTTTCGGTATAAAACTTCTAGACCGATTATTAGATTATCATAATGAACAGGCTATTACACTCCCAGTATGATAACCGGGTAACTAGAGAATTGCAGGTATGTTTTAGCCTAAGACCACAACTTCACAATGTCACCCACCCACTTCTGCCCACTTCAATGCACTTTTCAGCCCCTTTGGCTCTGCCACTAAAGCTGATGGAAGGAGATGGAGGGACAGACCAGGGAAAGAAGTAACCTTCCTACAGAAACCAGTGTTGTAAGGCTGGAAGGAGTGGCAAACAGTGGGAGCTCTGCAGGCTGCTATGGGTTTTTGCTGCTTGCCACAATATTCTTTTGTGTTGTTTCTGGATCTTCTTCCTTTACATATGTTCTTCAACGTTTTCTGGCTGCAGGTTGTTGTTACTGGAGCGTGGATATGTTGCTGGAGATGCAATTCAAGCTCACAGACTTCTTGAGTGATGCTAACTACTGCTGCCCTTGGCGCTCCTGCCTCCTGTTAACCAGACTTTATTCGCCATTAAATCTAAAATAGAAGGTATCCGTTATTTATCAGAAAAACTAGCTCCCTGGGAAATAGTGGTTTGTTTTTAGTGTCGGTCTGCCTGCATGGCCAGAAGGAGAGGTGCTTCTGGAGCTCAAGGAGGCAGCCCAAGAACAAGACAATTTCCTCTTATCTCCTCCACAGCCTCCTTACCTATTCCGTTTCTGGAAGCTGTTACTTAACATAGCATTAAACGTGAATTGTTATCAATCCAGTCCAGAAAGTGAGCAAGAGACACTAATAGACAAGACACGGATGTTGTAGACAAATGCTGAAACTCATGGAGGAGCAGTAACATCTCAATAACAGAAACTGAGTTTCAATTGAGTTGAAGAAGCAATTATCTGGTACTACGAAATTAAGTGAGAACAAGGTAAAAATTTATGATGCTATGATTCCTCTTTTTCACAGCTTTCTCAAGGTGGTGAAGGGGTTGTCGTGACCTTTGCATTTAACCATGAGGCCACCAAATGCCACCCCAGCTCGGCTGCACTCATCTTCTCCCAAAACAGCCTCGGAATAGTAATGCTTGGTTTGATCCTGGCTTCCTCGGACTTTTCTTCAGGAGCTTTCCTGGAGGCACGGCACAAACGCAGACCCGAGAAAGGATGGTCGAGGTGCCAGCAGCATCCTTCCAACAGGCCGAGGATGCTGCCGGGAGGACGGGGCCACCGGCATCCTCCACCCCGCAGTGCGCACCCACGCATCCCCCTCCCACGCATCCCCCCCCCTCCCACGCTCCCGCCTCTCCTTTTTTTTTTTTTTTTTTTTTTTTTAATTTATTTTTCCCCTGCAGAAGTCGAGGTTAAAACCCTGAAACCCAAAACCCTGAAACCGAGCTGCTTGGCTCCGCCGGTGGCACGGCCCCCGCCATTCACACCCGTGTCCGCTCCGTGCCCCGGGAGCCGTCGGGATGGGCGGGGGGGAGGCGAGGAGGGAGGTCGGGCGAGCGCAAGCTGGGGTGACCGTGCCCCGTGGGTTACGCGTGGGTGACCGCAAAGCCGAAGGAGTGAAGGAGCCAGGGAGAGGGGGATTCTCAGCCATTTCCATCTCTCCCGGGGGCAGGAAAAGGCAGGAACCCGCGTGTCTGCGTGGGGGAGGGAGGAGGAACCGCTGAGGTTTTATTCTTGAGAGAAGCAATTAAATACAAATTAGTTTCACTCGTGCGGAGGGAAGATAGCCCCGTCTCTCTGTCCCTACCGTTTCGGGGCGGCCGGCGGGGGCAGCCCGTGGGCCGGCGTGGGTGCCCGGGCCCCGCCGCCCGAGCATCCCCCTCCGCCCGAGCATCCCCCTCCGCACCCGCGCACCCTCCGCGCTCTCCCGCCCCGACCGGCCGCCTCGCCGCCACCTCCGGAGCGCTGGGTGAGAGAAATTCAGGTTGAAGGAGAGGTTGACCCGGAGCTGCTCCCCCGGCCCCGCTCCCGGTGAGCCCCGGTGAGCCCCGGGAGGAGCGGGACGGGGTCGGGAGCGCTCCGTGCGGCCGGCGGGTGCCGGTGACCGAACAAGCCCGGTCTCCCCAGTCTGCATTTTAATCCTGAAATCTGGAAATGGAAATTGTTTGATGTATGAGGAGACGTTATCTAATTAGGGCGTAAGAAATTTAATCTTTCCAGCAGGCAGGTCATATAATTAATGTTAATTTAACGCTCAAATTCTCAGTCATTAATTTTTATTCTCTTAAATGTAGTTTGGCAGGGCCCCCTGATCCATGGCAATGGATTTTACTGGATGTAAGAGCACACTTGGTCTTTGGAGTGAATTACTGCAGCCCTTCCTATCCCAATAACAAGATCACATCATGTATGCATTATTAAGCCATGTAATTGAATGGTCCATAGTTTGCATATCAGACTATTAAAATAATGTGTTTTGCTTTTCTTCCAACACGTAATGTTAAAGCCTTTGCGAATATTTGGTGATTCTGATAATTATCACCAAATTACTACAAATGTTCTCTTCATTAACGTGATTTCTTTCAAGCATTTTTTAAAAATGTGAATAATGCATTAAGTGGTGGCTTGTAAAGTGTTTTTTAAATAAAACTTGTCAACTACAATTCGAAAATGAGACAAAAAAAAAAAAGAGAAAATTAACAGTTGCACGGGAAGAGAACAATTCTGCTATAAGATTGTAAAAGACGCTTTGCCTTTTTTCCCTGTTTCAGATAAGTGACTGTACACCTTTAAAGTTTCACTTCATCGGGAGCAAAAGTGCACGCAATCTAAAGAACTGTCGATTGCAGATGATACAGAACAGATGGAGGAACAAAGTTGGAGCTTTTCCCTTTACAGGGAATAGATGGGGACATAGGCAGACAGACAGAGAGATTGATTTGAAAAGATACTGACCTCTCTCCTTCAGCTGCAATTTAACTTGTCCTGGAAGGAAAAAAAAAAAAAAAAAAAAAAAAAAAAGTGAAATGTGCCTCCTCCCCTGCCTGCCTCCTGCCTCCCCCCGCCCCAAGCTCGCACTGTCATCGGAACAAACTGCTGCGCCGATCTCAGAAGGTGAATAATTCTCAATTAACTAAGTAACTAACTTTCTTCTTGCCATCTTGAGTCACTCACTTAACTAAATCTTAAGCCTTCGAGACCCTTCATTATTGCCTTCCCCCGCCACCGCTATTTTCAAAGTTCAATAGCAAGGCAACAAAAAACACTGCTGCAAAATAAGAGTCTCTTTTAAAATTAAAGAGCCGTTCATTTGCATCGGAAGAAGTTTTTTCCCCCACCCCTGCTTTAAATTATTTAGGCGCTTAAAAAAAAAAAAAAAATTAAAAAAGGAAAACCCCGAACACCCCACAACACCCCACGCAGCCCGTGTCAGGGCCAGTGTCACGGATGCTCTGCAGGGCGCGAAGCCACTGTGACCACCGAGTGGGTCGGCGCTGGATCAGGTGTGGGGTTGGGGCTGCGTGACTCGGGGCGTCCCGCAGCGCTTCGTGTTGGCTGCTCTTGCGGCCAGAAGCGCTGGGATCCCGCCGGGCCGACCCCGACCCCGCTGCTCCCCGCGGGGAGGATGCGCGGCAGCGGCGGGGGCGGTGCGGGGCGGTGCGGGGCGCCGCGCACGGCCGCTCCGGCGGGGCCGGGCCCGGGGCCGCCGAGGCTCCTCGCCCCGTCGGGATCCCGGGACGGCCCGCGGCGCGCTCTTATTTTGGTTGGGAGCGGGCAGCGCTGCCGGCTGGAGCCGGGGGAGCAGAGGGAGGCGAACTGTGCTCCTCTGTTTGGTTTAGGGTTGGGTGATTTTTTTTTTTTTCTTTCCCTTTCCCTTTCCCTCCTCTCTCTCTCTCTCTCCCCTTCCCTCCTCACTATAGCAACCAACGCCAGCCTGACAAAAATGCACCCTCTGTGGACAATGGCCCAGCCTTCCTGCTCGCCTCGCTCCTCTTCTTCCTCGCCGAGCGAAAGAAAGTTTCCAGCCCCCTCCCTTTCCCCTTCCCCTTCTCGCCTCTCCCCCCACACCACCATCACCCCCAACCCCCCGGGGCAGGCTCCTGCGCAAATCCCGGGCCGCCCAAAACCCCGCCGGGTCCGGGCCGACCCCCACGTGGGAGCCGGGGTGAGGGGACACACAAGCCGCCCCCCAGCCGGGGTCCCCGCTTTCCCCAGCCAGCGGGACGGGTGATTTCTGCCCTGGAAGGGGGGAAAGGGGGGGGATGCCCCCCCATTGCATTGGCCTGAAAGGGTTTGGGGAGGGGGTGATGCGGGGGTAGGGGGCTGGCAGGACACCCCTAGGCCGCCCCCAGGCCCGTGTCCGTGTGCGGTGCCGCCCGCAGCCCCGGCGGTGCTCAGCCCCCGGCTGTCGGGCTCGTCTCTCCGGTGGCGAAACCGAGCATCCCCGGCCTGGACCGGCTCCTGCTTCGCACCGCGAGTGGCGGAGCGGGGCAGTGGCGACCGAGAGCCCTTTGAGAAGGCGCTTCGGGAGAGGAGCCAGCACAGAAGTGCCCAGAAGTGCCCCGAAACGCTGGAAGAGGGTAGGGAGGATCACGTCCCCCGGTGAGGCAGGGACACGATTTATCTGAGCTCTTCCCGGGGTGTCTGCGTGTCTCCATCAGGCGTGATCACTGAACTAAACAAACAAACAAAAAAGCAACCGTTAGATTTATCAGAGAAGGCTGGGCACTTTTCCCTCTCTCTTCCTTTTTATTTCCCTCCCTCTTTTTTTCTTTTTTTTTTTTTTTTTTTTTTTTTTAATCTGTTGCTGTGTTTCGTCCCCGCTCAATTCTCCGGGCAGGGCAGGCTTTGGAAAGTCCCGGCTGAATGAAACCGTTTTCCCGTGCCGGACAGGCTGGATATCGCCTCCCCTCTCCCCTCTCCTGCCAATTCACCTGCTTTTCACTCCAGAAGAAACGCCCTTCCAGCTCCATCGCGGGGCGGTCATTTCCCAGCCAGGCTTTTGAACACTAAATTGCAAACTCCGCAGCACCAATCGCATCTGGGTCTGTTCCCGAGAATTCAACAAACAAGCTATATTAACTCCAACCAGAATTTATCTCGTAGACTGATGGAATTTGTCTCTTTTTTTTTTTTTTCCCTTCTGCTTTTTCTGCTTCTTTTCCCCCCAAGGCCTCATATTCACCACTCAAAATTTAGCAGCCTGCCTTTGATAAATTACTCAAAGTAATCCCTGCAACAGCTAAGTCTGACTGGTTGACGTTGTGTTAGAAGTCTTCATAGCGGTATCTGTCTATAAAATATTCACTTGCGGACTACAAAGGGTGGATCATTTTTAATGACAAGATTCAGAACTGGAGGATGAAGGGAAAAGATTAATATCCGTGAATTCAAATAATTTAATTTCAAATACTGAACTTAGAACGTTATATCCGACTAGTTTAAACAGTGATGCAGATAAAATAGCAGTCTCGGATGAATGAAGTGGCCGGAAGAATAGAGTTGCGAGGAATGTTAGAAATGAACATTAATACAAACTTTACAGGAACTTTTTTTTTTTTTAATTCTACACCTTTCTATCTTCTGGGATAATCAGTATCTAGCAGGGCAAAAATGTATATGATATTACACGCACGTGTGTGTATATCTATATATGCAGGGAGCGAGATTTTCTTTCCTCTGGAGATAGGTGGAGAAATCTATTTAGACGGCGGATTTTAATTTCAATGGGTAATGTGAGCTTGTGCAATCAAAGTTATCAATTTCTGTCCTTTTTGTTTAGATTTCTTAGTTAAATGTGTTTGTTATATCTACCCCGAGGAGAAGCAACTTGAAAGTGTAGCTTTTGAGTCATCTTATAAATACATCCCTGAGGCTGCGGTTCTTGCAGCTTTAAGCAGTTTTCATTAAAGCAGCCAGCTGCCTCTTTGTGTAGATTGGATTTTTTTAAAGCAATCACTTGTGAAGCCCCGGCCTCAGTTTTGTCTCTCCGCAGGCCCTTAAAGTTGAAGTTTCATTCATGTCTTGGGTCTCTCCACCGAATCAGACTCCTTGGAGCAACACTGGAAAGAGCCACACGAAAGTGCAGGCTTGAATACCTCAGAGAGAAAGGTTAAAAAGGAAGCAGAGATCAAAACAATCCCATCTCACAAAAGGTGCATTAAATGCGCCCCAGCAATAAGCACAAATCTTCCAAGTTGGCCTTTAAAGGGAGCACCAGGAGCCTCACGTTTATTGCACCCAGCAATTCTCTGAGCAACTCGCCGCGTCTTTGCACTCCTGGCGCATTTCCTCTTAAAACAACATCTAATGGGAAGATAATAGAGACGCAGAAAAGAGGCGCGGGGATTTCCCCCCCACTCCACTCCCCTCCCTCCCCCCCCCCCCCCCCCCCCCTTCCTTTCCTTTTAGCTGCGTGAGTCTATCTCAAGGCTTTGAGACCAGAGTTTAAAATAAGCTTTCCACCTCTAAACAGAACTGGCATATGCAATATATAAATATATATATATATATATTATCCACCCTAGAAACGCAGGCACCCAGAGGCCGGTAAGAGCGTGTGTTTGAAGAGCGCTGCCCCAGCCCCAGAGCCGGGGAGGATGATGAGCAGTGGCTGGGAGCCGAGGCTCGCTGGGAACCAGCCCCGCTCCTGGTTTTCCTGCTGGAAATGCAGCTTTCTCTCCGGCAGCCACGGGAGTTGAAACGCCAAGGGAGCCCGACGTTTCCCCAAGCCGGAGCCCGCTGCAGGGTGGCGGGCAAGGGGACCCCCGGGCGCGGGGGTGGCCGGGCGTGGGGGCGACCGGAGGGCTCCCGGAGCTCGCCAGCGTCCCTCTGCATGCACCTGATGTGTATGCAGCACCTCGCCTCCCAGCCAGGAGAGAGCTCCAGTTAAGTGGCGCTCTATGTATTTTATAGCGAATATTCTCGAGTAGCTGCACCGCAATGAAGGAGATATCAAGGAGGCCTGTCAGTTCAAAGCTTTTGGGGTTGTTTGAAAATCTTCTTCACGTCAAAGTAAGCAGCCCTAGTATTTGAACAGCTGCTTTGAACAGTGAAAAGGGCTGAGCTGAATCAAAACACTGCAGTGTCTGCCCAAGACACCGCATCACCTTCAACCTGCTTTTATACGAGCAGAGAAAAGGAAAGAAAGGCTGGTGAGACCTCTAATCCCGCGGGGTCAGCTCCGCCAGAAAGGGGCCGCATGACTGTCTCTTTCACATCCCGAGCGCCTCGGACCCGAGCGGGTCCCCGAGCGGCGGCCGGAGCCGGAGCCGGCGGCGGGCAGCGGCGGAGCCCGGGCGGTCGGGGGCTCCCTCCCCGCCGCTCCCCCTCCACGGGGGGAGATGGGAGAGCGAAGGATGCTTAAGGAGCGGTATTAATGACAGGGCTAACAATGATGGGGAGGACGAGGAGGTGGAGTCTGCGGCGGCTCTGAATGCACCCGCCGCGCTCCCCGGCTGCTCCCAGCTGCGACTCCATAGGCGTGCGCTCAGCCGGGGAGGGGGCAGGAGGGACGGCCAGGGGCTTTGCTGCGGGGCTCCGGGTTTTGTCCGCCTCCTCACGCCGTGTTGCCACCTCGGTAATTGTGTGATTACCGTTAGCCTTCGAGATGTGCCGCCGGGGCGGCGGGGGTGAGAGGCACGCAGGAGGGGTGACCGCAGGCATCACCCGCCGGGCGGCCGGGCAGGACGGAGGGGGGAGAGATGCACGGGAGGGGCTCGGAGGGGTTTCCTCCCCCCAACCCCCCCCCCCAAAAAAAAAAGTGATGGCTGGAGCTCGCCGACCCCCCGCGTCCCGTCTCCTCGTCGCTGCCGGCACCCCACGGGGACCGACTGTCCGTGGGACGCGCTGACGCCGTGGGGCCGGGGCACACGGGAGCTCCCTCGGACGGTCACCGGGGGTAGGTCCGTGCTGGCCGAGCTCCGCACGCCGGCGGCACCCGCGGGAAAACCTCGCCCCGACAACGACGCGTGGCGCGGCCCCAGGTGTCGCGTCCACGCAGGAACTTTTGGTAGCGGACCCGGCGGCGGGCTGGCGGGAAAAGCCGCCCCCGGCAAAGCCTCGGCGGCCCCGGGAGCGGGGCGGGAGGGCTGGCCCGGGCGCCGGGGGCGGGGGGAGCAGGGCGGCTCTCCCAGGACGGTCCCCGCGTTGCTTTGGCGGAAGCCTGCTGCCGACTTGCCCTCTCGTTTTGTTTCAACTCACTGGTCTACACCTAATTGGGAGGAGAGAGACGAGAAAATGAGCATCGAATTATAAAATTCCTGGGTGCCCAGTGGTTTCCACAGGGGAAACAAAAGGCAGAGCTTCACTTCAGAGGCACTGACTTCCCTCCCCGCGACACTCGCCGAGCAGGCAGTATTGTTCTTCCCTTCGCCTGCACGTCGAAGAAAGGGGGGAAAAACCCCTTAGGAAGAATCTCCACTCTTTCATGGACAAAGTTTTTCCCCCCACCACCCCCTCCTCCTCCTCCTCCTCCCTCCCTCCCTCCCCACCCCCCGGCAGAAGGAGCTCTTGATACGCCGCTAAACTAACGAAACGAGGTAACTCCTGCTGCGCCCCTTGTCTCAGGGCACTGGATATCCTGTTTATGCTGCTTCTGTGTATATGTTTATGTGCGGGAGCCCATCCCCCCGCTCCTCCACACACCCCCACGCAGAGGAATATTTCCAGGCAAGAAGCCTTTCCAGCGCTCACGTTAAACACGGTGATTTATAAACAACTCGCAGGAAGAAAAGCTGTTTCTTGTTAGTAGTAATAAATTCCCCGGTCCGCCCCATTGTGTTATTTCGGTGATGAGGATAGCGGGAGCCTGCGACGCGCACCTACCCCCGTGAGCGGTTTATTTTCCAGACAAAGCTATGGCTTCCAGCTCAGAAATGGGCAGCCAACTCTTTTCGCGGCGGCCAGCCCGGGCGCTGCTCATTCCTAGGAAATCCGGATCCAGTTCCAGGGTCTCCTTCCTTCCTGTCCGGGCCGCAACTTCTTTTTCTTTTTTCTTTTCTTTTTTTTTTCTTTTTTTTTTCTTTTTTTTTTTTTTCCTATCCCTCTCTTTTTCCTATATTTTTTTCCTCATCCATCACGCTCCCCCACACCCCCCCAAAATGTTCCGTGTGGATGCAGAGCCGCTGAGGCGGACCCGTAGGCACCCCGTCCCCCCCCCCGCCCCTCGGGACGGGACAAGTGGGACACCACCACCTCCGCAGCCCCGAGGTGCGAAGCCCCGACGACACCACCCCCCCCACCCCACCCCCCCGGCGCCGCGCTGTGCTCCAGGGGACCACCGGAGGGCAAGGAGCGGGGCGGCCGGCATGAGAAAGTTGGGGGCGGGTGGGCGAGCCGGCATCCCACCCACACCCCCCCCCCCCGGGCCGCCCCGGGGCAGCGCGGCCGGGCTCCGCGCAGAGACCCGCGGCGGGGCTTGAGCAACAGGAGCCGGCGGGCGGTGTGGGACCGGCGGGGCGGGGCGAGGCGGGGCGGGGCCGGCGGCGAAGCCTTCCCCCCCCCCCCCCCCCCCCCCCATATCCCCTCCCGCCGCCGCCGCCCGGTTCCCCCTCAGAGTTGGGTTCCAGGGGGCGGGGCGTGGAGAGGGGGGGCGTGGCGCCAGCCGCCGGGGCGCGCCAATGGTGGGCGGCGGCGGCGGCCGTTGCCAGGGGCGCCGGCGTCCGTCAGGGTGCCGGCAGCCAATGGCGTGCGGCGGCGGGGCGGGGCGGCCGCGCGTGCCTTCGCAGTGGGCCCCGCCGCGCGGGCCGAGGCGGGGGGGAAAGGAGGGAGGGAGTGGGGGGGGGGGGGGGGCGCGGGCGCCGCGCGGCGCCCGAGGCGAAAAAGTAGCTGTCAAATGCGCGGCGCCTTTAACCGTCGCGATCAGTGCGGCTCGGCGAGTCATGGCGACCGCAGCCTCCAACCACTACAGCCTGCTCGCCTCCGGCTCCCCCATGGTGCACGCCGAGCCGCCCGGCGGCATGCAGCCCGGCGGCGGCTACCGCGACGCCGGCGCCCTGGTGCAGGCGGACTACGCGCTGCAGAGCAACGGGCACCCGCTGAGCCACGCTCACCAGTGGATCGCGGCGCTGTCCCACGGCGGCCCCGGCGGCGGCGGCGGCGGCGGCGGCGGAGGGGGCGGCGGCGGCGGCGGCGGCGAGGCGCCCTGGTCGGCGGGCGCGCTGGGCCAGCCCGACATCAAGCCGGCGGTGGTGCAGGCGGGCGGGCGCGGCGACGAGCTGCCGCCGCCGCCGCCGCCGCAGCACCCGCCGCCGGGGCGGGCGCCGCACCTGGTGCACCACGGCGGCGGCGGCGGCGGCGGCGGGCACCACGCGGCGGCGGCGGCGGCGGCGGCGGCGGCGGCGGCGTGGCGGGCGGGCGGCGCGGCGCACCTGCCGCCCGGCATGGCCGCGGCCAACGGGGCGCAGGCGGGGCTGCTGTACTCCCAGCCGCCCGGCTTCACCGTCAACGGCATGCTGGGCGCCGGGCAGCCCGGGCTGCACCACCACGGCCTGCGCGACGCCCACGAAGAGCCGCCGCCGGGACCGCCCGGGCCGCCGCACCACGGAGGCGAGCACCCGCCGCCGCCCCACGGTCCCCACCCCGGGGCGGCCGGGCCGGCCCCCGCCGCCGCCGCCGCCGCTCCCCCCGGGCCGCCGCCGCACCACGACCCGCACTCGGACGAGGACACGCCGACCTCCGACGACCTGGAGCAGTTCGCCAAGCAGTTCAAGCAGCGGCGCATCAAACTGGGATTTACCCAAGCGGACGTGGGGCTGGCGCTGGGCACCCTCTACGGCAACGTCTTCTCGCAGACCACCATCTGCCGCTTCGAGGCCCTGCAGCTCAGCTTCAAGAACATGTGCAAGCTGAAGCCTTTGTTGAACAAGTGGTTGGAGGAGGCGGACTCCTCCTCGGGCAGCCCCACCAGCATAGACAAGATCGCGGCGCAGGGCCGCAAGCGGAAAAAGCGCACCTCCATCGAGGTGAGCGTCAAGGGCGCGCTGGAGAGCCACTTCCTCAAGTGCCCCAAGCCCTCCGCCCAGGAGATCACCTCGCTCGCGGACAGCCTACAGCTGGAGAAGGAGGTGGTGAGAGTGTGGTTTTGTAACAGGAGACAGAAAGAGAAGCGCATGACTCCCCCGGGAGGGACGCTGCCGGGCGCCGAGGACGTGTACGGGGCCAGCAGGGACACGCCGCCGCACCACGGGGTGCAGACCCCCGTGCAGTGAACTCGCGGCGGGGGCGCCCGGCCCCTCCTCCTCCTCCTCCTCCTCCTCCTCCTCTCCTCCTCCTTTCCTCCTTCCCCCAACTTTTGATTGTCCTCTTTTTTTTTTTTTTTTCTTTTTCGGTTTTTCTTTTTTTTTTTTTTAATAATTATTATTATTATTATTTTCTCCTATCTTGAAAAAAAAGACAAAAAACAAAAAACCGCGCAAAAAAAAAAAAAAAAGAAAACAAAAAAGCGAGCGAGCGAGAGGGCGAGCGCGAATCACAGCAGACAGACAGACGGACAGACAAAGCACCTGCACCGAACTGTCCCTTAGACGGTAGCGGGTGCGATGCTGTATTTTGACCTTTCCAGGCGAGCGCCTGTGCAACCGGAGTGGAGCGAGTACCGCGCACGGGCAGGCAGGCACCGGCACCGGCAGGGCAGGGGCAGGTACCGGCAGGGCAGGGGCAGGTACCGGCACCGGCACCGGCAGGGCAGCGGCAGGGCGAAGCTGTTCGCACAAAACTCCCTTGCTGGCCGGCGAAAAAAATACGGCGCTGCCCGGCCGGGGAGGGGGCGGGAGGAGAAAGATTTGGGGTGGGGGAGTGGGGGTGGGAGGGTGGGGGGGGCGCAGCCACCTCGGGTCCCCTCCGCAGCCCCCTCCCGCCACACAAAGGCAGATTGCATTGTGGAATGTCGCTCGGTGTTGGCACATGCTGCTGTGTTTATTTTCTGTGGATCCCCTGTAGGAATATATGAGAAAAAAAAAAAAAAAAAAAAAGGAAGAGAAAGGAAAAGCTATCCCTTTTGATGTAGACAGTATTTAACCGTACAAATTTGCACTGCAAGAAAATCGAAGTTTACATAAACAAATTCTTTGTTTTTCTTTTCTTTTTTTTTTTTTTTTTCCTTCCTTTCCGACCTTAATTTTGCAAATGACTTGCATTTTCCACGGTGAGCGTTAGTCAACCAGTGACCGGTCTACAATATGTTACTGTGTTTTAGCCTTTGCTTTATGTGTATATGTGAACTTTTGTTATAAACAAAGTCTTCTTAAATATGTGTAACGCTTATTTTCTCCTTTTACCGTAGCAAAAAAAAAAGAATGCGTATATCTGTATGTATGTATACATATGCATGCGTGCATAGACGTACATATATACACATATATATAATCTCTCTATATACACATACGTATGCACCGCCAGCTTCCATTCTCCAGAGACGTGACTCTCGTAATTGCTTAATATACGCCTTCAACGGCAAGAGTCGAGTTTGGAGAAGGGAGAATAATGCAAATCGACAAAGTAAACTTCATTTTCAGGCAGTGTGTCCGGGGGCCGAGGCGCAGCCAGAGGGGGAGGAAAAAAAAAAAAAAAAAAATATATATATCTATATGCAGCCCTTCCAGATTGTGTCAGTGCGGGCGAGCAAGGCCCGGGGTGGGAAAGGCGGAGACGAAACAACACGTTTCCAGAGTTTTCCCGGAGAAAGTGGCACTTCCTTGAGAGGCACAGGGGATTATTTAGCTTCACCCCCACCCCCTCCCCAAGCTCCCTTCTTTTCCCCTCTTCCCCCCCGAGGCTCCCCGTGCGTGCCTTTGGCATCCCCCCCCCCCCCCGTCCTCCGTCCCCCTGCCCCTGGCAGCCTGTACCGATGGCGGTCCCCAAACTTTCTTTCGTGGAGCAGTTTGGCAGCAAGGCAGAGCCGAGGAGAGCCCGAGGAGCTGCTGGGCCCGGGGGGGACAGGGGGGGTACCCGGGTGCTTACACCTGCGTGTAAACACACGCTGTCCTGTGTGTGTCCCCCCCCTCAACCTCTCCGCAGAGACCGTGTGCGTTTCTTTTTCGCTTTTACTTTTCCTATTTATTTTTTTTTTTCTATTCGTATCTAGCCCCCCCCCCCCCCCCTTCCCCTTTCCCCCTCCCGCCTTGGTCAGATTGCGGTATAATTTCTTGAAGGAAAGGACCAGTTTTAATTTGGGCAGCCTTGTGTCTTTCACTGGGGAATGAAATGAAGTGGGAAAAAAAAATATGCCATTTTTCAACCCGTCTTTCTTTTCCCCTCTTCGTTAATAGTTTTAAAGTGCATTTCGTGACATTATCTCGATGGGAAACAGTTAACTTTCCAAAAAAAAAAAAAAAAAAAAAAAAAAAGAGAAAAACCCAACGGGGACAAAAAAAAAGCGCAAAACAACAAAAAAAAAAGGAAAACAAAAAGCTCTAAAGGGAAAGCAGAGGAGCGGGACCTCGGAGCAGCGCATGTATGTGCGTGTGTCTGCGTGCGTGTGTTTGTGTACTTATGCACACACACAGCTATGCATATACATTAGAGGAACTTTAAACTATGATAGTTATAAATTCATAAAGGGATCATTTAGTCAGCACGAGCGAGTGCTATAGAGGCAAAGCATTTTTATAATCTAAAAGTTTACTTAGTTGAGTGTTGGACAATTATGGAGGAAAAAAAAAACAGTGAAGCATTCTCTGGCAGAACTCTCCTATAAATATTGCATTCAGTAGCTAAGGCTTTAGAGTATGTTTCTCATTGTCTTTTAAAGCGCCTGTGACATTGGGTTTTCTTTCCTTCTTTCTTTCTTTCTTTCTTTCTTTCTCTCTCCCTTCCTTTCTTTCTCTCTTTCTTTCTTTCTTCTTGGTAAGACAGATGATGATTTTTAAGAGGCACATGCATTAGCCTTTTTCCTAGTTTTCCAACAATTGTTACAAAGATACGGGCACCAAGCTTTTCTCTTTTCTTTCTTTTTTTTTTTTTATTTTTTTTTTTTTGGGTGTATTGAGCTGCTTGTTATTTAAAGTGTTGAGGACTAGCGCCTAGTGAAGTGAATCAGATCAGGGCAGATCCAGTGGTAAAGGGAGGAAATGAACTTTCAGACACTTATTAATATACGTGCGTAAGGTCAGAAAACGGAGTCGAGAGGATGTTTGAGAAAAGCCTCAAACTCCAAATAGGTTTACTAAAAAAAAAAAAAAAGTTACCACGCAAACCTTACCACTATGTATATATGTTTAATATTTGTCCTTTGAAATGCAGAAATAGTTTCAATGTTTTCTTTGTCTATTTTTCTTTTTTTTTTTTTTTAAATGCTACCCAGGGAAATATTTTCATATCATTTTTAAGTGGCCTGCCTCAATGTATATTTATTTCTTTTAAAGCAAACAGGTTCTGGAAACTGTTTTTCTGTAGCTTTAAATGAGTAGGTGAACAAAATCTATATGGGATGTAATTTTTTTTTTGGTTCAGTCTCTTTAAAAATACTTTGTTTTGGTACATTTGGATGTGCTTGTGGGGAAAAATAAAAACGCAGAGATCCTTATATATTTATGTTAAAGTAATATTTTATTATCTACATAAAACAGAAATGCACAATACCTTCATAGTTTGTTCTAATTATTGAAATATCTTTATTTTATTTTTAAAGATAGCACAGATTTGCATAGTTCTTAAGATTTGGAGGGAGAACACCCCAGTACTTATACTGAGTTGAGTTCTGTGTAAAAGCACCGCCATTCCTTTATATTTCATGGAATTTTTGGAATAAATTTGATGCCTATACCGAGAGGTTCCACGCTCGTAACTTCCAGGGTCTTGGAGGAGAGCCTCAGGAGCTGGTGTTCATTGTGTCTCTCCGCAGACGAACCGCAGCCGCGTGTTTTGAAGCATGGATTTCTGTGCGGGTAGGGGGTGTCCTGCTTTTGATGCTGGTGGGGAGAGCTGCTCCTCAAGTTGGTTGCATGTTGTGGAGGAAGGCGTGAGGGAGGGGGGAAGGAGATTCGGCTCTCCCCGTTCCCTTTTGATAATTTAAGGTCTGAGCCCTAAAAAAAAAAAAAAAGAGAGAGAGAGAGGGAGAGAAACAAAAAGGCGGGGCTTAATTATGGGGAGTACTGTTAAAAGCAGGGAGGAAGGATGCAGCTGCCCAGCGGGGCTGCGCACCCCCGGGCCGGGCTGGGCCCCGGGCCCCGCGGCGGCGGCTCCCAGCCGGGAAGGGCCGGGGCTTTCCCGTTAGACGTCTGCGGCTCCGTGTGTGTGTGTGTGTGTGTAACAAGCCGGTCGGTTTTACCCGGAGGGGTCCCGGCTGGGGACCAGCGGGGCTGGCGCGCTGGCGAGCGACATCAAACTGAGCAGTGTTCGCACATGCGGCGGTGTGTTCAGGTCCTTTTTTTTTTTTTTTTTTTTTTTTTTTTGGCTGGCTCGGTTTCCTAAGTGCGATATCCCGCTCTTCTCCCCCCCTCCCCTCCTTCCCCATAGTTTCTAGGCTTATTAGATTTAATCATCTTTTCTAACTCCGAGTCAATATTACACTCATCCCGAACAGATTCAGCTAAATGATCTTATCAATAGTTTCGAAGAGAAGTGACAGAAAGAAGAAGTGTTTTGTGACCGCAGACGTGCTGACGGGTAAAATGTTGAAGCTGGGTATGGATTTAAAAGTCCTTGGTCAATAGCCCGCGGAGCCGGCTGCGGAAAGCGAGCAGCCTCTGCCCTCTGCAGGACACTCGGGCCGGCGCCGGGGGAATATTTCGCCTTTGAGGACAGGGCCCCTGCTATCGGCGAGCTCTCCCGTGGTCGGGTGGGCAGGAGGAAGTGACTTGGATGGATGGATGGATGGATGGATGGATGGATGGATGGATGGATGGTACCTTGGTCGGCGGGGCAGGCCCGGCGCCGCGGGGATGGCCGCCGGGAGCTGGTGGCGAGGGTTGCGCGCCCCCCGACGCTGTTCGGGACCGGGCTGTCCACTGCGGACGCCCCCGGGTGGCTCCTCCGGGGCTCTTGGCCCAGCGAGAGTCTGACCAGATGGGAACGACTCCTCTCGTCCTTCCCGGCTGGTTGCGGGGAGGCCGGCCGGCTGGGGCGGGGGGGGGGTCCTTTTCTCCGTTTCCTTCTGTCTTTTAAGAGAAAGAAGAGGGGGAAAGGGGGCGGCCGCAGGATGCACCTTCTGCAGGTGGATATCGGGGTGCGCGGCAGCTCCCGGGGCTCCCCCACTTTCATTCCCAGCAGGGACTCTCTGTCCTAGACGAGATGTCAACAACAAAAGCCCCGTTCCCTCGGCTCGCTCCCTCTGATGGAGGCCGAAACTGGAAGGCGGGAGGAGACTGTGCATCCCGAAGCCCTTGCGTCGTGATTGCCCCCCCTTTCCCCCCCCCCCTCTCCGCCGTGTCCCCCCTGCTGAGAGGGGGTGATAGGCAGCGGTCGGTGTCGGCCGCCCCGAGGAGCTCTCGCCGCCGCCCAGCCCGGTCAGCTCTCCCGAGGGCCGAGGCTTGGAAAGAGAGAAGCCGGGAAAGGGGAAATAATCCTGCGAATTCCCCAGGTTGCGGGGCGGCCGGGTTAGTACCGCGCCAGATGATGCTCTCGGGCCGGGCGACTTTGCGAGACCCCCGACGGGGACCCGAGACCCGGGGAGCCCCCTGCTCCGCCCCGTCCTGTCTCTCTCTCCCTCCGGGTTTCTGTTGACAGGAGCTCGGGGTTCCCCCTCCTCGGTCCACCGGGCGAGTTTATGGCCCACGCCGGGCGCCATCGGTGCGGGGTTTCTCGGGGTGACCCGCCCGGGGAGGGGAGGCGGCGGGGCCCGGCGGCGGCGGGGGGGCGAGCGGTCACCGGCAGGCGAGCGAGCCGGGCTTAGTCCGGCTTAAACCTCTGGGCCCGGATGAAGCCATGGGGAGGGTCGCGTACAGGGGGGGTGTCCCCTCCGCCCGACCCCGGTGGGAGCAAGATGGGGGGGAAGGTGCCCGCGGCTTCTCGGCGGGTGGAGAGGGCAGCGGCGGCCTCCTGCTGCCTCCAAAAGGGAGGCTGGGCATCGCGGTCTGTCCTGCAAAACCTGGTTCTCCCGCGTCCTCTGCTCCTACGGGGGTTATCTAATTTATTTTGTTTTTCGGAAGGGGCGGGGGCCTGTGGTGCCGCCGAGGGTTTAATCTCGAGATAGAAAAGAAAACAACAATTTTTTTATTTTTTTATTTTCTTTTCCCCCGAGTTGCGGGCGCTAAGTTGGTACTTTGTGCTCGGGGCATGGCCAGGTTGTCGTCGCGGGTGTAGGAAGATGCTCCCAACAAGGCGAGTTTCACCTCGGCTTGGCCGGGCGGTACTTGGAGGAGCGGGCGCTTCCCCGGCGGAAACCAGTTAGAACAAACCCGAAGCGTGTTTTAGCAGAAACGGTGAAATAAAAAGGAAGGACTCCTCGGACCCGACTTCTCATCCAATTATAAACCAAACAAGCGGGCTTTTCGGCAGCCGAGGTCGCGGATTTCCACGCCGCGCCCGGCCCGTGGCCTGACCCACGCCGCAACTCCCTTTCCTGGAACGGCGGGTCTCTCCCTGCAAAGTCCTCGTAAATCCCCCCGAAACTCGGCCAAGCGTCCCGGGGTTTCAGGCAGCACCCCCGGGGCCGGGGAGGCCGCCCCTGCCGGCGCGGAGCCCCTTCCCCTCCCACCCCCTTCCTTCCCCGGCCTCGCAGCGGCCCCGCGCCGCCCCCTCAAGGCCCGGGCCTCTCCGCGGGACGGGGCGGGGGGGTCGCATCCCGCCCTCCCGTCGGCAGGCAAGGGAGAGGGATGGAGCGAGGGGGGCGCGGAAGGAGCCGCGGGAAGCCTTTGCCGGTGCTGCCGGGGGTCGCGGCGGGGCGGCGGCGGGCGCTGCGCCCTTGCCCGGGCGGGCGGCTGGGGTCCCTGCCACCGGGGGAGGGGGCGAGTTTGGCTGGTGTTTGGCCGGCAAACACCCCGGCCCCTCTCCGTGCACAGGATCAGCCCCCCGCCCAGGGCAGAGCCGCTGCCCGTCCGGGACAGGCGGGCTGCCTCCCACCCGCGAGGGGCGCAGGCTGTTGGGGGGGGGGGGGGGGACGGCCCGGGGGACCCCACCGCTCCCACGGCGGGACCAGGGTGTCCCGGGGAGCCGCCAGAGAGCGGGGAGGCGGTTCCGGCGCCGGGCTCCAGCTCCGGCCCGGCTGCGGCTCTCGCTGCGGCCCCGCAGTGTCCGGCCCCGCCGGGCCCAGCGGTACCGCCCCGTGTGTCCCCGGGGGCGTCAGCACAGATGTCATTTTTAAGGATTAAAAAGCGGGTAGGCCGGTAAGAAGTTGGCGGCCGGTGTTTCTTCCCCTCCTCCTCGCAGGGCGGTAAATCCTGGCAGGAAAACCCGGGCAGAGGCAGCTCGTAAAAGTGATGGCGAGAGCGCTCTCCCCCTCCGCTTCCCCGTCCCCTCCCGTCCCCTCCCGTCCCGGGAGCTGTAAGAGGCGCTCGTCTAAAAGTTGGGACTTGTTTTTAGCCAGCCTGACTCATTCATTAATTCCCTTTCCCTCCTTGATTCATTCATGTCTACAGTCATTCATTGCCAAGTCCATGGAGGCATCAGCTCCTTGGTCAGTAGGGGAGACGTACAAACAAGGATGGTGCTATTTATTTCCCTCTGCCTGTGGATTTCTAAGACGTTCAAGCAGGCACAATCATTAAACTAATTTGTATTTGATTGTTTGGGCGGACGGGGGTGAATTTTATTGCACTAAGCATTCAAGCACGCACGCATCGCTGATTACCAGTATACATTAAATAAAGTTGTTTGTACACATTGTCTTACCACATATAGGCAGTCTTATTATTCTAATTACTCTAATTAGTGCATTGAAATGTTTTCTACTTGATTTGAGGAGACAGTGATTAGTTCTATTACTTCTTTTAACTCTTATTTCATGGAAAACTGTTGATGCATGTTCCAATTACCTTGTTTTTCTCTTTAATATAGCGCGGGCCAAAAATATGATGAAATGATACCGTTGACGGGAGGAAACTTCCATCTATTTTCCCTTTTAAAAAGAGCTTCCATTTTTTATAGATCCTCCCGCCAGATAGACACTTCCCCCCCCCCGCCAAGCGATCGCAAATAATTATTTCTAGCCAAAGGACCACGTTTCTTCTTCACAATTTATTCTGCTAGTTATGGTTGTAGCATTTACTTTTTTCTTTTTCTTTTTTTTTTTTCTTTTCTTCCCCAAAAAGGGGAGTCTGAGGTATACTTTCTGCGAATCTATCTCATAAGTTTTAAATTAAGGTTACTATTAATTGATAAGATCAGTTCATCAAACGTGTTACTTCGATAGGGAATTGTAATTAAAACCTTAATCCCGTTTGAGACTTATTTTTTTCTTAAACACTTTCTTGAGGGATTTTTTTTTTTTTTTTCCTCCCTTTTCCGTGGTGGTTGCCGTTTTAAGCACGGCGGAGGTACGAAGACTCCACCAGAGAAAGGATGCTATTTCGTTATCGAAATACCCATCTTCGCTATTGAGCCAATAGAGGTTTTGTGTCGAGTTTTGGGATGTGTGTGTGTGTGTGTGTTTTTGCCTTTTGTGTTGATGTGCCGGCCACTTAAACCCAGCCGGTGACAAAGCAGGCGGCGGGGACGGAATCTCGCCTTCCTCTCACGTTACAGACAGGGAGACTGGCTACTTCTCGGTCATAAAAACACTGCTTTTATTGTTGGTGTTTCCCCCTCCTCTTCCCGCGAGTTTGTTAAATAAATACGAAGGGGTGGGAAAAAAAAAAAATACAAAAATACAAAAAAAAAAAAAAAAAGAAAGAAAGAAAGGAAGAAAGAAAAAACGCAAACCGTCCCGTAAATTCTTAGAAGTCCAGGTCTGGAGGGAAATCTATGGAGTTACATAGGTAAATACTGGGCCTAGGCTACTTATACTTTTAATATTTAAACTGGGATTATAGGGGATCTAAAGACGCCTTCCTAACCTTTGCCAATTGCCTATGCGAGGAGAAATCCCGCAAGAGGCACAAAGGGGCGAGGCGGCTTCCCATCGCCTCTGACAAACCACTGCTGCGGCCGGGGAGCGAGTCTCCTCCAGGGCCGGGGGGGAGGGTCGGGGGGGGAGGGGGGGGGGGGTGGGGGGGGTGGGAAGGGAGACAGGGACCGCGGTGGGGTTTGAGGGGGTATGTATTTGTTGGGGGGGAGGGGCGGGGAGATGGGTCCTGTTTCTCCTTCCCGCAGAGCCTCGTCTCGCCCAGTTCCGCGGACCGGCCCCAGGGAAGATGCCACCGGCTCCGGCCCCGGTCCCGGCCCCGGCCCCCGAAAGCCGGGACCGGAGCAGGGGCCACGGCCACGGTCACGGCCACGCGTGGAGTGCGGGCGCCCCCCAGCGGCCACCGCCGCGGCGGGGACTCCCCCGGGGAAGGGCAGGGGAGCATCCCCCTTCTCCTCCTCCTCCTTCTCCTCTCCGAGACCTCTTTCTCTCTCCTTGGCCGCAAGGACGACGGGGCCGGAATCCCGGAGCAGAGATCGCCGGGGCCCGCCGTGCCTCTGTGGGGCTGGTTCAAATCCCACCGTTTCACCAAACGGTTTCTCTTCTTGCTGAAGTCAAATCATCCCAGATGCCAGACCGCCACCAAAGGCTTCCAAAAAAAAAAAAAAAAAAAAAAAATTATTCCACCCCAAAACCCCAGCTTATTTGGGTGAAACCCCCATTTCCAAGGAACAGCGAACCAGAGGCCGTCTCCCGTTTGGTGCTGGCTGGGTGCTCTCTCTTTTCACCCACCGTCACGGCAGCCTCCTGGCACAACCGCGACACCCTTCCCGAGCCCTCCCGGCGGCGGTCAGGGGTTCGGCTCTTTACGGGACCCAGACCCCAGGAGCAGTACTGGCTGGTAAGACCGTACAAGTTTACATCTTGTGTTTCTTCCAGTGCTCCCGGTATCGTAACTACCGCTTGCCGGGCTGTAGGTGTTGAAAAACGGTAAAATATTGTGAGTATCAAGAACCCAAGCCATTCAGCCATTCCGCTACAGCAGACTGTGGTGCACTGCAAACAGAGAAGTGACATATCACGATCTCAGAGTCTCTTGCTAACTCAACAAGCAAATTGAGCTGAAACAAAACAAAGCAAAACAAAACAAAACAAAAAACCCAAGAAAGATTAAGTTTTAGAAGGAAATGAGCGTTCTGCACAGAACTAATCACACTACAGACAGCCAATGCTGTAGCGCTAAGCAGACAGGGGAGAAAATAACATTTTTTTTTTCCAGCTGAACATCAATTGTGGATCTGTTCAGATAACAGAAATAAGATGCTGTGCACGCGGCTGGAACAGGAAAGGTAAGCAGTGGCTGCACCTTCCCCTATAGACCGAGCCTGTGTCAGTCCTGGCGTGGAGATGGCCCTTCGCAGCAGGCAGAAAGCCACGATGAAGGTTCAGCCTCTGAAGGGAAAAGCCGGCTTTGTTTCAGGGACCCTTCCTGAACGGGCAGATAAATAAGGGTGGATTTATTTGTTAATGGGCTTGGGGAACTGGATAACATTGCCCTTTTGCATACTGATTTTGCTGAACACCCTCGGTGCGTAAATCATAGCCCAAACCAGACAGTTTTAAATTTCGGTAAAATCTAGGCCCTTAACTTAAGCAGTCTCTTACTAAAATTACGAATGGCTGGCCCTTTGAATCGGGCAAGAAAAAGGATGGACAACCCAGCCTGCCTACATGCCTTTTGTAGCTGACTAAGGGAGAGAGGAGGTGTTTCAGAGGACCTGCGGAGGGACAACCGGTCCATTCAGCTTCGGTGCTGCCACCTCTCCAGCTGACCATTCAAAAACCAGTCCCACCGCAGCAGGGGCCAGGCCGCTGCGTATCTATATAGAGCCTATAGGGGCAGGTTAGATTTCACTTCTCTCCTGCCCACAAGGCTGATATCAATCTCCCTCTTCCCCGCCTGGCCCAGCACCGTGACTCTTGCACTCCTGTCCCTGCATCTCCAGTGGAAGGGCAGAAGGGGGCTGACCCAGAGCATCGTTGTGGAACCCAGCGGCTAAGCCTCAGCTGCACCTTCGACTCCCCTTGGCCTGAATCCAAGGCTTCCCACATCCCAGTGATGCTCTCCCACCAGGCTTGGACCTAACACCGGGTCAAATAAGGTCAGCTGCAGCAGGGGTCCAGCACCTCCTGGTCCTAAACACACAGCCGAAACACAGGGCCACAGGCTGTTGCGGGCTGTGGGAACCCCTGTCGTTTAGATGTCCCAAACACTTTCTATTTCAGATCAAATTCCGCAGTGTCCACAGAGACTGGGGTAAGAAGGACCCACTGTGGGGTTTGCCCTAGAGGCAGTGGCTGTGACAGCGGCAAGCGCTGTAAAACACGAGTAACAGCCTCATCGAAATGCCACAATCCCAACTTGTTACCCGATACAGAAAAGCATCCCGAGGGATATATGGCTCCTTTTCTCATTTCTGTAAGCTTTGAGACAAAATCTAGCGTTGCTATTTCTCGACCAGAAGGAACGTCCCCTCTGCCTTCGCCGGACAGACTCTGCTGTCCCGTCAGAGCGGGGCCATGACACGCACTAACCGGCCGGCAGACAGAAAGATGCAAGGGGGAACTGTGGTTCCCTCACTCTTCCAAATTTAAATGCATCACCTGCAGGGGACTTCTGGGAAAAAAGTGTTTTTATAAGACAGTGGCGTTCTCAGGAAAAAAAAAAAAAATTAAAAAAATCTAGGGAGTAAGGTAGTTACAATGAGGAGAGTGTACACTTTCACTTAGTCTCTTGAAGTGTTTAGGAAAAAAACAAACCTCTTTATTAATAAAACTGTGTTCAACATTTTCGGGTGATAAACTGCAGGAACATTGAAAGTATGGTATGTTACATGCCACAGACCAACCGCATGCACAAAGGCAATCCGTCTGCTGGCGCGTGGCGCTAAACTCCTCCGGTCCGAAGCCACAGCTGGATACGGCAGCTCCAGCGACCGGGGTTCAGGTTCTCTTCCTGCCAACTGAGAGACGTGAGAACGTGAGAACCGCCTAAGGACTGTATATGTAGGAAAATGCGAAAAAAATGGGTTATCACCCCAGCCCCCCGCAACTGGCTTCTTGCCATCAGGTGACAGATAGCACCCGATCATTAGCTGGAGACCATTAATCCCGATCCATGCCTCCTTTCTGAAGATCTGCCGCTTTGAGCAGTGGAGGCACAGACGCGAAAGCCTCTGTGCCTTTTGGAGAGCAGCAGAACACCCGTGGATCAATACTTTAACTTGAAAGCTGCTGTCATTCTCTGCAGAGACTGAATTATTTACAAGTATATATAAAAAGATAAAACCCGAGTGGCATCGTCGATCTCTAGGTTTGGTTGGTACCCATTGCATTTTGCTTTTGCAAATCCTTCCTCTCAGCCAATTCAAAGGTAAACATTTACTCTTGCATAACATTAAAAGTTCTTCACGAATCTCGCTGGTATGAGATACGGTGAATATTACCTGATCACAGAGAGACGGAAAGTGAATGACAAGCTTTGAAACTCCTCCCCAGGTCAATCAGCAGGCACAGCCCTGACACCGACACAGCCCAGGGCTTCCCCCTGAAGCCTCTGTACCGACCCCCCACTTTTTTTGCCCTTCCTCAATCGCTTAAAAAAGTTGAGTATCTCATGCTCCACACCAGGTAGTGGTCGCAGACCTTAAAGAAGAGATACTTACTGGAGGAACGGAAGTTACTCCGAAGCATCCTATCAAGTCTGCCAATGCGTTGTATGGAAAATAAATACACGAATGCTGAAAACAGCGTGTCTTCGCCTTCAGTAATGGGTCAGATTAATTTTGCACACAAGCCCTTTGCAATTACTACACAAAAGTGACTGCAAAAAGGGCAGCGGAGATTTCTCTAAACGGAGGTACCGCGTAGTAAGTTCTGTAAAGTTCACCCCCGAAGCACAACTGTTTTAGGTATTTTCAAACCGCCCGATTAAGCAGTCGAGCGCTCCTGTCATTTGGCTGCCGTCGCTGCAGGGAACAGCGGCTCCCGGCAGCGGCAGCAGCCCGGGAAAAGGTGCTGGGAAGCGATGCCAGGCACCAGACCCAACCATCTTCAGCAGCATCTCGCAGCAAGAATGAGAACTGCTTGCATCAATCACACTTACTTAGACATAATGTGTCTTTTTATTTCAATTCCCATTCCGGTTGTCAGTAGCTCTGAGCTGCTTTTGATAATTTTTAGCAATTGTTAAAATGACTGAGCTGCTGTTGGCCCTTCTGTGGGAGGCCTCCTGTGCTGAACTAACAGCTGCCCAGATTGTCACATTTACTATGGGATACAGGTACTAGAAAAAAAATAACCCAAGTGGATTGCCAATTGCATCTTTCTGTCACATTCAGTGTATTCTTTAAGTATAGACTATTTAATGCCTATTATCTTAATTTTTTTATTTATTTCCCCATGGTGGACTTTATTCAAGCCCCGAGCTTGTAGCCAGTTAACAAGGCTAATTCTAAGCACAATTTATCCTTCTTACAAAGGAACTACGCGGAATGTATCACTGGGCTCCGACCGCACTCGGAGACCTATTGGCCAGAAGTTTGAATTTAAATTGTTTGTGCATTTGGATGCAGAGAGATGGGCAAGACCTCGTTACAAAAACCCTGCTGCACTTATTGTAACTCCTAAGGATATTTCGCAGTTCAAAACTGCATGGCCGCTGCATCGGGGCATTTTTATGCCGACTCTTCAAAACCGTGAGGGAAAGCATTATGTTAAAATCTGTTTGTAACAATAAACCCCTGCATTGTATATGATGACACTGGTATTAGCAGTGAATAAACAACTGCAGGACGCCTGGTGCCAGATCTCCGGTGTTCCGGTTAAATTCAATGAAGATCACCAATCGCATCTTAAAGTAACAGACATAAGTTCACGTTTTTGAATGTTTTGACAGAACACTAAACTTTACTCCCTCCCTCTGGACATATCACATGTAAAACTACACGAGTGCCGAGAACGCGTAACCGCTTTCACTTCCCCAAATAATAATGCGCTCCTGCCAAATAATAACGTAATAATGTCTATAATAGACTCCCAGCCATTAAAGTCCAGAAATCCTGAAATATTCTGCAATCTGGCTTTATCTGTGTGGGTTTTTTTTAAAACCGTTTGCATGATCAGACGTGCCACACAGAGGAAGAGACACCCGACAATTTTCGGTCGTATGTGTGAATTTGCAATACCCTGAAAGCAGCCCTGAGAAACGGGTACCTGTCAGAAACAGGGCAGGGAGCAATGACATCTGAAAATCTGCTCGGCACGTGTCAAAAGTCGGTTGCATTTCGTCCAAGACTCACAGAAACCAGGTCCAGTCTTGCCCTTCTGCTTCGCGATAATCAGAAGCAACAGCAGCTGTAAGTTGGTGCGAGAAGGTACTTTTAGCACGTTTGAAACGATACCGGCCTGAGGCAAAGTTGTGATACGGAAGCTGAACACTGGGGGAGGTGCCGGAGATTGAAAGTCTTAACAGAAGTTTCCGTAGAGATGCACGAAAACAACTCAAGGCTTTGTATTTGTTTTAGCAGGAGCGTCGTCTTGAACGATTAAGAGCATCAGGTGAATCTAACACTTAATAAATTCTACCTAGGAAGAAAACGGGCACTGCTCACACCAATACCACTTTGGTAAATAACTCTGAACCAATAATCAAACTGTTCAGATAATTCACGAAAAATTAGTAGAGCTTCTCATATTACTTAAGTTCCACAACATTTAAACATAACTGCATTGCTACCTATACGTTAAAGGGATTAAGAAATATGTTATGGTAACAGGATTTGTGTAATTCTTGAAAGAAACGCAACAATTTTTTTTTTTTTTTTTTTCTTGGATGTCTCTCTTGGTATATTGTCATCTCCACATTCCGCTCTACACCCCGTCTGTCTGTATCCAGCTGTTGTCTCTTGCGCTGTACCTACACCTCAAACCATTTCAGGCAGCGAAACGTTTATTTTGTGTAATGCACCTACTTCCACGTGCTTTCGTAGGGCTACAGCAAGCTAAACGTTAAACAATACCACTCTTTCCTGATAAATAAGCCCACAAATTTGTCTCTACAAACATCCAGGGTAACTTATTCAAAACTAACAGTGATAAAAATATGTCCAAACTGTTTCTCTGAATGCATCGTATTTTGTGTTTTATTTCACCGTTTTTAAAAATGAATGCACAAAAGGTCAAGGAATGTAGACAAATAATTTATTTTTGTTTTATTTATTCATTATTTTATGTACACTTGGTATTTTGCAACACAAAGGGAAACAAATTAAGTGCAAAGCAAGATAAATATTATAGGTTGAATACATTTTAACACATTTCTGTCATCTCTGAATTAGTAGACACTGACAACCCAGTGAGGACATTAATTTCAACTTCTTTACACTGGCAGTAACAGAATAAAATGGTACAATGCAGTACTATGACATTTTAAATGAGCCGATGCGTCAGAATAAAACCAGCTTAGTTTACTAAATGGAAATAACCGGCGTGTAAATATGCAATTAACTTTTTAAGACAAAATGAAAGTATCTTTGAGTTAGCAGTAATAAACTCAATCATTTATAAATATGGGGCTAACATCTCTGTTTTACATACGTTCAGGTAAAACCCTCGCCTTATACCACAAACACCTTTTAAGTGGTACGAGTGGAAGGTGTTCAACAGAGGAGGAGCCAGGTACCCGTGCCTGAGCCATGTCTGCTCCTGCAGAGAGACCTCTGGGCTCACACAGAGAGAGAAGACACGGTGGTCAAACCTGAGCAGGAGTAATACGCTAACAATGTACCTCCCCCTTTACTACTGGTCAAGCAGAACACTGAGAAGGGGAAAACAATATGATTTTGAAACGTAATCAAGTATTTGCATAAGTATAAAAAAAAACAAAAAATGCACAAGCCTCAGAGGGGAATATTAAAAACAAATATACAGAAGATGCTAAGGTAAACACTGCTAACACACAAAGAGCACAAAATTAAAAATGGGGTTAATGTTGAACGTGTACGACATTGAATGACAGCACAGAGAACAGATCTGGGACCTAAGATTGCACATACATACACAGCCTTTGGAACACTGACTATATTCTTTACCGAGGGGGTGGTGAGACACTGGAACAGGTTGCTCAGGGAAGTTGTGGATGCCCCATCCCTGGAGATGTTGAAGACCAGGCTGGACGGGGCTTTAAGCAACCTGGTCTAGTGGGAGGTGTCCCTGCCCATGGCAGGGGGGCTGGAACTCGATGATCTAAAGATCATCTAAAGGCTGGAACTCAATGATCTAAAGGTCCCTTCCAACTCTAACCATTCTATGATTCTGTATTTAGGACTGCAAGGGTGCAAAGCAGCAGACATTAGCTTTGTGGGACCATGTAGCTTAACATCAGGAAACAGCCAAGAAAAACACATCCATGAACCACTGCCCTCACCTCCCACTTTTGGTTTTGCCAACCACTGGCTTCACCATGCTTTAAATGTACTCTTATTTGCCTTTCTAATCTAAACCTTCAACGTCTTGTTTCTCCTCTGAGACCTTAGTTAGGAAATTTATTGAAGCCATTTGGCACGTTCTCAGATGTTCACTGCAGCATTTTGTACTTTAGGGCTTGAACCACTATTATGAGGGGAAAATAGACAACCTCAGTTTGGACATCTTTTGGACGCAGTAGTGAAGGGATCTAAAAGTTAAGGAGCATTGGAACACCATCGAAAGCGGCTATCCTCATTTATCCCAGTTCAAATTAATACTTTTGCACAACCAACGTGCTCCCATCTGCTGCTTGTTATTCTATTCACTGGAGTTTATTGCCCTCTTTCTTCTTCAGGTTTTAATGCCCAACTTGTGAGAGTAAAAGAAAAAGAAAGTAGTTTTCAACACTCGGCTACTAGAAAACAAGAAGTTTTCTATTTTTAGCCAAGACATTTTATAGGGAGCAATCAGATACAGTCCAACCAACAGAGGAAAGAAAGCGGTGTCCTGCGATGAAAGCAAGAGAAGTAAGGGGGCTAATAGGGAGCATCTTACTCCGAATCCACACGTGGTAGGAGAGCATGCACAGCTCAGGAAGCTGAAGTCTCCCACAGAAGTTTTACGTGGTCTGCGTGGACCTCAGCTCCTCCAGAGCTCAATTCAAGACTGATCTGATCTGAATCACCTTGTGGAGGAACCTCTCTCTCCAGAGTGAAGGGACCACAGGATACTATTTTCCTAACTTTAGTACCTACCCTAGATATTTGAAATTAGATGATACAAATATCCTCCAGCTATAGCAAATGTGTTTAGAGGCAATTATCCCTTTTGTCCTTCTCTACTTGTTATTAAAAAAAAGGCATAACTTGCTTCTAGTGCTTACCGGCAGAGCACACATCGCAGAGCTATTTACAGACAGTGTCCGGAACCATTCCCTCTATTCCTGCTCTTCCACCTTTTATAAAAATTAGCCCCTTTAAAAGGTAACGCAGTAGGAGTTTGTTGTAACACTACTCAAACTGTTGTGGCAGAAAATGGAGCAAACTATTAAATCCTAAATACAGTGCAAGTATTTTGTTGCTGGTTATTCGAGGCGGGGCAGAGAGAGACCTATTATTGTAAAATGAAATCAGGTGCTGGGTTCAGATATTTAAGTTTGAAGGCCTGGAGATGCCATTCCTTCTCATCCGCACATAGGAATAAATGTGAGCAGGAAATTTCCCCGGACAGTTCATGCACACGAGAGACCAGGCCAGTCCCAGCACACCCCAGCTCCACTGCCTGCCTGGTAAGGAGATGAATCCAGAAAGCCACAGGATGCTGAAGAGCTGCAGTGGCTCTATGCTCACCAGGAAGAAGGAGAGTGAGATCATTGCATCGATTTTGCTAAGATGCCTCAAGGGACAGCTGGTAATTAGGACTTGTTTGTATACGAAGGTTAAATCACAAAGTGCATGCCCTCCCACCCCCACAAACACACCAGTTCCTAGTTATTGTAATTCATCTTCAGTAACTATTCCAAAATAACTCCAAACATAGACTAGCCATTAGTTTCCAAATCACAACCAAACCAACTATTTTTAATTTGCCTCTATTAGTTTCTGAACAGTGTGTATGTGCAGAAACCTGCAGCACTGCCCTGAAGAAAATAAATCTGAAGAGACCAAGGTCTGACAGAGCCCATCTCCTGACAGCGAGAGGAGAGGACTGACTGCACTGTCCAACAGCCCTTGACAAGGGTATAATGGTAAATAATGCACAAAAGATGGTAGTTCACCACAATTATACATAGTATGTCCCTAAAATGCTCAGACAGTTCAGGGTTTCATAAATTTTGTTCTCTTTTTCATCTGAACTCAAATTTTAATTTTTTGACACTATGAACAGCTAACCACTACACCCAGCTTCCAATAGAGTAAGCAGAAACAACTGGCACCTAAACCACAGTAATCCAAATTTATTATAGAAACTATGGAAACAAATACTAAAAATATGCAAACTAAACTGTTCCTAATGTATTACAGGTAACTCAGTTTCTAAACAGAAACTATTGTCAGTACCCAAGAATAGGGATATTTATCTTAGTCCTTGGTCTAACTTTCAGACTTCGGAGTGACAATAATACTCCTGTAAACTAACCACGTGCGTTCTGTACGTTACAGAACTGTATGTTGAAAACACTAGCAAAATTTTAATAAGTTACACTTAGATTTTCCTACTAACCTGAACCAAGAAAAATATGATTTCCCTTAAAAAAAAAAAAAAGAATAAATGAACAAAATTCTTGTGACACTGCAAGCTTCTTAAGATAGGTGTCATTTCCTTTCTCTTCCCTATCATCTTCAGCAAACAGAAGAACAGAAAGGCAAGTCACAGAATGGCTGAGGTTGGAAGGGACCCCTGGAGGTCATCTGGTCCAGCCCCCTGGATCAACGAGGGCCGCCTAGAGCTGCTTGCCCAGGCCCATGCCCAGACAGCTTTTGAATATGTCCAAGGATGGAGACTCCACAGGCTCTCTTGGTCTTCCTCACCATAAAACATGTCTTCCTCTGGTCAAATGGAGTCTCCTGTGTTTCAGTTTGTGCCCATTTGCCTCTTGTCCCGTCCGTGGACATCACTGACAAGAATCTGCCTCCCTCTTCTTCATCGCTCCCCTTTATCAGGTATTCCTACACATTGATAAGGTTTCCCTTCAGCCTTCTCTTTACCATTTCTACCTCAAAAACACAGCTTATTTGTCCTCAAAAAAGGACCAATTACAAAAATCTTAAGCAATTAAGCCTTCCGTGCATTTGTGTGCATGCACAAAATCATTTCAGAGATTAAAAAAAAAAAATGCAGATGGGCAGTGGTAGGTGAAGAAAAAATATTTTTTACGTAGTTCATAAAAATGAAACAAGGAGACATCAGGAATTACTGCGCAGGTACGTACATGAAAGGTCAATATTAAGAGCATCTAAATGCTAACTCTTGACTTTGAAGTACGAGCATGTGAAATTATATGGGAAACTAAATTTCTGGGAAAGAAAACAGCTGGTCTAGGAAGATGCACTTACTTTCTCATGTCTATAAAAAGCTCTGGCCACCCTTTCATGAGTTTCCAGATAAATCTGGATTAGCCCCCTTTGTTTCTTTTCTTGACATTTGCATTTCTTCAGTATCCAAGGAAAAAGAGAGAGCTTTCAAATAGTTGAGGGGTTTTTATTTGTTTGTTTTTAGAAAAGGGCAACAAAACATGCAAGAGAAAAACTTCATTCCTCACAAAGGATCTTAACTTTGTCTGTCCTAACTGTGCCATTTATCATTCTTAAATGAAAACAAGACAGGGAGAAACTAGAGCTACATAACTCAAACAATATTAACAGTACTTAGTCCATTAGCTGAAAATGAAAATCTCACCACTGCCTGCTACTGCTGAGGCTGAATCTTCTTAAAAAAGCCACCTCTTGCCGAGGCCCTTCTTTGACAGTGATGAGGATCTGTAACACACACGACTCATGCCTCAAGCCCTTCCTCACGTCAGTTCTCACAACCTGTCCCATGCCTGGCAACATTTAACAAAGAGCCCTTCCTGGATTTCATTATCAAGCCAGAAATCTAAAAAATCACAGAAATCACGATCTCAGTGAAAGACAAATGCATCCACTTGGGAAAAATGTAGACTGTATCTAACACAGCATGTACAGAAGCATTAAGCCCGGAATTTCTAGCCTAGTGATCTCAAAAGCTACAACCTACAGAATCATTGCAAAAAAGTAATAAAGAACATGTAAATCTATATATAAAGTCACCCCCATACTCCATATAATAAAATGCTACATTTTATCTAGTTTTTGTAAATGTATTAGTCCTGCAGATGTGATGTGGGAAACATATCCTATAAGATGCAATAAGTACACACAGTAAGAACCAGGACTAAACACACAATTTTTGCAAATGCACAGTGGGTAACATTTCTGATGACAGGAGAGCAGTTAAACTAGTCATAGTCTTAATTATAGCAATACAAAAGATTATCAAAATAGCTGCAATACATTAATTACGTTTTCCTGTTAATGTCATGCATTTACAGAACTATACATATAGCCAGGTGTATGAGATTTCAGAACAGAGAAAGGGGATGTATTTTCACCAAAAAAAAAATATAAAAAAATAAAAAAGACATCACCAGTATTTGGAAGGGACTTGGGGCCAGAAGTAGATCCTGGCACTTAAAGCACTGACTTTTCAAGTTGCCAGCATCTCTTTAATTTGCTTCTTTCTGGATGGATTTTGTAGGGTTTTGAAGTCTGGGGATGGATGTCGTTCCTGTCTTGTTTTTTGCTATTCCAAGATAGGTAGGACAACGCTGGATGGAATGAGTCTCAGTTTAGTATTCTAAAGCCAAATACCCAACCTGAGCTAAATCACAGCTTACACAGTCTCCAGAAAATGATTCATTCTGCTTTCCTTAAATATTTATCTTAGGAGGAGATAAATAGCTCTCTAGAGGTGCCCAGATTCCTCCCTTAAACTCCACGTCTGACTTTCAGAGAACTACCATTCAGTGAGATGAATTCTACTCACTGTGTACCACGATCACTGGACATCTTGTATCTGGAAAAGTTGGCGTGACAGCCCCAAGGAAAGAATCAGGCAGTAAATACAAGGGTTTGGTTTCTGGGGTTTTTTTTTGGTCTGAAATTTGGACCTCCAAGTGCACGGGGATTTTAAGGTCCAAACTCCTATGCGAAACGGTTCTTCCATACAAGTCCTGCTCACTAATGTACTTAATCATGTGCATAATTTAAACACCAGAAACCCCATCCATTTCCATACAGCTATCTAGCCAGGCAGCTCAGCATTATCTAAGTACACTATTGAATTGAAGCCTTCAAGAGTTGGGAAGATGCTTTAAATGCTAAAATTATCATATTAACTTTTAAAGTGACCAAAAGACTGATGTATCTACCTACATGCCATCCCACACCTATTTCGTACAGATAATATGGAAGCCCCCCTTTAGTGTCAGAATAGCAGCACTTCAGAGCAAGCCTCTTTTTTTGGACGTTGCCAATGTTTTTTTAACATCTCTTGCCAAAGCACATCTTTTACAATGCTTCAGAAAGACAGACAAGATCAAACTACATGATTAAAAAAAAAGGGATATCCTTAAAAGCAGAATTTAGATAACATGACTGAGAGACGGTCTAGTGTTGAAGATGACCCAATTCCAGAATACCTAAATTCCTCCAACTGAGGACTTGCCATCATTTATTTTGTATTAAATGAACCTGGAATAAATTTCCCTCTATATGACTGCTTCACAAGGAGACAGTTCACAGTAGTTATCAGACTTTGCATTCACACGCTACCATACCCTGTAACACCTTTCACGTGTGGACAAACCAAAAGGCACTTGGGCAAAGCAACAGAGGAAATCCAGCACACCTCCTGCCCAGGCTTTTCCTGCTGCACGGGTGGAGAGGAACTCGGTCTCCAGGTATAGTAAAACACCAGTTGAAAACAGAACTGCTGTGAGACACCTTTTGCTATTACGTTCACTTCATGAAAGTAATTCCTACAGGAGAAGCTGCGAGATTTAGACATATATGTATAAGTATGTACACACATACAAAAGATTTTCATATATACACACACAAACTTATGCGCATATATATATATAATTTATACATACATATGTATAAATAGATATACACACATAAGTCTAAAATAGCAGAACTAAAAAGACAGTGATCCATTCTTCCTTCTTTGTGATGTATAAGGAAAGCATGTTATTTTCTTTATCCTGTAAATATTAAAAACATCAAATCTGGTCTATCCTCTCTTTGCTGGAAGACTTCTTGGACGTATAAAGCCATAGATAAAAGAGCTTCTTACCTGCTGATTGAAGGTTAAAGTCTACTACTATAGATGGAAGTCTCTCCCAATTATTTCTCAGCTATTTGAATTAATTGTGTTAGTAATAGCTAAGTTTTAAATAGTCCAAATAAAAAGCAGACTTCAATTTATCTTTCAAGCGACAATAGAAGATTCCTGACAAAAACAGTTTCAAACAGAAAGCATAACATAAGAAAACAAATCCTTCAGTATGAACAAACTGTCAACTTAAACCTCCTTTATACTACCTAAAAAGCAATAGAGAATGAAATCCTTTACACATATATAATTACAAAACCACTTATTTGATTCAGTGACGCTGTAGAAGTGAAACTGTATCATTTACCAAGTTTACCAGTTTGAAGGCACAATGGCTATCACTTCATCCATATCCCATTCTATTTACAGTGAAAAACAGACAAGAAGGATCTCTAAGAAAAAAAAAAAGGAGATAAACACAGATGCACCCTGAGAAGTGAAATTTCACAACAAAAAGTTTGTTCTGAAATACTGTTCTTTGTAAACTCCCATTATCTGAACCTGTGTTCTCCTATAACTCACACAATAATGTTTAATACTCAGTTACAATGAAAAATATTACCTGTAGATTAAAAAAAAATAGTTAAAAGTTAAGCTCCCAGAAAAATTAATCAACCCAAACCTGACTGAATGAAATGAGGTCTCGCACAGAGTCACACCGCAGCTGCCATCTGTCAGCATGGAAAAAATAAATAAATCTGAATCTAAAGATCTCTGACAATGTCCAGTTTTCTGGGAAAAAAATAATAACTGGAATGGCATAACCTAGTTGGAAATCCCACAGTGCCATCTGTGTGGAGGAAAAAAAAAATAAATCAAAAAGCCAACCGTGCATGCCCTTCTTTGGATCCGGAATCTCCAAAAGATTCTGTAAAGTTTAAAAATCTGAAGAAAAAGGTCTTTTTATAAAATCAGATAAATGTTCTGTAGCTGTTTGATGACATGGTTTGTAAAGTATTGGCACCAGCACATGGAGTTCAAAGCGTTCATTCAGGAGTCACAGAGATCGTCAAACCTTTAACGATTCTAGTAGCGGTTGGTTATTTACTGCATGAGCTGAAGTACTCGCTGCCAGTGATCTTCGGTGCAATAATGTACTTCTGCCGGACAAAATATTTTCCTTCTTATTCCAGTAGGTGTGCCATCAATACAATAATAGTGTAGCCAATATCAAACGACAGGCTGTATTTCACGGTCCATATTCATCGACAATGGCTAAAAAGGTAAAATTCTAAACTCAGGCTATACACAGCAACATACCCTCGTAGTGGTATTCAAGGGAAAAAAAAAAGAAAAAAGAAAAACTTAATCCAAGGAAGTGCAAAAGGAAGAAACCTCTAGAATTTGAACACTGACACAGCTTTCCTTCTCCAGAGGCTAAACAGTGTTAAAGAGAGAGAGTGCAACAGTACTTTGAGCGATCACCTCTTAGAAAAACAAAAAAAACCCCAAAACCAAAGCAAATCCAATACTAAGATTTAGTGATTATTACATCACCAGATTGTATTTCCCTTGTTTCAAACCTGCTATATTTTCATTGCTGTTTCACTGAATAAAGATGTTTGTTTTTACACTTGACAGTGGATTTGATGCCAGTGTAAGGGACAGGTGCTAATGCATGACCCTAAGTTCTATTTTTTGTGGTTGGGGTTTTTTTATTTCTATTTTTTAATTTTATTTTTTAGATTTTTATAGTACTTTGCATGATAACCAAATGTATGACAAATCAAGTCTTAGCCATGACAGAAATTTGAAAAGAAAATTGCTCTGGAGTTTTCTACACATTACCAGTTACGACACTAAGTACCTGTCTCAAACTTTATATCCCACACCAGAGAAGCAGCTGGTAATTTTCTCTTTTGTTTCTGCTCTAAATTCAGGTGGAAGGTTCTTGCATTTATCTGCTGTGTCGCTTAGGCTGGACTGTAAAACATCACTACAGCTATTTCAGGTGGAGGAAGGGAGAAAAATGTATCAGATACAGTTCATTGCAAAAAAAAAAGACGACAAAGTGTCTTTTCAATCCATTCTTATACAAGCGTAAACAGGTTTTCAAACAACTAATTATAGGCCAGATCATAACATCTTATGCTGCAGGCCAAACCAGAATGCTACAGTATCTGTGTATGTATATACAAATACATCTGAATACATTTATATATACACATACAAACACATATACATAAAAAAAGGAAGCACCCATCTTTTTCTTACTGCTAAATATTGAACTTCTGCTTTCACCTGGATATTAACATAGTTTATTGTGTGTAACACCCTATAAAGGGACATTTAAGAAGATATTTTTCATTTTCTTCTCATTAAAGCCACACATATGGCTGTCATTTAAAAACATGCAGTGCCACCAACTAACACAGAGTAAATAAATTCTTAGGTACAATATCAACTCTTTAAGAAATGCATAATATATTTAAATCTATTTTACCCATTTGTGTAGATAATTAATACTCTCCACTATTTCATAGGGGATCTATATTCTTCTTAAAAAGAGTCAGCACAAATTCACAGGAAACAACTCCATCAAACGAATTCCACAGCAGCATATGTAGTGAGTCACTGGGTGAAACTCTTTTTTATGAACACATTAGGAAAGTTGGCATTCAGTTCTAGGACAACTCTATTATCAATTTGTGAGCAGAAAGACACATCGAGTAAAGAAAGATCTTTACAAGACTCCAGCAATTTTCTTAAAGATGCAGGGCTCACCATCCTTGTTCCTGTTCAAAAACAAAAAAAAAGAAACAAAACAAATTGTAAAGTTATTGAGTAGTCTTTTTTTTTTTTAAAAGCTGCTAATAATGTGTCATGAAAAAAAATTCTACTGTAATGCAACTTTTATTTAGATTATTTCCATTAGATTTCAACTGAAAAACTCAGAGCCAGTGCAGAATTTTTGCCTTTAAGCAGCCTATTGTATTTTCCGAACCCAACCGCTTAAGTAACTCCATCATTTTCTATTGGGAGGCAACTTTACAACTTCTGGGAGAATTTCTATCTACAGAAGCCGACCCAAAGTACCCATAGCCACAAGATGTCCCTGTGACCAGATGCGAGGCTTTGGCAACAAGCAACACAGTATGTCACACGTTCTCATGACTCTCCTGACTGCAATGAGCAGCCCAGCACACGAGCTATAGTGGCTACCCCAACTCCAAATAAAACAGCCAGGCTTCTGGGGCTCCAGAGTGAGCATGGGAACTACGCACAGGCAGGGGCAGCTCTTCAAGTGACCTCCAATCACACCTAGACACTAACTGTAACAGAACACACACCATTTACCCCTGCTATAAATGTGACCACAGTGGCTGAACTCTTCAGTGTCACCACAGGGTCAGAAAAATAGGTGTTTCTAAGCATGTATCTACACACCCCATCATAGTTGATGGAAATCTAGTATAGTCCATGGTGCTTCGCACATGATTCAGCTGCCTCAAGTTCTTAGCACCCCTCAGGGTTCCTTACACTGTGTAGGACATCCACACAGAGCTGGCAGACAGGACACTGGACCCACAGGAGGAAACCCATGCCTTACCGGAGCAGCTGGAAGCCAGGCAGGTTCCTTTGGGCAAGAGAACCAAATCTGGATGTCTACAGTGGGTTAAAATCGCTCATCAAGCCCTCCTGACTCCAAAAAGAATTTATACATCCAATGTGACTGTTGACACCTGCTGGTAAACACTTCAACTTACACAGCTCCATCTTGAACTGAACTTCTCCCACTAAAAGCCATCTAGTCCAAGATCTATCTATGGCCAGAGCCATTAATGCCTCCCCCTCCCCCCCCCCCCCCCCCCCCCAAAAAAAAAAAGCAAGAGCATATTTTTAAAGTATCTTTTAAAAAATGGTGATTTTAGGGATTTCTGAAGCTACCTTTCATGAATGCTACTACTTTTCTGAACTTTTTTATACTTATTGCCACTTCACGAGTTCTACAGTTTAACTATATAATGTTAAAAAAAAAAAAAATCAGCCTTAAACCCACTGTCTATTAATTTCAATAATTAAGGGGCAATGAATGACAAAGAAGCAGTGAGAGATCCAACCCAGTTCACTATTTCCACGTTATCCATAATCTCTTCTGTTCCCTCAAAGCTGTCTGATTTCCAGACTCTCTTGTATCTTAGGTGACCCCTGTTGTCTTGTTTCTGCACTAATTTAGTACTTTTGAAATTGGATGACCAGAACTACGCAGTGCACCGAGCACAAAGCCGGTAACTGCACGATGAGGGCTTACGGCGTTTTCTGCATTTCTTTCCTAAGAAACCCTAACCTGTTTGCTGGCTCAAATCCTGCTGAGCAATCAGCTGATTTTCTCAGAAAATTGTTCACAGGATCTCTTTCCTACAAAACAGTAACTAATACAAAGCCATATGCTTAGTTAATGTTATTTTGCCTCATGTGATTACTTTGCACTTGATGGAACAGTTTTCCTCCTGCTTTATCATCTGTTTACTATCACAAGATCATTCTGCAATTTTTCAGCGTTAAATTCTCCAGCTTAAGATTCTTCTACCCTGAATATCCGTGCATCACCCTGTGGTATAGCATTATTCACCCCTTTGCCTGGATTACTTATAAACAGATCAATACAGACCCTTGATGACCACGGTACTGACGTAACTTCATTGTGAAACGAGATTATATGTTCTTATCCTTTTTTGTCATTGAAACACTCATTACAGTCCAGGAGAAGACAGCTAAGTTACAAAAGCCGAGCAACCTCGGCTAAAACTTTTGAAAATCCAGTCTTCTATGGACTGGATCAGTGCTAACCTTCACCAAGAACTCCAAGGAACTCTAAAAGACTGGAGAGGCATAACTATACTATCCTCACAGGGATGTAGCACTCCTTCAAAATATTGTAATGGCCTTCATGCCCACTGGCTGACTGACTTTCTTATGGTTGCAACTGGTTTACACAGAGCAAAAGACAATCATACTGTTTTGTAGCTTCTATCCTACACCTTTTACAGAAGATTGTGCCATGTCTGTAACCCTTCATTCCTCCAGTCCTGAGGCTGATTTAAGTGACAGATCACACACCAGAAATAAAATTTCCACCCCCTTGTATTTTACCTCATTTAGAACGGCTGCATAAATATCATTTAGTCCTAGCAATTTATTATTGTTCAATATATTGATCTGTTCAAAAGCTTTCTGTATTGGCATTCCAATTTAAGGCAGCTTTCCAGGCTAATCTCCTGGAAAGAATGGCTCTGACAGGGCAGCCTACTCGATCCCCCTCGCCATGAACACTAATGGACAGACAACATTTCTCCTGCAATGGCTTTATCGTTATCTGAGCGATCCTTTACATCTGGTGTATCTGCCAACCCCAGTAACTCTCCTGTAAACTTCTTCTAACATATCTGAAATACAGTTTTAGCATTTACCTTCAGCCAATAGTTCCTTAATATTTCATTCTGCCTTACTGTGATTTTGTTTCACTTTCTGGAGTTCATCCCCCCATTTTCCTTCTCTGAACAGGACTCTGAACAGGACAGAAAAAATGCCTCTGTTTTCAGTAGTCTCCTTTATTATTCTTCATAAGCAAGGGGGTGTCTAAGTGTGGTCTTCACTTCTCCTACAGTATGCTCTTGGATTAGTTGCTCTGAGACATCATTTAACAATCTTTGCTATCATGCCCCCAAATTTTACCTCATCTACGCAGAGGTAATCAAAGCTCATCATTATTGTGATTTTTCACTCCTTATAATTACTGTCACCCCAACCCTCTAGTGGTCGATGTAACAGTCCCTACGGCCATACACAGAAATTCTGTAATAGGCTTCAGTTATTCACTTGACCATAATTTTACCAGAGCACCACTGTCCTACCAGCAGGATCTGCTCTACCATTCCAACTGAAGCTCTAGGAACAACCCATTATGATACTCATCTTTTTTTCCACACAACCTTAAAATTGCTACTGCATCAGCACCTTCATTTAAAACCAGTCTCATTTAGGCATCACAGTTTTTCTGCTTCAAGATCCAAATGTACGTTTCTACCAAAATGCAAGATCTAGATGCCTCGCCAGAGATTTTTTTGTGTAGGATGTTCTTCATTCCTTCCTACCTGAACTTCAACAGTTCTTCTACCGTTTCATCTAAGACTAAGATTTTTAATGGATTTGTAACTAAATAGGCCATCCTAAATTGCATGCTTTACTGCACCTTTCTTTTTCCCTCCTCCGACTTAAATTTTTATGTTAGGAAAATATCTTTTTCTAGAAGCTAAAAAGGCCAGCAATCTAGTTGGGGTTTGGTTATCCACACCACAGGATAAGCAAATATCATCTGCAGCCTTACTTTTAGTTATACAACGTACAATTATTGATATATATTTCTTAAAAGCACATTCAAAAACATTTCAGAAGTGCAATACGGCACAACTTCCTTTGCCTTTGAAAAACTGACAATGCATCCTGCTAGTTACCTATACAGTGCATTTTTCTAGAGTTTGAAGGCTTTTGGACCTTTGTTACCTACTACAACTTTTCCTACATAGACTAATCGGCTATTTCTCAGAATAAATACAAAACTGGCACATTAAAAATCTGCTATTTAATTTTGTTGTTCAGTTCATTCCCTGGAAAAATTCTCTGGTATCGCCTTTGTAAAAGTCACTTCTGAGTAATGACTTCTTTGCTGGAAAAATTATGTTTATTAACTGTAAATTATTTCATTTATATCTATCATATATCCAAGTCTTCAAATTCAAGAGCTGTTCAGGAAACCTGTGTGTGATGGCTATAAAAATTGCCAGAGCCCCAATTTCTAGGGCAATGGATACTACTATGTACCAAATAATATTTAAGAGTAGAGACCCTGAAAATAACTGGCACTATTCCCTCAAATGTTCTTACACTTCCTCTCCTCCTCTAGACCAGCCAGATTAGCCTTTTATTCTTTGCATTTTATTCAATCTATTGCACACAACTCAAATTCTAAATTTTAACGTGCTACACATTTTCATGTTTGAATTGACTAACTACGTGTTGATGCTCTCAAGCTAAAGCTGAAAATCCTGACAGCTGGCAAGGGGGCAGTTAGGTTTTCTGTTGCTCAGGAAGGTGTAGGAGGTGTTGGTATGTAGATAGGAACACACGAATTTTGCGGTAACAAGGGTGTCTACTTTTCATTACTCTTTTTGTGCAGGACAGAGGCAGTCAGAACTTTTGGGGAGCAAGGTTAAGACAATTTATTCTTCATCCTTGACAGCAACTGGTAGCCCCGCAGCAACATAACTAAGCAGTTGATATGATGTACAAGAAAAGCTTTTGGCACTGCCAATTCAGGTTGTCATCTGACTCATCACATTGCTCAACACTGATCGCAGTTTGAAGACTAGTTTTTAACTACAGGTCTAGAGGTGTCCGCTTAACTTCTGATAGCACTTGATGATGTGTCCCACCACTACAAAAGTGCCAGATGATCACAGCTGGACCACTCTACTGCAGAGTGGAAATCCACCACCTCAGTCAGTGGAAAAGATGTGGGCAGAGAAGGAAACGATACTTGTACCCATTACATACTGAGCTGCCTCCTTACAAGAAAGCTCAGAAGCAAAACTTCAAGAAGGACACCCTCATGTACTCAGTGACACACTTACATCATGCTTCCTCTCCCAAATTGTATTATAATACAGCAGATATGGATCCAACTCATGATTCATATTTTAAACAGGAATTTACTTTCTGAAGTGTGTTTTACACACTACAAACACAGCCACCCATCAAACAATGCTTTACATGGGCCAATAAGTGTATGGAGCCCTTGAAAACTGGCAATTTTCATCTTCTACAGAGTCCTTTGATTCTGTAACAAGGGAATTGCTAAATGATAATGGAGAGACAAAGTAAAGGACAGATGGGTAGCAAGCCGCAGGACCTACCACCTGAAAATAGCATCCAGGGTACACACAACATTCACTTCGTAACACTTACACGAATGACACGCAGTTCAACTAGGTTTCTTTCAGCGGCTTAGACTCCTCCAGTCCTAAAGCTATTGTGGAGATAAATAATCTATAACTGAAACAAGCTTTTCCTGACAAATTCGTAAGTTCAAACAACCCCAGAGAGAATCCAGTATAGTATTGTCAACACTGGTGACTGCAGTGCAAGGTAAGATCTTCTGATCCCTACTTAGGTAAGTGCCTGTGTATAGCAAAAAAGCTCAAGCTTTTACACAGCTTTGTTGAAGCAAAAGTAGTTCCCGTACAGCATGCACTGCTAACCTCGCAGCAATACTTCTACACCCTTCACAATGCATGTACAAGCCAGGCATTTCTGTACTTGGGGGACGACAGAGGATATAATGAGAGTACCTCTCGTTCATTCACATCATAGAGAAGACCCACTGTTCAAGGTTACTCTTGCAAAGCTGAGCACTGACCTCGGGACTCTAACAGCTTCGGACCTGTTGTCACACTTCTTCAAAAGGACAAAAACATATTAAGCATTTATACAGCTGACAGTAACAGGATGGCCCTACATCAGCCGCCAAAAGTTAGAGCGCATACAGAGATCTATGACTTTCATGGTACTCCCGCGCTGGGAGAGACCAGCTCTTTAGTTCAGACAGCAGCAACTTCTGCACTTACATGGGAATGTCTGGCCATTTACCTCCAGATGACCCGATGTGGTTCTACTTCACAGCTCTTTCTTTTAACCGCAGACTGTAATGGTTCCCATATTCAAAGCTGGGTAACTCCTTCCCATACCTTGTACTCACTCGTTTACAGCAGAAGACAACCTTTTCCTTCCCCTACTAAGTATTTCCCTGAAGGAAGAAAGCGAGGTCTGGAAGGTAGATATTAAGGTTTTTGGTGGTATCTTGCAGATAATTCTAGATAAAACTGGATATCCTCCGGAGAGCACCTATCTGAACCAAACACGCAGTCTCACTTGGGAAAGGCTGACTACAAATCCACTTGACTCAGAAATACTGGTAAGCACCCAGGGAACAGAACGAATTCCTTTTCTACATTCACATGTTAGTTTTCCACAAAAACATCAATAAGATGTTAAACTGAATTCAAATGCAAAATCAAATGCTAAAGGAGAAGTGTGGCAACAAACCTTCACCACCGGCAGAGAGGCAAGAGAAGTAGCAAACTATCCATAGGATTAACACAACCCTACAATAAACCGGGCAGCCCCTGGTGCAGAGAAAAGGTCAGACCACTTTGCGGGCAGACACAATGCCATCATCACAGAAGTACATGGAAGTGGGCGGTCAGGAGAACATACGTGTGAAAGACTTCATTCACTGTGCTGTTTGGAAACTTCTCATGTCTGACTAGGGAAGTGTGCCCTTGACAATCTAGCTACAAAATAGAGTCCCTTAAAGATTACCTCCTGTGGTGGACATCAAGTCTCTACAGTTTCTACTAGGAGGAGTTAAGTTTTTTTATCTGTTCATCCCCCTTTTCCATGTTGGTCAGAAGGCAACTTTCTCAGAGATTAGTGAAACCATATTTCATGATAGAAGAGTGTGTACTAGAGTGACAATCTGAAGCCATGTGGTAAATTTTTTGTAATGAGTAATGTTGATAGCCTTAAAGTTGCTCGGAACATTATTCAAGTTGAGAGCTCTCAGTTCCTTCTAGCACCTCTCTTAACCTAAATGTAATATTTTCATTAAAATTATTAAATATTAAAAATGTGAAGTGCAGCTACTTTCTTCCCTTTAACTCTTCCTTTTTCAACTAACTCTGTGAAAATAAGTGAGCAAAAGCATCAAGAAATTTCTCCCACGTTGATGTCACCAATATCCCTGCTGTCCTATATTATTTAAAAAAGAAAACCTCATATTCCATCCTAAAAAGAATAAATTCAATATCATGCAAAGCTACATTCCTTAAACTCCTTACTCAAGAGTCCAAAGTATATTTACTTTAAATTTCTAAAAATATTTTTAACTATAGAAGCTGTAGAGGATTAGAAATTTAAGATTTGCTATGCTATTTGCCACTCATCTCTTCTTTCCCACCTTAGTAAAAAGTCCAGTTTAAGTTTTGCTGTTAATTACCTTTCCCTCTTTTATGAGTCAAATTCACTTCCTGGTAAAAGTGACAAAGAAGTTCAATGTTGCTTTGTGTATCTGTACTGCACAAAAGCAGAAATCTGTTTATTGATCACAGACTCGCACTATAAACTACTTTGTCACACTTCACAGAAGTAAAAAATAATAAACAAAAGCAGAAAGAAGGAGAAGACAGGATCTTCTGATAGCCAAAAGAGAAATATATTCAGTTAAAAACCCTAATGGCCATGAAAGTCAAAGTCACTGGAAAAATCTTGCACTTAAATCTCAGTTTAAGCAGTTCATACTAAGCAGTCAAATTACATCATTGGTGTAAATCCACTGAATTCTGAGTCAGAAACCCACAGCACTCTGTTGTTTTTTAGATGCTAAAGCATAATTTTAAGAAATATATATTGAAAAATATGTCTAGAAGACAGTTCTGTCTTAAGGACTTTTTAGCTGCAAGGCTGTTGAGACATAGTATACCAATGAAGTATAGAAGTATAAGAAGTAGTATATCAATGGCCCTACGTTTTCTTACCCAATATATCCAGCTGCCGTAAATGCGTACAGTTGGCAGCAAGCTCCTCAATGTCTGTGTCACACACAGACCTGTTGGCCGTAAGAAAGAGCTTTTGCAAGTTCGGGAGTTTACGTGCAAGGTTTGTGAAACAGCCTGTACTGCTCTGTAACGTCGGGCACCAGCCAAGATCAAGTTCTTCCAAAAGCTGGCAGCCTGAAGCCAATTCCGCTATTCCGCTTTCAGTTATGTTTTTACATCGCCACAAATCCAGACTGCGAAGCTTTTTGCATTTCGCTCCCATCACGCTTGCTATGAGATCATAGTCTTCAATCTGCAAGGAAAGCAAACACTTTGTCATGTAAACCGTCTTTCCAGACATACACAGGTGTTTCAAGATTTGCTTGCTAACACACCTACAGATATGTCTTCAGCATTTGTCATTTCTGAAGAGCTCTGAAAATTACCCATTGTAGAGCACAGTGAGGTCTACTTTTGTAAGACAAAACCAAAATAAATTTCCTATCAACCTCTAGACAAAAGTGTTTTTAAATTCACTTAATTCTAAAGATCAGTGAAAAGTTCATTTTCTTTGAAAACTCATTCTTTTTATTGCACAGTTGTTTTTCCTTCAAAATGTGATTAAAACTGTTTTCATGACCACAGGCACTGCTGCCATAAGCACATGCAGATTGAAGAATGTGCTTATTTCCATTCCAGGTTGATCGGTCACTGCATCTTCTTAGGGAAGCCTTATTAGTTACCTTGGGCAATCCAAGGAGACTAAACCAGGGTCCCACTATACAGGCAAAAGGAATGAAATCCACTATCAAAAAGCCATAGGAAGACTGTGACTGTTGGGAAAACGTAGTCATGCTGCCTTCCCCTCTGTCCATGAGTCAAAGCAGGGAAGGCTGAGCAAATTCTGCTTAGTTGCTTGCTTCTTCAACTACGAGGAAGGTCAGCTAGGTCTCCTAGATGAGTTACCTGGCATGTCTACCTGGCTAGTGGGAGGTCTCCCTGCCCATGGCAGGGGGGTTGGAACTAGATGATCTTTAAGGTCCCTTCCAATCTAAACCATTCTATGATTCTGTATCTACCACCAGGGCCAGCAGCAAGCCAGAACCCCTCTACACAGAGCTCTGGCACACACACGCAGTACCGCTCACAGGAGTGCCCTGCAGGAATTGCTGCTGTCCCTGTATTCTTTTTCTTTATATCAATGAGTGTACCCAGCAAGACGACGACTCAAACGACTCTGGTTGAAAATACTTCTCTCGTGGTTACTACTGTAGGGTCAGACAAAAGTGTTAATCTGCTTGGAATGATGATTTGGTCTGAATGAAAATAAGTAAGTCTTGATTAATAGTTTTGGAAAGAAAAAGTGATTATGCATATAAAGAAGGCCCTAAAATATAGGAAAAGGCTGAAAAACTACGAGAAGTCCTACAAGCTATGTTTTAGGCCTACTAAACTAGCATGTAACTAAGCTGCATTCGTCTCGGACCTTTCAAGAGAGTATAGCGTAATGTCAACCTAGCATTTCACATGCCTTTGTGAAACGTAAGCCTAGGTCTAGTTCCAAAGCAAGCAGGCACACACACACCCCCTGTGTGGTGGAAGTACTCACCATGACGCAGCTGCCCAGGCTGAGGTGCTGCAGCTCCGAGCAGAAGTTCAGAATACTGAGCAGGGCTGTTTGCTGCCACGGGGGAACACATCAGAAGGAAATATAGAAAGTGAAACAAAGAGAAGAGGTCAATTAGACATTAAAGGCTGTCACTGCATTTCCTGAAATACAGCTCAAAACTCTGTTACAGACACCACAAATGCCACTTAATGAGTCCCTGGGCACTCTACACATTGATTGGGTTAAAGCAACGGTAATCGTTACAAACCTTTATGCAAGTCACTTTGGATGTGGTTCTGCGTTGCCCTGAAGATACCTACACACCCATGACCTATCCGCTCATTTCCCACAGGAAAGCTGCTGAAGAAGCGTGGCAAGTTCAAACAACAGGCAAGGCCAGCCCGGAAACACAGAGGGCTGGCGACACACCAGCGGAGGCTCTGACACTGGCTGACGGGCTGCAGCCTGATGGAACTGCCAATAGAGCCGCGCAGCATCAGGACCGAGCCGGTGACTTTAATGTCAGAGGAGTCTCCGTGCTGACAAGGATGCTGACAACCATTGAGCGCCTGTCACTGCTTGCATGCAGATCGAAACAGATATAATGTGTATTTTACAGTCATGTTCCTGCCATTTAACATGGCCATTCTTTTCAGAAAGTAATGCACATTGCTCAGCCTGAAATTGGACTGGAACATCAGATGCATCTTACAAAATGTAAAGTACGTGGCTGTTCTGTTCCACAATAAGGGAAACTTCATGGGTTTTTATTTGTGTTTCTAAGATACAGAAAAGACTCATCTGCACTGCCTGTAGCCATATTTTGTTTTGTAGTTGGAAATACACACACAGTGCAAGGAAGAATGTAGTCTGGGATTCACCTCACTAATAGCTGTGCATCATACTTAAAACATTCCCCACTTCATTAGGGCTTCAAAATCTGTATGCACTTGAAACTGGGAATAAGTTTCACAATGTAGTAACAATAGGAGTCTGTGGACATCTACAGGATATACAACAAAAAAACCCAAGCAATATAGAAAGGACAAAAAAATCTACTACTAGTAAGTGAAGTCCTACAAGAACACTAGTCAATAATATTTGTACACAGGAGTAGTATAATTTTTATATATATATACACACATTTAAATATAAGTTTACTTGTTTTCAGAAAGTTTATTTCAGGAAGTTTAGGGTAAAACGCTTCCTTTAGCCTCCTCAGTTTTTTATATTCTAATGAAACTTGGCATGAACATGATGTTTTGTCCTACCACCATGAAGAAATATCTGGTCCCTTGCACTGAAAGGCTGGCAGACACAGAACAGGGACGTAGTGTGGGGTACTCACAAAGCTCACTTCAGACATGTAATTTAGATGTCTCCAAGGAGCAATTAGACGTGTATGGAGCCTCAGCTTCCAACTTGGCCTTCTAAAATTTGATTTCCCAAAGGTAGCCCAAAAGTGGATGCTGTAGTAAGCCTTCCTCATGTATCATAGAATGATCATAGAATGGTTTGGGTTGGAAGGGACCTTAAAGATCACCAAGTTCCAACCCCCCTGCCATGGACAGGGACACCTCCCACTAGACCAGGTTGCTCAAAGCCCCATCCAGCCTGGCCTTGAACACTTCCAGGGATGGGGCATCCAAAATTTTCCTGGGCAACCTGTTCCAGTGTCTCACTGTCCCTAAAGAATTTCTTCCTAATATCTAATCTATATCTCCCCTCTTTCAGTTTAAAACTGTTACCCCCTCATCCGTCACCCAACTGTTACTCCCTGATAAAGAGTCGCTCCCCATGGCTCCTGCAGGCCCTCTTTAACTAATGAAAGGCTGCTAAAAGGTCTCCCTAGTGCCTTCTCTTCTCCAGGCTGAACAACCCCAACTCTCAGCCTGTCTTCATAGGAGAGGTGCTCCAGCCCTCTGATTATATTCGTGGCCCTCCTCTGGACTGGTTTAGTGTAAGAGATTGCTATAAGAAAAAGGAAGAAAGGAAATAATAGAAGAGAAGCACAAGAAGCCCTACAAGAAACATTTGAGGACCAGTAGAAGACACTAAAGCCACTGAACTGCCCTTGAGTAGTCCAGCCTAACCGTGATGCACCAGCCCAAGATGTTTGAACTAGCAATGCCAAAGCTCTGGAGCAAAGGACTAACTCAGAGACCCTTTTGGCTGCATAAAGATCTTCTCTTTCAAGAGGAGAGCAAGTTGTTGTGAAGCCATGGCAGGGAAAGCCATGAATTTGAACTCCACCATTTCAGGGTCACTCAGCGAAGGCTGCTCTTCACATTCCCCGCCAGCCCCTCCTTGCTGGTGAGAACAAGGTGCAGCATAGCACATATCTTCACAGAGGTCCTAAAAAGCCACCGACCACTTGCTTCCTTTACTTTCATTCATGTTTTTAAAGAAAAAGGTAGCTAGGAAATGAAACACAAGGGCATTAAAAAGTCATTATTAGAGATGTAACACTGAAGAACACTTTAAAGCTAATAAGCGTGTAAATATCCAATATGTTTTAAGTAATGTACCTAAAAAGCAAATGCTTCATTTGGATCATTAAACCTGAGCAAACGAGTAACTCCAAGAGAATGAGACACAGTCTTTACTATTCAACTCAGTGAAAGCCATGAGCTTTAGAACTTACTCAGGTGCACAAATTAAAAGCGAAATCCCCAAACCTCTCTCTACAAACCTTAAATATCAGAGCTAAATAAATCAGTCTCTGACTGCACACACAGATCTAAACAGGGTTTCTGCAGGTGACTCCACAGGAAAGCCAAATACCTTGACACGTTCGCCCATGGTTTTCAGTAATGGTTTCCAGACTGGAATTTAAACACTGGCCTGAAGGGATGTGAAGCAGCAATATCTTTCCTTAATTGACATAAACAGTGCAAAAGTGAACAGTCACTCTGGCCAGCTTGCAGGATGTGAGATAATTCCATAGTTCCTCTTCTTCAGAGAAGGGTGAGATAGGTAGGAAGACTAACATTCACAGTTATCTTGATTAGATAACTGAGCTACTTTTGTTAACTTGAACAGGAATTTGATGCATCTTTCAGAATACCTTTTTTAGCTCCCCTCTAATTTAAGACAGTCCTTCCTGTATTGATGTGCACCGAGTCCACATTTTCAGAGGTCCTCCCACAACCTGTGAAACTTGAAGTATTATTTTAAACAATTTTTAAAAAAATCCAAACAATTTAAAAAAAGCGCTAGGAATATGGGTCGTAGAAGAGAGCTTGGTAGAACACCGTGTTATACCATCACAAATCATGCAAGTCAAGCCCAAGAGTAAACAACTACTTACTCAACATTAATTATAGCAGCTATATTAATTCATCTTCTGGTGTGCATACATGCCCACACACAACAAATCAGACTTCTTTCAGAAGCAGTGTCTGTTCTTCGGTAACTGAGGTGGGGTTTGCGTATGTCAAGAACGAAGAAAAAACCCTTTGTACATGCCTGGTTGTGCCTCAGTCAACTGAGAATCCAGGTGGCACAGGACATGAAAATAGCAGGAGAGAATGGCAGCTCACAGAATCCATATGCACTCCATATAGAAGGACTATCATTGTAATAACCTGTCTGTTTCAAGCCATCTGTCTGTACGATTCATCTCTCTGACTTGCAATACAAAATGAGTGATGACACTCCTATTTAAGCAAAGGAGAAGAGCAAGGCAATCATCCGACCCTGAAGCTGTAACACAGGCCAAACCTCAGATGTTAGAGTGCTTTGCAAGAGGAGCTAAAAGGCCTCCTAAATTCCTACAAGATGCGTAGTTTGGAGATTTTTTTGAGTTTTCCCTGTTTCACAGGTAAGGTTTGGCTTCATACCTGCTTCTCTTTATACAGATTGAGAAAAGAGTGGATGATAAAAAAAAGCCAAAACAAACAACAAAAAACCAAACCACCCTGGAAACAAACTTAAGGTAAGAATTACTTTTTCTTTGTGGAGTAACGTACAGCATGGCTTCAGTGGTCTACATTTCTCCTGCCATCCAAGACAAAACAAAAATTACTAAAACAATAAATTTTTATAAGATGGCACAGACAACGGGAAGAGTCCAAAGGGGCCAAATAAAACGGTCTACCCTATCCCTCCGTTCCCAGGTAAGTGTTTTCAGGTAAGGAAAACACACAGCTGAGACCATGCAGGAGTTACTTTACGAGAGAAAACTGACATCAAACTGATTAGAAGGATATGATATTGCTGCTAAACTCAACCTTACAGAGCAGATTACAGAAATATTTTAAGGCATGGCCGTTAGTCCTAAACCTCAGAAAAGGGAACCAGGCTGCCTGAAGAGTCTCTGAAGACTTTATGAACAGGTCAGACAAACATCTATCAGAAAGGACATCAATGGAGATGATCCCGCCTTGGACAATAGAAGAGATGAGATTACTGCTGGAAATCCTAACTTACTCCACATGAGAGAGCTGAGAGGTCTGCCCAAACACGGAAGTCCTCAACTCTGCAACACAGGCCAGCCTGGAAGACATTTATGTGTTGTGTATACTTCAACTATTGGACTAACTGTATCCTACCTGTCCTTGTAAAGACCTTAGACATTACACTTAAGTTTTGACTTAGATGTTGCAAGAGTGTTGCTGGTTTGGACAAGTGAAGAGTGGAGAACCCAAATACTGGTGCCAGAGTAATACACTTGGCAAGACTGAATCTTGCTTGACTTTTTTCAGGTCTTTTTGCATTCACGATCCAGCAGGAAGTGCAAATCACTTCTGATGTTAGCATGATGAGGAAAGCATCCAACAGATAGCCCGAGCTCAATATCTGTTCAAACAGAAAACCCTTCTGTCTGTAGCAGATGTGGCTCACCTGTAAAAGATGCACTTTGAATATTTGATCATTCACTCATTGCAGTTTCATCGTCAAGTAGTCCAAGATTAAAAAAAATAATAATACGAAAGGTTTTTAAAAATACAAATGATGCACTATAATACAGCTATAACATAATGGCTGCACTATAATAAAATGCATGAAAATAATCTTCCAGAGGCCCACTGTGGTGCACTTAAACGAAGAGCTTTAGAAAAAAACCCAAAGCTTTAGGGCTGGGATAGGGAAGAAACAGTCTGCACCTTTTTATAAACTTCCTTTTTATAGAGAAATCTTAAAAACTGCTTTTAAAATTGTTACTTTATATGCTGGGAACAAACAATGGGCTGTTTTATTCCCCCTCTCAGAAGAACTGTGTCTGACATAAGTTGGGAATTCTTCCAGCCTCTCAATGAAACAACTTGAGAGCCCAAATCTTTTACAAGACTTTTATTCTACTGCAATTTTTTTCTTCTAATTTTTCAATGAACTGAGTACTGAAAGTAATCTTAAAGTCTCATTAAAGACTGCTTCCTCCCTTCTTTAAATACTAGTTTCCCTTGCTTGCTATGTTTTTAATCAGAGTTACTAATTCTCCAGTTAACCATTTTATCCAAGAAAAAATTGAATTATGCAAGACTTAAATGCAAGTTAGGGGTAGAAAAAAAAATTCCTTTACTCTTTCCCAACACACAATTGCATTATATGAGAGGACAATGAAAGTTGTATTCTTTTTTCTTATCATTTCCAATTGAAACACTTAACTAAATGTTAATTCAGCTTTAGGACTTCCAGAAATACCTTAGTGAATCGCAGCTGCTGTGTTCCTGCATAAATTGGAGATAAGGAATCTTGATGACAGCACATCATTGGATTCATTTTTTTAAGACTACAGCTATTACTATATGGACTTCAGAATGGCAAATTGATTTCCATGGGTAAAACCACATAAAGGAGGTTCTAGTAAGATTCCTTGAAAAGTAATTTAAAAAAACCCAATCCTCCCTGGCAATAACACAGCTCAGCAACAAAGTTCTTCCCTCCAATTTTGGTGTCTAGTAGCAAAAATACTGCAGAAACACTGATGTTGGTGTTTTCCATCAACTATTTGAAAAACTACAATTATAATCTATCACAGTCTTTATCTTAAGCCAGTGAAGTTCTACTTCATAGGTACTGCACCAAAAAAAGTCTTACCATACTAGAACTACCTGTGGTAAAAAAACCTAACCAAGAAAAACCCGCAGATGAAGGGACACAATTTTATTTAATTCTGAGTGACGCTATTGCTATAAATATTTGTAATTACAAACACTTCATACAAATGTAAAAGCTAATCTTGTTAAGATTGTCAAAAGTAATTAAAAATTTATGTAAATTTGGAATACTTCCCCCCCACCCCCTTGGCATTATACAGCACAAGAAGAAAGCCAAAAAATCAACTTTTTGGGTGTGGGGTTTTTTTTTTGGCAGAGTCTGTGAAAGAACTATGTCAGAAACTAGTTGGCATCTGCTATTTTAATACAACAATTAAAAAACACATCAGATGAAAAGCCAGAATTCTGTAAACTTCTATTAAACCATTTGTTTTGAAAGGTACAATAGGGCAAATCAATATTGGATATGAAAAGGTAAAAAAAAATCTACTTAATGAATTTCAAGATATTGATCCCTTCCATCTAAAAGCAACCTACACTCAACCTACAATAGTTTCAAAAAGCAATTCTTCTCACAGAAAGAAGAACGTAACATGTTAATAATGTAGAAACGAAAGGTATAGTAATGGTGAAATACAATTCTCATCTAAACCTGCTCCAGCAAAGAAACTGTAAAATATGCTTCTGGTCATCTTTTGATTTTTGCCTCCTGGCCCCCCCCCCCCCCCAACAGGATTTTAAGGCATCAAGATAATTTTGAAGTTAGGCACTTCTTGGTGCTACGCTACTTTAAAAGAACTTTGTTAAAGATAGGAGGCAATTTTAGAGGTTTAGAGAGATGAGATGCTACGTGTGCTTATAAACACAAAAGTCATTGGTTTAACCAGCGTTAAAAAAGAACACAAAATTAATTTTAGATACTTATACAGTGCTAGCTTTAGTTTTCAGGACAAGTTTTAATAACTGTTGGCTTCCCAGAAAGCACTCATTTTCAGACTACTTCTAAGATTTTGAGTTCTACGGATAAATGCATATCCTTGGTATTTTAGTTTTGACAGAACAAACATTCAATAACACACGAAATGCATAATAATACTGTTTCTGGAAACTTAAATTGGATCTAGAGGTCTACAAAGCTATTCAATTTGTTCCCCTGATTTTGGTTTCATCTGTTTTCACTTTTCTGTGTGTTAAGCTTTCAGTTATTCATGCTACAAGCTGAAAATGGCACGGAATCATATGCCAAATTAGAGCTAAATGGTGGCCAAATTTGTTTTCTGCTGAAGTCCTTCGGTTCCCTGAGCTAACTTGTGCCACTGCATGACGAAGCAAACAGAAGAGGTCACCTCATCACAAGATAGATTTTGTGGTCTTTAGGAAGAACAAGATACCCATGTAGTCCCAGACAGAGATAACCACTGAAAGTCTGCCATTGTTTAGTTCACAGAAATGCTTCCACCTCTTAAGCAAGCTTTCTCTAGCAATGCTTTTCTCAATTTTAACAGAGGAAAAAGGCTGAGCTTTGAAACTAATGGAACTTCCTGCAATTTAGAAAAGCACATTATCACATGACAGTATTTCAAGTCATTATACACAGCCCTATGTAGAGTAACCTATGTAGTACCATATATATATATATATATATATATATATATATATATATATATCAAAGAACCTCCAAGTGTCCTGGTACATTTATCCTCATGCCACAGCTACAAAATGAGGAAGTTACTATTACGCAAATTTTACTGATGGGAAAAATGTGGCATGCAGAAACAGTGTATCTCATCTGGGCACTGGTCACAGGTCAGGAGAACAAAGGTCACAGGTTAAGTCCTCAATTAGTGCCATCAACACCAACTCACAGAAGGTCTGAGTGGTGGAAGGGACTTCTGGAGACTGTTTTTGCCCAGCCCACCTGGCTCCAGCTCAAATGGCCTCTTCAACCAGACTGAAAAAAAGCTGTCAACAGATACAAGAGCCAGCCCCTTTCACACCTTCTTAACCGATGTTTGCAGAAGGGGACCCCCGCCCTGTTCTTATTACCACAATCACAAGTGTATTTAAGTGATGCCTTCTGGATAAAAACATTAATGCAGACAATTTTCATTTACAGATTCAAAATAAATATGGCAGCAAAACCATTTTCCTCTACAGTATAAACTGACATTAGAACAGGAAGCCTCCTCTCCCTCAAGCATCCATCAGCTATCACCTTGGAAGACACAACATGGAAAGAAACATGATCAAAAGGGTGAAAATTGGAATATAGTTGTTAAAAATCAGCTCCCCCCCCTGCAATGCACTTGGACTATTGGATCATTTTTGAGATTAAGAACTGGACAGAGATAAAACTTTTGCCTCCAAAACTTTATGATACAGGTTTAGAAACAGATACAATATGAACACCATATGAGCATCAGGTAAGACAGAAAGAGAGTGTATGGAAATGAAAATGGAATGAACCTTATTACTGAGTGCAGAAGAAAGTCAAAACACTTGCCTCCTCACAAATCAGCACAGTGTGATTTGCAAGCTAGGATTCAGAACATACAGGGACACTTTTTTGTTCTCTTACAGCTACTTGACAGTGCCAGGGACACAGCAGGGACCAGGACACAGCAACACGGCAATTACTGAATTAATTCAATGAAAGTAATAGTCTCTGTAGTTAATTCAATTACTGCATTTTGGTTTTGCTTCATTTGGTCAAATTATGCCCTCCCTTATGTCTGCAAATCTGTTTTATGCCTTCCTTCTTCCCCCCAACTTTTCACATTATGGGCTCAAATGACCAAATTCAGCCCCAGGAGCCTGACAAGGGACCGGAAGGCACCAACAAGGTCCTGTATCACAGGATTATTTGTCACTGACTCAACCTCCCATTTTCTAGCTAGAGGCTTTCACGTTTTTTCCACTACTTGCTTGCAACTCTTAATCCTAAAGATTTGTGCCTGAGCCAACAAAGTTCCGTCCAAGCTGAAAAACCTCGGACAATAGCTCTCAGGAGTATAACATAACCCATAGCAGGTCATTTCTGAAACCTGTAGAATGATTTTACGGCAGCATTAACTCTTTCATTGCTCTTGGCATAAGAAAATAAGAGTTGTTACTTTTACTGCAAAGATTCTTATGTTTCTTCTTGGTATCGAAGAGTTCCAGTGTCCTCTCTTAAGAGCTGCTAAAGCTTTGGATTTGCTCTTGGTCAAAGGCATCAGATATAATTTATAAATATAACACATGCTTTAAAATGTGTGCAAAACAAGTCCTTTCTCCATTGTCATTTGATTTAAATTTAGTTCATTTTGTATTTTAATTATAATAGTAACACAAACTAAAAAAAAATTTTTTTCACACATTATAAAGAATTCAAAATATGATGCAACATGAAACATGTTATCTTACATTAAAATTTACATTCAGAAATAAGGAGACTGTCAAGTTCTGCTGTAATTGTGGCTTTGGTTTCTTTGAAATACAATTTTGGCTGCATTGTTTATATGGATAGAATACTTCATAATAAGCATTAAATCAAGATAATATTCATACTCAAACCATAAAGATGTGCATTACCAATTACTGTATATAATAATACCTTCATTGTTCATTGTATTCTTTAAATTTATCAATGCCACAAGTGCTTAAATTATGCTATGAATACACTCTCAATGAATAAACATTAAGGAGTCGTGTAACGGCAAATACCAAAACCACCAGCACAAAAATCCAACAAGTATAATAGCAGTCTTGAGCTAGCAGAAATTACATTTATAAAATGTTTGGATTAGTTTCTCAAAGCACATTACAGATTATTTCAAGCATATACAGAATTGAAGAACCTTTAAGAATGAAATCTTTAATAATGAACTTAAAGCACTGGAAAAATGAGCTGCATTTAGTGGAGAGAAGTGTAGTGATGCAAGACAATTCTTAATTTTTTTTTCTTGTTTGCCCCTTAGACATCTACTAGACAGAACCTACTCTTCCAGCTTCAGTTCTTCTATTCCACTGCAGGTAACACCCCACACAATCCAGTGTCATAACCTTACTTCTGCGCGCCAAAAACACAAGCAGAAGCAACACACAAAAGCAGACCCTTCTTAAGAGAGTTCCTATGTAAAACAGAGTAGTCAGGTTGTAACACATGATAACGTAGTTAGGGAGAAGGAGATGGAAGTCCTTCTGATTGGAATTGCTGAATTCTCTAGGACACAACATTTGTACAATGCAGTAAACTACAACAGCCTTCACAACTGTAGCACGTAAAACCATTCCATCTTAGATGGCAAATACGTTGCAGCAAACCAACCTTGTTTTGGGCAGTCGAATAACTGTAGGAAGAAGTAATTTCTACACTTCTAAATTCAAAGTATTTTTTAAAAATTTGTGTTTCACGTCTCAATTACTGCTAATATACAAAAACAGCGGGGATCTAGTAATTAGTAAGTCATTCTAAAGGCTAGAATGTTGAGAATTACAGTAAGTTACTAAACAGGACAATTTCCCAATTATATTCCCAAATACAGTCTGTCTGGAGTACACCTCAGCACAAGAGGAAAGCTTCCACATTTGTGCTTTCACTACATTGCTTAAACCAGCTGGTGAAAAGTCACCAATCTTCCATGCAAGTTAGAACATGTAGGCTTTTTATTTTGTTTTTGTTAAATCCAGAAGCTATTTTGAAAATAACAAAAAAAACCACCCTGTGATTTTTGAAACTACCTTTGAGTTTTCTGAATTTACATTTGAATTTACATACAAAATTTTAATTCATTTCTTCATTAATGAAAAAGAATACAATATTACTGGGACAAAGTATTTATTGCAAAGGTTAAAAAGACTTGTTCCTACCTCCACTTTTGTTCGGTAGAGAATGAGACGCTTTAGGCTGCCCACTTTGGCTATGTGGTTGAAAGCCTGAGGTGGTATTTTATCACAAGATGACAGATTTAATTCCTGCAGATTCGGACACATTTCAGTAATGACCTCCAAGCACGTTTCATTGAGGAAATGGCCACAAGACAACTCAAGACGTACTAGTTCAGAGCCACAAACTTTCAAGAACCTGTAAAAAACACATTTTACGTGGAAAATAAATGCAATTTCAGGTGAGAGTCTGAATACTGTCAAAACCTTAAGCACGAAAACCAGGAAATAGTTCCTTCCAGCAATGAGAACCCTACAGACCACAGCTCTTATGTCACCTCAGTTAACTAAGAGAAAACATGATTAGGTTAAAGTAAATTAATCATAAGCACTCTGAAGAACTTACTTCTGAATTAAATCTGTACAAATCCAGAAGAGACCAAACCAGTAAGAGAGCTGGTTAAGTAAGGCTGCAATGAATTCCTCTTGCTACTTCCTAGAATAGTGGAGCTACTTGTGAGAGAGCACGAATGAGTTTCTCATAGTAAATATTCTGATCTGCTCTATTACCAGCTCTATCCCACAAAAACCTTCATGCAGACCAAGCAGCCTTAGGTTCCGACGCATGCACCCCAAAGTTAGGATTACTTTTTGGGTTTAACTGATACAATAGAAACGCCAGAGACTCATGACTCTCTTATTGCTACAACTTAACAAGTACTAGCCTTCCCAGGACTTTGGTCCTGCTGAAACTCAGGAGAAATAGCTGCTGGTCTTAAAAGCAGACCCATTCAGGGAAGCACTCCTCAATGACACTAACAGTAGTAGCACCGGACTTGAAGTCCGTCTTTCAAGATCCAGGTTTTCAAAACCTTCTCTTTTTGCTTATTTTTTTCACCACTCAAGTCATACTTGCCATTCATCATCACTTTTCCTTATTCCTTTCATCTTGCACATTACGTGGCCTTGGTTTGATTGTGCAGATCCTATACAATATAGAATCATAGAATTGTCTAGGTTGGAAGGGACCTTTAAGATCATCTAGTCCAACCATCAACCTAACTCTGATAAAAAACCATCACTAAACCATGTCACTAATATATGGAGGGGAAGGGAGATTGCAGGGTGGCATCTCCATCCCTGGAGGTTTCCCACGGCCACCTAAAACCTTGACTGACCTGATCTAGCACTGGGGATACCTCAAATGGGAGCTTGGAGTAGATGACCTTCAGAAGTCCCTAATATCCAACACTTCTATGAGCCTATGCAAACAGAAACAAAGAGAGGGTCTGAGACATGAAAGGTGAGACATAAGCCCCAGAGTTCTGCTAAGTATGGCCTTCAAGTCTACTCTTCCACTGTTTTCGTCTAACTCTGCAGTCTCTCTTTAGAATTTGTTTTAACTTGTAAAATCAGAGTTTATAAACACCAAGCACTTATTTGTGATACTGTGATACAGTGAATTCACCTAGACTGGTAAGACTTCTTATGGGAGTGACAGAGATGAAATGACATGACAATTCACAACAATTAACATCACATATTTAAACATCAGACTGCTATTTTAGGCTAGCAATAGAGTACAACACTGCCACAGAGAAACACAGGATAGAAATCCCCTGGAAATCTGAGTAGACATATGGATTCATTGCTGGTTACCAATTACCCAATTCCTCTATTTAATGAGTGCTTTAACAATATATTCACACAGCTTCTTTCATCAACAAATTATCAGGTTTGTTTGAACGGTGATATTTTCCATAAAACCTTGTCAATCGCCACTTATTATACCTCTAGCTTTTAATTTGCTAACAGATAAATATTTTATGAATTACTCCATTACAATAATGGATGTTAGGTTAACTGCCACATAATTTAACAGGCCTTGGCTGTTATAAATGTTGGTAGAGATCAACACTTTTCTCCTTCTGGGTCTATTAAAAGTTAACATTACCAGGTCAAGGAAAGACTAATTTAACCCCCTAGACTTGGAGAAGAACTCCAGGCTCACCAGCTTGAGGAGTTATTATACTCATAATGTTTTATTTAAATTCATTATGCTTGAAATACACAGGCAGAGCAAACACAGCGATAGCAACGAGCATAATGAGCATTGCACTTCATGGCTTTGCTGCCTTTTTGGAAAAGGTTATTTAGGAGACATTAAACAGAAAGGCAAGGGGGATAAGGGATGTGTAGCAGGGTAGAAAAAAGAGCTGACAGGGTAAAGACAGGAACAGAAACAGGAGGAGGAATTTGAGGAAATCACCAACCAGCACAGGGCAGAGAACATCAGGGAGAACTGCAGAGTTCACCGAACGATCAGAGCACCCCAATCTTTGTTTGCACTTAACAGGCTGCTCAGGACAGAGGCTTTTGCAAACATCTTTCCACATGGATCTCCAAAGCCATATGGCAAGGTAGAACACCAGTTCTCATGCTTTTAGAAAAATTGTGGCATTGCCTTCATACTTCCGAGACTTAACAGACACTGGATGCCTGGCTCTGACTTACCTTATTTGACAACTAACAACTCCCAAAAAAGCACCTTTACCAAAATCAACATTTCTTGACATACCCCTCCTTTAATTACTGAGGACTGACCGGTTCCTGTTTTCAGTCTCTCCTCCTTTCTACAGTCATTCACCCCTTTAGTTTTGCTTTTATTATCAATATTTTATACACACTATTTCTGAAGTGACTTCCCTTCATTCCCTTCATGTTTGTTATGAAATGCGACTGACTAAACAACCTAGAATAATGTGACCATGTACGTTGTTCAGCCTGGAGAAGAGAAGACTCCAGGCAAACCTTATTAGGAAGTAAGTTAGTCCTAGTGAAACCTTTCTGAAACTTCAAGCCTACCTATAAGCAGTTAGGATGCTATTTACTCACGCTGATGTTAAACCCATCATGGTCATGGGGTCACTTAGTCTATTAAAAACTTTAATCTTGCAATTTATGCCTGTATTGTAAGCATACCCCACCAGACAAAGATGACCCAAAATTAAAATATCAAGGTACAAGAGACAGCACCCTTCACGTCAGAACTCGCTGCATAAGACCTCCCAAACAAAATCCTCAAAATACCTTTAGACATATACTTACGAGGGTACTGAACACATCACATTTGCTCCAATGGTTTCTAATGGAACTGCACTGGATCCAAAACCTACACTTCACCGTTAGCGTAATGAATCCCACTTGCTTGATAACCCATCATTCAAAGCTACTGAAAGCTTACAACAAGCAGGGATCACAGTCCAGTTCCCTCATCTGCTCATCCTTCCTAAACATGAATAGCTACCTAGTTTTGAATTCCTTTAGTACAATTATCCCAACAGGTTTCAATCATGCTGATTTTACCAAATATATTTTCAATGAAAATCTTTGGTAATCATTTTGTAGTCAGTGACATATAAACCACTGAATTTGGTGTCCAAGGAGGCAAGGGGGATGCAACTTCCATTTGTGAACAACATAGGGTTGGATAGTTTTTTTAGCACTTTCCCTTGTAGTGTTACCTTATACTAGTATACAAATCAGAAATGTTACCTCCATTGCTTGACAGATACAGCATTGCCCCATTTGCCGAGCTCTCCTTGTTGTCACCCTTCTAGAATCAGTAATTCATTAAAATAATCATTGTAGTTTGCTTCAAGGCAATTACACACTCCCTGCGGCTACTCAGGTCTCTCTACTTACAGTCTTGCATTCAATCCAAAGCCATACCAGAGGTTCCTGCATCCCTGGCAGCTTCTACTGTTCTAAATTCTTCCATTTTCCCTTCAGTCTTCATAATTAAAGATACAGTTTACTTACTTTACAGAGAAGGCTTATGTATTTGAATAAAATCAACACCTAATGTTCTATGTAAATTTAGACTTCATGCACTTTTCCGTTTTCTCCCCCCAAAAAATGAGGCACATTCCTCCCCCTTTCAGTCGGTGAGGTTTTTTTTTCTATTCTAGGTAGTTTCCAAAGCTGTGGTGATTGTGTATTTGCACGGTGGCCGTTGATACCTCCGTTCATCAGCAGACACCAACTTCTGGGATCATGGTCTCTGCACTGATAGTGCAATAAATATTAAAAAATTCCAAGTGCCTAATTGACTCTGGATCATAACATGCTACACCAGCCCTACAGCAGAGAACTGAGGACCTAAAGGAACTTTGACAAATTTACTTATTTAATTTAAAAAATGAGATTTGGCTTATAGAACTATATTTTAACATATTTCTTAAAGTCACATCCAGATATTTTTAGACTCACATTTCTCTTTTCAGGACTGCTGTGTTACACAACCGCCACAGCACGTAGTACAGATAATTGTAATAAAGTGTTAAGATTGATATGACGGGAGGAGGAATGGGTACACACAGGTGTAGAAGCACGAGAAAGAACAAGGGCAACGCAGGGGCTGGTAGAACGGTGTGTTTGTGGAAGTTAGATCAGCAGGTCATCAGGATCCTTGAACATTTGTATGTGCAGTTTCATAGGACACGCACATTAGGAGACAGAAGGATGGAGGTGGCACAGAATGGAACACTACACGCTGGATAAATTGGTTTGGACACATATTGGTTGTCTTGGAGCATGCGAGTACGCACGCATGAGAGAGACTAACGTAATTGTGTTATTAAAATGAAGTCACCTTCCCTTCCTCTAAGACATTCTAATTGTTATAATGTTATTTCCTACTCCAGCTTTTTTAACTATTTTTTTTTGTCAGCAAACCTTAAAACATTGCATAAAATGTTTTAAACATTGAAACATAACAGGAGAATATTAAATCCCTGATCCTGTGCTTTTCTCAACACAGATCAAACTATTTCAGTAAAAACATGCAAAACAAACATTATTACTTAATCTCAGTTACAGCAACCCTATGTTTTACTAAAAAATGCGGAAATTAAAAAAAAACAACAAAACCAGATGCGATTTTTAAATTGAGAATCTCTGTCAAGTCACACATTACTCCTATTTTCTGTGACTGAGTATTTGAGGCATGTTTCAGTAATTTCTCTGACCTTCCTGCTAGCTTGATTTGTAGCAAAGCCTCACCAAGTTAAACATTGGCAAAATACACCTCTATTAAACAACGACTAAAACCTTCAAATATTAACAGCAACAAAATTGTTAAAGAAATATTCCTTTGACATGCAAACACTGCATCACTAATCTGAAAATAAAACACCATTAATGCATTTTCACAGTACAAAATGTTAGAAGTAAATAAAAATCCTAATACATCAGATATTTAAAGCAAAAGAGTTTAAACAATCTGATGGCATTATCACGGATATAAAGGAATCTGCATGCAGAACTCGATTTTTAAACTATCATCGCCCTTGAGCTGTTTAAACCTCAGAGCACCTCGATATTTAGCATACCTCCAGTCAACTTCCCTCACTTTTCCTATATAGGTCTTCTCCTCCTACGCTGCTATTCCCCCGGCATGGAGAAATTCACCGTACCTCTGATGCCAAGAGAAAGCTGCTTATGCAATGCTCGCTGTGAAATCTTTGTTTATTCCCTGTCACTTTGCATTCCAGACACTTGAGACTGCTCAGATACTCTTTTCATTTGTCTTTCACTTTTCCGGATACTTTTAGTTCAATCTAAATGATAAAGTTTAGTTAATCTACATTATATGCGGAAATGAAAAATTTACTATAGTAATTTTTAGCCCTAAGGAGTAGATGTTATCAATAAGTTAAAATACCTTCAGCTTTGCCTCGGGATGTTCATATGCCTGAAGCATTCTATCTTCTCATGATAATACAGTATTTGCCTTCAGCCACAGTTCTTAAAATTACTCTTTTAAAAAGTATTCTACTTTAATACATTTTTGCAAGAAAATAATTTTTTTCAATTATTTCTTACAATCATGTCTATAGGAACCTTTTAAAGCAACACAAATTCACACAAACTACTTCTTTTAAGATTGTCGTAAGAAACCACAGATAAATACATTTTTGAAAGATATTTGCCAAAATAAAATTCGAGCAGGAGTAGCATTTAAACATGCCCTGACTTGCAGAAATCATAACCTAGACTGTATAGTTGTAAGAATGAAACTAACTCTTAAGTTTTGAATTCAACAGTACCAACTGTGACACCAAATGCTGAGAAAAGTGCAAAAATAAAGAAAAAATAAAAACCAGGCCCTGTAAAAGTGAAATGCTGTTATCTATGAGGATGAAGTATTTTGGTTTTAGCATTCTGCTGTTCCTACACTGCAGCAATTTGTAGTGTTTGTGAAGTTACTTACAAATTTCATTTAGCAAATAATGTTTTTATCTCCTTGAATTGACAAATATATGCTGGCCTTTTAAAAAACAGCATAAGGGACTCCTTCAAATTGTTGTAACTTCTAGGCAGAATTCTTGACACCTCCAAGTAGTTGCCTTAACAGATATTGCTGGTCGCTCATGCAGCAACTTATCACAAAATTTATAAACTTGAAGTATTGGAATAAGCCATCTAGGCTCTTTTGCACTCAACCTCAAGTTACAAGAAGATTTTTTCACCAATTAAATAAAAAAATAAAAGATGCAGCTTGGTACTCAATAGGCATACCTCACTGCCTTATTTAAAAATTTCTGTTGCAGCAAGAAGTAGAAAATACCAAGACCAAAGAGGGAGCCAAAGAGAGCAGGATAAAGAAAAATCCACAAACGGATTCAGAAATATTCGTGCAAGAGATTTTACACTAATCAATGTAGTGGTACATGTCTTCTACTGTTAAATATAGAGACAGAGAGAAATATCTAAGTAATTAATTTCCGCAAAGGACAATTACAGTCTGAAATTGTGATTAAGTTTTTAGTAACAGTTAACATCAGGGGGAACTGATAAAAGCAGCAATGTGCTCTCCCCAGCCAACTGAGAACCTCCTCTGCAAGACTCATATTCTGAAGAGTAAACTAGAAAGAAAATTTAAGCGTGAAATAATATTCCTTGGGAAGTTAAAATACCTCCATCCTTGGGCAACTCTGTTTTGCGTAATATCTCCCAAAACTCATGCTGCGTAAGAAACGTCTAGAAGTCCAAAAGGAAAAATTGTGGGAGTTGATGACTACCTGTCCTGGATGCTGCAATATCCACATGGTGGTGGTTTCTTAATGACAGCCAGGGCAGTAAAACTAAAACATTACTTCACAGATTTCTCCTTTGAGGAACAGTATTTCTCATCAGGAAGCTACTTTTTTGATGAAAGTTACATTAATGCTTTCAAAAAGCAGGTGTTGTTCTAATAAGTCTCCTGTATCAACAGATACTTCCATAGCAAAGGAGCAGCAAATTTTCCTTTCCTGGAGGCCAGCAAATTCAACAAATCTGCTGATGAAGAATGTCAAAAGGAAAATTTGTGTTTGGAAATTCTACTAGAAAAGACACTTCTACAGAACAAAGAGTTGCAAAATTATTTCTGTATTAGAAAAAAGAAAACTTTGAAAACCAGACCTAGTTACAGTGGAGAATATTTGATTCAGAAGTGAAAATTTTGAGCAGAACTCACACCTGAAAATGATTTAGTTTACAACTGTTTCAAAAATCTGATTGAACTTCATTCTCCTGTTCCCAGACTGCACATATCTCTCCCAAGAAATACTTTTTCCTAGAAAGAGATAACTTCAGAATTGTATCAATGTCCAACAACACTTTTCCCTCGTTATAAATAAATATCAGCCATAATAATGGATATAAATTGACCATGTTTATTCACAGATTATTAATAGTCAAACAATGAATATTTATTATTTTAGAAACGCTGACTACACGTAAATGCTGCTATTAGTTCAGCACTAAAGCAGAAAAAAAAAAAGTCATTACCAATAAAGCCATTTTCAACTAACTGGAAGTCAGAAATGCCGTAATTGCAAAATTCATAATTCTCTGAATTTGGACATTCACTTATTTCAAGACTACAAAAATTTTTAGCAGTTCTGAATGTTCAAAAAAAAAAATTTAAAAAATTACCATGAAGATACACATACTTTAAGTTTCCAAAAGACAGATTTAATAGCTAAGCACCAGAAAGCAAGCACTTCAGAGCTGAATTCTCAATTAAAGCTTGCATAATTATCCTCTGCATAATGTATCCAACATGAAATCCAAATTTAGGAGAAGGGTTTGCACCCAATTCAATAACTAGCTGATGTCTATCTCCTTTTTCTACCAACAAGCACGAAAGAGCACAGAGCTCTTGGATTATACTGGAAAGTCAGGAAAAAAGGAAGCAACATTCTCATCTTGACGAGGTATGTCTTCAAATTATTTTATTTCCCCAGGGAAGGCACCCAGGCACCAAAGGAAAGAAAATGTTTGAATACTTGATTTAACCTTTTAATTCAGAAAACAAATGAGAGTTAAGGCAATATTTTTAAGATATATTAAACATTTCTGTTTCTTCTCAGTGAAGTTCTGCTTTCACCTGCCATTGCTGATTACCTTAGTTGAAGCAGCAATTTTTGCTTAAATGAAATGCACTGATAGATGCTGTTTAACTAATGCAAACGAGCAAAGAAGCAAGAAATGATATGTTAAGAAAGCAGAAAACACGGCTGTTATACAGAGAAGAATCCCTGCAAATTTGCTATTTTAATGACCTACAGCACAGTCATATTTTCAGCTCAGTGGAAGATGCACATCTAAACCCCCCGTTTCCCAACAGGGCTAATGTTTTAAATCATTTTTATGAAAATATTTGCATTTACATTGCACTCCAGTGATTACTTAGGGCCCGAACCTTGTAAGCACGCACTGTAATCAGTTTATTACTACAGCCATTCTAATACAGCCCTACCGATGACTCATCTGTACAAAGAACAACTGCAAACATTTTCTTCCCGAGACGGACTTTTGACAGCTTGGTTCTAGTGGAGACTTTTAGAAGTGCAGGAGAAAGCAAAACACTGCTCCCCCTGGAAGGAGCCTTTCAGTCACAGGCAGTTTGGCACACGCAGGCTCTACATACTGAAATGGACTTCTGCTGCTACATCTACTATCACTTACTGGTTTAGCTGTTGGGTTTTTTTCCACATCATAACAACCACATCCTTTAGAGTAAATCAAAGGCATTTCTTGTCTTTTATTAAGGTTTCAAATACTTCGTGAAACTACCGTGCAGCAGCTCTGCAAACAGAGCTTGTCAAAAAACTTCTGTACTTTTAGCACTGACCTGCTAAATCCAGAAACAGAGATGGCTCCCCTGTTTCCAGTCCAAGATAAATTCAGCCACTGGATGAGAGTGCAGCGAGACTGTAGGTATTCCAGGGATGTGTCATTAATCCTTGCCCAGTAAGGTTGTAAACTGAGATGAATGTACTGTAGAGGATCACAGCAATGTTGATATAGTAGCTTACAAGTTTGCGCTAGTCTACACAGGTCTGGTACTGTAAGGTGACTCAAAATCAACTGGATGAGCTATATTAAAAACAGAAAAAAAAGTCACAGATGGTCATACAACACTTGCAATGTTAAGGGAAAACTGCAAAGGAATAAGAGAAGATGTTCTAACTTCAAAGAAAAGTAAATCCTTTTACTTAAAGTAACTTCTCAAATAAATCATTGATTAACTATTAAACAGGACTGTGCTGCCTTCTCAATTTGGCAACATATGAAACAAGAAAGGAAAAAGCAGTTCAGCATATGAAAGTGACAGGAAGCTTTCAAATTAGAAGTTTCTTTACCCATGCTAATTAAAACAGTGATATATATGTAAACACTATGTTTACATATTTCCCTTCACAATGTCTGCACTGCCGTTTATCAGAACACTGAATTGGCATCCTCTTTCTTCTCTGGCTTGTTTTTTAAGATGGTAGCATACTTGCAGAGTACATGGAAAAACCATACCACGTCCCAGCTTCCCTGTAACTTGAACTGATTTCAGATTTATTCATCTTCTTTCTGCTTTAAAAAATAAAATCAGTGTTTTGTCTTCTACCTTATATCCTCTTCCATCCATGCTGGACTATGCAACTACATAAAAAATTCAACATATTCAGATCTTCTTTTATGAAGTAGTCTCTTTCTTGCTGTAATACTTTGGGAGCATTTTTGATTTACGCCAGAGTCAAATCTGAAAGGAAAAATCCCTTTTCACCTTTACCAGATTGAATCATCTCAGCTTCAGAATAATGACCAGCCCTTCTGAACTAGCACCACTTATATAAGCTTTCGTAATGACTTATCCCACACTCAGAAATTAAGAAACATCCCATCTCCTATCATTCTGTTTTCCTTTCTGAAGGAAGAACAGCACACACAGACACATAAATACTCACTTTAGGAAATAACAAAAACGTTCAACAAAAAGGATCTCCTTTAGCTTGGAAACGGAGAGAAAATACACTTGAAAAATGCAATCTAAAAAATAATGTTTACTTTACCAGGGCTGTCTTTAACACCTATAAGTACCTGCACTCAAGTTATGTAACTAAAATTGACTAAATGTTTTCAAGCAGAGTAAGAAACAATAACTCACTGAAATGAGTCAGTGTAAATTAAAAAAGAAAAAAAAAAAACACAAAAAACACAACTCACAAACCAGCTTAAACTGAAGAGTCCTGTGGCCCTTTCAAAATACCATAATGTTTCATTTTAATGTCTTATAAGGATTCATAAGACAAAGCTGCCAAAAATCAGCATAAAATGCTTGACATAAAATGAAAATGAAGCTTTTTGTGAGATCCAAACAGATTGTGCTTCCAACGTACCAGTTTATGCAGCTACCTTCCTCCTCCCCCCTTCACTTTGGGAAAAGAAGAAATAAGAAAACAATCCAACTTCCTGCAAAATGAAAAATGTTACTTCCTACTCAGCTCCAGATTTAGTATTTAGATTTCAAACACAATCTACAACTCTTCAAAAAAAAAAAATCTAACTTTAATGCCAAAATACAGTGTTTGCATATACTCCAGCTTCTCTCAAGCCTGATTTCAAGTCTTCCCTCTTCCCTTCTCCTCATTTCTCCTTCCCCCTAAAAACAGCCCAGGCTTTTTGTATCTGCAGGTGCCTGGAACTCTCACCTCAGCTTGATGCACAGGATCTGTGTAGGCATTTCAATGTGACAGCAATATATATATATTATATATATAAAAACTGCAGTTAATATATTATGATCAACAAAGTTTGCTCCCAACTGACATTTAGTTTGTTGGGATTTTGGTATCAGAGAGAGAGGAAATTAACTCAGAGCTAACATAGATATAATCCCAAGTTAATATCTTGATTTTTGCTTGGATCAGATCCAGACTCCAGCTTGGAAGTTGCTTAGCACAGTTTTGCTTATCATTCTAGTATTAGATACCTCAACATATACCTATTTTTCTAAGGTCTTCAATTCACTTTAAATAATTTTCTATATTCTGAAAGATGGCTTCGAGCTATTTTGTGATCTTTCAGCTATTTCACACTCTGTAAGCCAACTAAATATCTATTTTATGAATGTCTTTTCTCTCAGATTTTTCCCATGCCTTTTTTGTAAGCTTTCTAGAGCTCAGCAACAAAAGCTGCACAGTTAGCTAAAATTATGTCTACAATTAATGTGGTGTAATAATGTTTGAGAAAAACAAAGTAACACAAATTTTGTTCAATGGAAAACAAACATATGTTGTGGCTTTTGAGCAGTAAAATAAAGGTGAATGAATCTATAAATGCCTCGCCAATGTCCCTTTACGCTAACTGATGACTTCAATGAATATTTCATAACATGCAGGATGTTGCAATCTTTCCACACCTGGGATGAAATCTCTTACCACATGAACGTCTTAATCAGAAAAAAAAATCCTCCTTTATTTTTTACTGAAATTATGCTACTTCATAATATTTAGAATAAAAAAAAAATAATGAAATGTCACTACTATGACATTAAGATAGAAAGCACTGTCTTTCCGGCTATTAATTAAACAAAGATAACAGGTTCCAAACCTACAGGCTAATAACCATTAATCACCGTTAGTCTGGAGTCTGGTGTCCATCAGAAATCTGTTTTTTCAGGTATGTGTATCCTCGCATAAAGTACAATTTGATACATAATAAGTATGGGACCTGATGCACTGTATTGCGCTACGCTGTGTTCATGGTGATGCCAAGAATCCTGCAGAATCAAGTATGAAAACGAATTTTGTAACAGTTTCCTACAAACAACTGCTTTTACGAAAAAAATATGGCAAGCATTGCTGTTTCACGCTTACTCATGAATCGATCAGTAAAAAAAAAAGTTTACTGGAAAAACAACACAAAGAAATATAAAGAGGAAAACAAAATATCATTTTTACAACACTGATTGCCTTTTTAGGCTATGATAGACCGAAAGTACAAAAGTACTTTCTCTCCCATTTCCAGGGCAAACATGGTACATGCCAGCTTTAGAGATGTGATAGATCAACACCCACTCCAAAAACTGGAGGTTTCCAAATCATAATTCTCCACAACAAACAGCAGTATACAATTTCATTGCGTGCTGTTTGCACACAAAAAAGATCCTGATTCATACCTGATCCATGTGTGTTTTATCATGATCATAGTCCTCGATTGCAGAGTCTTAAATATATGCCTATATATTGAATTATCAATTAAAAAATATGACATCTTAAAAACCCAGACGTCTCACCCTGCAAAGATGGCTTATAAGCTCAAACAGGATCTCCATCACACTCTTCAACAGATGGGATAAAAATTTACCAATGGTATAGCTCCTAATAGTACTTACCTACCCAAAAGTTTCTCCAGCTTTTTAAAGTATTTTTTGGTGAATAACAGCAAGCAATAATCATTTGTACCCAATAAAATATTTTCTGTGGTTACAGCACAATAATGCAGAAGTTGATTTAGTCAGAAAATAATGGTTGGATACTGGTCAAACCTAGAACATCTCCACTTTCTACAAATTTCCTCTTTCAGTTCTTCAGGCTGAGTCCCTCCAATATGAAAATCCATTGGCCTCCACAAACCGCTCATCCAGAAACACACAAATGAAGAACTTGAAATTCTTTCATTCTGCAGCTTGAGCTGCCACAGCTTAGACTCAATTAGAACTGATATTAAGACATGCTCGGATGAAGGACAAAGGATACATGCACAAAAAGGCAAAGAGAGAAGGCTAGAAGGAGAAGATGGTGTTCTAGGGCTTTTGAGGTTCCTCAATACAGTTTAAGAAAACACAGTCCCTAGTTCCACAATCCTATAGCTCGCACAAGCAAATGCCTACACATTTAATAGTGCAGGTGAACACATGAAAAGCAGATCATGCAACTGTTTTACAAAACACAACCATTTAAGTCTCTCTTTTCTTTATCCTATTCACATAACACGCTTTGGTGGAACGGGCTTTCTATCACCAGGCTATAGGCTCTGACCTTCTCAGCAACGGAAGGCTGGAAAGGTTTTAAGCCCTTTCCTGATCCAAAGAACAGAAAAGGATCTGAAGACAGGCTGAGAGAGTTGGGATTGTTCAGCTTGAAGAAGAAAAGGCTCTGGGGAGACCTCATAGCAGCCTTCCAGTACCTAAAGGGAACCTACAGGAATGACGGGGAGGGATTCTTTGTCAGGGAGTGTAGCGATGGGACAAGGGGTAATGGCTTCAAACTGGAAGAGGGTAGATTTAGTTTAGATGCTAGAAAGAAATTATTTACTGTCAGAATGGCAAGACACTGGAACAGGCTGCCCAGAGAAACTGTGGATGCCCCATCGCTGGAAGTGTTCTAGGACAGGTTGAATGGGGCTTTTGAGCAACCTGGTCTAGTGGGACGTGTCCCTGCCCATGGCAGGGGGTCGGAACTAGATGATCTTTAAGGTTCTTTCCAACCTAAACCATTCTGTGATTCTATGATTTGTTCTGGAAAGATTTAAGAAGTTTACTGTTGAGGGATAAAAGTGTATGGCACTTGAAAATGCTCCTGCTTATTGCTCCAAGTCTTCTATCTAAGTATCATTTAAGGTATGCAGATCTTACATTCAAGACCCATTTTCCTGGAACATAGGTGCCAAATCCACATTTAACGGTGAAATTCACTTCCCCAGTAGACACGAACAGCTCATAAATCTTGTAGGCAGCTTTAGGAAAAACTGGCTTCAAGCAATGAAAAAGATGTCATTTATATCTTTTTATATAAAAATTTATATTAAAAAAATATCTTTTTGACTGCAGCATGCAGGATTTCTCCTGACTCTCCTCTCCAGAGAACAAGAGTTAGGTTCTTGGTACCTGGCACATCTCGGTGAATCTGAAACAGCACAACAGGCACGCTGTGGCAGGTATTCCTCACCTTTCTCAAAGGCTTTTAACTTGGTCAGGCCTTCAGGTCTCAAGCATTCCTGTAAAGCCAACTAAGACTAAGGCCTTACTTCTTCCACTTTACAAAAAGCACGTTAGTCAAAGGTAACTGGGAAGAAAGACGAGGACATGAAGTGTCTCCTAGAAAATCCTTCCTCCATTTTAAGGTAATTCTGGAGAACAGATGATACTACAAGTACTTCACAGCTACTAAGGGCTGGTTAACACCATCCATGAGCAGGGAAGGAAAATTCTCTCACCTCGTTCATCCAAGATTTTACACTTTTTTCTAAGGAAGTTTGTGCCCCAGGACTTGAGCATTTTTCTCTTTTGTTGGCAGGAGCAATCTAGACTCTTACAATGTTTTTAGAGCTCACACTGCAGCAAGCCATCCCTAATGTCATTTTGAGGAACAACAAAGTCTATGAAAGGATAGTCTATGGATGTTTCAGAAAGACAATGAAGGCAAAACAAAGGCTGAAGGCAAAACAAGTAGGCTGCTGCCTACTTTAAGATTAGCACAGAAGACCTTTCAGCCTGTGTATTTTGTGAATTATGGAGGGTAGTATGAAAAAGCCTGAAACAGCTCAAATAAAAATAGGCATATGTACAAAGACTTAGGACAGTTACACATTCACAATCAACAAAAACGTATAAAAGATACAATTTTTCATGTAATGTATCAATCAAAACTGGAGGGAGTCAGCAGGTATCTTACTTCATCATTACAAGGTTCGAACGCTACCCAGGAAAATCTGACACTTGTCAGTCTTGAAGACAGCACACAGAGTACTGCTCCCGTATCCGATCTGATAAAAAATTGTCATACTACAAAGTACAACACTTTTGTTGTTCCGATACCCAAACCTTCCAGCTGGACCAAGAAAGTAAGAGACTGGGATTTCTGCTGTCAACAAAACCAATCCAGAAATAGTCTTTTGTAGTTTTCTGATAAATATTCCACCCCTATTTTCAGTTTCTTTAAATCAAAGCAGAAGAAAAAAAAAGTGTGCTTGATATTGATAGACCACATAAATGCATTCATGAAACCAAACATGTTTAAAAATGGATAAAAAAAAGATGGTACACAAACAGGAAAGCAGAAAAGCACAATAAAGTACATGGAGGCAGAAGTTTCGCAGGAGTAACAGGACTACACAAATACTTCCTAAATTATTTGTGGAAAATAAATCTTAACATGTATAATCACATGGAACAGCAAAGAGATTAATTGATCTTTCTGGTAGTCTACTAGACTACAAATCAATTTATTCAGCCTTTTCAAACAAGACTTCCTAGACTTAAATCATTTTCTCTACAATTAATTTATTTGAATGACTAAAATCAACACATTTTCAAACTTTCAGACACAGTTATATGTTTTAAGATATTCTGGAATCAACTGCACCTTTGCATATGCAAAGTACTTTCTTTACTTCAGTCCTGATATACAAGCACCACCAGTAAAACATATATTGAACACTATATGGACTACGGGGGAAAAAAAAGCAAGACTAGAGCTACCTCAGTAGCTTAGTATCCATATTTATTATTCCACTGCAGCAACAACAAACCAACCAACCAACCAAAAACAAACAAACAAAAAAACAAACCACCAACCCAAACTCAGGAACTGAAGAAGGCTTCAAGACGAAAAGATAATACACAGGAGAAAGATGGGAGAGAGTTGCTAAGTTCTCCTCCTCTCTCTTTCCTCTTTACAAGCACAGCAAACTTCTGCAGGTTGCTAGGGCACACCATCACCCAACCTTGGCCTTCACGTGCTGAACTGGGGAATTTAGAGCCAAAATATGTAACAAAACCAAAATACTATTTGATTAGATCACCTGTTTCTGAAAGTGACAGCAGCTCTCGGCATCCTCCCTTCGCTTTCAAAAGCAAGTCTGAGTGGAGCCACAAGCGCTCTGAGCATTTGATGAGTTACTGCAGTAAAAAAGCACTTGGTCCTTTGGCCAGACTTCAGGACACTGAAGAGCAGGAACAATCATGTCTCTGCCCAAGTCCAGAGGTCTGACCAGCAAGTAAAGGCTCCTTTTCACTACGTGCAAACCCTGTTTATTTCAGGAGAGGTGAAGACAATTACTTCGTTTGACAATTCTGACTCTAAGCAGGGTACTAGCCTCCACAGACGGCTACACCCTGCTGAGAATTTCCTGGCCTGCACGCAATATTCAGCAATCATACTTCACAATCTCATTATAATGGAAATTACAGGAGTGAAAATATTTATCTACGCTGACACTGAGCACACTCGCAACTGTCCCGCTGCCAGGGGATCTGAAAGGAGTAGTTTCTTCACAACTGTTTTCTGTGGTAACGATAGAATAAAAAAAATAGCAAACAAGAAAACAAGACGGTGTACAGAAGTACAGCTTTTTACCTGCACCATGATCCAAAACTTAGCTGGATGAAAGAAGCTTATTTCATAATAATATGAAAATATTACGGTAGCTTCAAGAACAAAGTTCTAGGTTTTTGTAAGAGAGATAACAGAAAAAGAAACTTTTAGCCCATTACAAACTATTTCCACTTCTAGATCTTGATTTGATCTTTTCCTGTTGCTTTTATATATCTTCTTCGTCAAGCATGAGGACTAAAACTACCAGAAAACCACCAGAAGCTTTAAGTTCAAGAGCTAGAAATTCAAGGCTAGAATAACTGCTGTAAAAACTGTGTGTGAGTGGGTAGGTTCTTGAGATATAGAAGTGCAATAACTGCAGATACCACCAAAGCGGCTTGCTAATATCCATCCGTGGAATTAGACAGACTCACATAATTCAGGTATAACTATACCATAACTGCAGGAGAGTCACAAAAGAATGCAAGAAACTCTAACTGGAAAAAACAACAATCTTGACCGGTACCCTATAAATCACCTTTGCACCCTTAACAATCAAGACAAAGGCATTGAGTATAGACACATTTTTCTTACCTCATAAGGCAGTTTATCAAAATATCCGTTAGTCGGCCATTCCCTGAGGGTAACAATGCTGAACTGTTTATTAAGGGTGTCCATTCCACAGCCATACTTTTCTTCATCCTCATCTTCATCAATATCGTTCATATCAATCATCGAAGTCTTCAGTGAAAGCACAGGCCTCTCTTTCACACCGTGTAGTACTACTGCATCCAACTCTGTGTAATAGTCCAGAAGAGAGCTGTTCACTTCCAGTCGGATTAAGTTTGTGGGAAAGTTTATCTGTTTGATACAAGGTGTGAATTGCCGAGCCTGAGGACCATTCACCTTTGTAGGTGCCTCGGACCAAAGGATTTCCCACCTGTGAAAGAAAAATTGCACACACAGACAGTACAGGGATTAAAATCAAAGTTACTAAAGCAATTCCTGAACACAGCAAGAGCACTTCTCTGTCAGAAGTATTTAACAAGTGAGAAACATGGTTGAAAAGACAAGGAAAATTGTTACTTTCCCCTAGATTTGGTAAATATCCTAAGGATGAATTTAACAGGGCACACTAATTCATGACTTTAGCATATTTTCTCTGCATTGCTAACTAACAAAACAAGCTACATACTCAGTCACACACTTGTGTTAGAGTACCGTCATTCACACACAAGTTTTTCTAACACCTCACAATTAAGGCAATTGTAACAAATAGATTACAGACCTCTCCATAACAATGGCGTGTTAGTGTAAGTATGCAGGGAACAGTCTTGACAGGTAACTCATATATACAGTCAGCTGACCTCTCCTATTTTCCACCAATTTTTCACAAAAAAGATAAAAAAGAGAAAAACCCGCAGCTCAGACTTTAACATCAAACCTGTTCAAATTGGCGCATTGCAAATCATTTAAAAAAAAAAAAAAAATCTAAATTTTACTTTGCTTATCTGTCTGGGCAAGCAAACTATTCCTTTTAAAAGTAATTCACTGTCAAATCACCAAAGATAATAGAATCAAGTCATTTTTAAAAGAGTCTTTTTGCAAAAAAAACATTAGAATTTCCAAACTGCTAAACTGAAAAGTTTTTCTCCTTTTTGGTCCAGTGACGGAGAACTTCCGTATGTCCGTACTTTCACACACAGACCTCAAATCTCCTCCAGTAAATGACAGTGAAACCTGCTGCCAATTGAGTAATCTGGAGAACCAAGTCTTATATTCATTTGTCTTGAGTGCTCACAAACTTGTCAAAAGGCCTAAAAACAGACACATGCTCTTTAGATCTGCACGAGTCCTTAATCCAGTGAATGGATTTTAGAGGTCCTTCAGCCACTGATGGCCATCTTCTCCTCCCTCAAGTCTAGTTAATTCCTAAAGAAGGAAGCCTCCAGAAGCCACTGCTGCTACTCCAGACACTTCCACATCTACTCCATCTTTTTCCAATCACCCTAGTCCCAGCTTCAAGGATTTCTCTCAAGGTACTTGTCTTGTCACATGGGTCTCAGAAACGTATCTGCTCCCTAGTACCTCAGCATCTCGGCTTTCCCTGCCAGATACCACTATACTCTGAACTCACAAGTATTGCTCAACACTGACATACACTGCAGAACACACAGGGGAAAAAAAATAATAATTAGAAACACTTAATCAAACATGCTTTATTTTCCAGAACAAAATGCTTAAACTTTGTCCATCATGCCAAAAAGTAAAATATATGTAAGGACTTTCATTAAAACATAAAACACAGTATAAATAAGGCTTAGAAGCTTGATATTTGCTACTGTTTCAAGGATAGGAAAATTAATCGTTATCAGCTGAAACTTCCATTTCACGAGGGACATTTTCAGGTATGAACAGATAAATTTTCCTATCCTACATCATGCTGCTCTCCACAAATACCTTACAGCAGAATGAGAGGCCTGCAGAAGTCTTCTGTCAAAGGAAAAAAGAAAGTCATGAACTAAAACCAAATATGCCAGGCTGCTGAATATATGGCACATCAGAAAGTACCAATGTAGAAGAGTGTACAAGTCTACTCTAAGGTCAACAGTTTTTTTATAAGAGAGACTTACGACTAAGAGAAGAATTCATTCATTTAGGAAATTAATGTCAACTCATGGCAAAAAGTAACAGATGTAGTCCCACTGTCACACACTCTCGCACAGGTCGATTCCCTGAGCAAATAGTGTTGGCAACGCACATGACCTTTCTTGAGCACATCCAGATCACCATCTGACATTTTGCTTAGACACTTTCACGTACCCACTCAAACTATCCCTAAGGAAACTCAAGCCTATTTTTTCACTAATTTAGCACACACTGGACCATCAACTTTTAACAGAATGTGTCTCAGTTATTGACTTCTCCTTTGGTGCCCTGGAGAGAGAATTATCTAGCAGTAGCAGAGCTCTGGAAAAAAATAATGCAACTGGAGGTCTACGTTCATCAAATTGCAGAGTAATAACCTCCTTCAGCAAGCAGTTTCTCTAGTTCCCAGTCTTTTGTAATAAACTAGAGAAGAGTAAAGGAAAGACACGGAGCACGACTTTTTACAGTCTTATGAAACTCCACATGACATACCAAGTGCTGATGAACAACAGGACTGGTGACTATTTTTCACTGTCCTTGTCATACTGGTTTCTTTTCATCAACAGTTCACCAATCTAACTTTAAAGGAGTTCACTGTTGGTTTAACTGGAAAACCTCAAGTCTACCAGGTTGATTTGATGTTCTTCTCCCCCTTGGTGGCACCGCACACAAGAACAGGCCACAGCAATTGCTCTGAGTCAGAGTTGGTATACTCCTCCCGAGTGTAGGCATACCCTTACTACATCCATTACTGCAATTGGAAGTGGTCACTTCATCCAGGAGAGGCACTTTGACACATAAATGAGCTACATGTAATCTGAATGGGAGCGAAGACTCCACAGTTGGATCAAAAAAGTCTAAACTTCCTAAAGGCTTCAGTAAGCTTTCTTCTGTTCTGAAGCATTATTTTTTTTTTTTTTTTTGTTATGGCCATCCATTTCAAAATCCTTCAGAAGAAAGCCATTTTGACAGACAGTGCTGGTTTGAGGGTGCGTACCAAAATCAGCTTCCCTAATAAGGGCGCCTGCATTCGTTCCAAGCTTAAGATGCTTGATAACTATTTAACCCAAAACAAAGAGAAACTGAATCCCAACAAATACTTACAGAGAAGTCAAAGGAATACTCCTTCCCTCTCACCTCTTCAAGTTAATTAGGTAGCTCTCAAAAAAAATCAAGCTGAATCAAATGACTGAAGGTAGGACACCATTTGTCCTCAAGTCTGGCAGATACACAGTAACAACAGATCAAAGTTGTTGCAGTGAGAGTGCTTTGGTAAGGTTTCACCAACAACCTGTTAAAAACTGTCTTAAAAACTCTGTCTTCATACTGCTATGCAAAGCCTGAATGAGAGGCAGTAACATCTTTATTATTTTCTCTAGTGATTGAAGGAAATGAGGACTTTAAGTTAAGTTTTTCCATTCAGCTTTAATGGACTCAGTTTTTCTATTAGATTTCTCTCTACCTCATGAAGATAGCCAGGAACTCATTCTACTCAAATTTCTGATACTAAAGACTCCATACGCTTATATGCCAAATAAATAAATAAATAAATTATTCCCATTCTCCTTCCCTCACTGTGAAGGAAAATACAGTCTACTGGTTTTTAGGCTGAGAAACATGTTTGCAAGGTTTGCGTCAAATGAGAGCATCTATTTAATGCTTGTTTAATTTTTTGTTCACCTAATCCTGTTGGAAACCTTTGTAAGGGTTCAGATGATGCCTGAGTAGACCTGGTTACTTCTGAAGAAAATATATAATAAGAAAAATTCTTTGGAAAAGTGGTTCCTAGAAAAAGTAATCATATTCCTCTCCAGTGAGACAAGATTAAACTTTGCCTGCAATCTGCTGAGATTTCTTGCATTTTAAAATTGAGATTGGTGTAGAAAGTGAATAAAGCACTACGTGCTCTTCAAGTGCAAAAAAATAAATGCCCTGTTCCAAGAAACTTATAGCTGTGTTTAAAGTCAAAAGAAGAGAAAAAGTTTCAGACAGACCAACAAGGAGAACATAAGGAAACTCAGAAAATAATATGACCACACCTTTGTTGCAAAATTTGCCATTTTGGCAATTCTAATCATGATGTGTGATTATAATACATCCCATCCGCTCTTATCCAAGCAAATGCTCTGTAAATAATCTGTAGATTATTTACAAGAAAACACCTCCTGCCTGCTAACATGGCAGGGATGCTTCAACACCCTAAGTTCAACACAACCTGGAAAGCGCACCCCTGGCCACAGCTGTGAGTTTGTAAATACAAAAGGCAGGGAACAGTGATCACGAGAACGATTTTAAAACCATTCAGATCAAGGTGATAAGGGGGAATATGTCACAGATTTTCATTTCTACTTTGAGAGTTCAATTCTGAAATACCAGAGAGTGCAGACAGGACTCCAAGAATGCTCAGGGCATTTAAAATAGCAAGAGATATTTCAAATAACTGCCCTTTCCACACGAGCTTTTTAAGGGTTTCTCAAAAACAACTGTGTCCCATGAACCCAAAATTCATTCCTCTATGACAATCATGTGGACAAGAAAAAGCTGTTTCCCTGAAGATGTCAAAACAAGTTATAAGTAAGGATGCAAACGGCTAGAACTTAAGTTGTGTGTTACACATAGGTGAGATACAGCCCTGAAGGTCCCTTATCACACTCTGATGTGTTGAGGGTATCAGCAGTCTTTTGGGTGCCCTCATCTGAGATTCACAGGGAAGAAAAGGTAGAACGGAAGAACCATCTGAATGCCACTCTCTACAAGCAAAAGACTCTCGATTTTTCATATTCAGTACACTGCCTTTCTGGCTTCAATCCCTTTATCAGAAGGGAGGATTTTCTTTTCATCAAACATTTGGATCCCAATCCTGGCTGTCAGCAAACAAATCTGCAGCATTCCCACTTGGATCTTACTTCCAGAGAGAGCACCTAATGCCTAAATAAAATGAACTCCCTAATGGAAGGAGAGGGAGCCTTTTACTTTGTCCATCTTCCTTAGCCAGCTCCTCTGGTTGCAGCAGCTTCTGCCTCTACAGGCTTCAAGACCTTCAGAAAGAGTAAGGAACATCACAAGCAGCAAACACAGCTAAGCTAGGGAATACTGAGCCAAGCTGTTCACCTACAAATCAAACCCAGAATTTTGCTCAAAAGTGCATCTAGCAAAATTCTAAATGACATGAAAGAAATTATATTAAATAGAAATAAACGGTGGGAACAGAAAAGGCAGAATGCTGCCTCTGGTACTTCTGGAACTGCTCCCAACCAGTCAAATGATCACAGTATCTCACCTGTGAGAAACAACCTAATCAGTGTTGTACTTTATCTGTGGAAAACAAGGAAAAAAAGAATCATAAAACAATCTCCAATCTACTAAAGAAGTAATCATGGCATAGCAGTAAGGACATATGCTGTGAAACATCACCCCAAGCACTGCCACACATCCCAGACTAGTTAGGAATCTCTGGTTTTGAGCTTTTATAAAAGCATATGAATATGTGGTGTCACTATAACGTACATGAGATAAGAGAAACTGTCAAATTAAGTTAAAAAAAGACCACGACAGAAGAAGAACACAGACCAATTTTTTTTCTTTTATATTCCAAATTTAAGCAGCAAAGTTATTTTTGTAAAAGAAGAAAGTTGAAAAACTTCTGAAAATATTATCTCTGACTTGAAAGCTCCCATTTGAAAACACACAAACTCTTCCTCTCTGACAGCTGCTATTAGGAGTATCAGGACGTTTCAGAAGGGCTGACACCAAAGCAGCCATTAGGGGCTCACCAAGGATAAGCCTTCTGGGTAAATGAGGAGGAAAAAAAAAAACCAACACAACACCCAGGAAACAAAACATCTTCCTCATCTCAGAAGCTAGCTATATCTTGTCCATCAATCTAATACACTATGAGGAACAAATAAAATTCTCTTGGTTGGGTTCAGCTCATGCCACCGTCAGGTGCAGTGTCCCCATCACGCCCGTGTGGAGCTCTGCCTCTTCCACCGGCCAAAGAGGGACTCGGCACTGTCACCAAACCCTACGTACACAGAATGTGCACCCCAGTGCAAATCTCAAGGCAACACCAGTATAATAATCATAGCACAACACAACACAAAAAAGGGAGGGATTTCTCTGCCACATAAAAACGGAGACTATATACTACAATATTCCCTTAACTTCAGATTATTAATTTCTGCTTGGATTTTCTGCAAGCAGATAATTCATGTAAGAAATTTGTAGATGGACACTAACATAGTTTAAGAAACTGCCAAACGCTTCTCACCAGTCAAGGTGTGAGTGGCAGTGCCAAAAAGCACAAAAGGTCTCCATGTGCAAAGACGGCAGTTTCTCTGATGTTTATGATTTTTAAAAATTGTTTTATGAAGGAGAGGGATGTCTTCTGTGTTTAAAGCAGCAAAAGAGAGGACAGAGAATCTTCAAATGACTGGAAGCTGGTTAAAATAATGAAAAATAAATTGGCATAAATAATTGGCATAAAATATTTTTATGCCAATAAAATCAATTGGCATAAATAATGAAAAAATTTCAAATTAACTATTGTGCTTTAAGCATTAGAATTACTTAGGAACTGTTACATTCCATTCTGGAAAAATAAAGGCTTATTCCCATTCCATGAAGAGCTGATCCTACCTCTAAAAAGATTGTGAATAGACCTCATCTGAGACAGTGTCATACAAAGCTGTAACTGGTAGCAGTATTCAACACACCAGCACCACAAGAACATGACTAAAGACCTTATTCTGACCACCCGTGTAAATTGTTCTTCCACGTTGAGTGGAAGTGAGCAACACAGCAACACATTAGCCAACTATGTGGGCTACAGCCATTTTTTTTTTTACAAGAATATATAAAGTCCTCTTGAGCAAGGACTGCAGTGCACCAAGTGCTTACAGAGCCTCCTGTAAGTTAGCAACTTTTGCACAGAGCAATGTCTTGGATGAAATGATGTTTTAAACACTAAACAAAGAGGGGAAAAAAAAGTGCATTATACTAGTCCAGCTGAGTAATCTAAGCGTAACATTTAAACAAGTCTCAACAGACTTTTTCCTCCACCATTTTTGATGGTCAAATGCTGGTTTTGACTCTACCATTAATTTGGCCTTTTCATATCAAAGTAAGAAGTGGTGAAAAGGAACCTTTCTAATGACCTGCACTTTCTACATTGGTGTTCAGAAAGAAACAGATCCAGAGTCAGCAGATAAAACACAGCAAAAAAGGGTTTAAAACCTTAAGGGTTTTAGGTAATAAGGAGATTTAAAATTGACTGTCAAAATAGAAGAGGAAAACAAGGTTCTAAGTGCCCTTTGAGTAACTAGGACACAGTCTTTTTTAACAGAAGAAAATAGTATGACAGTTCTTCAAGTCCAAAACATCAGTGAAACGCAGAATCACCTGATATTATCAGCAGCATTCCACCTTCAAAAAAACAATTCTTAGTTAACATCTCAGCAAATTCTTGGAAGTGAAAACAAGGGACCAAGAACCAAAGCAGAAAAGAGATAGTATTCTTGCAACTCTTCATATTCCCCTCATAAAGGTGAGAAAACGGACAAAGAAAAAATACTGCATATCTCATGTAGAGAAAGGCTTCCTTCATCTTCTCTTCAAGACACTGTGCATAAGACACATTTGTCTCCTTTGGAAGAAAGGAGGAGACAAACCAAATGCACAGCTCTGAACAGACAAGTCCTGCTGAGGAAAGGTGAGCCAAAAGAAAAAAAAAATAAAAAAATAGTCCTTCTAACTTCCTTCTTCTAACCAAAAACTTTGTTAACCTAGGTAGGCAGAACAGAAAATACTCCTGCCTACAAAGCAGGGTCCTACAGAAACTTCATCCTTTTTCATGAAGAAGGTAAAGTCTGAGCTCTCACTCTAACCACACCTGAAGAGAAGTCATAAAGCACATCCCAAGAAGTTTTCTATTAATATTTTAATTTCCATCTTCTTTTAGCTCTTTGAACAATCTTCTCTTTTCAGTGCACCTTACTTAATAGCTCCTTCACATAACGTTTCTTGAGCTTTCCTTCAACACTTCTTGGTCTTTACACAAAACGAAAAAAAAGTGTATTGTTTTATGAACCAAAACCTAGACAGACATTTTCATAAAATAGTATTAGCTTATTACTCGGAATTATATCCTTGTATTGCCCTGCAGCACACTAACTTACTATTACTCTAATGCAATATTACCAACACTTACAGAAGTAATCTACATAAATCTGTGCTACACTATAAAATAAAGAAGCAAAATCTACACCATAAAATGAAAAAGTAAAATGAAAGTTCACAGAGTAATTGGCCAAAAGTAATTTCACATTAGGTTTGAAGTTCAAGTGTCTTAAAAGCTGCCTTCACCACGTACCATGCTATAAAGTTCTGTATTACAGTGCCAAACTCACTCCTACTTCTGAAGTTAGGTGGCCTGTTATTACTAGTTTGACCTATCACTGTTCCTTGAATTTGGATGTTTACTTTATTCATTTCCATGAGAATAGTTATAGGGCCTAATTGTACTATACCTACAACCTGAAGCATGCAGAAGGAAGGAAGAGTTTATGGCTACCTGAAAGCAGGACGATACAGCAACTGTGAATCCTCAGCCTTTTTTTACATGATTTGCCTTTCTTATTGCAGAAGAAGAACTCAGAAAAACTGCCATTTCACAAGAGATTTTTGTACATACATAATAATTATTGCTCATAAAAATTCCAACACAAAAACTATCATTACACAAATCAAATCTGATATTAGGATCTGCATTAATTCCTTCCAAAAAAATCCACTTCTCTGAAGTTGCTATAAAAACATGTCACCACAGCTTTAAAAACACGTAGAAATAAATAAAACATTAGTGGGTCAGATATAAAATGGAGAAATACTAAGAAGTAAAGTTTGTTAAACAGCATTATTTGTAGCATTCAACATCTTACAGGAAAGCATAAAGGAGGAAAAAAAAAAAAGTTACCTTACTTCAGCTGGTGGATTTTGTGAGTAAGGATTTGCAGAGCATGCCAAAATCCTAACTACAGCTCCAGGATGATAGGTTTCCAGAATGTGCACTGCGGTGGGATAAACTGGTTCCTCAAAAGCGAGTTCCACGTAGTCCTGGCTACAGAAGGTGGGTGGCGTCCTCTTGAACGGCAGCCGAGCGCTAGGGCAATGATCCCACCAGGTCCCGTAAGTCCGAAAGACAGCAGTCTGAGTGAAGTCACCCGAACTAGGGTACACGTTTGGAATACCTGCTAAATTCCACATGGTGTACGACATGCTGTTCTCACTACCGTAGTGAGAGCTGAAATCCAACACTTCTTTGGCGTACTGAACTATTTCAACATTGATAGGTAAGGCTCGGGTGTTTGATTCAATAGCCCTCCGGCTGTTCATTTCTCCTCTCGTCGCTGTCCTAGCTCGGCGCCGAAGGCACATATAGTAAAACATGCTCAGAACTGTTAACATGGGAAACACTGGTGACATCTAGATACAATTTAGGAAGATGCAAAAGGTCAGGAGTCCTTTATAAAGTGCATTAACTGCTTGCGGTGTTTTGGAAAAGAGCTGATAAAACAGAATGAATAAACATAATGAGCAGATAAAACATCCTTAGAAAGCAAACTGTACACTTTCAAATATCATCTTAAACAAAACGCTGCTACTAAAACATTAATAAACTATTACATTTTATTTTAAGACACATTAATAAACTATTACATTTTATTTAGTTGGAAGCTACTAAGTGTAATTTACTGTGTTTAAAGAAGAGAAGACTATGAAGAAACATTACCCAAAAATAATCCTCAAGCAACAAAAAGAGTAATGGTTAAATTAAGTATTGTTTTCAGGGATTTACGAAGAGAAAAAATCTTGCACTGTCTTATGGAAATAAAATCAAGTACGAAATGAAATCTGGCCCTTGCAGTAAACAACTGTGGAAGAGTACCTGAAGGTACAGCTAAAATTACCTGTAGTATAGTTTAGAAATACTTAACACTAAAACTGTGTGTAAACAAAGTATTCAGGTACCTAGTCAGGCTGCAGCAGTGCAGCTCAACAAAACCTAAGTTACTTCACTGCTTGCATTTTGCAACAGGACTGCTCCCAGGACCCGAATTACTTCACGCTAGTTCAAGTATATCTAGACTATGTTATAATCTGAAAAGTAAGTACACCCTTCAAAGACAGCTTGCATAAAAAGTTGGACAGCTACTCCAACAAACTGCTTCCTCTAATTTGTTCCTGTAACTAGTGAATGGTTTTAAAAGTGTAAAGAGTTTTGGGCAGTTACTCTAAACGAGAAACTGAACGCACTGCTTCCTGCATCAGAGCACTAGCTTAAAACAGTCTCACAAAAATATTGCCTTTACCCTTTGAAGTTGTCCATGACAGCATTTACCAACGACAGAAGGGTCACCAGCCTCCTGAAGGATGTTCATAATTAATTAACAACATCATCTCCCTTTAAGCCAAGCAACAAAGTAAGCCTTCTGAAGAGTCCTGGCATCGGAAGCAGAAGTCCCCATAGAAAGCATTTTACTTCTGACAAGAGAAAATATTTTCATTTATGTAACAATTCAGTTAGAGACAAAATGTACTAGATATGCACACAAGACCACCTGAAAAAATCAACACAAAAGATGCTAATAATTAAGGTTATTAATGTGTTTTACACTGCCTACACCATCCACAAGTAAAACAAACAAACAAGCAGGTTTAACTATTAGAAAAAAACAAAGGTAAGTCTCTTTACTAAAGTTTTCTGTTTACAACGGTGAAGAAATATTTCTAGGTGAATGTTGTCTTTAGGCCACAGAAGGGCTGTATCATATTGCCTACTAATAAAGATCCTCTTACATATGCTTGTCCCATATTTAGCAGCCGCTCCATACCTGCGTGGTGTAAACTGTTAGATTTACCAACACACAAGGAAACGTGGAACATATTCTCTGATTTCTGCTAGCGCTACACAACACACTTGGGCAATAACACAGCACTCCAGAACTCCCATCCTCCAGCATCAGAGACAATTTCTCACAAACTGACCTTTAGATTAGCCTGTTCATGGCATTTACTAGGAAAGAATAAGGAGCGATGCCCATAACTTGTTAGAGGCCAAAACAGGGATGACTAAGCATGTCTCAAAATAGATTAAATGTTTCTTCAACTGCCTGTACTAGAGTTGCCTGTTAGTTTATCATCGTTACCACATACTGTGGTAATCACTGAACCAACAGAAATTACTCTTCTATTGCAGAAGACACATCAAACAACAACTAACATCATGCCTCACATTGCCTGGGAGGCAAACCATATATTTAACGTTTGTAATGGCTACAAGTGAGATCATACTTTTATAGAGTTTTTGGCAGCATAAGCTTAAAGTGGGGGAAATAATTAAAGAAATGGAGACAAATCAAGGTGACTTTTGTATCCACTGTGCGTGTTTCTTGGGTAAACTGCTTGTTTCCCATACTTACAAAACGCACATAGATGTACCAACAGCTCTCTCTGGCTCGAACGTTGCCGGCAAGAAGGCGCTTGCAGTAACAGATAAGGACAGGCTGCACTATTTGACCCCCTTACTCGTGACAGCGTGAAAGTTTACTAACGAAGTGTTCACTTCTCACTTTCTTGCCTCTTCTATTATTAGCTTTTTGTTTAGTTCCTGTCCTTCACTCAGTTTCACATGTTGACATCGCTGTCAACAACATGAATTACTCCTGACATTCGGTGCAGAAGGGAATGCATAAGACGATAGGCTGGATCCACTTCAAGCTCTCCTGGAATGCCAAAACCCAATAATGTCACATTTCCCCCAAACATCCTGTTGAACGACGTTTTAGAAAAGGCACTGGGGAAAAAAGCAGCACAACCTCCAATCTCTCCTCCTTAAAAAAACACCTGAAAAACCAACTCCAAACTGAAAACTTTTATTTTATCTTTTCAGCATGGAACTGCTTTAAGTGAAGATTACAAATACATTCTCCTTCTGGATTTTTCCCTTAAAAAAAAAAAAAAAAATCAATTTACAGAATACGCCAACAGACATTAAACTTCAACAAGCTCACTGCTGTCAAACCCTGGAATCATGCGCTGACCAGCATATACACCAGCTTCTAACTCAAAAATTTCACTGATTAACATGGTTCGAAGGCTGCTCCGTGGAAATTATGGCTTTACAGAGGTCTATTTTAGGTAGAGGTCTATCCTTCAGTTGGACTACTTAAAGATCAGGTCCTCCCTCTCAGCTTGTCAAAGGGCAGCCCAACCACCGGCTGGTTCAGAGCCCTACATCGAGTGGCTGCCCAGTTTAAGTCAGGTCTAACAGAGCAGATAACCTGAAAACGTACTGCAGGTTTTTCATCAGCAGAAACATTAATTCGGGTCATTCCCCCTCTCCCAAAACAGTGATTTTCATATGACCTGTAAATATTTGATATCCTTGAGACTAACGCTGCTTTGTCAATTTTGGCTGACAGCAGTCAACAAGCTCAAAAGTTATTAAGTAGGAAGAAACAAGGCAGAGCATACAGCTTTCAGAAAAACATACTAGTCTAAAAAAGCAATACAAGTGGAGGAAAATTACTTCTAAAGACTTAAAAGCAATATAGGATTTAGTAGTTTATAACAAGTAAGAGGAAACGGAAAACTATTACAAAAGAAGGATAAATAAGCATTATTAGGACTGCAGTAGAAATAGAAAGTCTTTTGGCATTTTAAAAGCAGCACTAGGAATTGTGTGTAGTTAAAAGACGAATGAAAAATTGCTCAAGAGGTTGAAGGATAATAAGCTAGTGAAAGAATTGTATTAAATACAGATCAGTAGGGCCAGATGATGTAGAGAGATTTTTTCAGGAACTACCACAGGTCAAGCTGATTTCCAATTAAAGGGATTTAACTTTGAAAAAAAAAAAAAAAAAAAAAGATAAAAATGCAGACTCAGGCCTATCCAAAGCATCAAGATAAACAGCTCTGGAGCAGAGCAGTTCATGTACATGCAAAGCTTATATGAAAAACTCCCCTTTCCCCCAAAACCGCTTGATTATTTTTAAGAGATCCATTTGGGTCTATGCAACTACACTTTCCAGTCTCTGGCAGCATCTTTGGCCTGCTGTATATTATTCATTTTCTTCTGTACAGGCATAATTATGCCAAACTGAAGCTTAATAAAGGTTTCTTTTAAACATATCTTACTATCATTCTCCCAAGCAGCAGCCCTCTACTTCTTTTATTTGGTTTCTTCTATATCATATTTTTTTTTCTGTCAAGATACCATTTTTGGACCATATTAACGGACTGAATACCAGGACCTTCAGCAGCCACCGCAGACTAGCACAGAAGGCATGATGGTTTGGTTAGAAACAGGAAGCAACGCGCTATGAATGTACAATGACGTTGTGAGGTGCTGTCCTATGCCCACATGCCCAATTTGCACTTCCCGACTGGATCCCGTCCCCCAAACTCTCTCGGGGCTGCCCGAGCTCTGCCCTGCACAGACCCATCCTTCTCTGCTTCACAGCCACCTCTCCAGCCAGACACCAACCACTCCTGCAAGCAAGGGTAGCTTTCAGTCTGGTCAACTCGTTGACGGTTAATGTGAAGTCAGTGCTGGCTGAAGGAGGCACTAAGACTGCAAGAGCCCCAAGTCAGACCAGCTCAAAGGGCCACGGAAATGTCACCTCAGGTTTTACAAGATAGACAGGACTTCAGAGAACCCAACTGGACCAGTCCTGGAATAAAACTTTCCTAAGAAAGAGAGATGCTACCTTCTTTCAAAATACATTAGAGCCCACCATGTTATTCACAATCTCTCCTATTCAGATCATTATTTAATTGGCAACTATTTCAATTATATGGGCAAATTCCCTTTCCTATTATGATTAACCCCTTCTTCTCTTCGTGCTATACATACAGAAAGACTTCTAAGACTGTAATTCACTATTTCCTTCTTTCAAATACAACAAACCTTGATAAAACAAAAATGTCTTATGGTTTCTGTACAGATTTAATGGGAACACACACTAATTAAACTTAAAGCATTCAAAAGCAGTAGATCTCTTCAGTCTATTTTGCCCCTTTTTACAGGGAGTTTACGTACACAAATCTATTTCCCAGCTTCCAAGCAACCATCCTGTTAATGATTACTGTACCTATTCATTTTGGTTGGTTTTGCAAATGCAGCTCCCCCCCCTATTCACAATTTCATCCCATGAGAGCAGGAACAGGACATAATTATGTAGTTATTCACCAACGAGACTGCTGAAAAAAAGGTAGGAAACATACAGAAAAATACTGAGGGTTTGGAGGGGCTGCAAAGCAAAGGATGTGTGTAAAAACATAACAAGTAAAAGATATTAGACATAGAAAAAAAAAAAAATGGCATATTTCGTCCCTGAGCCATCCCTGGCAATGTGTGTGTTAGTACGAACTCTTGTCTATTTCAAGAGAAGCAAATGTTGTATATACAAGTCATGTATACACCAGGTTTGATTTTTAAAGCCAGAGAGGTACTACTTCCTCTTTATGCCAGCTTTGCTAATCTCACACTTGGGAGTACCGTGCAGAGTTTTCCTTCATTTGACTATAAAAGAAACAGCAAGATTGACAAATTACAAAGGATGTATAAATGACAAAAACAATAGATTGTATCACCTCTGAGGGAAGATTAATGCAATTTAATATATGCATTTTAGATAAAAGATAGTAAATGGGAAATCTCTTAATTATCTTTGTACATTAATGCACAGAGGGAATACTAGATCCTTACGTTACAGGCTAAAACAGTATTTTTACCACAGGTTAGCATCTCTTACTGTTAATTACCTAGATTATACCAACATCTACATTCAACTTGTTGAAACTAGAAGCTAATATTAATTAAAAATTAATAAGCTCTTTCAGCATGCTTTAAACTCAGGCCCCATTTCCTGTTTTTATTCCTATAACGTGTTCTGGCACTAAAAACATAGCCATTTTACACACTTGCAACTTATAAATTTATAGTTTGAAAAATAACAGAACATTATGACAATTCTATCTATTTAAGATCTTGGTTGTGTTGCTGTCACGAGGATCAAAATGGGCAAAATCCAAGAATTTCAGATTACTCCAGTGATTGCCTGTTCCTTCCTAGGTCCTGAACTCTGCATGGTTTGGCATCGCAGTGTAATGGAGACAAAAGTTCCTTGGGCATCTCTTACACGCTCCAGGTGACCACCCAGCCTTCTGGAGGTTGTCTTCACACATAACAGAAACTGCTTCTCAATTTGGGGAAACCATCATCAGGCAGCCCCTTTTTAGAAACGACTCATTCTACACAAAGCCTAAAGGCACCAGCATTACACCACTTCATTTTGCACAACTGCCCTTCCAGCTATGGTGAAACTGTTGTTGCTCCTCATACCAAAAAAAATTAAATATATATATATAAATATATCCCTATTCAACACTACTTTCAATAAGCAATCCAAGGGCGTTTGTCTGCTCATTTTTCTCTTCACAGTGTTGTACTACCTCTCCATACGGTCACATTCTGTCTCACACCTACTTGCTGGTCAGCTGCCTGGGCTGCTATCTCCCACCGCCCCCTCATCAGCCTGCACTGGCAACCGGGAACAGCTCACGTGGAGTGACACCTCAAACTACATATAAAAAAAAAAATAAAAAATAAAATTACATATTGCTATTTCAGCTTCTCCCCCACTCCCCCCCCCCCTCCCCCCGCTTCTGTCGGGTTGTGATGGGGCAACTGGGCAACCGGGTGTAACTCCTGGTATCACCACGGGGACCGTGGGGCGGTTCACGCCCACCGAGGCGGGCCCGGCCCGGCCCGCCCGGGGTGATGCGCCGCCCGCGGTGCCTCAGCTCCCCCCGCCTCCGTCGCTCTTCCTCCCGCCCCGCTCCCTCTCCTCCCTACCCCGTCGCACCCCTCGGGCACCTGTGTCTCCCCAAGGCCCCGAGCCCGGCGGGACTTGCCCCGGTGCCGCCGCTGCCCGCCGGCTCCCCTCCCCGCCCGACAGCCCGCCCCGGCCCCGCCAACCACCGCCGGGCCCCCGCCTCCGCCGCGCAGGACCGGCGCCCGCACCGGGCCCGCCACCGCGGTAACCGGCGGGCTGGCGGCGCCGCCAGGCCGGGCGGGCGGGCGGGCGGGCGGCCCGCCACCTGCCGCCCTGTCCCCCTCCCGCGGCCCGAGGGGAGGGGCCCCGGTCGAGCGGCGCGGCCCTCCCCCGCCAGCGCGGAGCCGCCACCCTACCCCGTCCAGAGGGCGGAGCGGCTCGGGCCGCCGCCGCCACCGCGCCAGGCACCCGCCGGAAGCCCCACACGGCGGCGGGGGCGGAGCGGCGGAGGAAGAGGCGCGGCGGCGGCGGCGGCGGCGGGCGGCCGCGGGGGCGGGGCCGCGGCCGCCAGCTGCGCGTGCCCGCGCCTCAGCGCGGGGCGGGGCGGCCGTTGCCGTTAGCGGGCTGAGGGAGGCGGCGGGCGAGCGGGCTTCAGCGGGAGGAAGGGGCGCGTCCCGTTCTTTATTTTACTTGCAAAAAGTAAAATAAAGGGTGTGTGTGTGTGTGTGTTACTGTTTCCTCACTGTTTGGGGTTCAAGCCCCCTCTGGCTTGTGTGGCTTTACCTCAGCGGCCGCGGAAGCGCTGCGGGCCGTCCGCTGGAAGCCCACCTGCCCTTGGGCAAGCCCCGGCCTGGTGTCCTCCCAACGCTTTTTAGCTCCTCTGTAAGTCTCACTTACCTAAGCCCCGGCCCAACCGGGTCATGCCTTTAACGTGGTGCTTTGAGTCCCCGGCGTGTCGTAAGGGCAGCCCTGATTTTAATTGGTCTTAATGAGCACTTGCTCCGGCGAATTGTAGTGCCTCTTGGGTCCCCAACTGGCATATTGCTGAGGAAGTGTCATGTTTTGCTTCCATATCCTCTAATTTGCTATGCATGCCCAAGCACTTGTGCCTTCTCTCCCAACCGCCGCTTCCGATTCCAGCTCCTGCCGCGATCAACAAAATCTCCATCGGTCCGTCTGGCCTCCTCCCGTCTCCGGCCGTGGATGCTCCACATTAAGATGGTACCCGGGTCCGTTCAGTTACAGTAGGAAATAGTGATGCTGACTCCGACTAGGTGGTCAAAAATAGTTGCAAAAATCCCGAAAATATTCAAAATACTTGATATCTAAGGTACTCTTTGTATAAAGCTTTAGTATAAATTCTATATGTTTATAATAAAATCCAAATATAGAAATCTATAATTTAGGATAGAGTGCTTCTCTGCTGCTAACCATAGTGGCAGACAAGGCGCTACACAACCCTGCTTTCCACAAGCAGACGTGCCAGGGGGACCGGTTTATAGGTGGTTCATATACCTGCGCGCACATGTGTGTACACATACAGAAATACACACGTGTACACACATGTTTTATATGCGTAAGATGCCACTGTACCGTTTTAAAACAGCGATTTAAGCCCTAACTTTTAAGGCGTTTCTTCTACAGAGGAGGAACGTAGGCTCGTCGGGTTCCAGTGCCAGCAGCGTAGCGGGCCTTTCTACATCATTTAGCCTCACTCCTACCCCACAGTCGGGTGGTAGCTACACAGTGCTTATAAAGGTGCTTTCAATACTCCCTTCCCCAGACAGTGGCCACTTCAAAATTTGAATTCGTAATAACCAAAAAAATAAAATAAATCTGAAATAAGATTATGAATGAGTTTGATGAATCAGAAAATTGGTTAGACATGAAGCTGAGTTTTTGGTTTTTATTTCGTTTCATTATTTTCATTTTGGCTTTTGTAAGTATCATGCTATGCCCCATTTCTGGTCAATTAAGAGAAGGGGAACGCTTTGAAAGCACAATTTACCTAACCCATTTAAGACTTCTACTTTAGCATGAATTATATCACCTAGGAACAGGAATCTAAGGGTATCCATTTCTGTTTATCGGCTACACAGGGAAAGCATGCAGCTGGCTCAGATATTGAAATTGAGTTCTGTGTTAGTGCAGAAGATAGAAGGGTAAGAAAAGTTTTTCTCTTCATTCACTCTCCAGTTCACAAATGCTGGAATTATCACTAAAATTTAGCTTTGTAAATAAAGCTTTGTAAAATTTAGCTTTGTGTTTGATCTAGTCTTCTAGGAGCATTCCATAACCCATGGGGAGACATGGCTGCCTCCAGGTGATCCAGCCTATCTATCTCATTCACTCCTATGACAGGTGCCTCAGAGACACAGGCGATATCACTGTTTGGAGGTGCATCTCTCTCCCCTTAGCGTAGACCATCCCCAAGCTTTCAAACAGCAAATATGCACTATTGATGAAGGCATCCTTGCCAGGCTAGACAAATTACAGAACCAGCTTCATCGTTATTCTCAGAGGTTGTCCAACAGCAGGTAGCATTTTAAAACTACGGGGACATGCTAGTATTTATTGAAGGGGACAGAGGACATTGGGTGACAGTGTCCTTTTTGTCTAGGCTGCTGTCTCAAAAGCAAGCTGTGTGCGTTCAAGATGTGCTCCAAATTACTGTCAAATTATCGTTCCACAGCCTTTGTAAAAATCAATTGATGATCTGTGTTTATATTCAACAGTTATCCACATCTGGAACTGGCAGATAATTTTCCACATAGACACTTTATACCCATTTCTACATACACATCCGCAATAAAGATAAGGGTAGAATATGTTCCAGAAAGGGTCCTCTCTGTTGGAATGAAATACACCAGTACAACTGGGCATCTTTAGTTTGGAGAAGAGGAGGCTGAGGGGAGACCTCATTGCCCTCTACAACTACCTGAAAAGAGGTTGTAAAGAGGTGGGTGTTGGCCTCTTCTTCCAAGTGAATAATGACAGGACCAGAGGAAATGGTCTGAAGTTGCAGCAGGGGAGGTTTAGATTAGATATTAGGAAGAATTACTTTACTGGGAGAGTGGTCAGGCACTGGAACAGCCTGCCCAGGGAGGTGGTGGAGTCGCCATCCCTGGAGGTATTTAAGAAACGTGTAGACATGGCACTTCAGGGCATGCTCTAGTGCCCAAGATTGTTGGTTTGTGTCCATTTGTGGTTTGTTTGTATGGGTTTCTTTTTTTTTTTTTTTTGTGGTTGGACTCGATGATCTCAAAGGTCCGTTCCAGCCATGAGGATTCTGTGATTCTGTGAACAGTACAGGAAACCTTCCGTTTGTAAAATAACAGTGAGACTTATCTTCTGTGTGTTAATCAAACTTTGTAACCACCAAATTCACATCTTAAGAGCATCCTGCTTCTCCTTCAGCTTTTGCTCATTATGATAAGCGGTGCTATGGCTTGCTCATTAGGGGGAAATCTTACTGAAGTCAGTAGGAATATTGTTATTTCAAAATTAGGTATAAGGAATGGGAAGCCATATAACTGGCATGGTTAAATGTGATTAAGTTATGTCTGTGTCCACACAAAAGGCACATAAGGAAATGATATGACTGGTGACATTTCAGTTACTTTTGACTCCCAAGACATTTGGCTGGGTCTTGGATCCACAGTCAGGTACTTTAGCCCGTCACCACAAATCGCGATTGTGATGACTGACAAAAATGTCCAGAGGGAAAGTTTCCATAGAAGGAGGTAAAGAACCCACCATATTAGCTGTTGTGGCTGGGATCTCCAAGGGTCTGTTATGTTCTGCACTCTTAGAAGATGTCCAGATCCACTTTTTCAGGCAAGGTGGTTGCTGAAAAAGATCACATAGCAAAACGATTTTTAGTGAGAATGAAGAATCTACTGATTAAGCAATGAAACTTAGCTGAGCCGTGGGGAAGGAGTTAGGTGACAGCTCCTCCTGAAAACAGGGTAACACTTTAGTTAAGTTTGCAAAAAAAGAGAGGCCTGTGTTGCTATTTCTAACATATTGGTTGACAAAACATTTTTTTAAATAAACAAATCATGCAAAAAACTGCCTGGCTTCTAAGCCACCAGGTCCTGCTCCCAGCAGGAAACTGATCTGAATTTTGTTATCACTTTGCAAAGCTTTGTATTTCTACATGTTTAAATTGAACCCCCAAAATAATAGCATCATTTTAATCAGTGAGTTATTTTTAATACAACAAACTTGGCCAAGTGTTAACTGCAAAGCAGCGCTGAATGCGTATGCACACCACCATTGCCGTTGGTGTGAGTTGTTCTCTCTGGTTTCCTCTGCATCCCAGGATATTAACCCAGTGTGGGAAACATCTCACTGCCTCTTGGACCGGCATTACTGCTTTTTGATATGTGAAATTACATATATTCTTTGAAGTGGAAGAGGAAGTATACTAAGTCAATGAAACTCCTCACTGAGTAAATTTAAACATGTTTGTAGGTGTTTCCATGAGCCAGGCCTAACAAGTCACTGGTTTCTGTGTCAGCTTGAACTCTGTATTTTCAGGGGACATTTTTAATTCCCTTTTTTGATGTAACCATATTTTGCGTAGCATCCTCTCTCTGCTGTGCTCTGTGAAAATGAAATGTTGCTTAGGTAATCATATTTGCTGCATTTTATCTTTCTTTTCCTGTATTTTTATTAAAATATAAAGAGAAGGATGTGCCAGAGTACAGGTATGTGCATAAATTTTATGCACGATTAAACTACTGCAGTATTTCATCTGTGTCTCTGCTGCTTGGCACTGGTTCTTGGTAGATCACACAGAATTTAGGCTATGGACTCACTAGGGCAAGGGCAATGTCTTGCTATGTCTCCTGTGAAGTACCTAGAATTACATTATCAAATTAGAGAACAATAACAGTTTCAGCATTTGAATGGCTAAGCGCTGCCCTTACTGTGGAAGCGCTCCACATGATATGTAATTAAGCTTTAAGGAAAAAGCATAAAGAATGAGAAAATCCCAATTTATCAAAATACTGTATCACCTATACTGTACCACCTGGACATATCGTGGCTAAAAATCTTTCCTCTCTCCTTTTTGTCTTCCTGCAGAAATATGAGCAATAATCCTCAAACCTGGAAGGGATGTGCTGACTAAAGTCTTCGTGAGGTTTTTAATGAGGATTAGGGAATCTGAGATAGTATAATCTACTGTACACAAGGAGGTTGTTGTGCAGGAATCTTCACACAAGTTTTAAATCAGAATCCTTTGTCAGCAGCAGTAGGATTCAGTAAGGATAATATGCTAATTTTAACCAGCAATAGGCTTCATATAGGGATCTAAAGAGACAGAGATAGATACAATCTTATTAAGCTTTTGGGTTGACACTGCACAGCTTGTTACTGCATTCAATTGAAATTTAAGAGTGGGAATGTGAAACCTGTATAACACTTTAGCAAGATATACAGTAACATTGAAACCTGAATAACAATTGAAAGAAGAAGTAGGAAATTCCCTTAGCCCTTGGGCTACCTCCATTTTTCTGTTCCAGCAGACAAGTAAATGCTCTAGGTGTCTATGCCATAAAAACTTTCCCAGAGGCAATTCTGGCAAAGCACCTACCTTCTTCAAACCGGACCCGTTGCTTTCACCTTCTGAATGTCAGATTTCTAAAGCTCAGTGCTTCTGGTGCACTGTCGGCTGCTTCTAGTCTCTAAGCTTTCCTTGCAGCCTGCTAGGAGTGCAGGAGAGTATCACAGGCAGCAGGCATGTATGCTCAAGGAACGGGGACAATTGATTCCTTCTTCACAACTAGAGAGCTGCAAGGTACATTTGAACAAGATCGTATTGTAATTTCATGGAAGTTCTAATAGTTAGTGTGACTGTTTTATCAGGTTTATGATATTGATTGGTAGTAATTGTTAATCAGCTCAAATCTCTTTATCATGCTAGTACTTTTTCTTTAGAAATGTATCAGCCTTTTCATATTTTCTTGCATGATGGCAGTATGAACTGACTGGCAGCAAGGAGCAGGTGACTGGTAGTTTTGAGACAGACATGTGTAATGTCCACACTCTGTGGTTTTTTAGCACAAAAACCAAGGGAATATGTACGGCTGCAGTGCAGTACTTCAGTGTTTGCAGACCTGAGCCATATTGATTTCAATAGAGATGTGTCATTTAGCCTCACAAAAAGACATTGTTAGGCTCTCATCAAGCATCACATAACTATTTTAAACCCTTTATAATATGTTCATATGACCAGAGGTATTTTTATAGGTCAGTTGTGTTCCATGGCTACAAAGCTGCCTGTGGCTCATCCACTGCTGCCACATTTCATAATGGCACGATCAGTCAAATCAGAGCTCAGCAGAGCTGAAGATGCTAAACATTAAGATAATGCTGCCCAAGGGTTAGAAACCTGGAGAACTATGAGAAGTACTGTGAAGTTCATATCGCTGTTCCAATCAGATCGATGTGAGCATCGTTATCAATGCCAATGAATGGAGAAGTTGGTAGTGGTGCTTTGCAACTGATGTCTTAGACTTCCAAAGTGATGGATCAGAGGTGCAAACGTTTTCTTTCAGAAATAACATGTGCATCCGCTGCATGCAGAAAAGCTGCTTTCAGCCATGTAAATATGCCAACAGTAAAACCATATGCTTATTTAGTACCTTTCTCCACTGCTAAAGATATCATACAAATATAAAAAGTGATGTATTAGAAGACAATATTAGAAAATTTATCCATAAAAATTAAGGAGGCTTTACTGATTGCAGTGTTTTATTTAAAAAAAAAACAACCGACCAACAGAAAACCATAAACAAACAAAAAAAAAGGAGAGGAAATATACAAAACACATTGCAAAGCTTATTTTTTGATGGGAGAGTTCAGAATATGCATTTGAATTCAGCATCTTATATCATTCCCTTCTTCTAAAACAAAGTATTCCTGAATGTTAGTGAAGGAAAGTCTGGGAGCACTAAATGTGTACAAGCCCTAAAAAGCCATGGGAAATCTACCACAACTTGGGCAGTTAATGACCTAATGACCTCTTGGTTAACCTAATGAGTCCTCTTCAGCAGGCAAGGGCACAAAAAGAAACCTATCTTCTCAAAGAGATAAGGTCTATTCATCAGCAGAAGTTCAGTCCTCCCAGAGTTGAGGATAAATGACTTCAGGTCATCCAACTGAGTCTGACATTCAAACATGTTTCCAGAAAGTAGAGCAAACAAAGAAAATGGATTGAGAAAGAAGACTCATTGCTAGGGTGGGTGCATAAAACTGGCAAGAAGTCTAGTTGTGTTCTTTCTGCTTTTTGTTTCCAGCAGATAATGTATAAGAAAAGAGACTCTCACTTCCCTAAATATATAAGCTTTTAGCAGACAATTTCAGGACAGACTTAATGAGCTTCAGCTTCTAACTAGAAGCTTGTAGCCACCTTCCTTTCCCGGTGATACCAACAGCTAAAAGTAGTACTATTTGTGTGTGCTTGTGCACAACGTGCATAAGGAAGTATACACACAAACACACACTGATGCCATTGCAGAAAGTGCTTTTGATCTCCTTAATTTGTGAAAGTCCCGTTAAGTGTGGATACATTGCAAATACAAAATAGCACAGCCAGATGTCTGACCCAAGCAGTCTCTGTTTAGGGATGAATTTGCTCCAGCAATAGAAACAACTGGACTAAGTCACTTCTGAAGCATGCGCGGACACCATTTTGGCATTCAAACAATCAGAATATAAAAGCCAAGAGTCTGGGTTTTATTCATTCTTGCCTACTAATTATACTGGAATTTTCTACCTTAGTGAACTGAATGCTCTATTTCTGACAGCTAGTCAGAAACAAGCAAGCTGTTACTTACAAGTAGTTCTCCAACCCTTGGGTCTTAGTTTATTTAGCTAGCTCCCTTCTAGTTTGCATGGTTTAGCTTTTGAAATTACCACATTTTCTTGCAGGAATTGGCTGGTTTACATAGTTGATGAAGTGGCTTTGTAATCTAGGTAATATTTACAGAGAGATGGTGAATAGGCAGCAATAGCAAGCAACATAGCGTCATACCAGTATGCAGAGGAATCGTGATGGATGGGACATCCACATATAAGTTCTCTGTGCAGCATTGCCAGGGAGAAATACAGGGAAGCGTGAGTAAATGCTAGCTGATCCCAAACAAGAAAAAAACTAGGCATCATTTTAAAATAATCCCTTTTCCACATCCACACATCATTATCACTTTGGAAAGAGGACTCATAGCATAATGGAAGGTGATGGTTCCTAGCTATGAAATAACCAACGCTGTGAAACTTTAAAGACACAGATGTGTTCAGACTGAGTTAAGTATGATAGAGTCACATACTGTTAAACCTGCATGGTCTGTGATTTTATCAGCTGTGGATTGATTCCTGGTATGTTAATGAAGACCTAAGTATAGTTTTCTTGATTAACTTAAGGCTTAGACCTTGTTACTTTAGCACTAAACAAGATTTAGGTTTTTCAGCTGTTGCATCTGATACCTCAATTATTCATCCTGGGAATTAATGTACAATTAGCATGAATTCCTGCTTACATGGAAATAGATGGTTATGTTAATTTGGATGCAGTTGCTGAAAGAGTTCTGAATAATGAAAGGACTGATATTAATATCTTGGTATTGGACACAGATCAGACTGTGTAAGGAACATTTTTTTAATGTAGAAATGTCTTCATAGTTTGTTTTATTTGTTCCATTCTCCCTTCAGTTTCAGGCTATTCAGCATATCTGCCAATGATTTCACATAACTATGACTGTTAAATAGTTTTTGACTACAAATATATATAAAATATTTGGCCTACTTCTGTACTGATTTGTACACTTCTGAATGAGGGTAACTCCTTTGATGTGACTGGAATTACCCCATTATAAAGTCACTTAAGGAAGATCCTAGGTAGGTCAGTTCTTCCTGGAGCTTTTTCCTCCAACATTTCATGCCTGAGATTTGCCAGTGGGTTGCTGGTACTGTAATTAATTAGTTCATCCAAAAAAAAAAAGGTAACAGTGTGCAGTTGCTAAGAACACTGGAATATGGAATATGTTTTTCATGGCAGAGCGATTTCATTCTTAGCTTTTAAATACAACAATTTCACTAGAAGAGCACTGTTTGGTTTGAATCTTTTTTGGTTTTTGTTTTTTGGTTTTTTTTTAATCCATTGATTTCTCTGCTTCCTGACACCAAAAGCTTTCCTAACTGTTTGGAGGGCATAGCTAGGGATCATCAGTCCAAGCCTGAAGCTGCAGTGACATCTGCAGCTCCTGCACGGATTAAGGAGGCTTGGGATGCACAGAAAACTGCTTATGTGTGTGCAGCCCACTCACCTCCACGCAGGGGACACCAAGTTACTTGGAATAACTGGCAAAATGAAATTTTTGCTGCCTACTGTTATTTTCCAGTATGCGTTAAAATGAAAGATGTTCAGCATTGTTGGATTTTTGCCTCTCCTATTATTATAACCCTTTAGACTGAGTGTTGTCCTGGCCCTGTCTTCCTGGTGATCACTTATTCTGGGCACATAGTTAGTCCTGAAGGTGGCATTGTTATTGACTGAACATACTAACTGCTTGAGAAAATGTTGATTACTTCACATTCCTGAAAATTAATCCTGAAACCTTCCTGAACTATATTAATCAACTCCTTTAACTTTTTCTCCAGTGGAGAAGGTGGAGGCCAGCAATGTCATCGAAGAGCAGGTGCTCCTCCCTGCCTCATTAGCACCTTGCCTTCTTCAGTTGCAAAATCCTCAAAACCAAGAATGCTATTTATAGCTTTTCCAAAGCTCCATTGGCCTGTCCTGTCTCTGCAGTGAACCATTTGTCTGCCTCTTCCACCGTGTTAAATCAGCCCCTTGTGGCAGCACCCTCAAGACCTGCAGACGCAATGGCTCTGGAACAATGTGGCAGCTCTGAAGGAGATTGATGGCAGCCAGAATGGTGGACCGACGGGAGCATTTAAACACACCAGCTTCTGAGAGACTGAGGAAGAAATCGGGAGCATGAGGATGATAAAAGGGGAATATGGGGGCATAGGAGGGAGGAGAAGCAGAGGCTCCCATAAATAAGAGCTAGCTGGATCCCAAGACAGAAGGGTAATCTCAAAATGCCTATAAGGAGGATGCTGGTAACAAATGACTTTTCATGTTTTATATGTGTATTCTGACTACATTAGGAACAGAATGGAAGAGGGCACATATCTAATAATAGAAGCCATGTTAGAAAAAAATGGGAATATTTTCTTCCCCATATTTGCAATAATTATCTTCTGATATCTTTGTATGATGACACAAAATCAAATACTACTGTTGGATTATTTTGTGATCAGCAAGAATGTTTGCAGTCCTCTGTCTGCAAGATATATATATCACCAGATGTCCTTGTGGTTCCAGGATATCTGTGGAGGATTATTCCTTCCATATCCAAGGCAGCACAGCCCAACTGGCCAAGGATATTACTGTGAAGCGCCAGGCTGACCTGCCTCTGGACACTGGATACTAGAATTAAGAATCATTATTTCAGATTGGAATGGAAAATCCTATATTTCTAATGACAGTGGTGATAGCTACCATGACACAAAATGCTTTTTTAGGATGTTAACAGGCAGGGACCTTTAAATGTTGATAGCAGAGGTATGCAGTACAAGTAAATGCTGTGGTGATCGTTTTTCAGCCCGTAGGAAATGTCTCTCTGCGTAGACCTGGCGTGCAGTAATAGCTCTGCACACAAGTGGAAATCAGATGCTCTAGGTAATAACACCTAGGTCTGCTGCAGCCAGCCGAGTGACCTTAAATATCTGCCACCTATCTATGTGTGCAGATGCTCTCCCATCACAAAGGAGGATTAATGATGCTACTTCACAGAGCTAATGAGAAAATGAATCGGTTAATGTTTGATTTGCAAGAGCCATAAAGCATTATATAGACATTGTTTGTTTTTAATTCCTCCCTCTATCATGCTAGCTAATAAGCAGTATTATTCCTATTCATACTATTATTAAAATCACATTATATTTCCCAGATAACCCAAAGCATCTTTCCAATATGCTTTTTCTAGCTTCTTTTCCACTTAGTATTTCTCTGCCAGGTACCTGGATTGCAGAATCTCAGCTCAACAGCGTGCATAGGTTAGATGATCATTCCCTGCTCCCCTCCCTGAAAGTCATCATCAAAGAGCTTTATTCTCCTCTTACAACACCTAACGATCTCTCATTTTTCCTCGGCTTCAGGATCTCATTCTTGAGAACCAGTTTACTGTTCTGGATTGAAAAGGTTTAAAGGATCTGACTCAGGGTTTGTCCTTCCGCTTCTATAAAGCTGAAAGAGATCATCCGCAAACGATCAAAGTGTACACTCACGTTTGGGTAGAGCATGCATACCTTTTCCATCTGGTCCTTGCACCAACTAACAGAGATGAAAAGACATCATCAGCAAATGATGCAAAGCATCATTTAATCACACGTCATTTCTTTCTTGTTTAACACCAGAGGACCTATGATTTTGTAAATATTTATACGAGTCTTAGAGCCACCTATGTAATAATAGGTTCATATTCAATAATGACAGATTCCCAACACAAAATCCTGTACTTGTTAAAATGAAAGGCAGCAACAAATACACACTCCTGATACAAATAATTCCCATTTGTGTTCTGTTTTGCTTCTGTCAGCAACAAATACACACTGCTGATACAAATAAGAATTCCCATTTGTGTTCTGTTTTGCTGCTTTTTTGTTTGTTTTAATTTTTTTCAGTAATATTTCTGGTTATCAAACCCATTCATTACTCAAACAAATCAGGCTATATCCTGCCCAAATGCAAGAATAAATGTCCTAGGAATGTAGTTTGAGGATGAGGCAGATCCAGTTTAGATCTCTCAAACTACTGTTGTATTTCCTTTAGGAAAAAAAAATCGCTTTTATTTTCTTCTGCTATATGCTACTTAGCCTTCCCAATGTGAGATGTTTCTTTGGTGCAACTAAGACAGCAGTTCATTTGAAGCCTCCCTTAAAAAACCTTTAGGAGGTACTCACAGTACTGTGAGTCTTTCCAGTCCACCCAGTTAGAGTTTCTTTTCGCTGGTAACTTTCCGTCTGGATTCAGAGCAGGCTGAAAGATCAGTTCTCAGTCTTCCAAGGGTTAAATTTCTGCTAACAAATATGGACTATTTGATATGAAAACCATTATTGTTTGATATGTCAAATAAAACATTTGTCAATCAAAAGTCTTTAAGCACTGGGCTATGTGACATTTACTCTTTTATAAACCAACAAAGTCCCTGGTGGCATGCCTTTCTTCCTCTCATTTAAATAGTGGTAGGAGAACAAATCACACTTCAGGGCAAGTTGATAACTGCCAGTCACGATTCCTGCCTTGTTTACTATAATGAGGAGGGTAATAAATGCATCTGACCATTTCAGCTGGCATTTGCATAGATGAATGATTTGTCCAGTCAGTCGCTCTCCAGTGATTTGGGCCTTTTTGTCAGCACAAAGAGCATTCAGTCTCCCTGGAATTTACAGCAGCCAAGCTCTCATTAGCAAACATCCTTTACCATGAATGATTCAAATAATTACCACTGAAATAATAAACTGTTTCACAAAAACATTTTATTTGATGGCTCAAAACATCAACTTTTCTGAATTGTTGACATTCAAATAAGCCAGAGAGCTTTATTGTTGAGCAACAATGATCCCCTTGTAAAAGGGTGGGCATTGTTTTACCTCCAGCAGACCTTTAAACTTGGCCAGATATCAAATGTGTCCCTCAAACAGCTAGCCAACGTGCTGGGTAATCAGAGGGCACGTACCAGATGGAGCTATAGTAAAACTGTATGTTCAGGCTCCCGACTAATTTTCACTAGATTTACTTAGGATATCGTGAGCGTAAAATTCCAGACTAATTAGCAGCAAGTTATCTATTTGCATCTACAGGAGTTGTATAATTATTAAATGCTTCTGCTTACACTGAGCTCTCAGTTCTGAGTTCTCTTCTGTAATGATATTCTGTGTGTATAATTAAGTGTTATTTGATATAGTTTTGGAGTTCAATCAAATGAGCAAGCAACAATTATATCCCATTATGATCTCCTCTAGTGCCTGGCAATAGGAATGATGTCACCACATTTCCAAACCCGTAGCATGAGGCAAAAAGGAATTTCCTGCTATCATTCTCCTTTACCCCTTCTACCGTGCGTAATTAGAAGAGTTTTATTAGTTAATTTAGAGTAGTGCTATTTACCATGGGTGTTCATAGGCTGCAGGAATGTATTCAATTTTCATTGCAGCATTGTCTGTATGGGTATGTGTGTGGAATTATTATCTTAATATCAACCAAACAGGACTCAATTGCACATTTTATGCTTCTCTTAACTGCAAGGAAACAAAACACGACAACAGAAGGGGGGAATATTTCACTCATCACAACACATTCTTCGTTGCATGATTTCACTTTCACATTAAGGTAGGGTAGGTAACAATAATCTCAAACAGCCTAATACCTGAGACCTTGATGTTCAGAAATAGAATAACTGAGCCCTGATTTTCATTTACAGACCCTTTATATCCCTCTGGCAAGATAAATTTCTTCTGCTGCCAAGGAGAGGTAGAGAGCTCTTAAAATATGTGAAAGTCAGGCCAGTAAAATTAAATACATTAAAACACATGACTGTTATTTGCAAGCTATAAAGTGTACTCCTTAAAATATAATGTCTGATAATTGTTTGAGCCAGGAAGGCAAATATTTAGAACCCAACCTTTCATACTTAGGTATTTGCAATAGGAGGCACAAATTCTGCCTCATTTTTATTCACCCAAGGATAATTGCCCATTACAACACCCAAATTTGGGATTATATATTTATTTAAACACCAAGCTTTGTGGGCTGAATTCAAGTGAATAAAGTTACTTAGATAAATTGTACGCCATCTTTAAGCTTTCTAAGTTTGTCCATGGACATTTCTTTTTCACCCAGTCAAGATCATTCAAGTCCAGCCTAGTCTAGTGATATTTTTTATTTCCTCCTGCTTTATTCTCTAATCTGTAGTCAGTACCTAGATGAAATAGACTATTTCTCATTTTCCTTTTTGGCTTCTCAAGTACAACAACAGAAGGAAATTAAGAAATCCCTTAATAATTCACTTTTGACGTTTTTTTTTTTAATTTTCTAATCCAATTTGGTACTGATAGAGCTAAGGAACAAAAAGAATTGGCTGGAGCCATGTAGAGATGAAAAATTGCGAAGAACTTTTTCTACATCTCCTGGTAGTTCCATGTTTGATAGACTGAGAGGAGCTTGCTATCTTGCGATGAAGAATAGTGAAAGCTCAGTTAAAAGAAATACTGCTTTCCAGAGCAGTCCATTTTACACATCAGAATGAAGAGAACACGCACACTAACATTTAATTCATAGTTTTTACAGTTTAATTCTGACTATTTCAAGTCATATTTTAGTGAAGCAGCAATGATATGCAGCTTGTAGTTTTATCACAAGAAGATACCAAATCATTCTGTGTCCCGTATGAAAGAGGTTGTTCTGAAGATGCAAAGTGTTACAGGACAAACTTTCCAACAAAGTCTCTTACATGACTTCTCAAACAGAAAAAATATCAATATATGTTAAGCGATTTCCTATCCTTTTAATTCACTGGGGAGGTTCATCTTGAAAATTGTATAGTATGATCACTTCTAGTTATTATGGCAAAAGTAAATATTTCATTAGATTTACCACACATGATAATATCCCCAGTTTCAGGCAAACACACCAGTTCATTTTCAGTGATATCCAGAGTAAGTTGTGAGATCGTTCTGAAGCATGTACTTTATGCCATGGTAAATACTTGAAGGACTTAAGGTATAAACCATTGCATAGAAAGCGAAGAATTTCAAGGTAATGCAAATTTAGAGTTATGCTCCAAGTAGTCCATTGTATTACTTCTTACTCTGTGTCTGGCTATTCGTACTGGATGTTCACATTTTTATCAGTGTAGTCTTTTCCTGAACATTCTGGTCCTTCTCTAGCAGTATAATTAGAAACCGTCAGAGTTATGAATACACCAAGTACATTAGGTGACTCTCAGTTTTGTGAGACCACTGTCTACTTGACCTCTTTGGCAAAGCTTCCATTGAAGAACTGAGGGAAATGAGGAGACAGTTTTCATAAGAAGCAAACTCCTCTCTTTCAGGGTGGATGCTTTCACAAATGATGTGTTTGTAACCAGAGGCAAATGCTCAGCTTGCCATCTTCACATAAACAAGCATCAGGGTCTTATGACCTGGACAATAACAAGATCCAAAAAACCTGCTTTCTCTTCCTCTGTGGGTAAATCACAAGTGACCATTTATGAAGTCTGTCCTCAGATCTCATGAGTCTGAAGTCTGTGTTCTTTGTGCATGCAGATTTACTGTTTAAGAGCTAAAAAAAGCTCAAGAAGCCCTGAAAAATAAATAAATCCCAGCTACTGAATTCCCTTGTAAGTCATGTCCTCTGAAAAGCTTTGTCTGACTCCTCCAGAGGTGAGTCATTTGGCCTGAAATCTTTCTGTCAGTGAGCCAGATACTGGTTCCTGCCTTCTTTTATATTCCTCCTGCAGAGTAAAAAGTCTGTAATGATCTCTGGCAACTTCTCAGGTGCAAAAAGTGTAAATCACCCCCATGGCTGTGCCTCTACCACAGGGCAGGTGCCCTCAGGGGCCTTGCTGGAGAGCATCATAGCTCTCTTTCTTCCATGAGGTCCAGACTTTGGTTGGATGCTAAGCCAGCTCAGGACCTAGGAAGAACTCTCTGGTGTTGCAGTCTCAACATTTCCTACATTTATACTGCTCTTATGCCTGTGCCATATAGTCTTAGATGAACAAATGTAGCCAAGAGAGGGAGATGGTGGCTCATGATTGGGGCAAAATGTATTTAATGTGCAAAGTGTTCTTACTGGCACAGACCATAACAAGTGCGCAAGGTTGTTAAACCACAACAGCTACAGATGGTGGGGAGCGGAGGAGCCCCTGTTGCTCACAGATGAACTAGAATTAAGAAGGTCACAAAATCAGAATATTGGGGTTCTTTCTTTCCAGTCTAGCACCCAATACTTTCTAATCAGCTTCTAGAGCTTTTAACCTGACTCTAAAGTCAGAACAGTACTGGAAAATAGAAGGGGAACCATGTAAAAGCATAACATTGAGATACTATGCCTGATCCTTAACAGCACAAAAAACTGATCTATAAGAGCTGAGAATGTAGTCTATTAACCCTGCAGAAACCTTCAGCCTCAGGCAGTGCCTCCAGGGAGTCCTCCCTGTCCAGCAGCAAAGTTATAGGAGCGGTTGTGCCAAAGTTGCAGCTGCTGTACAGCTGCACTAGCCACTGTGCAGTGGTGGGAGCGATGCTCTGGAAGCACAGGTAGAACTTCTTCTCCTTCCATCCCATCTTCCCTCCCTCCAGGAGAGCAGCAACTGGTGGGTTTGCCCTTGAAACCTTTCCTTTGCCCCATCAAGCACCTACACTGCAACCTCCATAACTTCAGCTTCCTTTTGCAGGAGACAGTAAGGAGTTAAACTCCCACAGTACTAGATGAAGCAGTACAAAAAGGATGTGACTCCCACATATCCCAAACTTTCAGATGCCGGGCATATTTTCTTGAATGAAAGCCCTGTTGGTATTCTTCACTGAGGGAAAAATGCACTTCAGAAGAATCAAAATCAACAAAGAGATTACAGATAGCAAATATAACACTGCACATATTATAAGGGACAAGTACAGTAAACATAGATGGCTAATTAAGGAAATTACTGAGAATGTCTTGAAACAGGATTGCTATATACATTTCTGATGAGCCATGCTTTAAAGGCATTGCACTCAGGAAGAGTAATGGAAAATCTTGTTCTTTCCTACCAGAACTGCTTTATCAAAAAGCTAGCTTCGTTTTTATTATTTATTAAGCTTACAGTAGTGCTTAGAGTTTCCAGCTGTTAATCTAACTGCTTAAAAAATGTTGTTAAAGACAACTGCTGACTCAGATTTCTCAGAGAGGAAAGCAGGAGATACTGCTTCCAGCTCTCTCCAGATCATCCAAATGACACCTGGATCTCCTCCGGGCCAAGTGGTGCCTCTGTAGGTTTTAGATGAAATCATGACTCCCTCCATGTATTTCTTCAATTCGAACTGCTGGAATAATATGAAACCTGCCCTGCAACCTACCAGTTTTTACAAAATGGAGGGCTTAGCATTGTGTGTCCTGGAAGGTGATGTGAGTGCGTAAAGTGGGTGAGGTAGTGCTGGAAAACTGTCAGGCAGGAGGAGCCAGACCTAATGCAATTTCCTCCATATGGCTTCTCAGGAACAGACCCAGGAGTTAATTCAATACGGAAGGAACCTGTCCCTTGTCTGTGAATGAGTTGTTCGTGGTGATCCAAATCAAAACCAGGAGTGGAAAAACGATTAGCAGGGTGCGTAACTGGGGCCTGCAGTGAAAATTTCTTCTTTGGTCCTCATTCATTTAGTAATATGGACAGACTCCTATAGACCTGCCAGAAGTTGCTGGGATGGCACAGAAACTGCAGCTGCGTGCCCTGAATCTCAGCCCTGTTACTCAGCCACTGGATAATCTCTTTCTCATTTAATCTACTGTGAAAAATGACCATTAAAAAAATAAATTAATGTTCCAGTTTCTTACGTAGTGTTTAATGCCCTCAAAGGAGTAAAAATCTTTCCCCCTTGCTGCCTTCACCACTTTCAACTCCCCCCATTTCTGTCTTCCAGAGTCACAGCAGAAAATCCATCTGCAGAATGGAACCCTAATTCTTATATGCCAGGTATGGTATTGTGACAAAAAGCAAAGCACTAGTCCTTCCCAGATGTAAGAGGCAGGGACAAGGGGCGCTGTGAGGATATTCTGAGTAGGATATTTTTAATAGGGTTTGTCTGATTACTCGTCGTAAATTCTGAGAAAGAAACACAAGCATATACTTCTGAGGAAAAGACCCCAGGGCCATCCAGAAAAGAGCAAATGTTATTAACAGAATCTAATGCTCTCTGAGTACCAGCAAACACTTCTACTTACAGGAAAACTGAGAATTTAAACTGGTGAGGGTTTACCCCTGTTCCTGGCCTCTTTGCCTCTAACCAATATAAGGTCCGTCTAGCCCAAGACCCTGTTTTCAGCAGTGTCCAAGGGCAGGTGGCTACAGAAAAGTATGAGAATAGAGAAAGCACATAGTGATATTTCCCAAAAATACTCTCCTAGCAACCACAAATTTGCATCTCAGGGGCTTTCTGAGCCAGAGATACTGTTTTGTTTTTAACAAAACAGCCCTTGATGGATTTCTCTTCCACGTATGGCTCCAAAACAGAAACAAGAAACAGAGACACTACATTTGCCTCTCTGGACACAGGACAGAGTCAAAGGAGTGAAACCGTCAAGAAAAAAATTAAGCTCATTTTTTCTCATGTAGAATATGCTTTTTTTTCATGTTGACCATATCACAGTACATACTCAGCTGAAATTTTAGGTATGTTTTGTTAATCTCCATAATGTGGATATGACAGAAAAGTCAGACTATAGTAGTATAAATTGCCAGAGCCTTCCTGAGGTCAGTGAGCTTCCCCACTTACACCACCAGAAAATTTGGCCCACCATATCTTCCTCTGCTTGAGATTCTCTGATAAGCAAGGCTGTAGAAAAATATAGCATGTATTCTTGGGTTGCAGATACAAATGATGGAGGTTTTTGAAGAGAACCTGCTCAAAAAAATGTCAAAGAAAAAGAACTGCATGCTCTATGTTGTATTTAAAGAATATCTTGGATAGTCTTGTATGATGTTAGCTAGTACAATTTCATTCTGTTCAAGAAAGTTTGCTATCCAACTTTATCAGGCTCCATAAAATTTCAGTATGATATTTTAAAATCTATCTAAAACAGCAAGAACACAGATATGTGCAACACCATGAATATAAATGCAAGCCATTTAAAATATATCTAAGCGAGCAATCCAGGAACAGTCTGATCATGGGGGAGAAAAACAGATAATCTGAATTTGTCTATATCCGTGTCTCTCTGTGTAAATATCTATCTATGCATACTCATAAATATTTCATCTGGATCTAGTTTGAATTTGGATTCAGCACCTAACCTAGATAGGCAGAGTTCACAAATTGCCTGTTCAGTGATCCTGCTTTGTTTTGTAAGTGTATAAGGATGTGACTCTCGCAACCAATACAGAAGCAAAAAACCTCAAAAAAAAAAAACCACCTGAAGGACAATACCCTCAGCTCTGAATAGTCAAACACCCTAGATTCTTGCTGCAAGGTGCGTTATGAAGGGTAGTCAATTCACTGCTCAATTTCTTATTAGAGGGATTGAAGTGAGGGCCTGGTTTCTAAATAGCTATTTCTATTGACCTTTGCAGCAGAGCATTCAGGGCACTCAGTTATAACGCTGTGGAGCACCTCCCACTGCATGTTTATTCTGTGCTCGGGAAGACTTTTCTTAAATCAGGACCAGTATCCATAAGATGTTTTTTATCCTCAGAGAGTTGTCTCTTTTTTAAATACTTAAAAATTAAGAACACCAGTGACATTTTTCTATTTGCTTATATAAAATTAGCTTTCATTGTATGAAGTAAGAGGGAAAGAACTCGGCTCACATATCTTTAGCTCATCTTTTCAAACATCTGGATCCAGGAAATACAATGGTTTTGCCTATGGAAAGGATTTTCCAGTGAAAATCACTGGTTTTCTATGTTCTGTTAATTACAAACTGGTTTAGGCTAAGAAGAGATATTTGAAATTCTTTCTAAAAGGTAACTTTTCAGGTAGGTGTAAGATCTCAAAACCAAGAACTTAGCAATAGCTGTCTCCTCAAACATCATTATATTGTGCTGCTGCTTTCGGCAATTTCTTCTCTTTGCCTCACTGTTCCCTGACTGAGAAGTTGGAATAAGAGGACCTAAACACGAATATAAGATAAATAATGATCATGTGTACGTGCTTTTCTGTTTTCTCAATGATATGATCCACCTGAGAAGTTGGAGCCACTCGGGCTCTGGATTTTGTCTGGTTCCTACGGAAAGGCAATGTGATGCGCAAAGGCTACCTGGAAAAAGGAATAGAAATTCCTTCTTGTTGATTTAAAAGGAAGTCTTGTTAATCTTGATCCTCATTAAACAAATTTTTCTGGAGGATTTCAGCAGATCTATTATTTATACATCACATAGGTGTGTAACAGTAAGCAAAAGTGTCAATATCTGGAGAAAAACACCTTAATTTGGTCCTCATTGAGTTTGACAGAAACAAAAAAATTACCCAGTTGTCTTTTCATAGACCTATTTTTAATGAACTTTTTTCTGCTCTTACACTTTAAAACAGTCGAAAACAGACTGTGTGAAATGTGCCTCCTATTACATAGCACTACCAAGCTCTTGAGTAGCTGAAACCGCGGCATCCATGGGTAGCCCCGGCACAGAGAAACCCAGGCAAATGCGCACACAACACAAATTTCACAAATTTCACAAATTTGGGTCCCGATTCAGCAAAGTCCCTAAAACATGAGCATAATATTAAGGACACAAATAGTCCCGGTGAAGCCAGTGGAATTATGTTCCTTCTAGTTAAGCGCCGTATTCTGAGACACATGTGCACAAACAAAGCCACATAAACCCCCATCGATCTTTCAAATAGCCCCTGTTGACAGCTGCTGAATGCGGACGAGTATGCCCAGTGCCGTTCTGGCTTCTGCCGGTGTTATTGCCTGTGTCACCCCGGCGTTAGGCCAAGGGAGCACTGGCAGCTGCTCTGGGGGGCCAAAGGAGACCGTAATGAACAGGAGGGAAGCAGGCAGAAGGGCCACATGGAGCTGTAAGGAGCAAGGGAGAGAGATGTGTTGGCCGCAATAAATCCCCTCGCTGGAGCCATAAAACTTGAATTTTCCCCTTAATAGGGCTCTCAGTTCCTCGGTAATGTGATCTGAAAAAAATTACAGCAATAGAGATGAAGGAAAAAGAAGCTTCTTGAAGCTCTAGGCTGATTCAAGCTAATTTGACCAGATTGTTTCTTCATTAAGACAACATTCTCCTAAATCCATGAGAAAATATTGATTCCAGTATTCTGTTCCTTTTAAAAGCATACAGTCTCTTCCTGAGCTCGACTCTGTACACTAAGAGAGGAGGAGTGGAACAAAGATCTATGATAGCAATCTGTGAAGGGTTACTTGCTGTAGGGTTGTAATTCACCACGGCATGGAGCAGTTACGCAGGTGCCTCCAGCATCACTGTCCCCTTAGGGAAGAATTAGATAAGGCTGCCAGGGCCTCTACGCTCAGACTCAATTTAATCTTCAGATGGTAGATATACGTCTCGAATGTATAGCGTGAAGAAACCCTACCCTTCCCGTATTACCCTTGTTTTCAAAGGAAGTTAGGTCTGTGTCATCATGCTCTGTATTTGCATGTGCATCTCCACCCTCTCTCCACCCCTCAGCACCACCTGAACTTAAACCTTTGGCCAGTTTTGACCAAATTTGACAGAGGGTAAACAGTACCAAAGACACAAGCTCCTGTGGTTCTGTGAAAGCGGGCGACTCCCCAGAGAAGAGAGATCCACCTGAAAGAACAGCGGGGGTGTGCCTTCAGCCCTTCTTCCACACTGGAGAATCCCTGCGGCAGAGGGAGGCTGGGGGTGCCCAGCTGTGGCAGAGGCTTGCTCCGAGCAAGCCCCTTAGTAGCCACTTGAGAATCCAACCAGGAGACACCCACCGGTCCATAGGAAGCCAGTTTCCCTTAGTCCCACCAGCCGGGGAGCCATCCTCCTTCCAAAAAGGAGTGCGAAACACCAGTCGGAAGATAATACTTGTTAATGGTTTTAGTTTATTTTTACAGGTAAAATCTTAGTGCTCGTTACAGTTGTGACTTTCTAAGGCAGATCCTGGGATCCACCTGGCAGTGCCGCTCAGCCTGCCCACCGTACAGCCGAGGGGAAGATAAAAGCCAGCATATTCTGCACATCAAGCTGGTTCAGTTCCAGCGCCGAGCCTGGACCTGCCTGAGTGCAAGTGGAGCTGTCAGCTCGTACAGGCTTCACTGTCAAGGGCTGTGTCATCTGTCAGTGTCGGTTCCAGCTCACTGTACCACATAGAGGCGATGCACTGGTGCCTCCCAATTGATAACACGCTGCCAGAAGCATGTTACTTTCTCATCTGTCTTCTTGTAGCTGTCAAAACTGGAATCCATTAATTAGTTTGTTCTTGTGAATTTTAGTTGTTCTGAAGACATGTAAATTTCAAAGTAAGACACACGCAAGAAAAAAAAAAAAAACCACCCCAACAAACCACCAGGAAGGTGCCAAATAGGGGGTTCACCAATCCTAAGTGGCAGTTATTATGAACGGTAAGTGCTGGCTACAACACCTCCGTCTAAGTGAGTATAATGATGTGGCTAGTTTCACCACATTGCTTTTAATGAGACTGAGCTGCTTACAGGGGGCGAGATGCAATGACAGCTAAGGAAAGGGAAAAAAACAAGGCACCAACTAGTGAAGTCAGCTGGGTCAAGAAGGCTCTGCTTGTTGTTTGTGTAGGCTTTTTTTTTTTTCCTATTTTGCATGTTACTTACCAGGAGTGGAGGAAAAGTTCGACTGCGCTTTATTTCTCCAGATTTTGCATCTCATTAAAGAAATACTGTGATTTCAGAAGGAGATTTTCCCAGCTCTGTGGGTTTCAGATGAGATGCTTCTCACTCTAGCACTTGAACGGGCAGCGCTATCTCTAAACAGAACAGCAGTTCCATCGAAATTTCAAATATTAAAGACATATATTTTTATTTTACATGGGTACTTGCATATCCTCCCTCACTTTCTCAGGGTGTCAGCAAAGAGACTTAAGGTTAAAGTTTCAGAAGCTTCCTGAGTCTTCAAAAGAGAGTAAGGGACTGGGGAGGCTGCATTGAGCTGAGAATCAATGGGACCTTGGTGGAGCTAAGTATGGCGAAGCAGCCCCTGAAATGGCACCACATGAGCACAGCCTTGAAACCAACCTCGCCAGCAGGTATCAGAAGGGCTTGTTAGCTCCACCACAGCCATACAGACACCACCAGGCAGAGACAGACCCAGGCAGAACCTATAGGAAAATCTATAGGAAACCATGTACTAAAAATTTCAGTACTGTAATTCCTTCTACTAGAGGGGCAATTTGCTGAGGCTCTGAGTAGACATGATTTGGTTTTACATTTTCTTTTAAGACATGTCAGATTACTTCCCTAGAATTCATCCTCAAAATAGCTGCTTCTCTCTGAAAAATCAAGATATCTCCTTTTTGTCCCAAATTATGACAACCAAGGACATACAAATATATTATCCCAATGTAAAAGGTGGGAGTATATATTAACAGATAAGACAAACCTGCTTCCAGGAAATCAGATCCTTTCTTTGCTTTTGCACTGGTTACAGAAAAGGAAATGAAGCCAAAATTTGCAATTCAACAAGGTTACTTCAGTGTCAATAAAATACCTTTCATCAACGCTTTATGGCCATTGTACTTGGATATCTTCATTTGCATGCATTTACCTCGTGTGGCAGTGCACACTTTCCTAGGTATGTGTACATCTTTTTTAATATCCATTGAAAATTTGGCTCAGAATCAGCTGTTTAGTGGTTTAAGTTCATTCACTCACATGGATAATCCGTGGAAGAGCAAGCATTTTAAATGCTCCTCGGAGAAATAAATAGCTGCTTTATGTGTGTTTGGGGTATTTTAGGTACTCACATAAAGAAAAATAAATACCATTTATGATCACTGGTTATATACTTGTAATAACCCATTTCTGAAGTCCAGAAATCTCATGGCCTGGCACCAGCACCTCAATGCTATGTCCAGGAATGGAGCTCAAGGCTTTTTAACAGTGCTTGAGCTCTTTCGGCACTGTTACTGTTTTATGTATCTTCAAAGCCGCCCAAATCCTGCCAGAACAGCAGTTTATACACAGAGTCAGACCTAGAAGCAGCTTCCCCCCTCTTTGGGAGCCTGGGGGTCACCCTTCCGAGGTGGGAAGGAAGCACCAAGCACACCTGGGAGGTGGTGAGCACCAAAAAGCCTCCCAACAGGGCTGACTAGATTTGGCCTGTTAATAAACATCTACATTTTTATGCACTGCAGTGATGATGTGGGGCCTCCATACTGCAGGTGCTTGTAAAAATAAGCAACAGCTACTGTGGATATTTATTGCCTTATTTTGGAAATCTTATCTCTCAAGTAGCAGCAGACAGAGCCATTTGAATACAGTTTGCTGGCTGTGATGCACATAAAATCAGAAGTGCTTGGTGGACAGGCTCTCTCTAATGCTAACAGCACAACAGGACTTTCTGGAGAGGGGTGGGGCAGAGGTGCTCATGAGGAGGGGCTGGCCAGCCAGCGGCAAGCAGTAGCCACCTAGCTGGGTGCTCTGATGGGTGCCCCCAGTCTGGCAGGTAAAAGCCAGAGCCAGGCTGCACCCACATCCCTCGAGCATGGAGAAGGCATGAGGACAGGCCATCTTACCTTGCCCATGCGAGGAGACCCAAGTTTGGAGAGGCTTCAGCTCTCAGTGAGACATCACACTGTGTCTAAACAGGCTGCCTTGCATTTGGGAAGCCGGATAATCATTTGCAGTGTAAACATCCTTTCATCCCATTAGTGGCCACTCATATCTCCACCTACATCAACCTGTGGGGAGAGAGCAGGACTGAGCAAGGAGGTCAAGAACAAGGCTGGGAGGAACAGATAATCACCGCCTCCAATCACTGAGTGCAAACTTTTGGCTTCAGTTCTCTCTCTCGAGGTGCCAGGTTTCAGCTTGGGATACACAACCCTAGTAACTGCCCTGTCACAAGCTGCCATAGCCACACCAGGGATGCCAAAGCTCCATCCCCATAGGCATCCTAGAGCTTCCTGTAGGTCTTGTGAGTATCCTGAAGACCATCTTCTTCATCTAGAGTCAGTGTCAAACTTTACATCTCTGTGCAATGGGGGATTGTAGAGAAGAGCACGCTAGAAAAATCCACCTTGATGGGATTTGTCCCCAGGACAGTCAGCACGATGGAAATTTACAGCTAGATTAGAGATAATGTCTTCGTGGTCAAGTAGTATCGCACAGGTCAGCTATCAATAACATAACCAGCTGTTTTATTGTAGGAGATAGAAACTAAATTGCCTTAAAACAGCCTTATATCTCCCTGTATACAGATGGATATGCTCCCAGCTGTTAGTTTATAATAAAGTCCTTCAGGAGAACATTTTCCTATGAATACTTAAAGCTCCTGCTTTCTACGGTGGATGGAAATTCATACTTTTATTCACACTTTTTTCTTAATGACCTTGTGCCATAAGAGTAATTTACTTAGTCCACTCCAGGTGATTTTGCATGATTTGCAAATCTAATTTTTATCTTCACGTCTCACATTTGAAAATCTTTTGCCACCATATTAATTTAACATTTTTATCTTTTACCCACCAAGACAGCTCATTGTGACCTTTAAATTCACTTACAAAGGCTAACCCATTGGTTAATCTGGACCAATTGGCCTCAGTTACACACTTGGTGACAAACCATTATTTCTACCCCAGTTCTTTAATTGGCCAGAATGCTCTTTTTTATCAGATATATTAGCTGTCAGAAGTGCCTGCTAGCCTTTGCGTACTTCCTGGATAGTGTCCAGGTCATTAAAGCAACATCTTCTGTTCAAGTCTGGAATATTTATCCTGCACCAAAATCCTAACTTTCTCCCTGCTTTTAAGTAATGAAAGCCTGAAGAACATTGGACGGGTCATTCTACAGGCAAGCCTTTTGAAATGGAAAAACTGATACGAAATCTTTCATGCTTCTTTTTCTTTTACTCATTCAGCAGTTTTGCTTCACAAATCACAATTTTATACTATTTAAATTTCATCTGGTTGAAGTATTTTACTTTTATTTCTGCTGAATTATTTTGCACTCCAAGAAGGCAGGCACAGTTTTGTGGGCCTGGAGGAATAGCTGGAGTCGAAGGGGCTGTAAGCCCCAGCACATGATGGGGGAGCAGCTAGACGTCTCCGTATTCATCCCCCCCTCCATTTCTCCAGGGATGCAGTCTCATCAGGACTGCATCATCTGAGGATTTTGAGAAAAAAATAACACCCCACAAGCATGGCCAGGGTTCCCACAACCCTCTACAGACCTGCCTGCAAGGAGCAGCCAGGCAGCTGAATTCCACCTCATCTTGCTGTGGTGGAACAACCAACACAGCCCTCCAGGGTGCTTAGGCATGACTTGTCCAACCAACATGCATGACCCACCTGCCTTTCTGTATTTAATGTCTAACAGAGATGGTGGTAACATGAACAGTCCTTCATCCCTTGCACTCGCAGAGCAGTAACATCAAGATTTCGACTGCCTTGGTGCCATAAATATTCTATTCACCAGCCAAGAAGACTTGGTTAAAATAATATTTTACAATGAAAATTTATTTATTATTTTATACTACAGTGTTTATTGCCATTCATACTGTGTATTCTTCGTCACTGACTCACAACAGAGTCAACGGATTTCTTGAAAGGAGACATGGTAAGTGTAGTGATTTCTTTATATCTATGTAGTAAAATATTGTTCATTAAAGACATATCTTGTAATATGTCTTGATATTTCCTTTATGCCAGTCTTCAACATAAAATTCCAAAGTCATCCTACAATAAAAATGGATTGACAGTCTTCAAAATATCATGTTTACTCCAGTTTTGTCAGTGTTATGTGAAAAAAGGCCTATCGCAGTGAAAACCTGTTTTGTTACAAATACTTCTTGCAGCTACATACTCTTTCAGCTTTAATATTAATGATCTATGAAGTGTAAGGCTAATGTCTAAAGGTATGCCAAATGGAGATGTTATTTGAATGGCAAATGATGAAAAATTAATTTAATACTTCTATTCTTGCTTCATGTTTTTGGCTTATAAAGCAAAATCAGCATATTCTTAAAGCAACTTTTTTTGCTGGAGCTGTGCTTCCCATGCATGTTCCTTTTCATATTTATTTCCTCTTCAGATTTGGATGATCTTTGAATACTGGAAGAACATTTCCGAGAGAGCAATGTTCCTGCTTTGCTGTTTGATCAGGGATCAAATTTCACTGTTGTCTGGATTTTATCCCACAAAAAAAACTGGTTTTCAGGCAAAAAAAACAACCCTTAGGTAAAGTCACGGGAGCCACATGACCTGCATGAGGCATAAGGGCTCTACTAGACGTGCTCCCTGTTGAAACCCGCAGTGTCACCTATCAGCAGGCCCTTCAATCTCCAGTACACGGTATGTTTAAATGCTGTGTAAATATAGCTCTCGGACTTCCATTTATCTTCGTCTCGCTCCTGCCGCGGTGCTGGCAAACGATGCTGGAAGCCACGGCGGGGCCGAGCGCACGGGCTTGTACGGGAGCACATCTGCCAGCGGGCTGATTGAAACCTTCAGGAGGTGAACAACGGGCCTCACTGATGAGAAGCAAGTCCTGTGGTTCACGGAGCCTGTCTCAGCCCGACTGTGATAGGCTGCTCAGATTTTTAAGCCCACTGTATTTTTCACGAGCCGAGGTCTTGCGTTTGCAAAGGGTCGGCAGATGCAGCTGCATAGACCCCGTTCAGGAGGAGGCCCTTTACGTGCATTTATTCTTAAGGAACAATTTTGCAGTAACTCAAAAGAAACCGTAGCCTGGTCATTGTTGGGTGGTTTGTTTTTTTTCTCCTGTATATTATTCTAAATGTAGGTCTCTCAGAATCGCCTTTCATTTTGGCATCTAAAGCTGGTGCAGATATTGTTTCTGAGGATGTGGGTTCTAGGTCTGCTATATTTTCCTTTATTAATGGATAAACAGTGGCACGGCCATTGAATGAGGCTATTTCAACGTCAGGAAAATTAAACTCTAAAAACATAGGTCATTCAATGGCTGAGATTTTTTGAAACCCCCTGAATTTTAACTCCTCATAGTTATCTGCAATAAGACTTACTTACGTGGCTGCATTTTTTGCCGCAAGACTGATGCTACAATCAGCCAACAGATTTTGAAACAAGCTTGTGTTAAAAGAAAAAGGCGAGTCTCTGGATGATTTCTGCCTCTTCTGCTGTGGAAGTGGTGGGTAGTAACGAAGCAGTGGATCTCAAGAAGAAGAGATGGTTTCCAGGCTGTGGTTGTCTTTTAAGTCCTCTTTGTTGCCAACAGTGTTGCAAAAATTGTGTTTGGAACATGGAGATACACCCGTGAGGAGCATCTTGCAAGCTATGAGAGAATCAGAAAATTCGCCTTTGGACCAGAATGTGAACAACATTTTAAAAATACAGCAACACGTAGTAAATACAGCAGACCTAAAAAGAGAGCGGAAATTAAACTGCAAATAGTTGCTGAGATAGTTGGTCGTCTTCATCCATCATGTACATCCACCATGTACATTGGGTAGGCAAGGGAAAATTGGGAAGTTTTGAACTCATAACTTCATGCTCCTTCATATACTCTCTTTGGAAGTAAAATACATACAACATGAATACTTTAGCTCAGTGGTACCCAAAATCCAAATAGACAATGAATAAAAAAGCAAATTAAGAAGTCACAAGAAAAAAACCATGTCAACATGCTTAATAATTCAGTTTAAAAAAAACAGACTTATGTATCAGAGGGCATGTATTAATTGCAGGTTTTAAAAGACCTATGCATGAGAATATTCAGAATAAGTGCAAAAAGCAAATCTTGTATAGAAAAGTCATGCATCCTGCCAAATTTGAAGGTGTCACTCCAGAGCTTTTACATGAGAGAGTTCCTCAAATAAATGAATTTTTTTGATATAGGAAAACAGTCATTCTACTAACCTGTCCTCAGAATCCGCTGAGTCAGTTTTAATTGAATCCTTTCAGCTCAGCCATCCTGAAATAAGCCATTGAATGAAAAATTTCCACTCACACGCTTACAGTATGTCGGCTGAAAACAGAATCTGTCCATAGAGAGGATCAACATACCCTAAGCGTAGCCGGGGCTTACACTGCTGTGTTTCTGCTGGTGGTGAATACTCAGCTCTGATCCACTCAGCTGTTGGGGTACAATCCCGTTCAACCATCACCTCAAAAAAGGCTTTCTTCTAGTAGCTGAGGAACAGGGCTTTAAATGGCAGCACCTTTGCTTTCCATGGAGCTGAATACAGTGCTGCATCCCTGAAACAAGAGAAGTGGAGGACTATGACTCGAAATGTCCAGTTTTAGCACCAAATACGGAACTCAACTTTTTGTCTCAAATATAATTATTCATCATTTCCACTACACAAGCTGATCAGAAATTGAACTGAGGAGACTCACATAGGCAATTATAAACTATCTTCTAAATTATCTTCTTGCAGAGAAGGGGAATAAATCTCCTTCAGTGAAAGCAAGATAAAACCAGGGTTAATTTTATGCCAGCTGGGTCCACAATAGTTTACTCTTCTGCTTGTCAGCTGAACTGCTGTGTGATTTGTAATGTATTAGTACTGCAGCCTCTCAGGATGTGTATGTGCAGTGTGCTGGTATTCCAGCACTGCATTGGATGTGAAACCGGCTCTGGATAAAACCAGCACTAAAAGTAGGAATGACAGCAGCGTTTGTCAGTGCCAGGCTTGGTGTCTACAGGATCCTCAGCATTGTTAGCTGTTGAGCTCTTGGCTTGTTTGGTTGCTTTTTAAACATGTTGAGCCTATGAACTCTTCTGGATATCAAATTCCAGCAGATAATCTGCTGCTTGGAGCTGGAAACATTTGGTGGGATTTTATAGAGACCTGACATAAGTGAAATACCGTGGAAATAAGGTGCAAACTGCTGACTTTGCCGAGAAAATAGCTTTAAAAATGAGCATCAGATTTGGGGCAGGGGATGTTATCGGGGGACAATCTTTGTCCATTTCTCTGTTTGTCATTTCTGATCTGTATTAATATTCATCCTAACCCGGCCCCGGTGGGAAATTACTATGCGTTTGCTCTAAATCGGTCAAAACTCCTGAACCAACCATATGGTGTGAATCCCTGTTTGTCTGGGAGCACAGAGTCTATCTTTCACAGCCCTGATGCACATACAAAACTGTCTGCTTTCACTGCTTCCTAGCAGTGTTGTAAATATAACTGAACTTGTGAAAGAAACAAGGTGTTAATTGATGGTGTACATATTCGCCCTCATAAACGTCTGCTCCTAAACTACTTTTCCCGGTTTCTAAGGAAACCCTTATTCCTTAAAACGGCCAAGATTCTCGCTTACAATACAGTTTAAATTCTTAATCATCTAAAGCGCTTTTTGCTGTGAGGGGAAAGGTGTAGATACAGCCCATCTGTATATTCAACAGTTACTTTGAACTGGGAGGAAGGGAAGATTTTTGTCACCACTGACTGTAGGAAACCATCAATTCGCACATTATGGGAAATGTGATAGCGTATTTTCAACTCCAGCTCCCGACTTTCTTAATTAAGACTGTGCTAGACACGCCAGAAGAAGGGGTCTGTGTGTCTGATCACGTGCAGGCAGTTAAAAACGGTTGTCTGTGGTTACTTTGCTCGTTGTACCGGTTCATTTTATAAAGCTATACCCATATGGGTCAGTACCACAGCAGAAATGCCATTGCTGATGCCCGCGGTGCCTTCCCTTCAGTCGGGGCTCATGTCACTTTGCTTCCCCATGGCATCCCGCAAGCCAGGTTGAAGCAGAGTTACCAAACCCAAGGGGCTAAAGTTGGGGACCAAATGCCCATCAATGCGTCCATGGGCAGTGGATCCTCCTGGGTTTTTTTCCCGGCCTAAATTGCACTAATTTAAATTAACTCCCTAGGCTAATGTTCTCACAAGAGGAATTGCAGTGCTGGTCAAAACAAGATTAAGGTTTCTAAATAAGGGCATATGTCTGTTATGCTGTACTTGATTTGCATTTTAAAAGTTTACGGGAACCCCCGTAACTCAAAGAATGCAACCACTGTAGCAAAAGCCAGATCAAAAAGAAGCAGCCCAGATCTAAACAGACCTGGTAGGATAAGTAGATACCTCAGCTGATGAGTGTGTGAGCCACGTGCCTGCTGACTTACACCCCGCGGTGCAGCTATCTCCCCTCTCAAAACACCGCATGTCCTTCCAGCTACTTGGGCACGTCTCTCCCTTAACAGGGGCAAAGGGAGAGATGCTCGGGAAAACCAAAAAGTGCTGCCCCGAAGTGACCATTGCTGTCGTATTAATCTTTCTCCTCACAAAACTGCATGGCTTAGTCCAATAACCATCCCTTTTTCATTGCAAACAAAGCTTCAGATAAAGAGCGTGAAGAACTGTGAGTTTGTATTTTCAAATCACTACTGAAAAAGGAGACCTGTGGAGTCAAATCCTTGGCTCTGCCAGTGCCCTCGAGCTTCCCAGAGCCATACAAGGGTGAGCAATGCCCGCTGGCCCTCAGAGTCCTCACAGTTTCAAGGCTTAAAATGAGGTGCCCTGTATTTTGGAGGCATAGAATCCAAGTGGCATTGCTTTGTTTTTCTCATGCACTGCTACTCCTTCCCGATTCATTTTTAGATTAAAAATGAAATAGGTAGCACGTTATTTTTGCTGGGATTATGTTTTTCCCCAGAGAGGAAAGGGAATTGTCTGGACTGTATCATAATGACTGAGTCACTGCCAAGAGGGTTACAAAACCATGTGGGTAAACCTGGCCGATTGCAGGTGGACAACTTCTTGTTGTTGTTATCAAATAACTCTCCATCAGTCCTGTCTTTCAGCCTCCCCACTCAACAACTGCCTTGGTAGAAATTACTGAACACATTTTCACTGCCATAAAAATTGGCCAGAGCTATATTTCTGGATTCCAAGAAAGCTTTTGACAGCCAACCATGATACTTTATGTAATAAGTTGTCAGCATACTGTGTATCACCTAACGCTGTCACTTGGCTTAGGTCAAAGCTGTCAAATTGCCAACAAAATATTGTTACTAGAAGCACTAAATCTTCTTTTCAGCCTAGTCCTGTTGGGGTCCATCAGACATAGTCCTTGGTCTGTTATTGTTTATGTTGCGTATAAATGACCTGCTGCATGAATATGCATGAACAACAAAGCTTACATATATGTAGACAACATTGCCAGCAGATGTTGCAGTCAGATTTTTAAAAGATCTGTGAACCGGTAGGAGAGGACTGCTTATGGTCTGGCTTATGGTTTTAAAAGCAGACGTATAAAGTGCTTCAGATTAAGGTCCAGACTTTGAGCTTCTCCATTATACTTGCAGGTTACATTTATGTTGTACATTAAATTAACATTTAAGTTATGGATTTCACCCTTTGGCTATAAAAGCCCCCACTGAATTGTGAAAAACTCGTGCAGCCCCGGGGTGAGAGGCGAGAGGTGACAGAGACACCTGAGAGGGGCATTTGGGAGCTGCTCTGCCTGGGATGCAGCTGATCTCTGGGGACTTCTCCTCCTCTTTTCCTTTTTTCTGGGCTGTGGTGTAGCTTCTGCTCAGCTGACCCTAGAGGTGGGGAAAGAAGGGGAGGAGGAAGGAGAGCTTGTAATCGGGACAAGATCTCAGTTGAGGGGGTGGGACCACAAAGCCTGAACTGTGGGTGCGATGCTCACAGTGCAAGCCTGGCTTTGGTAAAAAGAAACAATTTTGTCTCCATTATAAAAAAAAAAAAAAGAAGACTTAAAGGGACCAAAGCAGTGCATTGTCTTCTCTTTTCGCAAATATCTCTAATCAGCCTTTTTAAAACACAGCCTTCCTGAAGGTCTCCGCACAAACATGTAGTCTCAGCAGCACAGAGGTATTTTAAGGATGAGCACACGTCCGTCATAGCCAACCCATCCCGCAAAGAGCGCAAAACGATATTGCGCTGCCTCGCTGTCCGTTTGACAGCCAGTGCAGGGAGGTGAGTACCAGCGCCAGTCTGATTTCTTCTCCACCCCTGAAACTCTGGTCCCTCTGCTTCTAATTTCATGTGTGTCGGTACTGAAACTTTACACCGGTGAAACTCCACTACCATTAGTGGGAGTAATTCTCCTTTAAACTGGAATAAGCAAGAACTGAGTCAGGCTTTTGGAGAAAGTACAGCAGTTAGAAACTCTTACATATCATAATGATGTGTCATATAGGAACAGAAGAGAGCACGCTAGCCAGAAATTCAGGCCAGGAGCTTCAAAAGTAACCAACAAGTTGAGGTTCCTCAGTTTCTAGATGCCTGGCAAAAGGCTCTATAAAAGGTCTGAGTTTCCATAATGCTGAGCATTTGCAGTCTGAAAGTGATGTTCATTTAAGACATCAAAATTCAATACTGAGAGGCTAATTTAGCTTAAAAAAAAAAAAAAGCAGCAGCTCAGACACCTTTGCAAATGGGACGAGAGGCCTCGTTGCATCACCTCACACCAGTTCATGCACCCTGCGGCAGTATCCTCCATCTAAGGTGTCTACACTCCTGGTCTCAGCAGGATGTATCTGCACTGCTAAATCAAATGGGTCTGGGGGTCATCCTCTGCCTCTGCAGCTTAGAACAGCCCAGCCTCACCAGCTGCATGGCTGTCCCTTGGGCCCTGCGGAGTGCTCCTACAGGTCTGGATATGAATATGGCATTCTGATTGTGTCGTTGCTGTATTTGGCACTGAATCGTGAGAGTCTGCAGCCCACAGCGGTGATGTTTTCCTCGCAGGAACCCCTTGCAGGCTCTGTGCGTGGGGACAGCATTGGAGAGAGCATCCGGGGTGCCCTCAGGACAGAGGGGGACAAACCTTGTGCACCCTCCCTGGTAGCCCCAGCCAGGCTCGTGGGCCAGGCGCATCCCGGCACTCCTTGAAGGAGAGGAGCCGGCACGTATCCAGACCTCACGGAGGTGTGAGCTAACCGCTAAGTAGCCTGGATGGCCAGCAGTTAAGCTTGCTCCCTAGCCCCGCTTTACTTAGCAGCACAGACACGACCCTTGACAACTTGATTTTTGCTTTGAGAGGGAGCGCGATGCTCCTGGACACGTCCGCGGGGTGTGACGTGCGACTGGGGCTCCCGCATCACTCTGCCAGCGCAACCCAGGCGTGACATGGCCTGCCGTCCCCTCCGCCCCTGCCCACCGCTCCCCGGGAGCCCAGCCTGACACTCGCCGTAATTTGTGCCTAATCCTGGGGTTGCTTGAGAGATGAACAAAAGGATGAAATCATCTTATTTGGCAGCTTTATATATGACTGGGAGGAAAGAAAAAAACCCAACTCGAGTCCCTTTTTCCCCTTTAATATAGAGCAACCGCTAGGAGCATTTACAGATCTATACATTTAGGTTTTTATTGCTTCAGTTAATGATTTGATTTAAATGGCAGCAAAGGTTCTACCAACTCCACACTATTGATTATGTGGTCAATAAGTGGATACAATTATTATGCCGAAAACGCATTCTTATATTAACGCTGATGTGAAGGCATTTCAAAATATAAAGCAGCAGAGGATATGTTGTGACTCAGAGCAGAGAATCAAAGTCACAGCATGGGATGGCAATAAAGAAAAGAACACAGTAATGAGGAGAAAAGTCTAAGAGAGAAAAAAAGGCAACACTTGACAGACTCTTTGCAAGTTAGAAAACAAGCAGTTCTGAGAGCCGCATCATTAACGAAGCCTAGTTTACTACAAGACTGTGCCCTATATTCCTATTCCCCTCCTCCTCCCCACCAACCATCCCAAATCCTGTGTTCCCTATGGCCTCAATACCTTCCCACAGCATCCTCCCCTTGTCGCCTCGTCCTCCATCTCCCCCAGCACTGTCATCTCTGCACTGTTCCCATGCTGCTTGAGCAACCATGTGCATCCCAGCCGGTCCCAAGGGATGAGGGTGCCAACCGGCTGGCCAGTGAGCACCTCCTGCTTGGCCAGCTGGCAACCAAACCCTGCAGATAACTGCTGGGCTCAGGCTCCTGCCGCTGAGCTCCTCCCCGAGGAAATCTCCAGCACAGCATTTCCTTGGATCCCTCTTCCCTTTGCAGATGCTGCTTTTCACAGTTTCTAATAAACTCATGTATCTGAGAGCTGTAGTCAGTAAAACTTGTTTACGTCAATCATCGGCGGATTAAAGACATTATGGGGGATGGGATGGGTGGAATCTGAGGCAGTACAGATATAAGCCTTTTTTTTCCCTTGCAAAACTGGAAAACTGGATCAGAATCTCTGTCATGTATCTACTTTTCCAAAGAAGAGCAACAGCTCTGGCCGAAGGTCTCAGCTATAGCTTCTTTCAAATGCTCATTTTCCCTTTAAAATATTATTCAGGTTAGCTACATTCTGGCATAATATAAAGACCACATAAATAAAGGCCAACAACAAAACAAAGACCAACCAACTCAGCCTCAGTTTCCCTCAGCAACTGGTATGCCATGGAAAAAAGAATGTTACTGTCTATAAAGACAGCCGCGAGTACAGCTCAGCCCGAGCCTTGGCTCGCAGCTGTATTCCTCATTTTAACTGGGACTTGCAGAGTTGGGAGGCTCCCAGTCTTTCATTCCATGGTGTCTGTGGATAACTGAGGCAGACACAGTGTGAGAAATAATCCGCAGGTTTCAGCATTCACAGCAACCCGCGTTTCTGCACAGGACTGCCTGATGGCATAATTAAAAGCCTAATTCAGACACCGGAATTAAAATTCAGCTGCCACTTTTACCCTTTTTCCCTGCCTTTGAACCTTTAATTTTGTTACGTTAATAATCTTCTAAGAGAATTCCTATGGATTCTTTTGTATTTCTTTAAAATGACAGAAATAGACCTATTCTGCCACGTACCTGGCTCTGTTAGCACCAGGGCACCTGGGGCTGTTCAGGAGGTACAACTTGAGATTGAACTTTATGCCTCATTCAATGTAAAATTTCCTGAGTTATATGGATAAAACTTGGACACTGGCAGTGACAAACATCTCTCCAGCAGCTTAGTGGAAAGCTTTCCATACAACTCCAATAACTATTGAGAAAAGCGGGGTGTGATTTACATACTCCTACACTAGGCATTCCCACAGAACCGCTAGGCTGTGATCACAGCACATTATTAAATGCAGAGAGCATGCAAAAAAGGACATTTTCAAAAAACCCTTGCCATTTTTTTCAAATCACAGCTAATTTCCACCAGCTGACAGGAAGCACATTTTGCTCTCCTACACATCCTCTTTCTCAAAAATGTCCAGTTTCTGTTTGTTTTGACAAGTTTGGTCTCATTTTAAAAAGTGTTGGTTTTTTTAAAGTTTAAAAAATGCCTAAGCCAACAAATTTTCCATAATAAATGGATAAATTAATAATTACGGGATTGGGAAAACACTGGCAATTACAAAAGGAGGAGATAAAGAGTAACAAAATTAGAAGCAGGTGAAAAGGTGGAAATGGCTATACAGTCCTAGCTGCAGGCATTGCGTATAGTTTTGTTTATGAACATGTTCAACATAAATGCCTATCTCACACTGGGGGTAATGACAGCCATATGGCAAAGCGTGGAACTGCGAGGAAAGTCCTGGAGCACTGACAATATGACTAAATCGTGTGTGTGTGTTTGACCACCTCATTGACTCCCTGACAATCCATCCATCTCTGCTGAAGCTCTTGAGATGTTCCAAACCTCTAAACAGACTAAGACTTTTCTTCTAAACTAATCTACTAGAGCATTTCTTTTGTATTTCCTGCTCGAGGACCAGGACAGATGCTTCATATCATTGGGAAGGAAACCTCTCCTTCCCAAAGACGTAGAGGTTACCAGAGTCACAGAGGAGGTTGAGGCTCCCTCCGAGCCTGGGGGGAATGTGAGAGAATGGACTTTCAACACAGGATAATTTTCTGTGCTTAAAATCTATTGTAGACCATTTTAAGCGGCTTTTATGGCTTCTTCTGAGTTGTGCATTCATATTATTTGCTTCCTTGCTAAAATATGGTTCAAGGTTAGGGATCCACATTGAAGTTTAATAGTTACTTCAACTTCAGAAATATTTGTTTGACTTGTATCTCCCAATGTCATAGAAGTTCAAATACTGCTGCAGCAATATTTTAAGGTAGAAAACCAAGTTAAAAATTTGAGGCCAACAGGTCAAACATTCTATCATTAAAAAAAAAAAAAAAAAGGAAGTTGAGCATCTATTTCTTGAAAGATATTCAGAAGCCACCAGATCTCATGCAGGAACTTGCTCTTTAGAAGAAGTGTGTTTTAAAAATACAGAAGAAGAATCTTAATCAAAGAAAGTTCAATTCATTCCCTTTCCCCCCCTTTTAAAAGAAAATAAAATATGAAAATTCTCATTGAAGAGTGTGTCTGTGAGACACTGGAAGATGCTACCCAAGGGTGTTCGCTGTAGAGAGGAGGATAGCTGTATTAAAATGAATAATTTTGTGGGGAAAGGATAGGGAGTTGTTGCTGTAAGAAAAAAAAATCTTTTTGATTGACATGAGAAATTGCTGCCACATGAAACAGTTCATCTTCTTTGAAGGGCTCTTTTGTCAGTGAGGTCAGGTCAAAGAGGTTTGAAAGGTCCTCATCAAAGGAAGTTGCCTTTCTAGGCCCAGTGCGTTCCCTTGCTGGAGTAGTCTTGGCTTCAGGAACTGTATGGAGATGTGGGAAGCCGGGGGATGGCAGCTGCATAGCTAAGCAACCGCGGCTGGCTGAGCCATGAATCAACACTGTCACCTGCTGTGGGCAAGATAATCTTCTCGTCGCCCAGGCCGCTGGAAAACTGCTGCACGCAGGCGAGTGCTCGGCAGAACTTGCCTGAGCGAAGCACGGTCCTGCTCAGTTTGTGCGTGTAAGTACAAAGCAGGAGGGGGTCCCTGTGCTCACCACCCCATGCCCCAGAATCAGAATTTGGGTTTGCAGCTGAAATAGCAATGTAAGCCATGCAGCGTGTCTGAAAAAACAGAAATCCCTCTTCCCCTCTTCTCTGTCTCAGTGCTATCCCTTGTGCCTCCAGCACCTCCGCTCATCTGGGAGTGGGAGAGTCCAGGTTTTCCCCTCGTTAAAGAAGCACTGTCCCAGGGAGGGCATGGCACCTCTTTGCAATGTGAAGGAGCGACACACGTTAAATTCTAGCTCTAACCATCTAGTCCAACCTCCCCGTGCCACCCCTCTGCCCTGGTGTCACTAGCCATGAGTCTCTAGCTTTGTAGGCATTCCCCACCACCCCACTTAGTGATGGAGATGCTGAACCAGCCAAACCAAGGACCTGGCCGTGTCATTTTTCATGTCACACCCAAGCGGTTAGCCAGGTACCATGCTGCAGAGGGATCAGACGAACCAAGTCAGGGATGCCACAGCCTCCAACAATGCAGCTGATGCCACCGCAGGGGAGCTCTGGCCCAAACATAGCACAGGCAGCTTGTCTTTCTGGTAGCCAGCATCACTTTCTGTATTCCCCATTTTCTTCTGAAATCTTGTTCCAAGCATCTACTCTTGCTTAGTTTTCAAGAGACTGCAGACCAGGGAGGCAGTCACAATCTGATGAGACCTGAGCTCTTTCCCTTCTGCCCTGCAACTCAGCAAAACTCAGAGGAAAATTCCCCTCCTCCTTTTTCCCAGTCGCTCGGGGCTGCCCCACATGCCGAAGAAGGGTCCTGCTCCCACACTTCTACCCTGCTCCCACAGCCTCCCACTCCAGCAGGACCTGGTGTCTCCCTGCAGAAAGAAAGTACAGGAATTAGCATCTCATTGAGATGAGAGAAGCAGCTCACACCTCTGCCAGAGACCTGCAAAGCCCAAACCCAGTAAAGGTCAGTTCTTTCTTTCTTTCTTTCTTTCTTTTTTCAGGGTAATTTTCTAGGAAGGCTCAGAAATTTTGGGGCTTCTGTTTGTTCTCCATAAGAGAGCTGACCTTCTGATACAGTCGTGCAACTCCAGGCTCCGCTTCCTCGGGCAGGAATTTGGGATGCTCAGTGCCTTAAAGCCTCGCTCGGCTGATTGCAGGCAGGTTTTGCTGCCGCCCGCTCAGTCACATCTCCAGTTATGTGAAAAATCACCTTTGCTGATTAGGACAGGGCTTTCCTTCCTGATTGCATTGTCCTGTTTACTGTCATTGAATTTTTGAATCAGGAGGACGTTTTGTTTGTTTCTCAAATTTTAATTGCTGTATGACTTTCCTCTTCTTCACTAACCTGCTTTTTCGTTTTAGCAAACAGTTCCAGAGGTAATTGCCAAATTTATATATTCATGGAAACCTAGCAGATATGTACAATAATAGCACAATTTGATATTTATGAAGTGCCACTTTTCTACAAAGGTAGAATTTCAGTTAATTATCGCTGGGCTGTTTATTAACACTTGGAAATGGAAAAATAATGAATGGGCACATCGTTTATTCATTAAAATGCTGCTGATGAGTTGCCCCATTCATAAATTAGCCTTGCATTTCATTTCAGCCGAGCACTGCCTGTGCTGGTGGGTTTTGAAGGTCAATTGTACTTTAACCCACGGCTTCCTGCGAACTGCAAAGATGTCGCCTTGGCCTGTGATCACAGTGACTCTTGTCAACCAAACAGAGTTATTCTGCGAGGAGTTTGGCTGGCAGGCTGCGTAGGCAAAGGAAGAGAGCTGCAGCGAGCGCTGTTGTTCAGGAGATAATTCTCTTTTTGCTTGGAAGCAGTGCATCCGTCTCTATCAGACGGTGAGGATTGATGCACCGGGCTGGGAAGGTGCTCCTGTGGACGTCCCTATACGTCTTCTGAAATCAATGCCTTTCCCTCCCACAGTGAAAAACCAAGCTGTTCCTGGGGAAAGTGCTGCCTTGATGCTGTCCCTCCGATGAGAAATCACACACACACCCTGATTGGCAGAGCTACCTGGGCAGGCCATTTTAATATAGACACAGGCAACAGAGAGAAATTCAGAGCAAGTATCTGAATATTTGAGCCACCTATTACCCTTTTTCCATGGGTGACCCCTTTCCCATCCCCGGAGGACTGTGTCAGGGCACGCAGAGCCCTGTGGGAGGAGAGGGGCAGCAGGGGCAGGGCTGGGACAGAGATGCTGGGCAGAGGACACCTCCTCGCAGACATTTGCTATTCAGTGCAGCATTGAGAAGAGTGAAACCTAATAGAGAGGCTTTTTCTTGAATTGCTACGGTCATTAAAATTATCAGGGACTTCCTCCCAGGATAATATTAGCCCTGGGGTCAATTTAAAATTGCATATTTTATTCTGTTCATCCCCAGCCTTCCCGCAGCGCAGGCTGGATGCTGCCTGATGCCGTTGAGGAACCACTGATAACTGCTGCCTGGGGGCAGCTGGACACTCTCCGTAAAGTTTGCTGGATACCTTGGTGCAGAGGTGCTATTGAAATGTCAGCTGTTACGAGGGCAACAACTCTGCCAGGTGTGCTAAACATGAAGAAAATTAGAAAGTAGGTGCCAAAATATTCGATGGTGGTTAAATGGAGAAAATGTCTTTGAAGACATCCTGAGCCAATGCCCATTTCTGCTGAGTCTGAAGTAATCCACAACCACAGCTGGAGCTTGAGAGAGACCCAAGGTGTGAAATGGTGCAATGAATAGCTAATAATGGCAGTTTCCAGGACAAAGTACACGCCGATATCAGGAGCTAAGCAAGCACTCCTGGCTGCGGGCTCTGCTACTGCCCACAAGTAGCTGCAGGCTCTCCTGAGAAAAAGCCCTGTATCGCTAAGAAAGGGAGGACTAATGCAGTTTAGCACCATAGCTCCAGGTCTGGAGATAAGCCACCAACTCACCAGTCTGGATCAAGTTCTGCCGGTACCCCCAAGCGTATGTCTAGTTCCCCTGGACATGATCAGTAGTAACATCAACAAGGTGCTCCTGTGTCTCAGCCACCAAACAGTTTTCAGAGGATGCTATTCCTTTCCAATAGAATAATCAGTACCTGCTCAGGCAAGAAGGAGCGCCAAACTTGGTTTAGGAATGACTACAAAGCAAAGGAATGATCCTAAAGAGCTGCAGAAAGACAGATGTGGTTATCTAAATGTGAAGCTGCCTATAAGCAAGGTGAGCTTTTTGAAAAACTGGTCTACAGTGACCTTGGACAGGACCACTATCTCTCTAGTGGTCGTGCTGCACAGACTTGTTCAGAGATCAGTCTGGGCTGCTAACATTAGTTACTAAGACTATATATTGGCTTATTTTTCCAGTGGCATGTCTGAAAACAAGAATGCAAGAATCAAATTCAGGGATATTTTTTTAGCTGTCTTTAAAAATGCATAAAGTTTTGCTTCAAGTGTCACTGTTGGAGTTTTACTATTATGCTAACAATCCAGGCTACCCGCTGAATGCAATGGGCTACAGGCTCCATTTGGGGATTTTGCCTACTGTGAGCATTTTTTCATTTCTTTTAAAATAAAATACTGTTCTCAAGTGCCCACCTTGCAGTGTTCCTTTCATATTTTTTTTTAAATAAAAAGAATTTTTAGAGAAATTATCTCTGCTTTCGTATATGTTACTTGTAAAGTCAAATAAAGTATTTCTGCATTTTTTTTCCTTATCAGTTACAACTAAAATGCAAAACCCACCATACTTTTACCCAGTTTAAGGTATATTACATTCCTCTAAGCATTGTGATCCTTCATGAGGTAACCAACTGAATTTTAAGATACACGTCAACTAAAATGACTAGCAAGGACAAATTATGGTTAGGATTCGACTTTTTCTTTTGAAGTACAACTTATTTTCTTGCAAAAGTACAGCATCAGTTCCTGCAAAGCACTTCTTTTGTTATTGATTGGAGAGATATAATATATAAAGCTGCTGCCTGTACCACTCTACAATAATTAAAAGTACTTCATCATGCGGCTTTGAGATTTATTTTAAATGCACAAAATATGTTCCTTATTGTGATTCACAGAAATTTACCGGTCTAATTTCTTTAGAGACCAGCAGGAATATATATTGACTCTGGTTTATTTATAAACCAGCTATGTAAATTGCCAAGTTATTTACATTGTTATTGTCTCCATCATTTAGTCACCATTTGCAAAGATTTCACATTGCTCTTAATTTGGCACTCTCTAGCTCTAATAGTACTTATGGGAGAAGGTTATTTAGAAGAGAGTCATGCAAGCCATCTTGGTATGGGTGATCTCCTTCTCGCCCCAGACAGGCTTGTTCTCTTGGTGACCTCCTTTACAAGGTGACAACGTGCAGGACTGAGCCCTGGAGAAGGTTGCAGCTACTTATCATCATGATACAAGAAAAAAATAAGGCACATTGTGAGGAACTGTAGATCCAGGGCATTCAGTTGCCCTCAAGGTCTGGATTAAAGAACCTCTGGGGCAGATGTTTATAACGTTGCCCAGCTGTAAATCAGTCTGTTGGGGTGAACAGGGAGTGCCAAGGGAGCCGTATGGTGGCCCAAAGCCGTCCGAGATCCTGACTTGTTTCTGGGGTTATATGGAGCAAGGAACAGGCTTTGGGTGGACCTGACTGGTCCCATTTCATCTTAGGCCACCAGCAATCTATGAAAAACAGCAAGACCACAAGGCTCCAAAACTGCTGTAAAAGTAACTGAGGAAAACAGTTATTAAAGGAATATTTCATTGCTGAGGGAGAGGACATTACCTACTCTTTATTTTGATTTCTAGCAGTGCTTTTTTTTTTTTAAAGTCTTAAGCACGCAGTACACTAGTTATTTTCACAGCACTCGCTCTCCCTTTCTTCTTTTCTTTTCTGTCTTAAACTCTGTGTGTAGAGGATTGAGAATAACACTTATTATTTACTGTGCGGCTTTTATCCCGTGGCCGGGTCTCACCCTGAAGGGCCTCCCTGGGTCTCTCCAGTCGAGAGACAACTGTCGAGCAGACCGTGATGGAGAGCAACCCTGGCGGCCCCTGCGGGGAGGTGGGCGGCTGGTGCCCCGGCCATAGGGATGCTGTGCTTCCGAAGGCTGCGGGGGGAGAGGGGTGAAGTACCCCAGCCAGCCAGCCAGCCCCGGCACAACCGCAGACCCTGGCGGGACTGGGAGGCACCAGCTGACACCGTGCCGTAGTCCTTTCAGCAGGGATGAAAGGGATTGCAGCTCAAGTGGTTGCGCGGGGCTCTGTTTTCGGTGGGCTTCGGGGTGATTGTTGGCTGGGTGAGCCTAGAGAGGCGACTGGTGTTTTAGCTCAGGTTGACCTCAGCGCCGTGGTGACGGGGAGCTGTGTACAATGATACGATTCAGTTTTCATTTCTAACAGCAAAAAAATGAATGGATTCAAACCACCCAAGGTGGGGGGGGGGGGGGGGGGAAACACCTACAGGAGTTTACTAGCACTGAGGTTTATTTCCTTCTAGATCTCAGAGGGAGGTAGGAGCACTGTGAGCAGCAGGTGAGCTATGTGTGAGGGCAACACGGGAGCTACCAGGGGCTTCAGGACACGAGCAAGGCAACGGTTGTCCTGCCTTAAAAATGGGGATCCGCGCGATGCCGAACCAAAGGTGCCCACCAGTCGTGGTGCCTGCCACCCCACCTTCTGCTTCGACTGCTGCTGTGATGGATGGAAAACCCAACAACAACAAAAGATTCTGAGTGTCGTCCCTTCTGCAAGGAGATGATTGCTTCTTTCTGAGGGAGGAAATTACTGAAATGGATGCTGCTTTGTTGCCTTGTATTTCTAAATATCCACTTCCAGATACAGAATGAATCCCTTCCCTTACACAATGCAGGCAGATTCAGAGCACATTCTGGAAGAAGGGGAAGGGGTTTTTTGTTGTTGTTCCTGTGGGCTTTGGATCCTAGTGTTGGAGTTTTTACATTCAGAACAGTTTTAAGGGAGCTGAAAAAGTTTCAGAGGTATGGGTCCATTCCCAAGCCAAGAGATGCTGATCCAGAAATTTTACAACACTGTACTTTCTCTCAAGATATCCAAAATGCCATGAATTATGTATCCAACCTTGAAATGTTGTTAAAAATATAATAGAAGTTTTTTTCAATACTCATACTTCATAGTTTTGAGCCAGATTTCTTCTCCTCTGTGACATTTGTCCACACCGAGAACTGAGTCCAAAATGCGCTTAAAGGCAATTGAAAGTTGTTTGGAATTTTTCTGATTTAAAGCATTTACTCACTGTGCAAGTTGCCAAAAATCTGAACAGTTTAAAAACACTGGGCACCTCATTTTCAGTTTTTCTCAGCAGTCATTCCATTTATTTCTTTGGAGCTTTAATATTCTTACAGGTTTTATTTAATTTTCACATCATGCATTTCAAGATCATTTTCGTGGAGTGCCTTTAATAGATATTGTTTTAATTCCCAGCATACAGATCTTCATAGTTATTTATTGTTAATGTTTCCTCTTGGATTAAACCCAAGAAACTGAAGAACTTGGCTCCAGAACATGGCAGACACATAGAGGGAATGCTCTGACAAGTGAATTTGGGATTTAATTGGCTTGTACCGCTAGATGCTGGGTTTGAAATGTATTGACAGCAAAGGACTGAAAGAGAAGCCTTGAACAGTACAAGCATTATTATGCTGATAAAATGGAGAGCAAAATAAGCAACAACTATTTCTTTTTTTGTTTGTTATCAACCATCCAGCCTCCTCCAAACCAGCGGAGAAGCCATGCGCCAGTAAATCTTCAGCTGGTGTAAAGCAACTTCTTTTCAAGTCAGGGCAGGTATGCCATTTTATACCATCTATGCATGTTCACTGCCACCTTTGCAGAGGAAAAACAACTAGTAAAATAGATATTAGATCTGCATCTGGCAACAAAAGAGAGTCTCCAAACCTTAATGACTGATCTGAAAAAGACGTATGAAACAGCTTCACATCAACCCACGTGGCCAGCAGATTCAGGCATTCATTTACATCATTTGCAGGTAAACTCCCTCTGACATGTTATGGGAAATTCCAGAAAGTCTGTGCTTAGAGTACCCGTAGGAGTTAAGGATCTATGTATTTTTCCATCTTCCCTTTAAAAAGCTTTTGTTATCAATAAAAAAGATAATTCAAACACGGATAGATGACATTTTACACTAAGAAGAGCTGACTATGGTGAAGCAAGAGACACAAAAAAAACTATTCTGATTTTTCAAATCATGAAAAAAGGAGACCTTGTATCACACTGAAAAAGACCTCATTCACACTGGTATTGAAATCATAACCTTTTCTGCTCTGAACGATATTACTCAGATGGGAGGATGGAGGGGGCAGGAGAGGGGCAGAAGACGAGGGGAGCAGATTGCCTTATGTAATCAATTTATGCATTGTAGAAGAAATTAAAATACATACTTCTATGACACTAAGTGCTAATTCTTCAGGTCTTAATTGATACAGAGGTGGATTTTCTTGATTAAAGACAGTAAAACCCAAACCAGGGGAGACTTCTTAAAAGGAGCATACATGTTATGGTCTGGAAAGGAACCTGAGAACTGGGAAATTAAATATACTACTATGTTTCTTAGAGGAGATAAGCTTATTCCTACTTGGAATGTATTTAATTATTATCAAATCCATTTTCTCTGAAACTCTAAGTTTCAGTAACAATACCTACTTGAAAGAGTCCTAATGCAATGTGTGTTCTGGTGCAACAGAAGGAAACTCTACAGACCTTTCTCAGATTTAGCAAATGACTTATTTGTTCTTCCCCTTCTAAATAAAAATTGATGTGCAACCTTTCAGAGAAAGATATTTCGCATCACCTAGATTAGTAAAGGGGTACACAGAAAATTTTCTTTGTCAAAGATGAGGTAGCTTAAAAAGCAGCTTTTATTTCTGCTATGGGGAGTGTTTACAGGTGTGCTGTGAAAGAGCACGTTAATTCACTTGTAAATGTTGCTGGAAGCATCCAAACTACCTGCTAGTGCTGTTTGTTATTGTTTTATTGTTTTCTTAGCATATCTTCTGGGTGTCCATATAAGCCACACAGTATGTAGCTATTTGGAAACATCCTGGCTATACATGCAATTCAGTTGTGATTGCACAACAAGCCAGGTTAGAGCTTATGAGATTTAGAGGCTTTTCATTTTGTGCTGGCGAAGCGAGTCAGGAGGGTACTGGCTTGTGGCGCTGCTTTGCCATGCTGGTCTTGGCCAGGGCAGCAGATGGATCGGTCCTTAAGCAGAGACACTTCTGATAAATCCTAGTGCTGCTCTGGGTGCCAGTGAGGAGCACCGAACACCCGATATGCTTAGACTTTAGGATTATATTAGAGAGTAACATAATAAACTTTTTCATCTGTCTGAAATTTCATATCCATAACTCTATATGTCAGCGCAATAAATGAAAATCTGTTCCTGCAAAATCTTTCCCATTGGCTTTAATATGTGCGATTTTTGCAGAAACCTGGGTCCATAAAATCACGTTCTGTTTCATGTTCTGTTTCACGTTCTATTTCACAGCATATCACAAATAAGATCCTGACACTGAGGGCAACAAAATTCCTTGCACTCAGTGGAGGTGCAAGTGCATGACGGCAGTGCAAGGCTCTCTCCACTTCCCACCGCAACAAACCCCACTTTCACAGCTCTGGGAAGGGGCTCAGTGTGGGATTCACTGCTTTGTTGGGACAACAACCACCGGTGCTGGGCCAGGCTTCAGCCTTTGTAATGAAGACACTTTCTCCTGAGACAGGAGTAAATTTATTTCAAGCAGAATCCTAAATAAATAGCCTTTAGATTATAAAGTCATGTCATGCCAGGGACAGATTTGAACCAGTAACCTGCATAGAAAAAGGCTTTATATCATGTGTTTTTTCCCTTAGCAAATAAGTCACCTACAGCCCAAACATTGGTCCCTGGGTTTAAAAATACTTCACTGCATATTCATAATCTGCTTTTTGTATATTTATGCCTCTAATATTTGTAAATTCTTATTATGCATCCCTCTCCCACTCTTAATCATCACCTACCAAAGATAACTAGTTATCTTTCCCTTTGTAAATGAATTCACTTCATGCCCCTAATTATTTTTGTAGGTCTCGTTTCTCCAGTAAGACAGAATCTTATGATTAAGGAAGTGCCTTAAATGAATTCATTCTTTCCTGAATTATGTCTGTAACAAAATCCTTCTGAAAGGGTCTGAGATTTTCTTTTTACTTCAGGTACTGCTGTACTATATATTCAGTTTCAGATCCTATAGACATTTTTATTCTCAATTTTGTATCTAATTTGCCTTTTGCCATTCCTGATAGTTCTGTTTAGTTACCACTTCTTCCTACTTTTTCAGAATACTTTCCTATCATTTCAGAATACCTGTATTATGGATAAATTTTCATTAGAAACATTTGTTTTTCCAAGTTAAATACTCATCACATTTAGGGAAATATGTCTTTGTGCGGTTTACAGATTTTTGGATTGGGTTTCTTCATGTATCTGTATCAGACAGAGAAAAACCTCCATCTAGAAGGAGGAGTTTGTTTGCTTTCTCTGCTGAGTTTTGCATTTTGATAAGTTAAAACCTACAAAGATGACAAGAATCCTGGCTCAACTTCGGGCCTCTCTTACAGCTGAAGTTTTGGAAAAGGTTTGCTTGTGGTTCTGGGGAGTCAGGAAAAAACCCAGGTCTCCTCTAAGAGAGCACACTGCCTGGAAATACAACATTTGACTCACTGGGTACATGACATGTATGAAAATATGGCTCCCCAGCAATAAGACACTTTCATGGCAAAACAGACTTTGTAATTCAGGACTTTTCAGAAAGCTGGTTGTGGCTTTCTGGCTCTTCTGGTAGTCTTCAGGTGATTGCATACACTAGGATATAGGAAACAAGTGGTTGTAGAATCCTTTCACTAACTAAAACACTTGACTATTTAATCTATCTCCAAAGCAGTTTTCCTGGGCTTACTCCAAACCACTAAAGTATTCTGATTATTTGAAAGACTTAAGTAAAAAAGAAAATTCGCATATTTCTTTGTGGAAATGAGAAAGCAGTGTATTGTGGTTAGTTCTGCTGACCTACAAAGCAAATACACCAAGGCATGGGGTACTTCCATAAGGAAATAAGCCTAAAAATGAAAGGTTCTACTGGGGCACTGACACAACTTTTGGCATATGTTTATAGTCCTCTGAAGGTTCTTGTCATGACCGTTCTTGGCCTAGAACAGTCACAGCCCTTCACATGTGTGGGTTCTCAGGCGTGTGGGTGCTGACCAAGGAACCTGAGATAGTTTTGAAGGAAAGCTCAGCTGCCCCTTATCACACAACCACCTTGAGATTTTGCTGTCCCGAGCAAGCAAAATATTATCTTCCCTGGAACAAAAGCCTCACTTTGCCACTCGTTGCTATTCATCCCAGTCTTCCAAGAAGCAACATGATGTGTTTTGCAATTAGTTTATAGATCCAGTAGCTACAGTCCCATTTCCATGCGTTGCACTCCGTTTGTCGCTTACATGGAAGACCCTATGGAGACCATAGACCTGAGGAACAACTGGCATTCAAAAACAACTGTGTTTCAATAAAGACTGAAGGAAAAGTGATGAAGGAAACACAGGCAGCAGTAGGAAAGAATAGAAGATAAAAGATTAGGATGAGTGAGGAACATAGGGATGGCACCTGATTTCATTATTTAAATTATTTTGAAGTTATTTGTTTGTGTTTTACAATGATAATTACTGGCAACTGCACAAAAAATATTTACAAAATATTTACAAATATTTACAAAAAATATTTGATGTTCAACTGTTACAGTAATATGAAAGAGCATTGATCCAAACCTGCTATCTTGCTTCAATAAATTCAATCTGAGCCTTATGCATCACATCAGCCAGGAAATTTAAATTGTGATAGGGTCAATCATATTCATCAATCCTTGCTTTGGCTTCTGAGAGCGACTTGGCGTTTATGAGCCTACGTGAAAGGCAACGGCAGTCCTATGGAACCTCCTCCTTTATTTATTTGTTAAAAATCATGTTTATTCCACTGTGTATTGTACCCCCACATTCAAGTCTGTAACACTTTTTTCTTGCAAAAGTGTAAGGAAAGGTTATGACTGTCAAAATATTGGCCTTACCAAACCTTTTCATGGTTTTTTCCTCCTTGGTAGATCATTTTGTGGGAAAGGCAACGGAACCCCATTAACATTTTAAAATAAATTAAAAGAAAGGCATTTTAAACTTTTGGAAAGCTTATGATAACACTGTCTACTCTTTGGTACCATGGTAACGGCAAAAAATACTGACATCTGAACTGCAAATGTTGTGCCCTCTAATGCTTACCAAGGAGCATGTAAGTGTTCTACACTTAAAAAATGTACTATTCAATGAATTTAAGCCATTGGAATACATGCTGTATTGGCTCTCCCAAAAGCAAAGTGTTACCCTTGTGTATGCAGGAAACTAGTTAAAAAGTTGTTCATTGCTATTAACCAGAAAGGAAAGTAACAGGTGAACCACTAACACCTGTGTAATCTTCAAATAAAAGAAGACATTAATTAATTACAAATTTTTACAAATGTTTTCACCCTATGTGTGATCAGGGTTCATGCATGGCTACAGGGTGTGTACAGTGTAAGCAGGTAAAGGAACAATTACCAAGAAGACCATGGGAAGGGATATTATATATGGAAGAGGTTTTAATTAGCCAGAGTTTTAATGGGGTGGGAAAGAGAAGCAAAAATGGGTAATGGAGGATGTATTAAACCATATTAGTGACAAACCCTTGATACCCAGGGTGAGAAAGCACAAGAAGGAGAGAGAGATTAGGCTGAGCGGTGAACAGAAAAAAACGATGAGGAAAACAAGGTGACGATGACTATTGAATTTACTCAAAATACTTGTGAACATGCAATTGAGACCAATCCTGCATTTGTTATGGTTAGATGAGCTGAGATATATATTTCATCTTAGATAGCTGCCCGCCACAAACCAGAACTAAAACAAGCATTTTCCAGAAAGCCTGATATTCCCCACACTCCATTTGTGTGGATTAGATGAAATTTCCTCTTTCTTTTCAGCAATTTTGGCAGACCACTGCACATTACCAAGGGTTGCCATTATCTTCCTCTGAACACCACCAAAATGGTTTGTAATTTCATCCCAGTATTTCCAAAGAAACCTGTAATCTCCAGCTACATTATTTTAAATAATACAGCCCAGCAATCACATCAACAAGCAGAACCCTCACAAATGAGGAAGTTTTTATCTGGAAGAAAACAACAATATTTATTTGCTATCACTTGCCTTCAAAATAAAATCACCCGGGCATCTTAAGAGTGTAAACAACAGTATAATCACAATTCTCTTTTTGTCTACAGCAGAAATGCACTGGATAGATGCAAAAAACCCCATATTAACAGTAATGCTTTTTGGTAGAACTGGTGTAACTGGGAGTGCGTTCAGCACAGGCAATATGCTGTAATCTGTCATTACATGCTGGACTGCTGTCAAAATGCCTTCCCATAGCTGAGTGTCTAGATAAATATTTACTAGATTTAATCTCCTTCCCTAGCAGAGGTTGGGAATGCAACCAGTTTGATCAACATTTCAAAACAAGGCTATTGACTGATACCAGTTTCAGCATAAAACCACACAACCTAGCTATTTTTCATTTTTCCATAAAGGTATACTTTTTAACAAAAAGGTTTCTGGTTTCCATTGCAAAACAGTGTGGTTATTTGAATTAACCTGTTTATTAGTAAACTCTGATCACCCCCTGAGAAATTTTTCCAGGGATCCTAAACAGGCAAAGAACAAAATGCCAAGCAGAGTAGGAATTTATGGAAAGATTAGTGGTTTAGATAGCAGTCCATCAGTATTAGACACTCCAATTAATAATTTTTTAAAAACAAGTTAAAAAAATATTATAGAAGAGCTTTATCAGATGGGAACGTTTTAGCATCGACTGAAGAAAAAACGCTTTAGTGGGTTATAGCAGTAAAACAATAAACAGGCCTGAACTCTTGTCTCATCATATGACATAATGAGCTCTGTGAACTAATGAATCCTAAATCAGTTCAGGGCCACTCTTATTTTCACTGACACAGAGAATTCCTACCTTTGTATGTGTGTGTGTGTACGTGTTCCTATCTCATTATAAATTGTGCTCGTTATTTCTGCTCGCCACCTTAATGATGGAGCCACTTCAGCATTTCAATACAGCCACCAAGAACATTCATTCAGGAAACTGGAGGGAGGTTTTTTGATAGGCATTTGTATTCCTCTTGCTAGAATTATACTGTACAAATGTATATTTCGCTGGACTTTCCCTTACTTAACCTTACTGCAATGTTTAGGTTTCCACAGGTGATCTGCAGGGGCTGGGGATATTTTTTCCTTTCCTCAACATACAGTTTGGCTTCTGGCAGGTTTTTTTCTACTTTACTCTGAATCATCTTGGACTGGCTACAGCTATGGATGAAATGTTGTGCTGGATGAATCCATGATCCTAGTGCTTTGGTGCACCACATTGGATTGGCAGGGACTCCAGAGAAATAGGGAGCTGACTTGTCTATGGCATGTAAGAGTGATCCACATCTTAGAATTGCTGAGATGCTTCCGTGTAACTCTCTCGCAGTTGTGGGACTTCGGATACAGGCTGTATCTTTCACCTTCACTGCTCTCTTCTTGTGGCACTCGACAGCTTTCCTGAACCTGGTATTAAATTGTCTGAAAGGGTTTTGTGGCTGGCCACTCTTGGGACACATGAATTAGGTCCTCTCTTCACCCATGCTCTTGGACGCAAAGCCACCGTGTATGGCTTCTTATCACTAGGCACAAGACTTCTTAACCCCTGCAGCCTTCTCCAGCCTGTCTTTGTGAGCACCAAGTGAGAGCACACGAGAATTTCTTGCAAATTCAAGATAATATTATTCAAAGAATCTCAATTCTACGCATCTGCAAAACCTCAAGTATTTTCTTCATAAGGTACTTTGGGATCTGCAGGGATGGAAAACCTTATAAAACTATGAGGTGTTAGTAAACTTTCCTTAACGTTCTTCTCTGTGTATGAGCAAAGATAACACGGGTTGGCTAATGGTTTCAAGGAATGCAGTTGTACTAATAACGAGATATATACACTCGGGCTGGGATCCTTCTCGGTTGCTGTGATTGCTCCCCTCTGCCCAAGGCATTTTATAAAATATAGTAATTAACGCAGCGCCTTCAGACAGCCTAAATTTATTGCGATTTATATGTTCAAGAGTGCTGGTAAAAGGCCAATGCTGGCATTTCTTTAACTAATAATTATTGTGTTTTATTGTTGTGGTTCTCTAACACATTAACGAGCGAGGACCCAGGTTTATTAGAATTCACTTGGCCCCACTGTTCCATGCATATTTATTATGTGAGAGAATAGGATTCTCTTCCTCTAGCCTTCACTAATTTAAAAGAAGATATCCTCAATGAAATGTATTCAAATATTTTGACATTTTGCTTCACCTCACTTACAGAGCAGAAATTGTTTCTGACAGTTATTATACAGTACGGGAATCCTGCTGTTTCACTCTGCTGAAGCGCGGGTTGAAAAGACACAGCGATTGCATTTTGTTCAAAGAGTGATTCTCTGGCCTAGAAATAGCAACACTGTCAGCTGTGATTCACTGGAAGTTTAGATAATATCCACTCTGTACCTCTCCACCAAGAACACGGAATTTTTTTTCTTCTTCTTCTTAAAACAGAAGAAAATGAATCAAAGTGTGGAAAATTTAGTGCCTCCAACTTTGGCATCTGAAGTAGAGGAAGGTTTTGATTTTGAAATGTAAGTGGAAACTAAGAGAAGCGGGACTTAGGGAAGCTGAATGGGAATGTTTTCCTTCATTCAGACAGTTTCTGTCCTGTCTTTTACTGTGTTTTAAACAGATCAATGTACAAGATGAAATAGAAGAGTGAAAAAATAGAAATAAAATACCTGGGCATTTTCAAAGATTTAAAATGACGGAAACAATTCTAGACGGCAACTGTCTGACATTTGTGTCATGTTCCCAGGCATGTTACATGTGTGGCAACACCTTTTTTAATACAATAGCATCTATATGTGGAGCACAGCAGTAAACTTCTCAGCTAATGTCTCCAAAAACTGATTGTAAGGTGAACACCTTAGCTTTTTTTCCCACTATTAGAAAGCATTTTGGTGCTGTCTCAAATATCTATGGGTTGAACAAGAAATTTTATGTTTAGTTCTATACAATCGACTCTGAGTGAAGTTAAGAAGGGCTATGGTAGCGTATTTAACATTTCAATTTAGCCCAAAGGCCCTTGCTTTTAGAGCAAATTTTAAGATTCACTATGGTTTTTTACTCGATGGCAAGTGGAAGAGCACCTGGAGAATCTCAAGCAGGACGAGGAGGAGGGAAGAATATGAGGAAAAATCTGTAAGAGGCTCTCCCAGACGCTTTGCTCCTCCCTTTGCTGTTCATGTTATGCAAATCCTATATCAGAGTCAAGGCTTCTCTTTTCAGAATAAGAAAGAGGAGGCCGAATGCACAGTGAAAAGAAATCACAACAGTGGTATTTAATACAGTTCCTTAAGATTTCAGAAACTGAGTTTCTGTCAAAACCACAGAATGTCGCAGAAGGGGGTAGGAGACAGTGATAAAGCGCCTGTTCTCGTAAAAGGGGATTGTTCAGCTGTAATCTCTGTTAATGCTCCTGTCGTATCATGGGCGAATCTGCCTATTACCTTGATGAGAAAATAATGAATATAGTATCTGGGAAAGTCATGCTGCTCGTTTCCTAAATTTTCCATGAAAAAAAAAAAAAAGCCTCCCAGACAGAGATAGACATTATTAACTGGAGTGAAATCATGAGAATGGCTGTAGGACATGGCCCTTCTCGTCCTGGAGACGCAAGGATGGACTGTCAAGTGCGATGAGCAGCATGGCATGCGAGCTCGGATGGAACCCTGGTCTATTAAGGCAAGCGAACGGAAGCTTTAAATCAGATTTTGGTATATGGTGCTTCACCAGGGGGCTGGAGGAAATAGGACACATGTGAAGGGTTCCCCAGAAGGCTTTGGAAAGCGTGACATGCTGCAACTATTCCCTGCTAGTCGCTCAGGCGTGAGGCAGGCTCACCCTGGCAGGATTGCATGGGGATGGAGCTCTGCAATAGCCCCTTAACAAACCACCACGGTTTCAAGCACCAGTGGTGCTTCTGACTGTCCAGAGCATCTGTCCTCCCCTCCTCGGAGCCTCATCCAGCCTTCCTCCGGGCAGTTAACCCAGCAGCTGCCTCTCCAATCCATGGTAGAGCTCTCCCAAATAAACCAGGAGCTTATCTGCACTCCTGATGGACTCCAGCTCCTGGACCCTGCTGCCGCTCGAGGAGAGATCTCCTTGCACATCTCCTTCCACAGAAACAGTCATCACACGCACAGAAATAACAGGGTGTCAAAGCCTGGGATGAACAAGTTGATCTTAATTGCACATCCTGCTCTTGGGACCTTTGCTTCCACATCATTTTCCTTGAGAATCATGCTTTTTCTCTCAGGGAAACTGCTGGCAGAACAGGGTGTCTTCTGGAAACATGATTTGCCTAATTTCAGAGTCTGAGGAAACTCGTCCTGCCTTTGATCACCCTATTTATGTGAAATGTCAGCTGTTATTTGTGTAACTGTATGTGCCAGCTTGTGCAGGGGATGAGACCATTGAAACGGGTGACTAAGTCCTCACACCTGTTCTGCTTTTAAATACAAGGGATTCATGGGAAGCTCCTGCTTGTCAATGGAATGAATTGCGGACCCTACCCGGGGGAAAGGAGATTTTAAGAGTAAAGAGATAAAATGCACTCAAACATCATTTTCAACAATGAAAGAGCTGAAATTATGAAACCTGCTTCCCACATTGTAATATTGTTTCAGATCCTCATGCAACATGCAGCCAGCTGTGCCGGGACTGTAATTATAGTAAAGGCTGATTATCCTCACTGACATGATTTTCCCACTTATACTCATCCCAGTGTTTTTCATTTCCACAAAACATCAACCAACACATTTTCCCAATTTTTTAATTTAAAGGACAGGCTGGCTTGTCAAAGACTGTCTGTGAAGATATCAACAAGAACTGTGTCCCACAGGAGGTCCGAGAGACACGGGACTTGGCGGTGCAGCACAGGTGGAATAGGTGCTCAGAGGCCACTTTGAACGCTGATATCCAGGGTGAAATCCAGCACACCAAAGTCAGGGAGATGGGACTTCACTCTTTGGTTACAGAAATAGGATAAAGACTGTCTAAACTGGCATTGGCTATTCAGGTTAACAGGAAGGTATTCCAAAGAATGTTGTGATTATTAAAAAGTGTAGTTGTAATCTGAGTTTCAAGGACTAACATGTACGCCAGTCTGTGAGATGCTGGTCTTGATTCTTGAATTTAGGGATCACTTGATCCTTATTGACGAAAGCTTCTTGAAATATGAAGAAAACCACTGGTGGCTGGAAATTCCGGATGCTGCCATAGCTGTGGGCTGAGGCTTGGCTTGCAGTCACGGAATCACGGAATCACAGAATTGTTGGAGTTGGAAGCAAACTTCTAGAGATCATCTAGTCCAACTCCCCTGCCAAAGCGGGATTGCCTAGAGCACATTACTCAGGACTGCACCAAGGCGGGTCTTGAAAATCTCCAGAGACGGGGACTCCACAACAGTGCTCCCCATGCTCTCTGCAGGCCCTCGCCACATGTAACGACGCTCCCCTCTTTCCATGTCGTGTTCTGTTCACTTTATTCATAGGCTTCCTGGGGGGGGGGGGCGGGGATTCATATCAAAACTACATGAGACTTGTGTTTGAGATGAACTTCCAATGCAAACTTTTGTTACCAACTCGCAAATGAAGAAAACAATGATGAGAAGAAACTTTTATTTAAGGTTGAGGGTTTTTTATTCTGGTATTTTTGACAGAATGAGTGATCAGAGGTGCATTATACAGATAATGCCTCCAGAATATTGTTGGATCTAACTGGTTGGGTTTGTCAAATGATTCTATCACTAAATACAGTCTGTAATTTCGACGTATAAGGCACAGGTATTCTTGTAGATACTGTGCTTCATCTTAAAAACGTAAATGAATTGGAAAGTTGGTATTTAAGCAGGACTTGAGGACACTTTTTGATAGGAATTTGGACAATACTTATTTGACAGAAATATATTAACTCTGTAAAAAAGAAGAAGAAATGAATGGGCCTTGGAGGAAGGGAGAAAAATCCTGTCACTTGTTTCACTTCCAAAAGCCATCTCACCTCTTTTCTGTACTCAAAACCCTCTCAGATCTTCACACACAGCCCCACTACCCCATGGGCAGGCAGTTTTGTTGCCGGAAAACCACAGGAGAGTCCAAAACTTGCCTGGTCATCTCTGTAGGGAAGATGGAGGATGCAGTTAGGATGCTTCTGGCTCACCCTCAGGCGCTATGTCTTATTTTCTGGGTTTAAGCTGGTCCCTTTGGTCTCCCCATATAGCCTGTGGAAATTAGGAAGCCCCAGAGAGCAGGCACATTACCTGTGCACTTATCTTAGGATAAAGTACGCTTCAGGTGCCTGTATTAAGTGAGATAAATCCTACCTGTCAATACAGCTGAGATCATTGATAATGCTCTCAAGGCAGGGTAGGTAAAGACAGAGCCCTCAGTCAGCCTCTTATTGCCCAGAAATCATTTACTACTTCTGTAAAACTACCCACCACTTAGAATAAAAACCATCAGACAATATGTATACGCAAAATAACAAATAGATACATTGCTTCATACTGCCTAATAGTACCAACCATCACCCTGGCCCCAGTATAGTGGGCTTGCAACCAGTGTGGACCCGACAGCAGGCTGTCTAAGCAAGGCAGCAAGAGGCAGCAAGTCGTCTAAGTAAGAAAGAAGGGAAGAAGGTGCAGTGGATTCATTCATAGAGGGAAGGAGACACTGACACAGGGCCAGCCAGCATGGCCAGCCATGGTCTCAGCCTCAGCAGCACTTTCACCACTGTCCAGATCCGTGTCGGGATCCTGTTGGCTTGGAGAAAAGGTAATGCTTAATTTTGCAGTGTTTATGGAGATCCTGCCAGGGTGGAGGCAGCTCAGGAAAACTGTGAAGACCCTTGTTGGAAACAGAGCAACTAAGCAACGAAGGCTGTCAGTCTAGGCAGACCTGGGAACTGAGCTTACAGGAGGGAATGATACATACCCCTAATTTATAGGAGGGAATAGGTAAGAAAAACCTTAAATGCTAAGCCGAGCAGGTTATGTTCGATGTGATAGAGAAGATGAAACCAGTGGAGGTGTGCAAAGACGAGTAATATAATCAGCGACAGGCCACTAAAATTATTTCTAGTAGGAAGATGAGTGCTAGATAGCATTTGTCAAGAGGTGTGCAAAAGAGCTGTAGTTGTGTAGAGAAGTTGGAAGTATCTTTAACTGAAATACTGTGAAAGGCTTGGTGTGATATAAGGGCCATTGGCTGTGAGGGCTTAGAGATAGGTACATTACATCTGTACAGTGTCTGGCATCATGCAGATACGTAATTAGTCAGCCCTCTGTACTGACTGGACTCAGCCCCCATAGAGGGATATGGCACTCTCTTGTTTTTCGGTGCCTGAAAATGGCGCTCTCTACTACTTTGTGCTCTCCAGACTGTCCTCCTACCTCTCACTGAGCTTAGGACGGGCACAAGCAGCAAGCTAAACTGCTTACAGATAGGGTTTAATGAGGGCTGGCCACACGCTGTAGTTCTCCATAGGTCAACAAAATAAGCAGTGATGGAATAAAGACTCGTTCGATACCAGCACAATGGTGGTATTATATCAAAGAATGGTTATGCAAAACAAAAATTCAGTTCAAATAAATGCAGATAATAGGCTTCAGAATGAAGGTGTATGGAAGCATAAGAATAAAAAACAGAAGTGCATTAAGAAGTACACTTTTTGAAACCCAAATAAACAGAATGCACAGAGAGCCCCAGCAGCTGGTGCCGTCTGTGTTACCTGCCACAGAGGCAGCAGGGGCTGGGACTTGGCACAAATCACAAATGACGGTCACCAGGACTTCTCTGCTCACCTGAGAGGTTGCTACCAAGAGAAAATGCGTGCAATGACTGAGCTGAGGTTCCAGGTGCTCGGGCTGCCCCACTCCCTATCCCATGGCATGTCTGGTCACTTGACTCAGACTGACAATACATATATAAGAGCTTAAGAGAGTGGAAACGGGGTAATGCAGGCTGTGATCACAAGTCATAATATTTATACCTTCTGTACTGGTGATTTAAAACTTATCTTCATTTTTAATATTCACTGCAATAAGTTTTTTAGCCAGTTTCTCCTGACCATCTGTTTCGACAGTTGACCTTTAGAGACAGAAACACTAGTGGGCTATGCAATTCCTCCTTAAATCTCAAGCAAGTTCCACTGCAGATATTTCAACACTCATTTCTCCATAAATCACAGCGCAAACAGTCTTACTGTTCCAGACTTGTGATTGTTCGGGTACAACCTTTTCCATTCATATTAATTGGCACTGGGTTTTTTTAAACCCATTACGATAGGTCTCAGAGATGACTCCTATTTTGTAAACCATTGGGTAGTAAAAGCAACTGAATGTATCAGAGAATTCTACTACCTAATTACAAAATCTACAGATTTTCTCATTTAAGCAGGGTAAAATCCAATACAGTTCAGTTTTACTTTCTCTTACTTACTTTGTAAGTTAGAACTATGGCCTTTTCTCATTTTAATTGCTCAGAGGGGAATTAAATCCCTCCCAGTATCTTTACCAGCTGTTTCCCTAAGAGATCTATCTGGGTATTTATATGGTCCCAATCATCACAGTCTTTCTGCTAATCCCGAAGACTATATTCATAGATTTCTGTTTGCAAAATCCCTATGGGACAGGGTAGCGCCGTTATCTCCACTGTACAAATAAGGAACCGACACACAGACAGATGAAGGGTTCCCAACTGGGAGAGAAGGTCCACATTCCCTTGGAATTTGGGCAGTGAAATACTTGGCACCCCAGTGGTCCTTCCAACCACAAAAGCCTGCAATGCGGATGCTCTGCCCGTCTGCAAAAGAGGACTAGATAAACCTAGTAGCAGAAAAGCAGGGACCCCACTTAAGGCCAGGTTCCCTCAGCAGCTGAGCAAAAATGGTCAGCACTTGCAAAAGGTGGATTATTTTTCCTTGCCTGGAAAAATAGGTGGGGTGGATCTTTCTTTCTGTGAGACAGAGATGCCTTGTGTAGACCAGAAGCCGTTGCTTAGATGGGCCACAGCAAAGTGAGAGGAGCTTCAACTGGGGTTAATGCACCCATTTACAGATTTTGCCCTGTGATTAGTCAGGGTCACATATGAAATCTGGAAAGCTGCCAAGGCACCAAATTCAGATCTCCCAATCGATGTGCGGTTTCCTAATGGCTGAGTGGTCTACGTTTTCAATTTCCAGACTTCAGATTAGCATAAAGTCAGAGCATCAGTTGCAGCTCTTCTTAATGGAATAGCACTTAGAGCAAAATTGATGCCTCGTTAAGAGCAAGTTGGTCCTGAAACAACATGTTTCTGCCAGATCTTGGGCATGTTCTTGGAAAGCAACACACTGTCTGGGCATAGTAACCAGAGAGCCATCAAAGTCATTGTAACAAATGCTGGCTCAGTCACCATTTCTTCTCAGAAGTACTCTGGACTGGGGTTTTGCCTGTTTAAGGGGTTCAGAATTTGGCCCAAAAGTAATAAAAAAGAAAACCAATTTCCCTGTATACCTCACTTCCAAATGCTGCAAAGCATTTTTCACAGAGTAATAAAACAGGCCTCACAGGTTTGCCAAAATTTACAGTTCTTCCTTTAGGTAAGGGGGAAACAGCAGGACAGGAGGTGAGCTCTGTGCCTGGGTCGTGGAGGAGAAGTCAGCGGCAGGCTTTGAGCTGTAATCCAGACCTCTGCAGAATGGCAACTATCTGAATAAAAGCACAGTGTTAATAGGATTGCAGTAAGACAGTTAATTAGTACATTAAAATTTAGGATACGCAAAGCAGCTCCATGGGCTTCTTCACTGAAAGGTTAAATATTTTTTTTGTTGTGTTTATGTTAGTTGCCAGTACAGACCAGGCTGAAAACCTACCAACAGTAGAGAGGAACAGGCAGTCCGGAGAACCTGATGTCATTCCCATACATATTTCTTTAATTCAGACTATCCTTAGTCTGGCCCATGGGCTGAATGCCTACTTGTGTCTAAGGTGCAATCCCAATGCAGATATACTCTTAATGCCCATTTTAATCCTCGTTGTACACCGTTGTTGATATTTGTTTTCAATTTTCCTAAAGGAAGAAACTGTTTCTAGACTGGAGAAGTCTCTTGGTTCATAATTCTACCATGCTTGCTTTTTCTTAAAAGTTTGGGACCGTGCCCTCACTAATTAGTGAGCCCAGAAGTCTTTCAGCACTACATTCCTCAGATACTTAAAACATCTTCTTTTCAATCTTGTGGAGTATTAATTCTGTATGGCACATAGCCCTGCATCGATTTTAACTTTGATCGTGAGGAGCCATTCGATGCAGAGATTGGTAGTTAAATCTAATGCCCTTATTAGTTCACTCTTGTCCATCTTCCAAATGGAATATGTCATACTCTTTCATACCAAATGTTGGGATGCCAGTGGTGTGGATATGGGCTGATGTATACTATGATCCACAGAGAAGAGAAAAAACGATGACCTTGATTTGAACACAGGCACCTTAGGTGACAGACCAATGCTAAAGGGCAGTCAGATCTCACGTTGTCATTTCAAAGTGTGTATTCAGTGTAACTTTTTAGAAAACAAGATGAAATATAATTCTTTATCTTCAAAGGAGTCTTTTTGAAAGTTGTGATATTTCAACAAAAGATGACAACGTGCCACCACAGAATAACTTGTGAATGCAAATACCACTCACCTCATTGTTCCTGGTTTTCTTCAGAAGCTGTACATCTTACTTTTCTAAAAAATGTAGGCTGGAGAACTAATAGAATTTAAAAGAACTTCCTTTCAATGTGAAGAGTTGTAAGAGTGTTAGTTCTCCAAGTCTTTAAGGAAACCCAATTATAAGTCTCTTTATATTCATGCACCTTACCAAAAGAGGAACTTTTTTCTCGGTTGGTGTCATATTCTCAGCGGGGACTCCACCGTGACATTGGTGCTGAGTTTCAGTGCCTTTCTCATTAGGAGACAACTGCCGTCAATTCCCAAGAGACTGGGGTGGGACACAGCCATGCTGCCCTTGCCAACAGCACATTATAAAAGGGGCTCAATGTTCTCAGGTGATGCATAAAAGTTCGTCAAGGCCACTGGCTTCAAATGTTGAAATGTGTACTCCGCTGAGAAATGCGAAGTCTGAAGGTAATTGTTCCCATATTGTGCTGTGAACCTCTGGGCAAAAGACTTTCGTTTCCTCTCCTTTTACAGCATTACATAATCACAGCTAATTATTATTAGGATGCTATCCTAAACAGTTGAAAACAAGTGTCTGTTTGCCAGACTTTTAATCAAATAATATAATCACACTGATAATTTCTGATGTAATGCTCATGGTTTTACAAGCAACAGTGAATTTTGGGGAATCTGAAGTTATGAAAGATCAAGACATTATTAGAAGGTGTACTAATTGAATCTACTCGGTGTCAGTCTTTTGAAAATGACTCTTTTTAAGACTGACAAGTAATCACAACACTTTCAAATTAACAACCTCCTATATCCTTTGCCAATCACGTTTGCTGCAATATTTCTGATAACAATCCCTTACTGATGGGCCCTGGTGCTGTGATGTTAAATTCCACTCTTCCTTATTAGTAAGGGTTTAGTCATTAATGTTTCCAGAAGAGAACACAGAGATACATCAAGCCTTAGACAGCCTTTGTGCCATTGAAACAGCATCCTGGGTCAAAGGCTGCTCCTGACCCTGGGGGAATGGAGCCAGGGAGATGGATATACACACAAACATCACTAGTGGCAGGACGCCTGTACCATCTATCTGCAGCAGAAGGATGAGCCTGTATCAGCCTCTCTACTCAGATCCGGGGGGGTGTCTCAGCATAAGCCTCCCCACCACCCCCGTGCACAGAGCTCTGGCTCTCACCACAGCACATGGCCAGAACGGGTTTGCTCCATGGGACATGCACTTGGTGAACACACTTCACGTTCTCCAGCGTCGTGGGCATTCACTCCATGGCACCAGACCAAATAAACCCAAATGTGCATAGGGTAAATGGAGGGGGTTTGGCACCAGCTAAGTCACTTCGCATACCTGCTCCTACCAAGCCATTCTACCTGCTGATTCAGACACAGCCAAGGAGGGTGAACTGGGATGAAGTTTTTGATCACTGCCATCAGCTCCACAAGCATTGTGTTCTCTTTAAACCTCAGAAACATGCAAAATGTTTCCTCTATAGTTGTTTCATAAAAAGTGTCTGGACAACCCAGAGCTGTTTCATTGGATGACTTTCATGGTCTTCATAGATCCACCAAGACAATATTCTACTTCAATGCATCATTACCATAAAGTGAGCCACTGTTCATTTTAGCCATAGACAGCATGCTGTTATTATCAGAGATTTTCTTTTAAATAACTAAAGACATTTTCTGAGAGTTCTCTAAAATCTACAGTCAATAGCACTAAAGTTTAAGGCTTTTATATCAATATACCAGAAAGACACTGTGTGTGGCTGAGGCAGAAGGAAGAACATCACGCTTACACGACGGGAAGAAAGAGAAAGACTATAAGGCGCTCTTCTGGATCAGCTGGAGCCCACAAATGGCTTTCGTCCTCTCCCACCACCAGTACCTCGAAGCAGCCGGTAGCAGCGGTGCTGGATGGGAGCAGGCAGCAAGCCCTGCCGGCAGCTGCTCTGCCGCCTCTGGAGCAGGGCTCCCCAGGTCCCACTAGAAAATGAAGGCTTTACAACCACATTTTGCATGTTACATATCCAAAGCGCCGGACAAACAATAGCTAATTATAATCCATATGAAAGGATTATACGTTTGGCAGCTTGTGGTAAAGCCTTTTAGGAAATCGCTTCAGGGGTTTAGAAATCTAACACTTTGTTGCTAAATCGCCTTATAAAAATTGCTGCGCTTGGACAGTGGAAGTTCATAGCAAGGACCAAGCCCCATTTATCACTTTCCTGTGAATACAGTTTTAACACAATTGCCAAAATACTCAGTCAGGTATCAGTGACCAAAGTACATGCTGCCCTCAGGAAGGAAGGAAGGCTGCTCTGGGACAAACAGTGGGGACTCAAGGCCAGGCTGGATGGGGCTTTGAGCAACCTGGTCTAGTGGGAGGTGTCCCTGCCCATGGCAGGGGGCTTGGAACTAGGTGACCTTTAAGGTGTCTTCCAACCCAAACCAAAAAAATCCAAGGCAATAGCAGGTTGGCCATGGTTTGTGAGCACCCACAGGATACAGCGAGGAGTCCAAGTATATTTTAGCATAACCCATTGACTGGCTGCCCTTCCTCATTCACCAGTTCCCAGCAAAGGGTAGTCAATCAGCTCTTGAATGCTGGGAACACTCAGAACAACCTGGGCATTCGAGTCCTTCCCTTTGAAAGCCAGGAGCGAGTGCACAGACTGCCCTCCAAGAGCTGTGCCAGCCTGGGGACGGTGCCTGTGCCAGCTCTGACTCCAGCCCATGGGCGGAGATGTCCCCAGTTCCTGCTGTCCTCAACCACAGCCACCAGTCATCCCACCCTCTGCACTGGGAAATGTCTGGAAGTAATGTTCATTTCTAGGGAGAGCGGAGACTAGAGACAAGGATCCTCATCTGAATGCAGCTGGATCTCCAGACAGCTATTGGGAGCGCTGTGTGTTGTTGGCAGGTTGTACATGTGAAAATAAGAGTATTTTGGGGAGAAGAAGGAGGGGATCTAGCTCCACTCTAATTCCTGGGCTGTAGGGAGGGCAGCATGAGAGGGGAGGCTGAAATCAGCAAGAGTTCAATCTCTCTGCTCCCTCCCAGGGCAAAAGTGGTGTTTGCCCCACTGTCCAGGTGCCTGATGGCATCTTTCCCCCATGCCAGGCACCCTTCCCCTATGTGTCACCACTGAAACTACCTCATCCCACCCACACCCCAGGGCTAGGAGCAGCTTGGTTGTCACTGTCACCTGGACCATTATAAGGAAATGTCCCAGTCCCGCAATGAGCTCAGTGTCAGCAATCTCTTCCCTACAAAAGCTAGAAATATAAGGTTGGAAGACCTGAAACTAACATCAGGTCACAACTGTACAGAGACCAGTTCTAGTTATAAGATGAATTGTATTCTCCCACCTGTCGTGCTGATGTGAGCTGGGCAGCCGGGCTCCTCAGGGGTTGGTTTCTCTCTCTCTCCTACAATTTCTGGAAAAACCTTCTCTGATGCCATGTGGGAGCCGGTCAGGACCAAGGTCTCCCGTGCATATGCTTTATGCTCTCTTACAAACTGGCTGGGCTGGTTTTTTCATGCTTCTATGCCATTTTCCATATGCTTAAAGACAATTTCCATTTGACAGCCAAGGTAACCTTAATTCTGGTTATTGGCATTCATTGTGTGTCTTCGTCGGCTATGAGGATGTTAGGTTAATGCAAGCACTGCGGTGGATTACAGTTTTCCCTGATACATCAACTTGTAAAATTGCCCGAGGAAACACAGAGTTTAGTAACGTCAACTTTCAATTCTGCCCCAACTGCAGTCCTTTTTTTCTTTAATTTTCATCAAAAAGAGATTTAATTGCCCAACAGCCAAGCATTCTTAACACTTGACAATAAGATTTTATTTACCTTGGATTATTTTGGAAGACCTAAGCTTCTCTATAACTGATGATTAAAACAGCAACACTTAGTACATTTTTCATGAAATGATGGAAATTATTCGCTCAGCTTTTCTCTAAGAGTGAGAGACTTTAAAGTATACGAGCCACTGGGACGTCCACTGTTAGGAAGTTCAAAAGTCAGATGTGGGCATTGGCTACAGGAGGCCCCATGGATAGTTTGAGTCTTCAGCAAATCACCCTCAAGTTCCCAGCCCCACGTGTGAAGCATCTCACTGCAGCGATGTGACTCCTGGAGCTGAACCCCTTTCCCTTCAGACATCTGCAAAATAGGCGTTTCAGGTCCATAACTTGGTGCCTGAACCCAAGGGCAGGAGCATGTGGAGAAGTCAGGGTGAGGTGTGACCTACACTGCTATAAGCATCACTTCCCTAATTTTGCTCAGAGCCCACTATGAGTGCCTTTTTTGTCCGGTTTAGTTTATTTCTGCTTAATGTAAACAATAAAAAGTCCTTATTGTGGGAAGACTATTCTGATAGAAAAGTGCAACTATCTAATTATACTGGCAGTACTGGGGAAAACTCCTATTTAGATAAGCCCATCAAGAAAATAAAAAGAGAATCTACCTCTAACCAAAAAAATAAAGCTGACGATCTATTCTCATTGCCAAAATTAAGACAAGTATTATGAGTTGCTGGGCTTTGGTAGTTAATATCATGCAACTGTAAGGGTCCTCTTTCCACTTCTTATTTCACAGAGTTGTTGTCCTAAAATGGTATTTTGTGCTTTTGACACTAATTTTCTGCCTCTCATATGCTCCTACTTAGCATTTGTTCATGTTTTTAGTTACTTCTCTTTTCCTGTTAGCTTTGTGTTAGTACTACCAGCAGCAGTTCTGCACAGTGGATGCCAAAGCTCCCGACTCAACGCATGATGCTTTCATCGACCTGTAACATTGATGGTATGACAAGGACTTTGGAAACAGCTGAGGAAGGATGCTAGTTATGGAAATAGACATTACACCTCTGCAAACTTCCTTTGGACAAGCTGTGGTTGAGTCAACAAGATGGGGGAAAAGAAGAAATGATGTAAAGGATTCAAGACGAAATTGCCCGGATGCTGTTTCTTTCTTGTTATCATGCAAAAAAAGAGTATGAGGAACAGCTACCACCCAGGAAACAGAAAACAGTAAAAAATACATGTGACAGAAGGTCCTGCTTCTGATGGTCAGGATTAACTTTTCCCTATAATCAGGACAGCACTGCCAAGTGTGTTGTCAATCGCATTTCAACAAAAATAGAGGATGTCCCCAAAAACATCCCTTAAAAACCCTCATATGGAAACAAGAAATCAAAAGAGCTCTCTGGAATGCTTTCTGCAAAGAGCCATCACATTAATTCTTAAATCACAGCTCTTCATTGAGACTCTTCCCTCTGAGAGAAAGGAAGCTGCGACCAAAAAGCTGCACAAAAGACAAACCTCTGGTGAATGGCTAGGCTTTTAATAACTGAGGAGAACAAGGAACAGGGACTCTAAATTAAATCACAAGCAAAATTTTGATGTCTATAGCATGAAACCAAGAATGGATTTAAAAGACAGCAGTCATGAAGCCTGCACAGAAAAACACAAAATCTTTTAAAATACGAAATCGAATCAAGTCTAAATTTATCAGACAGGTTCAGTATCTGCTATAAGCTGGTAGTAAAGGGGTAAAGATTATGCACACTATTCTTTCTAGGACAAAACCACGAATTCTTAAGGAAAGAAAGCAAGGTACAAAACATAATTTACAAAAATAAAAAAGAATTTTGACCCGCAAAACATAATTGCAGGTCAAGCAGATTTGCACTGCGTTCCCACTGCCGTGGCCAGG